>NC_139725.1:14692783-15305283 GCF_964211835.1 Anser anser | reverse complement strand
ATGACAAAAGTCAGTTTTCCCTTTGCCAGCTCTGTCTGGAGTTAGATGATGCATGATATTCTCTGGAAACTCTTTGGTATTATCACAAACCTGAGAATTTTGACATTTGAAGCTGTCTTACCCCCACATTCCTGAATGCTTTTGCTAGCAAGCTGCTTCAGAAGATTTCATTCAGACTTGTTCATTAGGCATGTTTTCTACTGGGACTGGCCAACAGACACAGAAGAATCGCAGACGAGATTGCCTTAGTGATAGCCTATATGTCAGGCAATCACAAGGGTAAGGGGAGAATCAAGACCACCAGCCAATGAATATTTGATTTTAAAACATATCTCCAGTAGAACATTCAGAGACCGAAGTAATAGCAACAGGGGAATAATTTTGAAAATACTGGCTTCTATATTAAATGTAAGATCACTCAGCAAGACAATGGCAAGGACAGGTAAGCAAAACTCTTAAGGTAAGCAAAGGTAAGCAACGGTCTTGTTTCTCAGCACATGTTCAGTCCACTTGACAATGATCAAAGCTGTGGGTTACACAAACCACAAGGCCTTCAGATGTTAAAATGCAAATTCAGTTTGGATGCCAGAAATTATGTATATGTGCGATAATGTCTTTCCTCATTAAGCCTTTCCATGATTTTAGAGACAAAAAGGTCTGTAAGATGATTATTCCCCAGTGAAGGATGGTCTCTCTGTAATTTGGTTACAGTGTAACAGTGTGTGATCAGATTTAGAAAAGGAAAAAAAAAAATCTTATTATAATTTTTCAAAGTGCATTTCTGAAAGGTCTTCATTGCTCTTCCTTCAAAAGATTACCGTCTGACCCCTTTCATACTGTGGTCAAGAATTTCTGATAGATTATGGCACTTAAATAAATATGAAGCTTGCCTTAGGCAGAATTGTGAAACACTGCATGCTCAATTATCTCTTGGCTTCTTACAGATTCTCAACGATCAAAGCTGGAAGAAGATCCAGGACTGTGGGCCATTTTGTCCATTATCTGACAGAAAGAAGACTCCCTGTAAACTATTCTTCATGTCTGTTACACAGTCAATCCAAATGATGTCTTACACGATGATAATACTAGAAAATATTTGTCAGTATCAACCATTCAGAGTGTTTAAACAAACTGATTGCCTAAATAATTGTCTCCTGTCCTTTAGGAGAATAAAATCCCTGTCTCAAAGATGATGAGAAAAAAAAAAAAAAAAAAAAGCTGATGGTTTAAACCAGCAACAAGCTCTGTTTCCTTTAGTCTACACTTTATTTAATTATACAGTCCCATCTATAGTCATTTGCTTGCCAGAAAAGAGTAAAGTAGAAAAATAAACCAAGCAAACACCAAGACCTCAAACCTTGCACTTCCTGATGGTCACTTATCTTTCTTCCATAGGAGGGAATTGCTGGCAGCCTCTAATGTTTTCCTCATGGAATTTATCACTATCGTTTCTACGACTTCGAACTGCACAGGGATCAATACAGCTACAGGCAAGAAAAATGTGAAGTCCCCAAACTGGATATCCCACACAGTTAATGGAAGATGCCTTCTGCAGCTAAAATAAAGACTGTGAAGAAACCCATTTATATCACACACTTTCCTATATTGTGGCTTTGAGTAAGATGTAATACAGAAATTGTGGGGAAAAAAAGACTGTGTGCATCATTTCAACACTGCTTTCTAAATTCATTGTATTATATTGAAATGTTTTAAGTATATTTAAGCTGGTCTAATAATTTTCCACACTGTAACAAAGTTTAAGATTCAAATAAATAATCCAAATTATTAAAAATAAATCTTTAAAAAATTGTTAATTTTGCAGGCTGATAAATAAAATAAAGATTCCAATGCAGCAAAAATACTTCATAGAGACGGGGGGCCAGTGAGGACTGTTAGCACTGTGCCCAGAAGTAGCAGTCTACTGATCTGGGTAAAGTCACAACAGATTTTTGATATCAATATAAAATTCATACCACATATTCTGAGCATCTTGGAGATGCACATATAAACTATAATATGCCAGGTTCAGCTTTACTTAAGATAAAAACAGAGCATTGGAACAGTTCTTATTTCTTTCTTTCATCACGTTAAGAGAAGGATGGCTTCATTGCTTTATTCTATTGTTTCTAAGAATGTTAAAAAAAAAAAAGAAAAAAGCATTTTTAGTCCTTTTTGTTATTAATGCAATTACACTCTTTGCAATATATGTAAAGACAAATTAAATGCTGAAAAGTACAAAACCCTAAAGGTCTGTCTTCTTACCAGTGATCTGATCAGTTGAAACCTGGTACAAAGCACATCTTTCTTTAAAAGAATATGAAATAATAATAATAATAATTCAAGTTCTAAGAGGTAAAAGAGTTCACAAGTAAGTTTCAGGTACTATCCTAGCCCTGGGTTCCACTGAAATTCACTTTAACTGTATTTTCAATGATTTTGATCCATGACGTCTGCTGTAAATAAACCCAGCAAAGTCATTTTCAGATGAAAGTGTTTCTCTTGATGCAATTCATTTTTAAGTTGGGTCTCTTTAAATGCAAGGCTTTCAAGTTACCAGAATTTTCTACAGCATGCAATACACTCCACATTTCCAAACATTTATTTATTTTATGTTCTTTTTTTTTCCTTCTTCCTAGCTGGTTACGTCTTCACTAAAAATGTCTCAAAAGTCATACTTTAAAGTGCCGAATATCTGTCTCTGTAGTGACTCTTTTTCCTTTTGATATACAAATCAACAGCCCATTGGGAACACTTCAAATGGTTTTGGAACCCAGAAATCTCTTTGTCATTAAGGAGTTAACACAGTTCTAGGTTTTATTAGGAATAAAAAAGTGTCAAAAAACCCTTTACCTAAAACTAAGATTTGGTCCTGAAGAATTCAAGAATGTCTTTCTAATGTGATTACTTATGTTAATTATATTGTAATCACTCAATTTAATTTTCTTCTGGTTTCTATAATTATAACATTAAGAAGTTAATTATAAAGAAGTGGCATATATAATGTAATCTTAATTACAATGTGTTTAGAAATATGCTCATAGATATTTTGCATTTATAACAATTAGCAAATTTATCTTCACTGAAGACCTCCCCAGACCATCACTTTCATCCTCTGCTCACCGGTGAATCACACTTCTTACTGAGTTTCACCCTGCTCTATCCAGTCCCACTTGCAAGCTGTGGCTCAGCAACGCCAAGCAGCATTTTTCAGCCCTGAAAGTCTTCCTTTCCAGGGACCTGAATTTAAAGAAAGCAGGGCTCTGATTCACTAAAGCCAATATCAGGTAAAACTATACGAAAGTGGTGATATTTACACTCTGTCTCTACCCTTCACATTTAATGAGGAAATGCTCTCAGGGTAAATCCCATGCCAAGACTTTGTGGACAACTCTGGAGTAGGAGCTATTTTCACTTGTCTGTCGTATGACAGATGAGAAGGTGGTACTCCTTCCTGCAGCACGGAGCCCGCTGTTAATTGTGTAGTTTGTTAGGATGCAGCCAAAGGCTATGTTTTTTTCTATAAGAAAACTTCCTTTCTCATCAAGTCTCCCATCTCCACCACATCTTCCCCACCGCTGCTGACAGCCTGGCTGCTCTGTACAGCACTGGCTGCAACTGCTTCTGCACTGGAAATGGAGCCCCTTGCTTTGTTGCAAGAAAAACTTGGGGACTGCTTTTTCAACGATTACTCTAAAACCTTACTGCCTGACCTGTTTACCATTTGCATGTGCTATTTATGGAATAAAGCAGAGTTTAAATATGCAAAGAAATAGTCTCTTTGTCCCCCCAAAAAATGCATGGAAAATGCATATTTCAGTATTCTCATCAATGTGTATACAAGGAAAAAGGAATATCTGCATTTGGAAGGAGGAAATCTACCCAGGAGTTGCACAGGAGATGTTACTCCCCTTGAGTGAAGATGGACCTGCAGGGGAGTGCATATCTCTGAATTTTAATATATACTTTCTCCTCTGCAGTCTTATATCTCCTCTGTTAGTGCAGTCAAAGAAGACAAGAGTGACACCTATGATTTGTCATCTGTGACCTCTTCTTTTGTACGTTGTCCAACAACAATATCAACATGTGCTTAACAGAGAAGCGTGGTGAAACAAAGGTCCTTCAGCAATTATGCTTTGCTGGAAGCAGAATGAAATCATGAGTGACTCTTGTGGCCTGTAAGTCTTTCCAATGTGTAGTTTTGGGTAGGTGAACTCTTTCAAGCTGCTCCCCACACTTGGTGGAAGAATGGCCACAAAGTGAGGCTGAGGAGTTCTGCGTTATTTGAACGGAGGGAAAAGGGATACAAACCTTGAATAGTAAGCTTAATAAGGAAATAGTGCAGAAAACACTTTTTATCATGTTATTTTTGTTTATTTATTAAAAAAGTAAAAAACTGAACTTTTTATTTATCAAAAAATTTTGGGTAACTTACTCTAGCCAGAGATCTGTAATCTGAAGTTTTAAACAGTCATTACTTGATTTGTTCAGTTAATGACTTATTATTTTCTTATTTTCCTCAAGAAAATTCAATTCCCTGACCCAGGCTGCAGTCTCCAGGTTTGCCCCAGCAATTAGGAAGCTATAAAAATCAAAGACTTTTCATTATCGAAACTAACTCTGGTTTCACTTAGTGGTTATTCATTACCGGTGAAGTTAGAAACACTTTTAAAGAGAGCTGACAGACCTTTTGCTGTTAGGCTGACTGTCCACTTGCAGAGAAGAAAAAAGTATCTCATCTCCTTATACTCCTCAGGTGGCAAGTTACCACTGACAGGATGAGAAGAGATGTATCTCTCCTTTCCTGATCTTTGGCTTTATTCAGGATACAAACTAAGAAGAAGAGGTAGAGCAATAACCTCCGTAAATCATGAGTGCCTTCAAAAATGTCAAGTAACCCAACATGAAGAGGGTAAAAAATTAGGGGGATGATTTGGTGGTCCTGATGATTCATCAGAGGACTGGATTAAGTAGCGGCAAGGTTACAGTGACCCCGGACAGCCTGCACTGATGTACTTTCACATTTCAAATAGAAGAAAGTCACTGTGGACATGTGAGCTAGTGATGTGCTTTGCTCCAAAATGATCTCAGTTTAATTGTTAAACTTAGGTCTGGGAACTTCTTTTTCTCCACAACTGCGTGTGTTCACATAACCAATCTTTAAATAAAACTTATTGTCAACTTAAAAAAATCTGAAGGGTTATTTAAGTCATTAAATTCTACAGAGAAGTTTAATCGATTTCTAAATAATAAATCAAGTCTGGGTGCTCTTAATAATCTTGGTGTAACACATTTCAATCCAGAAGCAGTACACAGTATTTATCTTAAATGAATAATAAATGAGACATTGGTATTGACTGAACAAATGATTAAATATTCCATCAGTAACAGAACATGGAAATAATTTTTAATTATTAATAAGCTACAGATTTTGCTTGTCAAGTGCAGTCATCTTTTGACATGAATGACTTATTTCCTTGGCTGTCATCAGAGGGCAGATGAATACAAAAGACAATTAAGGCTAATATGGGACACCTAGTACACAGAGGTTCTACCACCTATCTCTGAGAGGACAGAGCTGTTTCACAAGATACTAAGGTCCTTGGAGCCTCTGTCTTTCACTGGGTCTTCAGTTCTGAAACTCTGTTGTAATCGGTATTCATGTTTGTCAGAAAAACACAGACACTAGGAGCCATGAAAACTGGTGCTCATCCAGCCAGCCAAAGAGAAAGTCTGAGCTCTGAGGTTTCTTTTGCAGTTTTTGCATTGGCTGCTGTTCTCCTGTCTCATTAGTTTTTTTTTTATATATATTTTTTTCACGGTAACATTTCATGACAAATTCTGAAAATACCTGGGGTAAAGGCACCACCAAATATGTCCCTAACACAAAGATTTTTCCTCCACTGGCTACCTGGCACTCCAACCCGAGCCACAACACACAGCTGCCCCTTGATGCAGATGGATCCACAAGATCCATCTTGCCTTGGCAAATCTTCACTTACAGTAAAGAAAGATTTCATATGTGGCAATATGCTCTATTCATAACTTGTTGGCACCTTCACTCAGTCAGAGAAAGTAATGAATACTTCACATTTGATGCTTTATACCACGTTACAGTGTCATGTAGCACAAGCCGAGTGCTGTGTAAAAATCACCATCTGAAATGAGATTGTTTTAACATCCCAAGCCTATAGCAACTTTTATTGCTCAGCTGTAACTAGCAACTGCCTGAAATACTGGTTAGTAGTCCTAAAATATATTTATGGTCAGAAAACAAGCCCGTACAAAACAGCAATTCCTTATCTCCATACATACATATTATATTACCTTTGTATTGTGTTCTGACTTTGTGACTGAACAAGTTCTCTCCCATTAGATTTGAAGGGCACAATCACAAAGCTAGAATTAACTGGATCTTTTTTTACCTCATGAATTATTGAGTTTTCTATCCAAGTCTCAAACACAAAATCTTTATTAGAACTGGTGAAACTGTTTTCTTTTTCTTCTAGAGAATGGGTTTTTATTTAAAAAAAAAAAAAAAGTTTTAACATGAATATGTCAATTTGACTGGCATTTTTTTAAAGCAAAGTGAAAAAGATCTTCATATGGGAAATTGCTTCACTTGTTTCACTCTTTTTTTTTTTTTTTTTTTTGTAACAGCATATTCCTCTCTGTCTCTCTGTCCCTCTCCATTTTTTTTTTAAGCATCCATTTATTTTAGATTTTTATTAGTAGAAGTAGAAAGAAAACAAACTTTAACAGGACAAATTTATTTCAAGTTGAAATTCTGATTCCTATTAAGCACAGTTCCTTACAATTAGTAATTGTAGAAAGATTACACAGAGAGAAAATAACTATATCGCATATTTTCAACACTCTATTCTTGGTATAATTGCACTCAAAGGTCCCATCTACCGCCCTTTGAACACCAAAAGCCTGAGAGCACTACAGAGCATGCAAGGAAAGCAGGCAGTATTGTCATAGGGATCACACATCAGAAAACTTGGTTCTGTTCCCAGGTCTGTCATCAGCTCTGAGCCTGACTATGTAGAGGACAGATGACTTCCCTGTGCCTACAGATCCACAAATCTATCACAGAACTCCTGATATCACTCTGCTTTTAAGAAATATTTTGAACTTACACATAGACCAGGCTTAAATTCTAAGTCTAATGTAAATTTTACCAAATGGGATGCATTAAACTTCCTATTATTTTACTAAGTTAGGTTTAGTGAAACATCCATAATTAAGCACTACACCAAGAGGCATAATACTTATTCTTTGAGGATTTGAGCTAAAATAACTATGAGCTGTGGGACTGATGACATTCCAGAATTCATTTATAATTATAAAGAATAGAGGCGGAAGAAAGAAGGTCATCACATCTCAGAATCCCTAGTTATTGTTCGGGATTTTTGTGTGATCCCCTGTGCAGGCTACAGAGACTGGAAATAGCTGCACAGAAAGATGTATTAAAAATGAACTTTCCCATCCATTTTCATTCTGCTTGCAGTTTTCGTAAAACTCAGTCCATTGAACTTTTGCCAGAAAAATGGAATCATGAAACTTCAGCCTCAGCTCATCTTTAAAAATTTATTTTTCTATATTTGTATAAATGTAGAACTGACAAGGCTGAAGAACTGAACTGAAACTCTGATTTGTTAATCACAGAAGTGATGGGCCAGTGATTCCAGGCTGATTATACTCATAGGGATTATACATGTAACAGATGAAGGCCACAAGAACTACCCCTCCGTATCTTTCTTGCCTCCCCAGGTTTACAGAGTACCCTATGTAGTGTTATGTTACTCATGATTTTCAGTCTCAGCTTGAAAAAAATGAATTAGCACAATTTCCAGTTTGTTGACGAGCACAATAGTTTGAGTGAATAGTTATTTCCTCTATGCAAAGTGACTGTTTCAGGAATTACATTTTTATTTCACGCTGATATTCTGGATTAGCTCTAGTTCTCAAATAAAATGTTGAAAGGTGTTCTGCTAGGTGATCCTGAGGTCAAAGCAAAATTTTTGACATTGGTGTCACATATTTTAATTATTTTAGAGCTGCTTCGTTTGAAATAATAATAAAGATAATCTGTCAAACTTCTTTGTTCTTGAATTAAGAAAAAAAAGTTGGAGTACAAGAAAAGTAATTTCTAGGAAATTATATAAATTGTATTAGGGTCATAAAGAAAGGATTGTTAAGAGATATATATAAAGTTAATGAAAGGAGAAATTTTTAAACATGATGCACAATTAACCTGTGGAACTAGCTGCCACAGGATATAATTGAGGTTAAGAGCTTAAACGGAACTAATAAAGGATTATGCATGTACATGGATAACGAGAACTTAGAACATGATCAAAATTTGCAAGTATATAAACCTTCGCACTTAAGGGCAAATGCTAACGGCTAACAGGTAACAGCCTGAATGCTTCTAACAAGCTTCTATGACAATTAGATATATTCTGATTAAAACGTAGGTTTTTATCTTACTCGTTCTACTGGAACACTGCATTAATTTCCTTTTGTATTTGGCTGCACTTTTTTTTTTTTTTTTTTTTTTCCTTCTGCCTGCACTGTTTATTTCCAGGGAGTGGTAAAAGCTTAGCTGTCCTAGTTTCTCCTAATATCCCCCTTGGTATGGAGAGAAAGAGAGAGTTCATTTTAATATATTCCTTCAAATCTAATTTGCAGCACTTTTAGAGTCCCTGCTGTATCATTATACTGATATCTAAATATAATGCACGCTCGAAAAGGAAGTTGTCAGTAGCTGGTAACAGCAGTGGGCAAGAAGGAGCAATAATGTGGCCAGAGAGAGAAGACAGAAAAGCTGGGAAGTGACAAAGATGATACAGAAATGCAGTATCAAGAGAGAAAGGGGAGCTGAGAGAGAAGAAAAAAATTAATGGTTCCTGGGAAAAAAAGGAAATTTATGTGAAGGTCTGGGGTCACGGATACCTCAAAGGCTACCTTATGCTGAATGAATGACGATGGGAATAAGTGCAGAGAAAAATCTGAATAGAGACAATATTAAAAAAAAGAAAAGAAAAGAAAAGAAAAGAAAAGAAAAGAAAAGAAAAGAAAAGAAAAGAAAAGAAAAGAAAAGAAAAGAAAAGAAAAGAAAAGAAAAGAAAAGAAAAGAGAAGAGAAGAGAAGAGAAGAGAAGAGAAGAGAAGAGAAGAGAAGAGAAGAGAAGAGAAGAGAAGAGAAGAGAAGAGAAGAGAAGAGAAGAGAAGAGAAGAGAAGAGAAGAGAAGAGAAGAGAAGAGAAGAGAAGAGAAGAGAAAAGAAGAAAAGAAAAGAAAAGAAAAGAAAAGAAAAGAAAAGAAAAAGAAAAGAAAAGAAAAGAAAAGAAAAGAAAAGAAAAGAAAAGAAAAGAAAAGAAAAGAAAAGAAAAGAAAAGAAAAGAAAAGAAAAGAAAAGAAAAGAAAAGAAAAGAAAAGAAAGGAAAGGAAAGGAAAGGAAAGAAAAGGAAAGGAAAGGAAAGAAAGAAAAGAAAAGAAAAGAAAAGAAAAGAAAAGAAAAGAAAAGAAAAGAAAAGAAAAGAAAAGAAAAGAAAAGAAAAGAAAAGAAAAGAAAAGAAAAGAAAAGAAAAGAAAAGAAAAGAAAAGAAAAGAAAAGAAAAGAAAAGAAAAGAAAAGAAAAGAAAAGAAAAGAAAAGAAAAGAAAAGAAAAGAAAAGAAAAGAAAAGAAAAGAAAAGAAAAGAAAAGAAAAGAAAAGAAAAAAGAAAAGAAAAGAAAAAAAGCAGGAAGATGTTATTCTTTGTCTGTCTGTCTGTCTCTCTCTCACACAAAAGTACAGCTGCACAGCCCAGATACTACCCTTGTTTCATCAAGAGAAATAGCTTGCAAGAAGTATTCAGTAGAAGGCTAAAATCAAGTAGTGAATAAACACATTTGTTTGCCCTTAAAAGAATTCAGAACCTGCAAGACATGCAAATAGGAGTTGCTTCATCAAGGCAGGTCAGACCTTGATGGATCTCGAGCAGCAGAAGACATTATCTCAGTGTCCACATCCCAGAATATTTCTGTGCTCCATGAATGAGACAGAATTATAAGTCATGTAGTGATTGATGGTCCTTGGAAGCATTGCAGATGAAATTGTAGTTCAGCCTTTTGTGGGGACACGGCAAATATTAGGCACTGCATTGTTAAAGATTGCATTATTAGTATGAACAATGCATACAGTCTTATAGCAATCTTTGTAAAGAATTTATTTTCAATGCATTTGCAACTACTGGAACTTTATGTCATAACTAATGAAATTGTCAACATTCTGCATGACAAACTGAAACACATTTTGTATATGTTAGAAGCTTATCAACACCTGAAAGCACCACAAGACTGTTGACAGTGGTCACTGTTAGCCTGCAACATCTGCTTTTTTCCTTGAAATTCCTAATTCCTGGACTGGTGTAAATATGTTGAATGTTCAGTTGTAATTTATAAAGCAAATTGTCCCTTATGTTTTCCAACAAGAGCTTGAGAAAAGGGGTCCAACTGCCCTACACAGTGCTCAAAACCTAAAAAACTAAGTAACAAACCCAAATCTGTATTTTTCTATATAACACACATTTTTTTAAGACAGTTTAATGCAAGGAGGATGAAGACCTCACTCTTGTGTTTTTGATAGGAAACACTGCATGGCAATAAAGCATTGGAGCTGAGATGAAAGGAGAAACAGAGACTACAAACTGGATGAATGCAGCACAACTCGGTGGTGCTTGCTGGGCAGGGGTGTTTTCACAGGGAGTGACTGGGTGCCTGGAACATCTGTTTGTGACAGCTTCCTTACAAGGAGAAAGCACTTCCTGTGGAGGTATAGAAACTGAGTATTGAAAAAAAGATGTCTGCAGTGCAGAAAGTCAGTATTTGAAGATATAATCTACATTTATCACATTTTTCACTTGCCATTAATTTAAATTCCCTTCATGCATCTGTTCAGGAAATAATTAGGATTTTATGCTGCAGTAAATATGCTTGTTCATCCATTAGTGCAAAGCAGAAGATTAATTACATTACAATGGGAATCGGGACTAGTGTATTTGGAGCTATAGTGATAATGGTGACAGCTGCACTACCCACAATACTGTGCTTTAGTAAGCTTCAAAAACAAGTGTGGATGAGAAAATAATTTAGCTCCTGACAAGGCAGGGTTATCCCTGTTCTTGTTGTAGGTGTAATCAGCCAAAAAAAAAAAAAAAAAAAAGGCACATTGTTCAAATAGTTCTGTTAATCAGTTATCCAGCTATTTTTATACACATACTTTGTGCATACGTATGATTCATACTCTGTATGAATCATTAAATTTTATACAAAAGCAACCTGAGCTCTCTTTAAATACCTGTGGTAAAATTCCAGAATGTACTAACACATTGTAAGGCTATATTAATTTGGCAATAAAGCTCCAGAAAGGTGAGAAAATCTTAACTGAAAATGACACTGCAAGACTGCAGCCAACAGCAAAGATAATGAGTTGGAGAAAAGAGAGTTAGGCAGCAGAAAAACACTGTAAAACTTCCCCCACGTTGCTGTGTCTGGCTCAACACAAAGAAGCAGTCTCAAGGTGGTTCTGGAAGTCCAAAATTGTCCAGAATTGGACAATTGTTACAGGTTTTTACAGAAACTCAAAAAAAAAAACACACGAGACTACTGGTTTTCACCAGATTAAGTGTCAGTAATTTAGGTTATAATCTCCTAAATTATGGGGCCTTGTGATGGCATTTGTTGGGATTGTCTAAACCCACTGCTAAATGCAGGCAAAACATTTAATTAAAACTAATCATTTCTGCTTAGCCAGGGTTTTCAAGACATTAAAAACCAGGCATGTATCTGTATCACGAGTATCATTCTAGTGCATTATATCAAATAGGCTATTGATAAGGTGAATTTTAGCTTATCAAAAGCTATGATTTTTAGGGATGTTTTGCAATATAATGATTTAAAATCTAGTATAAATTGGCAAAATTCTTTCAGGCTTGGCAAATAGAAATCATCTGTTAGACTCAAAGTACATTTTGTCCTTGGCGGCTGCTCAGTAATTATGGCCCCATTGCCGTGACAAAAGATAAAGTATTTTTACTGCCACCATATTTGCTTGAATAATTTTGTGCAGCCAGTGCAAAATCTTTTTTATTTGAATTTGTTGGATGACTCCCTTTGTGGCATGTAGCTGGGGTCAAAAGCAAGGGAGGTACTGCTCAAATTCAAAACTAGCCATATATGTCACTTTTAAAGTAGACAAATGGTTAAGAGAGGTGTGTGACATGCAATGAGAGGTGCAATTCTTTCACATTTAACATTTTTGGTTTGTTTTGTTTGATTGTTTTCTTCTGTTTGTTTAAGGATGATCAATGCTTACCTATGCTAAAGAGTAAATGCAATTAATAGAGACACCCCCCAAAATAATCGTGAAACTTAAGTGTCTTTAATTGACCTAGTCCCACTTGAGTTTGGTGTGGTATACTAAGTCTAAACAAGAAGAATTAATTTCAAGTAAGTAAAAAAGACACTAGATACAGGTTTCTATGAAGCACCTGCATAGCAGAATGTTAATAATATAATCTTACTATATAATGTAATAATAATGTAATAGAATGCACCATAATGTAATAATAATGTAATCTTACCATGCCTAGAATAGAGTCCACACAAAAACTCACTGAAGAATAACTAACTGGCTGTCAGGGAAAATAGGTCAGAAACAGATCTTGATTTTCATGCTTAAGACTGGTATTACAGATACCCATAAAACAGCTGGGTAACAAGATCCACCCCAAAAGAGCATCTCACTATTCCAGGTTGTATACTAAGGTATTTTTCATTCCTGTGCTGTAGTCACTCATTCGTTCTGTAAATCATGTTTTGCAATAGCTCAATTTCAATGCCTATCCAGAGTGTGTTGAGGGTTTAAATATCTTTGGTGATTCTGTGTTATTATTCAGGACGCTAATATTGGCTAATCTTTCTCTATTTGATTATATTTATATGTCACCTCTCTTCCCTCTCTCCCGAGGAATGAAATTATGAATGCTTTTTTCTCCCTCTATAACTATTTATGAACATCACCGCCAGACTTCTGTATGGCTTAAACAGAAGCGATCATACTTTTGCAGCACCAAAGTATGCTGCACATCCCTCCCTCCCCCTGACTTGTGTTGTCATATAACTTCTAATACTGTTGCTAAAGGAACAATACAAAAAGGAGTGGAAGGAGATCGCAGATATCCTGTGCTTATAACACAGACAGTCCTTTAGTACTTTAAATAGTGTTATCTACTAGATCAGTACACTACCAATGGGTTAGTAGAGGACAGAAATTGCTTTGCTTCTGGCACAAAAACGTAGCACCATTTCAAGTGCTTTGTGTAATGATGTAGACTAAAACAATGTTATCAGAAACAAATAGTACAGTTGCAAGCATGAAGTTAAGTACTCAGCAATTTTTCTCTCCATCTTCTCAGGGTACAGCTGTAAACTAATGGGGACTGTCCAAGAATTGTGGATCTACTGACTGGAAACACTGCACCTAATTACTGCACTGCATTAGGTTTGGCTGTAAAAGACTACTCCCAGGACAAATCCAGAACTGCTATATCTAATGAAGAAATAGGTATTATGACAAGCTTGAGAGTTGTGACCATATGGAGAAAGGCACAAGAAGAGGCAGTGAAAGGGAATGTTCCTTCTTGTACTGCATTATTGTGATGCTTTTGAAGATTCACTATAACACAGACAAACAGATTCGTAGGATTAGTTTTCTTATGATTTACGGCCTAAACTTACAAACTTTTCCTTGATCTTAATGTCAATAAAACATAATTTTATCATTTAAATTGGACCTTCTGTCTAACAGACCACTCCTGATTATAGCCCAATAATTTGTGACTTCATTGAAGAGGTAAAGAATAGACAATTTTTCTAACTAATGTTTTGCAGTGGTTAATTACCCTCATAGATAAAGATGCAGATCAAATCTCCAATTTTAATCCACAAATATTACAAACATAATTTCTTATTACATATGCTTATACTATACCTTACACCTTCTTTGATATCTAGAACTTTTCTGTTTGTGAAGATGATTTACAATTATTGAACACTTCTCAATTTTTTTCTCTGATAAAATGGAACATGTGAGCTCTTTTGCTCTCTCTGTTTCTTCAAGACCTCAAGTGCTGTATTTTCTTCACTCTTTCCAACTGTTTGTCTCCCAAAAAAAAGTATGTTTAATTTCACTTTCCTTAGTAATAGACACAATAGTAAACTAATTTTCTTTCTAGTAGTTACTCATGTATCCAAAGTTCATTTTCCTTTTTTCCTTTTGTGTAATAACATATAGTAAGAAACTTACAACAATTCAAACAGGTTTAAATTGCTGATTTTGGCCACTATTATCATGAAGTTTTAAGCACTAAACTTATTGTCACAACCTCCTTCACATATTAAACTGTTTTGCATGCACTGAAAAAGACCAAAAATCATGTGAGAGAGTGAGAGAGAATATTGGCTAAAATTCTGTAATAAAATTTCTCCTAAACTGTGCTTTTCGTGATATCTGGTTACTCATATCTGGCAGAGACATCTTTGAATGTTTCTACTATAGAAGCTGGGGAAAAAAAAAAAAAAAAAAAAAAAAGGAGAGAGATAATGTAATGCAGAATAGTGGTTTTGCTGGAAAATACCTTTTCACAAATCTACATGTAATCCTGACAGGAATATTCTCTCCTAAATTGTTTTCTGACAAGCGGACTGCTAAAGCAGAGAGGAGCTAACTTCCTTTTCTGGATGTCATTATCACCACAGGAGGTGTTGGCCACTGATGGAAATAAAGGCTGGTATGTCCAACCACAGCTTAGGATTCCCATAGAAAAACAGCTGTATGTAAGATCTATGGATAGCATCAGGATGGAATAAAATATGGGTTGTGTTTTTTGTTGTTTTTTTTTGTTTTTAAATATAATATGTTTTGTTCATTTGCTTGAGCAATACACTAATATTATAACAATATTATATAATTAATAATTGAGTAAATGAGCAATATTAATACAAATGTCTCAGAATAAGCTTGTGTAACTGCACTGTGTTACAGAGGAGGGCTTGAGCTTGTTAGAATTTTTATGAATAATGTAGTAATCTTTAACTGGTTGACAAATATAGATAGGACAGACGCCACCTGGACTTCATTTTATTTTTGTGTGTTTTCTCAGCTCTTCCTTCTTCTTTATTTTCTGCTTCCTACTTGTGCGGAGTTCTGCCTGCCTTCACCACTTGGAGTTATTTATCAATATGTCCTGACCAGCTAAAGTGAATTTCACCTGCCAAGCCAACTCCTGTTTCTGGACTTCATGGACAACTTAACTGAACAGTGGAACTACGCCTCCAGTCGCTCTTCTACGCAGCCCTCTTGAATGAGGGACAACCTGTATACAATGTACTCTGAACTGACAAAAATAAATCATAATTTATCACGACTGAACAAAATGTAGAATCTACTCTATGATTCTTTCCTTGTTTTTCTATCCTATGACTTCTGCATGTACAGCTTATGGTCTAATGAGATTATTTTTGCATTTCTGAATTCAAGATCAGACTTTGGTGAAAAGTCTCTGCATAGGGAAAGATCTACTGCTGTTATGTAAAACCTTACTGATCAAGAAATATTCTCAGGATCTTCAAAGTTCAGATACTCAGATAAATAGTTTTGGTTAACCAGATTCCAAAGAGTTGCCATTTATCTCAGATCTTCCAGTTCACAATTGTAGACCTCAGGATAAGACGCTGCTTTTACCTACTGCCTTATACTACAGAAGAAAGATCTGCTATTAAATATGATATTTTTGAAAAAGAATTCTTGTGAAGTAGATATGAAGTCTTTTTTTCCAATTGATTACACAAATAGCATAATATTAGAGCCAATTTCAGTTGTGTTTGCAATCCTGTTTATTAAAGGTGGAAGTTTTCACCCTCTGTAGATTAAGTATTACAGATTCTGCTTCACTTGCTGTGTATGCCAAGAAGAGAGAAGGATAGGATTGGAAAGTATTTATCTCCTGCCTGCATTGCATGTATTCTGACAGGGCACTTCCATACCAGTCAAAGCGTTTTGCAATCTCACATGTAATTTTGATGGATTTTATCGCTGAAGGAAATGTTTTATTACCGATAATGCTTCCTGTAAAAGTTTATTTGGGGATCTTCAGTTCAAAACATCACAGCAGATTATATTATAGTTAGGTGTCATCTTCTGTATTAAATCCGGTGCCACTAGATGGTGGTATGCACTAGACCTGAGGAAAAGTGCACAAAGGGTCTGATTAATGTGTTCCTCCGCTGTTTGAACAGGAACTTTTTCATCCTTCACTTTCCAGCCTTCCTCTGTCTAACACTTTTCCTATCAGATGTTTATTTGCAATGTTGATTGAGACAATTATAAATGTCAATTGAGAATTTTCCCAGTTTATTCACTGAGTTTGCATGACAATAAGATCTCATTTTGAGATAAATCTGAAAAGCCAAGAAGATGATGACAAATCCAAGAGAACTTGCATGCATACAGTGGAGGAAAAAAAAAATATATATGATGTGCAGTTTGGCTAATGGTATCTATGAAGTGTAATAAGTGTTATTACATGTAAATCTTATCTACATTTTCATATTAAAAATGATTCATTAAGTACAAAAGATCCAGTGCCCGATACTGTTTAATTACTAAGGTAGGACCAACATATTCAACTGCATTTTAGGAATTCATGTCTACAACTTTCCTTTGATATCAAGGATGAGTTTTCTGCATCTTTATATTAAGTTAAAGACAGACAAAGTTATATATAGCTGCCTAAAATACCTATAATTTGCGACGTGTTTATTTTTGTCTGGCTGGCTAGCCATTCTCCCCTCTTCCCCCCTTATTGAAAGGAAGATATTCAAAATGCCAAACTTGTATTCCTTTCTACCAACATCCAACTGGAGTTTAAAAAATTTGCATAGCAAATCAATAGTAGAATAAGAAATTGCAAGACAGAACCCCTAGTTATCACTGGTACATGGTGATGTTATGATTCCTCAGTGTACTAGTCCTCATATTTGTCCTCCTCTGCCCCTATTTTCTCTTGCTCCATCTTTGTTTATGTCAAACTCCATCCAGTTATTTGGATCTGCTACATGGCTCTGCCAACCCATGTAACAATTCTATACAACTCAGTAAAAGACAACAAGATTAAAGTCTGAGCTGCAGAGGAATGCTACCACAGCAATATAATAAAGCACAGAGATCCATAGTATAATGCATTTTCAATTTCAGAGAGCTATAACACAAGATGACAAAAAAAATGAAAGAGATCATCATTCTATTTTTAGAAAATGCAATGATAGTAAATCAATAATACATCAAAGACCATTTAGACAAATGCCTTGTAATAGTAATAGTAAACCTGTTAAAAAATGTGTCATTTATGCCACTATTTTTATTACTATTTTCAATCTTAAATGAATTATTTCAAATGAACAAGATGCAAATCTATTATTGCAAATGACATTTGAAAAATGAGGAGCAAACCTTAATGGAAATGAAAACCTTTTATATTAATATAATGATGTTTAAGACTCTTAACTTATTCCATGGTAGTCCTAGGAGAAAAAGTGTGTTTGGCATTCAGCCACAAGATGTGGTATGTCATATATTGATTGTGTATGACACAGTCCTTGCTCATTAGAAAATGGAAGGTAGAAGAAAGCTCAACATGGGGAGAAAAAAAAGAGTATAGTAATGCTGTTGCAGCATATGTGATGAACTTGCACCTTTGCTACTGGTATTTTCTTTAATTCCATAGGATAGATTTCTTTGTCCAGCCCTTTATCTTAATGGCATGCAATGCCTAGCTAAATTACTGTATTTTGACAGCTATCGACTTGTAGAAAACATGATGCAGTGTTGTAGCAACAAAGACAAGGCAGAAAAGCTCTATATGCAATCATGTAGCAGAAGAGGATAATTTCATTTTGAAACAAAACCAATTTCAATAACTAACATTCACACTTGTATAACCAAATACTTACCAGCACTACACATGTGCATCCAAATATCTGGTCCAGCAATCATGATACCAAGTGACATGCACAGCATTTTTTGTGCAGTAAGCATTACCTATTCTCCTATCCTGTAATATTGCTACAGAATTCACTGCTGTTTCAAATGACATAAAAATATGCCTTCAAGTTATTTCTCCTTGAAGTGTCAAAATATACCATGAGGAGCAAAAATGAATCGCTTCCTCCTGCTGCATCATGCCTGACACCATATGATTAACCCCTTGTACAACAAGGAACAAAGGGGCAGCCAGGGGACATCAGTCAGCCATATTTCCAGTACCAGAATACTACCAGCCTGGTAGTATTATATAGTATATACCAGTATTATATAGTA
Source organism: Anser anser (assembly GCF_964211835.1). NCBI lineage: Eukaryota > Metazoa > Chordata > Aves > Anseriformes > Anatidae > Anser > Anser anser. Next base: position 15,286,860 of record NC_139725.1, on the reverse strand, counting down.
TATACCATTATATATAATATATATATATATACTATATATTATATAGTATATACCAGTAGTATATAGCTTGAATGGTCAATAAATCAAAAGGTAATTTCTAGAAAGAAGATGCACGCATCCTTCATGTATTGATTTTGTTGACCCCCACAGAAAGCTGAAATATCCTGAAAGCTAAAATTGTACATTTTTAGAATGCCTTTGTGAAACACTTTGTCACCATCCTCGCTTCCTCATCTCAAATAATGGCATGGAGGAATGGCATAAATTATTAAATTGGAACTTGGTTTGCTAAGTAATTATGCTGTGCTTTTTTGTTTTTGTCTTATATAGTAAATATTTCCCTAAGGTCCTTATTTGGGATGGTATTTTTGAAATACTTTTATGCTCATAGAAGCTTTAGAAAGCATTTTAATTAAACATAAATCACTTTTGCTTATATGTACTTGTATCAGCTGTGTGGACAAAGATCTATGTGTGTCAAAACAAGTGTAGAAAAAGCATCATAAAATAGTAAGGCTTGTCCACCTAGCATTCTCTAACAAGGTGCCATTCTGATGCCTGCACAGTGGAAATCTGTAAAAGCCTGATTAGCTCCTCAGAAGTGTTCACTACCTGCCAAGGTCACAAGGATAGGAGAGCAATTGCAATAGCAAATGGGCAGCAGTTGAAAACAATGAGACAACAATTTAGGAACAATGGGAGCTACTAAGGATAGCATTAATCTGAAATATCGAAGTGAACCAGAATGCTATGTGTGCAGTTCAGGGCAGATAGAACAAGGTTTTTTTGTATTCTAGGCTCCAGGGAATCTTGAAGGCAATTGTAGAAATGAAAAATCAAGAGGTAGTTCGCATCACCTTAACCTTTTTCTGTGAATTGCTTCCTATAGTTTTATATCTGCTACTTTGCCCTCGCTACTTGTGAATGTTTCCTATAGGTCCACCACTGCTCCAGGGAACATTCCACAGTCTAAGAAAACTTCATCACTATACTGTGTTTGCTGATGAAATACACCCTAATTTTTCTACCCTTTATGTTCAACCCTTGTGTTCGAGCTAATATTCCAGTATTGATCTACTTTTTTGATAATCAGTGTTTATGTTTATCCAAATTATATAATCATTTTTGTCTTGTGCACTGAAGATTGTTCAGGCCGAGGACTGCTTCTGGTGTTATGAAGATACGAACAACAAAAGCTGTTACCTATCAGCTAGCATCTGTCAGAAAGCAAACACCTTTGTAATACACACAAATAGTAGTGGCCCAGATTTCAGATCAAAACGATTTGCTCTCTTTGAGCATGAACATTCTTTTCAGCCTGTTTCATGCTACTCTTTCTAGCTTACCAATATAACAACAGCTTTTAATTTTCCCTTCAGTTTTCAGGTAAAGCACCACACATTTTGTAACTGGGGCATTTAATTCTTATTCAAGGTGATATGGATGACTTACAGAATGTCATGAGACAAGCACACTGGAGAATTTTGTGCTTTCTTGACACTAGGACTGACTGTTGCAATAGGTGTCCCTCTTTAAACCTCTTTTGGACTTCTTGGAATTTTTGCACTGGTTATAGAACTCAGATAGATAACATAAATAGCAATATTTTGTCCCAAATAACTTGGGTTCAAAGGTATTTGAAAATGTGTTGGTTACATGCTTTTTTGGAATTTCACCATCTCTTAAGAATGAAAGGAGTGAAGAAAATAATACAGTACCTCATACAATCACATCTGGCACCTACACCACAGCTCATCAATAGAGTAATATCAATTCAGGTAGGTTCTACATCAAGTTAACTCTATCTCTATTATGAATGTCCCATCTGTAAAAGGGAAAAGACTATAACAAAGTTCACTTACTTTCATTTACTTGAAAGACAAAATACTGTTTGTTCCTCCATCAGAGATTTCTTTTTTTCTGATTTATTTCTTAACGTTTCTATTTAGGCGCAGTCAGCTCCCCTCTTCCTTTTAATCTCCCTGATTTGTCTACATATTTTCTTACTTGGATCTCTCACTTTCCACAAAGGATCTATATTGCAACTCAGAATTTAGCAGGGTTCATTCTCCATTCTGCTGTTCGGGGAATAGAAAGTTTTTGACAGTGGAACATGTGTTTCTATGACTGAAGGAGTCCTCTTTAAACTACGCCTTGTTATTTCTTATTATGGCTCCCAGATTCTGCTGATTTGAGACACAAAGGAGAAATTCGAGAAGCATTAAAGAAGATCTATTTCTGCAATGAAAGAGATGTGATCTCTACTGTTTCTCTCTGTGAAACAGAAAAGAAGGCTAAGAAAGAGTATTTTCTTTAAGGACCTGATGCTAGACGGGGGAGAAGAAAGGGGAAAAAAGTAAAGACAAACTTAGTTAACATTTTATATAAGATCCCCAGTGATCAAATTTTCCCAAGATCTGTTTGCATGAAAATTTTCAATAAAGATGAAATTCATTATTTTTGGCTTCCTAAACAATTTTTAAAAGTCAACATTTTCCTATAATTGTTAATTATTTTAACTAGAGCATAAACCTTTTCTGAAAGTACTTGAAAGAATGAGACCTGAGAAATAGTCTGGTTTTCCAACACATTAATTGCTGGCTTTGTTTGGTCACGGTTTTTTGATGCCTGCTAAGAAGACTAGAGTTATCTCACTGAGGAGAAAATTAAGAAAATAAAATGAGGAGATGAGAGCCATCACTTAGACGGGTTTTTCAATGACTGAAACATAGATAAGAGAGTAAGGAGATCTGTGTTTTATGCTTAGCTGAGCTACCAGTTTCTAGTAAGCCATAGAAAATATAATTTAAACAAGCTTTCTATTTCTTGGGCATTATGAGATTAAGTTTGTCAGGGAGTGTAATGCTTTTTGAGATCATCTGATTTATAACTTTATAAAAGTGAAGAGTATAATTAGAGCTTCCAATGATTTTATCAGTGAAAATAAAACACCCTTTCTCATGACAAGCTTTTTTTTTTTTTGACTTTTTATGAGTTTGAAATGTTATTGAAATTGTTATGGATATAGCCCAAACAAATACTCACAGTATTACCTCATTGTACTTTAATGAGGATACCTCTATTATGTGGTTCACAGTTCCCTGGCTTTTATTTGGTGACATTTCTCACCAGTAAGCAGAGATTTCTTGAAGTGAGGCTGTTTATCCAATGATTCCATTAATCGTATAGCAAAACCTGATAACAATTTATAATATCTGCTATAATTACAATGTAATTACAATGATATTCACGCAGCTTTTTTTTTTTTTTTTTTCCTACTCTAGGGTACCTGGCTCATATTTCTGCCTCCAAATAGAAAATACTTTAGAACATGACTTTATGTACCTCTGTGGCTTCTGTAAATATGCTGGTTTCTGTTAAAATAAAAATCCCCTTGAGCTACAGCTGCAGGTGCAATTCAGAAGCAGTCTTGCTCAAAGCATTCCACCCTGTGAAATGTAGTTCATTGAGTAATTACACTGAGAAAAATTACTGGAAAGGCTTTACTTACCCTTTTATTCATACAGTCAATTACAAGTTCTACAGTTTTGCTAATCCCTCATTTTCAGTTTACATGGTGAATTCACATGCTTGGTATAATGCCTCTGTGATTTGAAAGTGTGCTGTCCCTCATGTGTACAAATGTGCAAGCATATTCTGGCTTCTGGCTCTAAACATCTCAACAAGATCATGGATGTTAATATTGCATGAGCAGTTGTAGACTTGGATGCTGATTACTATTACAGGACAAAAACAGGTGGAGTAGGAAAAAGCTTTTATGTACATAGCAGGTGATAAATAATGAATTGCAACAAAAATCATAGGAATGCTTTGTACAACATTAATGCTTTTTCCTCCTTCTCCCAATTCAACAAACCCACATGCCAAAAAAAAAAAAAAGTCAATTAAGCTTTGCAATGCCATCAAAGTCCACTCTGCACTCTAACAAAAGTAAGGAATTATACTTATTACAATAATTTTTATATCTGGAGAGACTAAAGAGCCTCTGCTCTAAAAAAGTGCCATTCCCTAAAAGGGCTTCCTTTTAAGCTTCTGTTAGAAGTTACAGGATACTGCAAAATATAATAGTGGGTATTAGTTAAATTCTGAAAAATTGAACTAATTTGAACATTCCAAGTGCATTTATTTAAAAAAAAAAAGTTTACTTTTGCATGGGAATTTTATACAGCATTTGCAGGTAACCTAAAACATTGCATAAAACCAGTGGAAGTTATGGTATCCCTGACTCAGATGTGTAGTCCTTTAATAGCAGATGAGATATAAATTTTTGATTTACTACTTCATCCAAAATATTCCATATATGTGATCCTTAAAAACACTCAGCCTCTCCAGAAATATCTGAAGACTTCTTGAGATTATATACACAAATAATCAAATTAATTATAGAAGCACTGTCTGTTCAGCAACTGCTGCCATTTGAGAATTTCATTGTTGACTATAAGAATCATTTGTCATGTTTGAATGTGGAGTAGAGCAGTTGCCACAGTTAATTGCCATAGGGGACTGCTAACAAAAAGAATGGGGGAAAATATTTCTTCAGGTTCTTCATTAAAAGGTTTCACCTACAGTCAAATGGCCATTCGCAAACCAAATGAGGCAATAACCTGGCCTTGGGCTGCAGATCAGATGAATCATGTGAAAGACAACTCTTTAAGAGAAGTGCAAGAGAGTCAGAGAGAGAGGGGAAAGCAGACACCCTGGCACCTTGACAAAGAGATTTAGGAAAGTACTGTAGTAACTGTGCTCTGTGACTGCTAGGACTCTAACAAAATAGTAGTTTTGCTCAAAAACTTTACATCTCTCTCCAGATGACCACTAAATGATGCTTTGTTTAAAAATCCATTATTCTCAGATGATACCAAAACTTCTGTGAAGACTGGTTCTCTTTACTGAGACTGCTGGACCCACCAAATTAAGAAGCACAGGTCCACCCTTAGAGACAACATAGCTGGGGTGGCATGTCTTTACACAGAGGTGATGCAAAGGTGTAGCTAAACTGGGGTAACTCATGGAGGTGTTGAAAGGTTTGCGAATAGAACAGAACACACAGAGGTGCAAGTCTATGACATCCTCCAATATGTAGGAGAAAATATTTAGCTCAGGTTTGCTACAAGCCTTTGACTTCAGGATCTGTCTTTGTTCCTATGGGTGAGTGCCTCTGGAAGGCTTATGATAAATTTAGAACAGCTTCACTTTATGGTGTTCTCTGTCTGGACATACTGACCTTTTACAGAGTCAAGCTGGACATTAATTTCATCCTTATGGCATGGCTAGGTGAGTCACAAGGGAAATCAGCACCAGTCAGGAAAAATGCATTATTATTTTGCTGCAGTTCTAGCCCTGTGATTCTTCATGCCAATTTCTGAATTGTAACCCCAATTTGACTGTTTTTCCAGCTAAAGAAACTAGCACTTTAAGTTAAATATTTTATCTTTAGCTAATTCCAGAGTAAGAAAAAAATGAACGTGTCTGAGCACCTAGAACTCAGTCCAAACACTAGAGAAGGCCAGATCATCAAGTGGAATAGTACAGCAAGTCTTACTTTTCCTGTGATCCTTTTTGCACCTTTCTCAGTAATAAAACTCTAGCCATAGCTAAGATGCTATCTGCCAGAGAATACCAGAGTTTTATAAATTATATAAATTATATGCTATATATATATATATTATCTATATAATATATATATATATATAATATGCTATTTTTATATATTATAAAATATATAAAACTGCCAGAGTTTTATAAATTATATGCTCAGTTTTGGACAAGTGAAAGCAAATCTTGATTTAAAAAAAAAAAAATCAATTTAAGACACAAGACATCTCTCTCATCACACACTGAAAATTTGGAATTCATGGAGCCTGAATTTGCTCTGATGTATTAACTTAAGAAATCCAATCTACTCTCCTCATGGTAGGAAAAACACTGAAGACTGATAATTTCACTGTAGATTTCTATGATTTATAACTTATTTATTTGATTTACAACATATGGGCTTAAAGATAGGCAGCCACCAAAATGAAAATCCCATTTTTTCCTCCATGTACTTCAGGAATATTAGCACACATTTCTGTCTACAAATTTTACTTACGTCTGTAAGGAACAGATATGTTCACAGCAACAAATAAGAAAGAATAAGAGTAGATAGCGGATTTTTTAACTCTTTAGCCCTTGCCTTTCTTCCACTTTTGATGTGGAAGAATGTGGGAATAATGTGGGAAAACAGATTGTGAGATCCTGTGAAAGATGATCTGATCTTATGTCAGCAGCAGTCCTGATGGATTGGGCTGTTGGTAGACTAACTGACCTTTAGAGGCCCCTTCTGACCAGTATTTCCCCATTTTTGTAATGCAATTCTATTTCTTTCATTGAGTTTCCAAGAAATTTTTTCTTACCAAAATTATAAGCTGGCATGGCCTCCAATATCTGTATTTAATGGAACTAAATTGCTACAATTGCTACAAAAGGAAGATCATAAACAAGAAACCCAGGAATGAATTTTCTCTACCCACTTCTTGAAATAATTCTCCTATTTCTTTCTCTTCTATTTAAGGTTGTTTCAGCTGGGAAGTCTTGGGCAAAAGAACTGAAAGAAGAGCTCATCACTGTCAGCTGTCTTCACCACATCACTGGCTGCCAGCAAGAGTGCTTCCAAGTGACCAGATACAAGATGAAAAGAGGAATAAGGAAACTTGTGCTAAGATGCAGAATATCATCAGTGGATATCTAGAAAAGATGATTAAGGCTTACTTGTAGCAAATACGTTGTTTTTAAAACAGTACTCATAGCCCAAATATTTCCCTAAAGTTTTTAAAGATCTGGGATAAGTATTTACTCCAGAGTCCCAAAACATCAGGATGGGTACAGATATCTTTTTAATGTGCCCTACCGTTGAGTTCCCTTATGATGGGCTCACTCAAAGGCCATCCTTTTTGGATGAGCTGAGGATAATGTGTTAGAGGATAAATCCTCAACTAAATCCTCCAGAAAGACTAGGACCAGAATATTCTCTTTTTCTTGCTAAATGAAGTTCTTGAAGCTCAGAGGTAGGTGTGTTAGAATCGGTCTGAACTTGTAACAAGTTGCTGGTTTAGCTCTTGTCATGTCTCAGCAAGTGACATTCAGAACATCTTTAGTCTTCAAAACAATTTCTTTCTTTGTTCACCCAAGTGTATCCTTCAGTTTTTGGAGACAATGGTTCTGAGTTTCAAACTATTTATGAAGTTTCGCTGTCATGACCATGACCCATATGTTTGTCTTCAGAGTTACTACAGGTTTGTCCTCTGTATATCATTACATATGTCCTATTAAATGGTACCTGGAGAAACCTAATCATTATAGCCCATTCTGAGTATGTAGGTCCATTCAAAGTCTTTGAGGTATTACACTACTAGGCTAGAGGAAAGGAAGAGAACAGAATGAGGTAAATGATACCACTCACATTCGGTTACTGAGTGCATCACCTTTCATTCCATTTTTGTTATAATACTTCAGAATATGCTGATGGGATTGATTGGGAAAAAAAAAAAAGAAAGAAAATAAAGAGAAAAAAAAAGAAAAAACCTTGAAGTGGGAGAGGGAGTGTGTTATTAAAATTAATGGCAATATTTATCACAGAATCACAGAATCGTCTAGATTGGAAGAGACCTCCAAGATCACCCAGTCCAACCTCTGACCTAACACTAACAAGTCCTCCACTAAACCATATCACTAAACTCTACATCTAAACGTCTTTTAAAGACCTCCAGGGATGGTGACTCAACCACTTCCCTGGGCAGCCCATTCCAATGCCTAACAACCCTTTCGGTAAAGAAGTTTTTCCTAATATCCAACCTAAACATCCCCTGGCACAACTTTAGCCCATTTCCCCTTGTCCTGTCACCAGACACGTGGGAGAATAGACCAACCCCTACCTCGCTACAGCCTCCTTTAAGGTACCTATAGAGAGCGATAAGGTCGCCCCTGAGCCTCCTCTTCTCCAGGCTGAACAATCCCAGCTCCCTCAGCCACTCCTTGTACAACTTGTTCTCCAGACCCCTCACCAGCTTCATCGTCCTTCTCTGGACTCTCTCGAGCACCTCGACATCCTTCTTGTAGCAAGGGGCCCAAAACTGAACACAGTACTCGAGGTGTGGCCTCACCAGAGCCTAGTACAGGGGGACAATCACTTCCCTAGACCTGCTGGCCACACTGCTTCTTATACAAGCCAGGATGCTGTTGGCCTTCTTGGCCACCTGCGCACACTGCTGGCTCATATTCAGCCGACTATCAACCGGTACTCCCAGGTCCTTCTCTGTCAGGCAGCTTTCCAACCACTCATCTCCCAGCCAGTACCGCTGCTTGGGGTTGTTGCACCCCAGGTGCAGGACCCAGCACTTGACCTTGTTGAATTTCATACAGTTGGCCTCAGCCCATTGGTCCAGCCTATCCAGATCCTCCTGCAGAGCCTTCCTTCCCTCGAGCAGATCGATACACGCACCTAACTTGGTGTCATCTGCAAACTTACTGAAGATGCACTCGATCCCCTCATCCAGATCATCGATAAAGATATTAAAGAGGACTGGCCTCAGTACTGAGCCCTGGGGGACTCCACTAGTGACCGGCCTCCAACTGGATTTGGCTCCATTCACCACAACTCCATGGGCCTGGCTATCCAGACAGTTTTTAACCCAACGACGCATATGCCAGTCTAAGCCAAGAGCAGCCAGTTTCTTGAGGAGAATGTTGTGGGAAACGGTGTCAAAAGCCTTACTGAAGTCAAGGTAGACCACATCCACAGCCTTTCCAACATCCACTAAGCGTGTCACTTTGTCATAGAAGGAGATCAGGTTCGTCAAGCAGGACCTGCCTTTCATAAACCCATGCTGACTGGGCCTGATCGCCTGGTTGCCCTGTAAATGTTGCGTGATGACACTCAAGATAATCTGCTCCATGAGCTTTCCTGGCACTGAGGTCAAACTAACAGGCCTATAGTTCCCCAGGTCTACCCTCCGGCCCTTCTTGTAGACGGGCGTCACGTTTGCTAGCCGCCAGTTGACTGGGACCTCCCCTGATAGCCAGGACGGTCGATAAATGATGGAAAGTGGCTTGGCCAGCTCCTCCGCCAGTTCTCTCAGTCCCCTCGGGTGGATCCCATCCGGCCCCATTGACTTGCATACATCCAAGTGCTGTAGCAGGTCGCCAACCATTTCCTCGTGGATAGTGAGGGCCACATCCTGCTCCTCATCCCCTTCCACTAGCTCAGGGTACTGGGTATCCAGAGAACAACTGGTTTTGCTGCTAAAGACTGAGACAAAGAAGGCATTAAGCACCTCAGCCTTTTCCTCATCTCTTGTAACTAAGTTTCCCCCTGCATCCAGTAAAGGATGGAGATTCTCCTTAGTCCTCCTTTTGGTGTTGTTGTATTTGTAAAAATGTTTTTTGTTATCTTTAACGGCAGTAGCCAGATTTAGCTCCAGATGAGCTTTGGCCTTTCTAATTTTGTCCCTGCACAGCCTCGCAACATCCTTATAGTCCTCCTGAGTGCCCTGCCCCCTTTTCCAAAGGTTATAAACCCTCTTTTTTCTCCTAAGCTCAAGCCACAACTCTCTGTTCAGCCAGGCCGGTCTTCTTCCGCACCAGCTCGTCTTTGGGCACATGTGGACCGACCGCTCCTGAGCCATTAAGATTTCCTTCTTGAAGAGTGCCCAGCCTTTCTGGACTCCTCTGTCCTTCAGAACCACCTCCCAAGGGACTCTGCCAACCAGTGTCCTGAACAGCTCAAAGTCAGCCCTCCGGAAGTCCAAGACAGAGGTTTTACTGGTCCCCTTCCTGACTTCGCCAAGAATAGAGAACTGAAACATTTTGTGGTCACTCTGCCCAAGACAGCTCCCAACCACCACATCTCCCACCAGTCCATCACTGTTTGTGAACAGAAGGTCTAGCGGGGCACCTCCCCTGGTAGGCTCTCTAACCAGCTGCGTCAGAAAGCTATCTTCCACGCTCTCCAGAAACCTCCTAGACTGCTTTCTCTGGGCTGTGTTGTGCTTCCAGAATATGTCTGGGAAGTTGAAGTCCCCCATGAGAACGAGCGCTGACAATTTTGCAACTTCTGCCAGCTGCCTGTAGAACTCCTCATCAGTCTCCTCATCCTGGTTCGGCGGTCTATAACAGACCCCCACCAGGATGCTTGCCTTGTTGGCCTTCCCGCTGGTCCTAACCCACAGGGACTCAACCTCATCATTCCCAGCCTCAAGTTCCACAACATCAAAACACTCTCTAATATAGAGAGCCACACCACCACCCCTTCTGTGTTGCCTGTCCCTTCTGAAGAGCCTATAGCCAGACATTGCAGCACTCCAGTCATGAGGGTGGTCCCACCACGTTTCCGTGATGGCAACCAAGTCATAGCCTGCCTGCTGCACAATGGCTTCCAGTTCCTCTTGTTTGTTACCCATGCTGCGTGCATTAGTGTAGATGTACTTCAGCTGGGCCATTGCCCTCTCCCCCGGCCTTGCCATTGTTCCCCCTGGCACACCTCTAACAAGCCTCATTTCAGCCCCATTACAGTATCACAGTATCACAGATTTCTAGGTTGGAAGAGACCTCAAGATCATCAAATATCAGGTAAAAAATACTTCTGAATACTTCTGAATAGCCATAAAGAACACTAAGAAAATATGCAAAGTTTTTCTTCTTACAATGTAACTGATACCCATCTATTTAAACATTTAAACTTCATTTGTGCATATGAACATACCACTGTGAGGCAGATATTATCTCTATTATTTCATTAAAGGATCAGACTGAAGGAAAGGACTTCAGACCTAGCAACATTTTCAAAAGCAGTCAGTAAGTGTAAACATTTCATGTTTTGGAAATTTAGTTTGAGACATCCTGATGCCTGGTTTTACTGTGTTTTTGCAATCCTGTGGTTCCTAGTACTTGAAATCCTCTCTTAGTTATTTCTTGCCAGTCCCCCATAAGCAAGGTTATGTGAACTAGTGTCTGAGAAATCCCACAGAGACCTTTTCTAGGAGGAAGACTAAAAAATAATGATCATACATATGAATTTCCGGGTAAGGTCTTTTTCCACACTTGCAGAATGCCCTTTGCAATGCACTCCTAAGAAGATTTAGATTGTTGTTGCACCACAGCCTGTGGTCAGGATTTTGTGAGACACAATCTCACACCCACTTATTCCCAAAGATGCTAAAGAAAATGAAGATTAGGGTGAAGGTTAACTTTATTGTTTTCTTAAGAACAACATTAGAAAGGTTGCAGGGCAGTGGGGTGACTATCCTTTCAGTTGAGTCAGTCTGTAACATCCCTGAAGAAGCAGAACATGGACCTCTTGGCTATTATGTGGTGCCATGTGCTATGAAAAGAAAGTACAAAATAAATTGCAAATACAGGAGCATGAAGTGTTACATGCTGGAGTTTCAAAGAGTTTCTTGCATAGGCATTTATGCACTTATGAGGCTCTCAACTTACTAAGAACACAGAAGTGGAAAGCAATTGAAGTGTCTATGAAAGAGTTTTTAAAATTCATACAAGAAATTACAATAGATATAAGGGTGGCTATAATGCCATTATTCCACATTTTGCAAAGATGGAGCTCTTACTGCTTTAAGAATATGTGTGACAGCCATTTTGCTAATATGGCTAATTCAGGTTTACCAGTTTAGGAATTTCTGCTTATTTTGTTTTGATTTTGGGTTGGTTTTGGCTTTTTTGTTTGTTTCTTTTGCTTTGTTTCTATTCAGATTATTTCCTACTTAGCATTATATCCAGAGGTTATGTCAGGTCCCATTGATTTCTGTGGAAAGGTGAGGATTTTAATCAGGAAAAAAAAAAAAAAAAAAAAAAAAAAGCAGTTAACTCGAAGACTTTCCAGATTAGAACTTCCTGTTTTTCCCCCTCTTCCATTAGATGCAGTTTGTGTGGGGTGCCTTCAGATCAGTCTACAGAGAGAGCTTGTGATTTCCCCAGCTCCTAAGAGGGCCCAGAGTCCCCTAACATGACAGCCTAACTCCCCTGTGACCACAAAGCAGCAGAATGCACTGTGGTGAACTGGCTGCCACAGCTGCATGAAAAAGTGGTGAGAGAAATGGTAGCAGTTCAGTATTTCCATCTCCCCTCAAGAGGAGGTCTCTGCAAGACTGAAGTGCATGAGCTGTCAGGACATGTTTCCGTATTTGTTTCATGTTAAGGAAGTGATGATGCTGTTGAAAGAAGAGTAAACAAGGTCTGATCCTGAAACTTTTATTTATACATATGCCTGCATACACATGTGCATGCATACATATGCAGACTTGTGAGCTCATGAAAAAGATCTCAAAATAGCTCTAGGTTTATTAACAAAGTTCAGGAGTCTGAGTTCCATTCTTTAATCACTTGACTGCTATGCATGTCTACAGCAAGAACAACAGGAGTCTCATAGGGAAGGAAAGACTTCTGTATGGTTCAGAGCTTAACATAAGTAAGTTGTAGAAATGGACATTCCAAGTTGGAAAAATAATTTGGTTACTTGGTTTGCAGCTTTGCAAAGAAAAGACTTTCTCTTTTTTTTTTTTTTTTCCCAAGTGTATTTTCAGCTGAGGTCAAAAAGATTTTTCAAAAAAAGTTCATTTTAAAAGTTCATTGTTCAGATTTGCAGTTTCCCACCCAAGTCTGTTACACATCCGAGTTTGTAGGTGCTTATCCAGCTCCATAGTGTCCATCAGCTTCTGTAACTCTTATGAATGTGTTGGATGCCTCAAAATTTTCAGACCTTTTTTTTTTTTTTTTCCATAACCATGTCTTGCAGAAGAATTAAATATATTATTTGGTTTGTGGCAATTTTTTAATTGCAAATTAATTAGCTCCATCTGGTCTGTAATCTTCCACTTAGCAGGTAATAACTTTGAAAGCATCTGTTGGTTCTTGTATAGATAAGGCAGTACTGAGGATACTAATTCTTATCCCTTGAAGTTATCTGGTTAGACAGTGGTGATTTTTTGAGACTTAGTTGTTTTTTTTTCAAGTGAAAATTTCACTGCACTGAATTCTGAGTGACTTCATTTGCCATAAGTGCTTTTGGCTCATTAGTTGCTGCTCTGCCTGCTGCTGATTAATGCAGGACATTTTCAAAGCTGGAGATGCTGGATTGTTGTATTTTTTATTTAAATTTGACTGTCTGATAATCCTGATTTATATGTGTTTTTCCCGTTGATAAAGAATCTTTGTTACTGTACCTGATGTTGAGACATGGTTGAGGGAAAAAGAGATATATATTTCCTGAACAGAAATTTCCTAGTCCACAAACAGTAAAGTTTTACAGCAATGTCTCATCAAAGACTTGGTAGAGTTCCTGAAGAGAAGGCAAAGTGCCATGAAAAGAAAGTAGGTTTCTCTTTTGGCTTTAGTAATATGCCTATTTCTAAATCTCTGACACAAATTCAGACCTTCAGTAATCAAGTTTGTCAATTCTTTCCAAAATCACGTGTTGGATTTTCTGTAGAATTTTCCTTTACTCATGTCTTTAGAGATGCACCTATGTATATTTTTCAGAGTTGTTTGCTCACTTCTATGTCTATAGATGCATCCTACTTTTACAATTCTTTTGCCACTTGTATTGGTCATTGATATTGACTCACTCTGCAGGTTTAGAGGAGGAATTTTGCACAGATGTTTAGGAGTTCCCTTCAAAGAACACTAAAACTTGCATTTATGGAGGCATATTTTCTACAAATTTGGCAAATATCCCTACTTTGCAATGCCACACCTATTTCCTAATCCTTGTTTGATCTTGTTTTCAAACATACTTCAAGTTAGTTCTGTTCTGAATAGGAAGGGCTGTTCCTATTCCCAAAGCTGAGTTTTGTTTTGAGATCTGTGACACAACAGAGAATAGGCTCACCTGATGGCTTCTCTCTTGCAAAGAAAAAAGCTTCCAAAATGCCATTCTTGCAAAGATTAAAGTGCTCTTTCTATTTCTTGAATGTCAATGGCTGGCACTATCTTGGCCCTAGAGAAATGTATTGTAAAATTTAAGTGCCTCTCCAGTGCCTTTGACATATATCAATAGAGAGATTAATTTATGTCCGCGTTGATTGTTCAACACTAAGAATCTTGGGAAACCAGACTGACAATTTAGGTGTCAAACAACCCTGTTTCTTATTTAGACTTAGTGACACATGTACATTGGTGTGCTCTATAATAAAAGATGCCACCAGGAATTTTCAGAATTTGTGTTAGTTCTCTGCCAAATTCCTTTACAAGGGGTTCTTTTACGATAAAGTTCTCTAACACCTTATTGGAAGCGTAGTCAGAAACAAAACTGCATTTAACGTCACATCTTTGAATTGGTTCCATGATACACAGCATATTTCTGGTACAAGAGAGTGCTTAAAATCCACTGTTGCTAGAGACTGCTGTTATCATTCAGATTTTACTTCAGCTCATAAATCTAGACAAAAGTGTGTGGGATCCAAATACCCACACCAGAAACCCCTTCAACGCAATTGACATTACTTGGTTCCTCTAACATCATTCACCAGAATGACTAAGATTTAATAACGCGTTAAATTCCTTTCACATCTTAGAAAGCAGTTTCTACCTCCATGAGGCAGGGCATGTTGGACAAGCTCACACTTTTTTTTCTCATGCTGTTTGCTTTGACCTTATTAATACAGCTGAAGTAGTCACAGTTCAGCACAGCTAGACTGTAACCCATGTCAGATCCTCAGTTTAGCAGCATTTTAAAGCAAGTCTGGACATTTTTTTCTAATACGCAACAGTACTCTTTCCATTAATATACAAGCCTGGCAAAGAGCAAAGTCAAGACCCTGAACTTTAGAAGATCGAACTTGCAGACGTTTAAAGAATTAGTGGATGAGATCTCCTGGAACACTGTCCTTAGGGACAAAGGAGTTGATCAGTGCTGGCAACTCTTCAAAGACACTTTTAGAGAGCAAGAGCTCGCCATTCCCATGTGTACGAAAGCAAACAGGGAGGGCAGAAAACTGGGATTGCAAGGACCTGCTGGGCAAACTGAGGCACAAGAAGGAAATGCACAGGCAGTGGAAGCAGGGACATGCGGCTCGGGAAGAGTACAGGGATGTTATCTGGATATGCAGGGATGGGATCAGGAAAGCCAAGGCACAGATGGGACTGAAGTTGGCAAAGGATGCAAAGAATAACAAGAAGGGATTCTTAGGTATATTGGTCAGAAAAGACAGGCCAAGGAGAATGTTCCCCTTCTGATAAACAAGACGGAAAAATTGGTAAGGACAGACATGGAGAAGGCTGAGATACTCAACAACTTCTTTGCCTCAGTCTTCACTGGCAGTCAGGTTTCCCACATCTCGAGTTCCTGAACCTCTAGGCAGGGGCTGGAGGAGCAAAGTCTCTCTCAGTAGGCTGGAGACCACCTGATGAAACTGACAGGTACAAGTCTATGGGGCCTGATGACATGCATCACAGGGTCCTGAAGAAACTGGCTGATGTAGTTGCCAAGCCTCTCTCTATCATATTTGAAAAGTTATGGCAGTCAGGCAAAGTTTGTGCTGACTGGAAAAAGGGAAATACCATTCCCATTTTTAAAAAGGGTTAGAAAGGAGGAGCCGGGGAACTACAGACTGGTAAGCCTAGGAAGGTTGCCTGTGCCTGGGGAGCTGATGGAACTGGAAGCAATGTTAAGGCACATGCAAGACAAGGAGGTGACCTGAGACAGCCAGCACAGCTTCACCAAGGGCAAATCATGCCAGACCAACCTGGTGGCCCTCTACAATGGAGTGACTGCATCAGTTGAGAAGGGAAGACTGACCGATGTCATCTACCTGGATTTCTGTAAGACCTTTGACACTGTCACACATGACATCTTTATCTCTAAATTAGAGAGAGATTAATTTGAAGGGTGGACAATTTGGTAGATTCCAACTATTTAGAATTGTTTGGATGGCCACAGCCAGAGAACTTCTGCCAACAGCTCTGTGTCCAGGTGGAGACCAGAGACAAATGGTATCCCTCAGGTATCCACCTTGGCACCAGTGCTATTTAATAACATTATCGATGACACAGACAGTGGGATCAAGTGCACCCTCAGAAAATTTGCAGATGACACCAAGCTGAGTGGTGCAGTTGATACAACAGAAGGAAGGGATGCCATCCAGAGGGACCTGCACAAGCTTGAGAAGTGGGCCCATCTGAACCTAAGGAGGTTCAACAAGTCTAAATGCAGGGTGCTGCACCTGGGCCAAGGCAATCCTGGACATGAGTACAGACTAGGAGAAGAACTCATTGAGAGCAGCCCTGCAGAGAAGGACTTGGGGTTCTGGTGGATGATAAGCTCAGCATGAGCTTAGCAGCTCATGTCGGCAGAGCATGCTTGCATGATCATGAAAATAGCTCTGATTAATTTGTGATTTTTATTTAGAGCAGCTTGACACTTGAAAAGATGTTGTAAACTTTTACCAATACTGAGAGCTGATCAAAATTATTTCTTTTCTATTCAGTTAAAGCCTTGGATCAAGAAAATCAATACTCCGTTGCCTGTCTCATATGTATTTAACTGGCGGTCAAAATATGTCACAATTCTTGTGTGAAGTCATGCTTTATGAGAAAAGACTACATAAATTTCACAAAACTAAATAATTTCCCTTAAGTGATACAATTTATTTGGTAAACAGTCCATGTTTACAACATTCAGAATCAGAATCCAAGCACAATCATGAACATTGAAGTATAACACCAGATATGCAAAACTGTAAGAAAGGGGTCCTTCCTAGTGTAAAACAAAACAAACAAATAAACAAAAAAACAACCACCAACAACAAAAAAGCCCTCACTTGAGTCTGGCCAGGAAAAATTAAATTAGCTAAAGAGGGGTTTGATCATAAACATTTCTGTTAGAAGATATCCTGTGCAGGCTATTACTTGAATGAATAGCATTAATGAAGGTCAAAACTGAGGCTGTACATCATGCCAAGCAACTGTAAGAATGCTTTAGCTTTACTGAAAGTGATACCTGCAGCAACACATGCTCAGGGAATCCTAGAACACTCTCCTACCCACTCCCATTTCCCTCAGCAGGTAAAAGCATATTAATTAAAGACCATTTCCTTATCATAAGAATTATCAACCTGAGATATCACAAAAGCAACATAAGAAAAGCCTGCGGAACACATTTAAGCAAGGTATCTGGGCAAATGTTTGTAGACTTGCTAAAAGCTGAAAAAAAGCCTAAATTTGTTCAATAAGTATTTTTCAATTCAACTACTTGTAACCAAAACAGGCAGAAAAACTCACATTTTTGAATCATTTGCAAACAATGTGAAATTGGAGAGAGCAGCATTTTTGAAGAGGCAAGAAGAAGGTTTAGTTCTTTCAGATATATTCATAAATCATCCTTTGTCAAGGGAAAACCAATAATGATGATTTCTATGGTAATGTAAATGTGGGCAGTACCTGAAATGAAAGGAAATTTGAATTTTGCCTCTCAGGAGATAACTGACTAATGTGTGGAAAAAAAATCACTCTTTTTTCAGGGATAAACTGTTTACGAAGGCAGTGTCTCAGACATTTAGTTATTCTGATCTGTTTTGAAAATTTTTTAAAGATGACTCTGTTTTGCCCGTCTTCTTTGATAAATCACATTATCTCATGCTTGTAAGCCTTGCTCTTCCTTCCCAACTGGCTGCTTTGTTGCCTTCTTTTCTTTTCATTGCATGATGTGTGAAAACAGGCTACTGCCTGTTCCTGGAAGCACAACCAGCTCCTTAGGATTCCCTTGGATTTAATCAACCTTCAGAACAAAAACCATCCCTCCAGCTGCACTTGCAAACACAAGGCTGGGGGGCTATCCTGTTCACTGAAGGTATATTCTATGTAGGTAAGACTGAATAAAAGCAGGTCTCTCTAAACCACAGTGTTGTTTTCTCTCTGTAGAAGCAAGAGATCTGCATTTTCACCTGACTGAAATAGGTGATTGCAGAATTTAGTTTCCATTGACAAACTCAACTATTAGGGAAGTTACTGGTAAATCTCATTACTTGGACTTCCTTTTCTTTTTTTTTTTTTCTTTTTTTTCTTTTTTTTTTTATTTAAATCTCTACTTCTATTCCCAGTTAGTATTTTTACTGCCTCTATGAATGTTCTTTTCCTTCACCTTTGGACCCTCCAAAGGCTCTAGTCTTTCCTTTGGAGAGTTTTCATTGTTACCAAAGAGATAACCTTAGACACTCAAGGATTTTAACTTCTTTTGAAGTATGCTATTGTCAGCTCCCTTAGCACCTCTGGCTGAATGACTGAGCAGTTTGTCATGTTTAGTCTAGTGATTCTGCACACGCTGAACATGCAGTAATACTGTACTGTACTCAAGCAATTACAAAAATACAGCTAGCAGGCATGTCCTGCATTTCAAGTTGTGATATTTGGTGGAGCTTAAGGCTCATGTATCCATAACTGATTACTTTCTGATGTATATTTGACATCCGAAGTGCCCTAAAGAACTGCCAAGCTGGGAGGTGAGGTAGCTGGGTGAGATGTTCAGGGTGCAGTTCAGCATGTGCCTTGTGAGATGAATGTAAACGACTGAAATTATTACATGAAGAAAATTGTTGCTATTGAGAACAAATAATAGTTCAAGACATAGCTAATGGCTAGAAACCTGCAAGTTTCCAATTAATCTACTGTATGAGATGAGGATCTCTCTAGAACACAAAAAATATTATAAATAGAACTGAGGACCGTGGCTGATGGCTCTTCTGCTACTAAACAGTCCTAAAAATGCTATAGACCCTAAGGTCGGTTATAACACTGCAATGGTTTATTGTACATATGTTCAGTAATGTAACTGTGGCTCTGCTTAAATGTCAAACTTGTACAGAAACTGAGGACATCTCAGCAGAGATGCACTATGCTATGCAAGTCTACTTAAAGCCCACAGCAAAATCCCAAGTTCATTCTCTGAGTTTATCAGAATGCCATAAACTGAGTGTCTGTCTCAAAACAGTACATCTCATCGAAGACAAAGACGCCTTGAAACAGTCTGAGACGCATAACCACCCAAACAGTTTTCCTGGACACGGAAATGCTCTGCTCCTCAAAAACTGGGAGAGGTGACAGGCTGTCTCTTATGCCAGTTACCTCCCAGATTAGCTGAGATGGTGTGGTCAGCAGAGTGCTTCTGTACTTTGATTTTCTGCATGAAAAGTTCTTTTTCTTCTGGAATTTAGGCTCACAGCAGAAGACAAGAAGAGGCTGCCTGGTCTGCAGCATATCTGGAGCTAGGACTAAGTCACAGCAGTCACCATTCCACCTCCTGTCCAGGTAGAGCAAAGGATAGAGAGGAGCTTTAGCTTTAGAGGTCACTTCAGCGGGCATGGGCTAAGAGGGGAAGAGGGCCAGGATTAAACAGCAGATGCAGGGAGAAGCTTTTTGAACATCATGGATGGAGCAGCTGTGGCAACCCAAAGAGACAGTGAATAAACAGGGAAAGGTCTTGTGAGTGAAGGGAAAAAAAAAAAAAGAGAGAGAGAGAGAGAAAGAAGAGTTTGATACAGAGGAAAAGAAGTTACTGAAAGAATACAGAGAGATTCAAAAATTATCTTAGAAGCTGTGTATTAGAGACTGGTGTCACCGGTACTTATATCAAGGAAAAAAGCCTTGAGTGTAAGCTGGGATAAAAGATGAAGAGGATCTTCATCCTCTTCATTACAAACAGTGATGAACAAAAATAGTGGAATTTCTCCATCATCACAGAATCATCACAGAATTTTTCACCTATAAACATCCTTCTTTCTGAGGTCTTTTATATAAGTGCTATACCAAATTTACTTCACTTCTGATGAAAATTCTCTTTGCTGTCAACAAAGGTAGTTTTACATTTTTCCATTCCAGATATGGAGAACAGTTATTGACTTTCCAATACAGAACAGAACAGGTCATTAAAAACAAACACACGCACAGAAAGGAAAAAAAAAAAAATGAGAGGGAAAAAAAGGCACTATTGTTTCCAAGATGAAAGTCTCTTTCATTTAGTTATTTGTTTATTGAGGGGTAGGGAAGGAGAGAACATTTCAAGAACTAAAGAGAATAGTCAGTTTCTTTGAAAGCGGTTTTCATTCCTCCAAATACAGAACTGTGCACAAGTGTGTTGCAACTAAAAAGCTGTTCTGAAAATTCCCAGAACCCAAAGGTGACTTAAAGAAACTGACATTCAGCGAGGACGAAAAATCCCCGTCCTCCCCTTTGATCACTCAAGCCAGCTGCCCTAGGCGAGTCTGGAGCTGCCACAAAGCTGCCTGGAGCCCTCAGCCAATACGCCAGATGTCACCCAGAGACAGAAGAAAGAAGGCAGATGAGGGGGAAGAAACTTTCAAGCTGGATTTTTGAGGCTGACATTCTACAGAGGAACATCAGAGGGTATAAACTCATCATCTTTGCCTATAGGAACAGAAAGTGAAGGAAGGAGAAAGGGACAAAACATTCAGAGGGACAGCTGGGAGCCTCAAGAGAAAGACAATTTCTGCAAATAGCTCCTTAATGTTTGGCTTATGTCTAGGTCAGGAGAGCAACCATAAAATGTCACCTTGTCACCATCTGCAGTCATCACAGAAGTTGTAAGTGAGTATTTGGACCCATTCGCAATAGCCCTGCTTTCTTCCTGTGCAAGATTTATGTGTGTTTCTCTCTCGTTTACTTCTCTCTTTCCTGTATCCATGTATTAAATTTCAGTGTCACTGCATTTATTCTCCACTGGCCACTTTCCACACTATTTAATTCATCACATCCCACTGCCCTGTAGCTGGAATCACAGCAGTTTTGGTTGGGAAACAAGACAACAAGTGCCTCAAATACACATGCCTCAGAAAAATAGACACATAGAACTGTCCCTGTCCCACCCTCTTTCCATACGTCCTTCAGAAAGTTTTCAGAACATATATCATGATCCTAGAGCAAAATCAAACTTAAATAACACAGCTGAAAATGACATTTCAAAGAACTAATGCTTGCTCTGGAACAGCTTCTACCACCCCTAATCTGTTTGATTCAGTGACTAGGAAAATCTGTACCTAGAAACTGATGTCTAAGATTGCTAAGTGTAATTATAGGTGACAGCTGTATTCAGAACACCCTAATTTCCTATGGGTTGTGGCTGAGATCATACGAAATACATAGTGTCTCCCCTCCCTACCAAGACCAACCAGAAGGTCCAGGAACTACTTTTGTATATGGGTAGAATGGGGTAGAAGGAGCAAGGCAGGAGAAGGGCCTTTTACAGTGAGAATGGTCTTTATCCAGGAAGTTCTACAACCCAGCACTACAAAAATCTCCTGCCAATTTGGATGCCAACATAGCTACCAAAACAGCCCTTGGCAGCCCTAGAACTGGAGGGAATCAAGGCTGTATCTGTTTCTTCCTCTGGTCTCTACACCAGAACACCCCCTTGGTTCTCCCTGTATTCAAACTTAGGAGGGCATAAAAGGAAACACAGCAATCGTGGACTTCTAAAAGCTAGTAGTTTCTAAGTCAAGAAACTGAGAGCTGTGAAATACCCCTACTGCCTTAAAAATTCCCCATTCCAAATAAGGGACTAAACTTCCATTAAGGTCCATGTACAAAAGCAGAAAAATGTTAGATCTTTGACAGTCCTAAATCTCACCTTTGTTATCCAGTTATTAAAAAAAATCACGTTTCTACCAGCATGGATTGGCCAAGCCAAAACTTCTGCTTCTTACTTTTAGAATCTTACATTTGCAGATGATGATTCACAGGAGGTGATATATATATCTCTGAATAAAGCCTTTACTAGTCAAGAAGTTCCAGATTTTTTGTTAAAGTTATACATTTGTATTCCACTTTCCTGCTGTGCATGTTGGATTATTTCACTCTTTCTTATCCTTGCATGTTATTTTAACTGAATAGAAGCAACAGCAGCAGCCACAGCAACGTCTCTTTCAGGAGCAGACTCTTGCTGGCATATTATGGCATCTCAGTAAGCAGGCTATTAGGCTGGCTCATTGTGAAGTGCTGGTACTGCATGTGAGTATGTGTTACTTGCTAATTTCCCCACTTGGGACTCCAGCAATGAACAAGAACTCAGATTTCCCTCTCCAAACCCCAAAGGTACTGTGTGGATGATGCAGTGTTTAAAAGGACCCTGATGGTGCTAATTGTTAATCCCACTAGATCTCCTTATTGAACTTGTTACAAAGGATTTTATACTGATGCTTCATAATTAAAGACAGCACAGGAGAAATCATCTTTTGTTTCCAACCCCTGTCTGACTCTGTTCCATCCCCCAAATTGTCATTTTGGTTTAATGTCTTTAGATCTGTATTTTCATGCTAGCATAAAACAGTGTGTTGCTTGGGTTCCATTTTTTAAAAAGTGATGTGACCTATAAAACTGGTCCAATTTCTTTTTACAAAGGATGACTACAAAAGCCTGATGTGACTGGCAATTCATAATGCTAGCCCTATTGCTAAATGGCTAGAGCAAAAGTGTGTTTCTGGAGTTCCTGCTCCTGTTTGCTGGAGCCTGCAAGAAGGGAGATATTGAGGGCAGATAAAAGAAGGAGGGGCAGTGAAGCAGAAAGAGGGCGTAAAGTCCTCACTTCTGTAATATTATGTTTTCTTAAATAAGAATACAGTTTTATCTGTGCTGACGGCCACCTTGTCTTACTCTTCTCCTCTGACTAGGCCCCTAAGCTCTTCCTACTGCTCTCAGCTTTTTCCTGTTCTGAAGCTTTTCACTTAGTGGGGCTTTATCTAACGCTGTAACGGTTGAATCTGAAATGCACATGCAAGCTTCAGCAGAAAACAAATTTCTGATGTTGAAGCAGAGTTTGCTGTGGGCAACGTGCCCAAAAAGACCAACTTGTCTGAGCACTCATTTGAGGTCACAGATGTAGTCTGTCTACAGGTCTGGCCTAGACTGAAGCCCCACGTGGAGTTCCAAGTCGTCACCTCCCACCCGCAGCAAAGGCATGCAAATGCTGCGAGTATTGATGACTCGGTGGAAAGTGAGAGGAAGTTAGAAATGTAGTCATAACAGTTCTGTCCCGGAGTCATTGAATCTTGTTAAAACAGGCTTTCTGGGATTCACTGTGTTGATTTGACTTGAGAAGTGCTCTCTTTCTCTTCTTTATTATGCTATCCATCCTACAGGCACTGATGTGTAGTCACATCTTGTAATAGATACTTGCAGCAAGATTTCCCTGTTGTGAGCATGGCTTTGTTTTGCTTTTTTTCCCTGAAGAACCACAGTAGCTGCATCAGGCTGGGTCATTTGTAGCATAATTTGCCAGAATGATCCTCAAGAAGGAAAATTCATTTCCATAGAGGGCAAAACTGTCCTCGGCAAGACCAGGGGGCAGGCAACACATAATTTATGACTGTGGACTCTTGGACTTGGACTCTGTGACTGGTCAAGTTCACCTGTCTTGACTTAAGACACTTTTGTCCTTATTTTTCACTTTTAATTATACTTATATCAAGAGGAGGCATGCAAACAGTAGAAATAATTTGACTATAGTTCCCTGTAAGGAAGTTTAGCACAATCTCTTGACTTTGAAGGAACTGTGAACGAATTGCCTTTGAGCTATAGTCTTCGTTAGAGACAGTCGCTAGTTTAACAGCTGTGTCACTACTCCATAGCTTTTGTGAAGCCCTTTTGTTTGAAATGGACGGAACGACAATGCGGATTTCAGTTTTCAGGTGTTCCCCAATCCAAGCCGTTCTTTATAGCCACTTTTCTTTCCTTAGTTTTTCATTCTACTTATCAGCTTTCCATCATTATTTCCTACCACCCTGTCAAAAAAACATGTGTTCTTAGCAAATTTAGGAGTGGCACAGCACTATGTCTTCTTTTCTCTTACTCTTTCTCAGTAATCACTCCCTGTGTGGTGATTTTATAGCACCAGGTGGAAAATCAGTGGAGCATTTTGGAGGAGTGAGGTATATGTGAAAGACTCTTCTAATGATACACTCCACCAAGCCAGCTCCATTCCATCACAGTTGATGTATGAGCTCATACAAGAAAACTAACAAACAGTTTAAACTTTTTTCCTGAATCTGCACTTTTTTTCTAAAAAGTAATCTTAAACAAAGAGAGATGGAGAACTCCTCTTTATCTTACACTGCCTCCCTCCAGCTGCCAAGACTATGTTTCAGGCCATCTAATAACTATTTATTTTCTTGCTGAAAGAAATGTGATAATGCATTAATCTTTCCTATTTATACTCAATCTTTCATCTTGATAGCAAGTCAAAATACATTAAAGAAAAATACATGGACTTCATTGTGGACTTGTGGGAGCCTGGCACTTCAGAAAATTATAAAAATACGCACCTCTGCCTCCTGTCCTCAGAGAAACCCTCCCTGTAGCAGATAATGAAAAGAAGAATTGGAGACAATGAGCAGGTGAAACATATATTACATCCACTAATGCGATGTAGCCCTTTAATACTGCAGGCTGAAAACAGCAGCTGTTTAATTTCTCGCAAGCACTCTGAACAACTGTTTAGGACAGGAGGTGACTAAGACTAGCATATCTGGCCAAATGCAAGAAGGTTTATGTAAAAGGAGTATAATTAACCAAGAGTTTGTCCAGACTAGGTCCTAACACGGTGTACTACTGTGTAACTACTTGTGTACAAAATCCCTTGTTTTCTTTAAAGCTTTTGTATAGCAAGAATGTTTTTGTTGCTTTTCATTGACAATCCTGTAAAATGTGATAGTTTATATGCTGATGCTTGAGGCTCTGCTTTTAGTGCAACATTGATCATTGTTAAAAATGGGAAATAGCAATGGCTAAGGCAATTGAGAGTATTTACTGAAAAGTTATCTGCATTACACAAATATTATCAGCATGACACTTCGACATTTCAGTGACAATATGCATGCAAAGAAAAGTAATAAGTTGTTTAGTTTACAAAGAAAATGAAGTATTTCATAAGTCATATATGCTAAAGGTAACTACTATCATTTTCAATGGCTACCATACTATTAGGGGGCACAGTTTATTTTGAACTCTTTTACTTTACTGTAAAATACATGGCATAAGAAAAATAGAGTAATTTAATCTTTTCTTGGGGAATTTTGTACAACTGGGATTGTCCATTTCATCATTCAGTGTTATTTTTGATATAGAGATGCTAAATGTTTAGATGAGTAACTAAACAAATACAGGAGTCCAAAGTCCGAAATTAAATGATAGCTGCAAAAATGAAACTGTCTCTGTCATCTATATAATTTCCTACTTAGTTTCTTATCTCCCCTCTTTGCTAATGGGTATTATTGTTTGGAAAAATATACGCTTAAGCCTGATGTATGAAAGAGTCTTAAGACTCTGTAATAAATTTTCCATAAATTTCCATCACATGCTGTCTCCTTGCCTCTTTGCAATGTCGATCTCATTTACTAACCACGTGTTTGCACACATATGCAGTATATATATATGATACCTTCATTTGAAAGTCATTGCTGACATTAAGAAGCACACAAATGTAAAATTTGTGATACAGTTTACAAGATTTAGTGTGAGATTGGCCACTAAAAATAGGAATACATAAAAAAAAAATAATCAGCTACATTACCTGAAAGTTTTGATAGTGTCATTCTTTTTTATCATATAAATAAATTCATATTTGCATTTAGAATCAACAGAATGAACATTTTCATAATTAACAACAGTGAAATGATGCCAGTTTATGGAGAGGAAAATATTATTTTCACCTGCTTGTTCTTCTGGTCCAGGGGCAGCTGCCAACTCAAGAAATGGGACCCAAACAGTGTCTCATGTTGCTGTGCTGTGCTTTGTTTCTTGTTCTCCTCTCTAAATATTCTAAAATAAATGTTCTGTTGGTCATTTTCTGAGACAGAATCCTGCTCTAGCCAGGGTGGCAGTCTATACTCTTCTGAAGGATCTGACATTGGTGCAGAGATTGAAATAGCAGGGGCCATTAGTTTGTTTGACAATACCTATACTATTAGCGTGGAGGGCATGAGAGCAAAACAAAAGAAATTGCTTTTTTATAAAGGACACCATAACATTCAGTTTAGAACATTGCCTGTTAGGAAAAGACGGCCTGAAATTACATGTGGAAAAAAGACTAGTAAATAACCCTATTTGGTATTTTACTAATACAATATTTTTCTCTGAAGTGTTTCCTCATTGGAATAACCTTACGAGATACATCTGCCTTTCACTAAAAAGTATTTCTAAACATTTTTTCTGCTTTGGTTTACTTTTAAGGCCCCAAGAGATGGAGCTTCTGCTGTTTCCCTTCACAGTCTAGAAAGCTTCACTTTTAAGAAAATTCTGACACTATTCAGCTTAGATTTGTTTTTTCTTTCTCAACCTATTATCTACACTTTTATAACCTAACAATCATAACTCGTATTCTTTGTTGTTGTTTATACTCTTGAAATACTTGCAGGCTGCTGTCTTACAACAAATAATTAAGTTGGGAGTTTGTATAGAGAGTAACCAACCACCTTCTTTCCTGCTTGATATGAAGATTGAAATTTAAACAAATAATAAACATTTATCTTTCCTATGTGAACAGGAGAGAAATGTTTATTATTTGAAACAACTGCAGTTCAAAGGCTAATTTAAAAGAAAAAACTTTATTTCTCTATTCATTTTGAAGATGTTAGAATCATAAGTAACAATGAGTTAAAGTATTTGAATAGACATAACTGACAGGAAAAGACTTGAAATCTCAGAAAGGAATGTCAGAAGCAAAACAAGAAAAAAGTCTTAGAGGTTTTTTCCACATATAAGAGAAGTTAACCAGAAACACACATTGGTTAGCTTGGTACTCAAGTTTCAAGCCTAGGTTTATAAAAAATATTTTTCATGTACAGCAGATCAGGTAATTTGCATCAATACAACATCAGCATCTTTTCTTTTGTATGTTTTTTCTTGCAATCTGTGTCCCCCAAATATTTACACAGTTAAAAGAAACAGTGACAGAATTAAATTATAGATAACAGCAGATAAACTATGAATTTAAAGGCAAGCCATGGAGAATGAGATGGCCAGACCCTCAGCTGTCATTAATTGACAGACTTCAACTGATGTCACTGAGGCCTTATCCTTATTTCTTTACAGTTGTGATTAGAAAATCTGACAGTTGCTGAAAAATTGTTGAAAAATAAGAAAGAAAAGTGACCATGTACCTCAGTAATGACCAAGGCAGAACCGAAACGATTCTTCAGTGATGGACAACAAAGTCGTATGAAAGATCCCAGATGAAATCAAGTACATCTGAAATGAGAAATAGACAGAAATATTATGTTTTCTTTTTCTTTTTATGAGCTTCTTGTGAATGAAGATATTATGATCCAATTCAACCAAAAAGAAAACTGAAATGTCAAATTATCATCACTTTGTCCACAGCTGTTGAGTGCACGTCTCAGTAATTTCATATATATACATCACATGTGAACACACTCACACCCGATGGCTTAGCTAGTGTATGAAGCATGCAAAGCACAGAATGAATGATGTTACGTTAAAACTGTCTTTGCTGATCTCTCCAGAAATGGAGCTCTTGGACTGAGGCTGGCTGGAGTAGCCTAGTTTGTTCTCTCAGTGTGGGTAGATAGCCCATATCCACACAGCGTTACACTCAGCCCCTGAGACTCAGGTCCTCCAGAGCCCCATCCATCCGGCACCCTGATGGCCCCGCGGCAGAACGATTACCATCTGTGCATTTGAGGGTGTTTCTATTGCCAAGTGTCTCAAATAAAGAAGAGGCTCAGATGCAAGAAGCAGGGTATTTTAAAAACATGCTGATGCTGTATGCAAGAGTTCTGGGATCACATGGGAAAACTGTCCTACATAAAGGCAGATAAAGTCAACATACTCCATGTTTGTGCTATCTTTCTGGGGCGGACGCTGGACAAAGCCCTGTGAGTTGTGCATTCACCTCTTATGTAGGAGCCAAGCTGGCTCCCTCCAGAAGGAACCTCAGAACAGTCTGGTATATGTGCAGAAGAGACCAAGACTCTGGGTGGAGAAAGGAAAAGAAATTGGAAGCAAACAAAATTTTTCTACTTTGCACTGCGCCATCTGAATTAAACATTAACTCTAAAACAAGCTGAAGATCAACAACCCATTGCCTATACCCATCCTGCAGCATCATTTATTCAATATATAGCCTGTAGCTTCATGGATCACAAGAAAACAGACAGACATTGCACATGTTTACTAGCATGATCCATTTTCCATTTTTCTACAACTTGGAAATAAATATTATTTTTTATTTTTTATTTTTTTAAATCAAACTTCACTTCGGATGATATTTTCAATAAATGCAATAGTCATGCAAAAGTACCTTTAAAACCTTAACATCACTGTGGTCAGTGTGTGATTCAACAGTGCCTGTTTCTCAGGATGCAGAACCTTCCTCCTAACCTGGTGTCTGAATGAATTTGTCATGAGACAGTGAGGAGGGATCATTAATGTTCAGTGGAGCAAAACGACAACAGTTTGTGGTTACATAATAAAAACCTTCCACTAATGAACTGGAATCCTGAACACCTCTCAAGTCAGAAAACAGTTCCTCGGGGAAATGGATTTCAGCTGAAAAGCTAGTATATATGGTCACTGAGCTAGGCTGAAGTCTGAGACACTTCGGTTGGGCAGCCTGAGGATACTTTGCTATCTTCTTCCACTGCCTTGAGGCCCCTTTCAATAAGTAACTGATTTCAGTTTTTTAGTCTGTCAGCACATAGTTTCTTTTGCCAGCAATGGAATGCACATGGTGATTTTTATTCTGTCCATGTAAAGAGGGTGGGACCTCACAGACGTGTCTTTCTATCAAATTAAAACAGAATCCTGAAGTTTGAAGCTATATTTTTACAATGTCAGGTGTTTTTTCAGTTAGTGTCAGAAAAGGTAGTTTGTACAAACCAGCTTGAAAACACTGTAGTTTACTGTCGAACTCTGAAAACTCTGTAGTTTACTGCTGGTAAAACAGCAAATGGGCTGCTAATTTAAATTCCTTGTAACTGTATGATATAAATACAGGATATATTGATGTATTACATCCCTCATTAATACTTTTTTTTTTCCTTTCAAAGTGAGCATTCTTCTTTCTTTAATCTTTTATCCTCATGATATAAAACAATTCATTAGGAGGAGGGTTCCAAACTTTATCCACATTTGGGGAGACGATGATTACAGTTTGACAAGGTCGACAGCATTGGCAGCAGGTAATACTCCTCAAATGAGAAATTGATAGAGGGCAATCCTGGA
The DNA here is from genome assembly GCF_964211835.1 of Anser anser. Taxonomy (NCBI): domain Eukaryota; kingdom Metazoa; phylum Chordata; class Aves; order Anseriformes; family Anatidae; genus Anser; species Anser anser. Next base: position 15,257,607 of record NC_139725.1, on the reverse strand, counting down.
ACTAAGTACGGCTCTGCTAAAACCCTTTATGCTAAAAACGGCCATGCAGTATCTTACTTTAAATTTCAACTATGAATAGAACTTAAGCATTTCTGTAAAGAATCCTCTGACTAAAAAAAAAAAAAAAAAAAAAAACAGGTATTAGGAGAGACTTTGATTTTCCTTCTTTTACTAATGCTCCATTAACCTCCAACATCTGTTCTCTCTGTGCACAGTCAGCAGCTTCAATAATCTCTCCCTTCTCTATCTTCTCTTCTAGCAGAACAGTCATCTTTAATAAAGTTGTTCTCCTTTCTCTAACTCTTTCTTTACTCTACAGCACCATTCTCATCTATTAGTGCATGCCATGCCACCGGGACTCAGCAGTGCTGCCTAGGCATTGATTTTGCTTTGTTTCAGCACTTCTACACCCTGAAGCAGTGCACTCACAGCTCCATTAGGAACTTTTTATGAGAACTGATGTCTCCAGTATCGCGTGTGAAAAGCTTTAGCAAACTTGAGGTGCAGCCTAAGGCCATGGTCATGGATATTTGGCCAAATTTGTCACTAAATGGCAGTGGAAGCCAGAGACTTAGAAGCTCTTAAAGTACTTTGTCTCATAACTTTTTTTTTTCCCCTGATGGTTCCTAGACTGCTGACAAAGCTATGTAAAAGTATTGCTGCTTCTGCCACCTAAATCTATTTTCTTTGAAGCTGAAGGCAATAGTTAGCAGCTCACAGCATCACAGTGTACTACTGTAAGAGGAACGGAAGGATGCACTGCATTATGTGCACTGGCAAATTGCACAGAAGTATAGCATTCTAGGAAAAAAAAAAAAAAAAAGCCTGGCTGGGCTATTTTGCCTATCATAATGTTCATATCTCCAGATCTGTATACTGAGTTCATTACTTTAATTAACTGTACTACCATACTTATGACTGTACTACTAATACAATAGTTTCTCTATTTCTATTCATGAAACTAAACAGCAGCATGGAAGACACACTCTTGAATGCTGCAACTTCTACAGTTCAGAGGCAGCTGATTCCTCACGGATGGAAACACAAACTGTTTGTGTTTCTGAAGAACTTTCTACTTTCTGGTAAAATCTAACGTGTTTGCTCTCCTGCCTTAATGAATTTACATAAGCTATATTAATATTATCTAATGCCTATAAGAAGTTAGGATTATCTTTTAAAATCTCATCTAGTATCAATGTGGGTAACAGACAAAAAGAATTTCCTACAACTCCACTCATTCCTGTGCCTTTTTTCCCAATATCTTCTACAAAAATCTTCAGATACTCTTTCTGTATGGTTATCTGCTAGCTCTAAACTGTTAGGTCTGCAACTGTTAGCCTTAGATATATCCAATTCCCTGTACTCTCTGGATGATTCAGAAAGAAGATGAGATACCAGTCTAGGATTTTCTGAAAGGTAATAAAAGAAAAATTAATCTGCCAGATGAAAATAATTCTTTGTTGTAATCATCCCTTTGAACTGCTACATTAAATGTATGCTGAATTCTGAGTGGAAAACATGTTTACGCTGTGCTGAGATTAATGACCACAGCAGTGCTATGCACAGTAGTCCAGTACCCCTAACATTTCTAAAGGACTTTAATTATAGAATGGCTTGCGTTAAGAGGGACCTTAAAGATCCTCTGGTTCCAACCCCCTGCCATGGGCAGGGTTGCCACCCACTAGATCAGGTTGCCCAGGGCCTTGTTCAACCTGTTGTTGGATTCGGCCTTGCTGCAGGTGCATGCTGAGGGCAAAGTTTGGGCCAGCCTGTCAGCACCCAGTTGCTGGGCCAGGAGGGTCAGAGCAGCTTGCTGTGAAGCTGGACACAGCACTTCAGGCTGGGCTGCTGCCTGGAGGCACTCACGTGCCTTAACTCCTGCATGAGACCAACACACTGAGCAGGCACGGCGCAGACCTTGGAATAGCCTTGACTGCTACCTGAGTAACTCACCTAATGCTAGCTGCTTAACACTAACCCAAGGCCCAGTTCAAAATAGACCTAGTTTGAATATAACCTTAGCTTTAAATCCACAGATTCACAAACTGAAGATGTTACGACTGGGACATTTCTCTTTCAAACAAAAGCCAGGAAGGTGAGCAGCAGTAGTGTATGTGAAGACCAGCAATGACGGTGAGCCAGGAAGTGTTTGGCAGCTGATGAACCAGCCTAAGTGTAACTGCCGCCATGGATGGAGGATGAACAAGACTTCCGATGTCTTCAGCACTTGTTACAGTATTCCCATGTTTTAAATTCACTTGTCTCTGAAACTCTTCCCTTTAAAGCTGTTGTAATATTCATTTGGGAAGGAGTTGATGTTACTCGAAGCAGACTTAATGTGGGGATGTTTTTTTGCCAGACGAGGACCCACACTGCTCTGACCTGCTGAGGTCCTTACCAGGTCTGCACTGCACATACTGAGCGGACAGCATCAATGGAAATCTGGCACGCTTTCCCCAATTAGTGCTGTAGAGGTTTTGTTGATATCTAAAAACTATTCTTCATGTCCCTTGCATCAAAGGAGACAGTGGTAAAAAGCTTCCAGCCATTCACTACACATGGGAAAATAATGAGACTATGAGGAATATATAAATTAATTTTGGAGTGGTTTCCAAAGTAGTGAAAAATGATTCCAAACTCTGTGCTACATATTTGGGATACTAAATTTATATTCTTCATGACTGTTCACTATTTACTTAACATTAAATCCCCATCTTTTTAAGTCTAAATTAAGTGCATAGTGAAGCACACTTCATACAAAAAGCTGATTATTGGGAACTGCTGGTTACCAAAGCCAAGTAAAGCTCACTTTGCACAAACTGAATTACTTCTCTATTCCTCTCCTTACCAGTTGTCCCACAATTATAAGTAACTGTTCTGTGGCAGGATGCTCATGCCTTGTCACACCAGAAACCAGTGCTCTGAAGAGCTTTAAGGGACATCAGCTTTCATGTAGCTTGCAGCTACATAGGTAGAACAACCCACACCCACAGCCACAGCCAAAGCACAGGCTAGAAAGGAAATAGTTCCTTCTTTATTCCAAAATTGTGACTTAGATGATGTGAGGCAGCAACCACCTTCCTGGTGCACACGCCTGAGGCTGCCTGCCCACCCTGAGCACAGGGCTGCTCCTGCCCTTCGCTCCCCACACCTGACGTGACCACAGCCAGAGGCCACATCTCGGGCACACAGCCCACTTAGCTGGGCTGAAGAAGGAAATCTTTATAATTGTAGCTGGAAGTTAGTAATGCCTACAGTCCACCTTTGGGCACTGAGAGAGCAGACAGGGAACTGAGGTACATAGTCCTCAGAAAACCTTCTGCGATGGCCTTGGTGTTGTATGGAACCACCAATTCTCTCTCTCTCTCTCTCTCTTTTTTTTTTTTTTTTAAGATTTACTAAGGCTTTTCCGTTGTGGAAAAGGTTCAGTCAGAAAAGTACTGTTTGGTACTGCCTTTCAGGAAGGACTGTGCAAATAATTGATTTTTTATTTCAGCAGCCAAACAAAAAAAAAAATATATATATATATATCTGAGCCAAATATAGCATGTTTTCTTTCCTTTTTTTTTTTTTTTTTTTTTTTCACATAGACAGCTTCTGCCCTCCCTGCTGTTAGGAATTCTTTAAAATAAGAATGTTTCATCTTTAGTATTGGCAAAAAGTATTTAGTATTGGCAAAACAACCAAAAATCTAAATACTTCCTATTTTGTGGCCCTATCCTCCATTTGCATTATTTGGTAATCAGATCAAATTAGATGGGGAACAAATTTTAACATTGTAAATAGTCAAATAGTCTGGAGATGCTGATTCCAGCAAGTTTCCTATTAGCCAAAAGAAAAAAAGAAGAAGAAGATAAAATAAACCCCCAAATCACTTTAGCTCTTTTTAGAGCAGTGTCTGTGAAAAGCCTCTGCTGTGCAGTGGAGAGAAAGAAAGAAGTATCAGGGACAAGCCAATATGTCTATCCTCTGTGCCCTTATCAAAATGCCGATTGTATGCTGCAGATATGCATCCCTTCCCTTCACAACAAAGCAAGTTCTGAAGACACGGAATAGATCTGAATCATCAGGGGAAAGTGTATGTGAGGTAGGAAAAGAAGGAGGAAATATACTTAAAACAGCTTTTTAAAGTTTTCTCTATCTCATCTGAAGTTTCTCAGTAGCATTTTAAGGTCAGAAGAAAAGTTAGAAAAAAAAACTCGCAGTGCCTTTAATAAAGTCTCCCTCAGCAACCAGCTTGTTTTCAACAAACTAGGTAAAGCAAAAACCAGTGACAGAAATTGGCTTGAGCAGTCTAACACCATGGTTCCTTTAGCTTGTCCGCAATGAAGGAAAGGGAAGAGGTGCTATTAGGAAGTCCTGCTCCCCTTCCAAATTCATGGAAGTGGCTTTGATTTTCCAGCTCTAACAGTCAGTGTTTGCTGCCTGTCACTTACATGGGCTATTCATACTCTGACACAAGGCTTTTGACGGTGATGTCTGGGGAAGGGGCCTGATCAAGTGTCATTGTAATTGCTGTGGGATTGGAGTGTGCAATGAAGATTAGAGGCAATGAGGAGCCAGGATCTAGCACCATGACTGAACATCAAGGGGCCAATTCTGCTTTTGCCTTAAATTACCCTGTTAAAATCATTTGAACTGATGAGTGTAAAATACCATTAACACTTTCATAAGTACTACAAACTTGCTTCATTAGATGATAGTCTAATGACAGATTTCTTATGAAACAAAATCACCTAGCTCTTCTGAATTTATGTCAACAAAAGAAGTCAGCAAAGAATTTTTCTCAACTGAAAAAAAAATGCTGTAAAAATGTGCATTTCAAATATGTATGATGAATGTTAAGATGTCCTTCAAGAAAAACACATTTTTATCCTTTTTCCCAAAATTACTGGTGGCAAAAATCTTTATTTTGGAAAGCTCTGGTACAGGTTAGAACAGTAAGACTGACACATAAATTTGATGGATTCTTCATAATCTTTCCTCCTTGAGAAAGAACAGCTTTCCAGAATACGAAAATTACTTTCTCGATTAACATCCTTTATTCCAAAATACTCTTCTTATGGCTGTTACCATATAACAAGAATTACTCTGTTGCCTTGAAAAAACTGAAATTATTTCTGATAATCAAGCTCTTTCCTCAGGCCCTGAAAAAATCTCTCCTGAGTAACACACAACTGACAGGTGAAGAAGCAGAATTTAGCAATAAAAACTGTTTCATTACCTTCTAAAAGAGATTTCTGTTCTTTATTTGTGGTTCTTATAAATGAAGTGAGTGGCTGGACTCTGAGACATTATAAATATCTGCTAAGAGATATTATTTAAGCAAAGAGCTAATTTTCTTCAGAGTAAACAGCTGAATTGTTTAATTGATTCTGCATTTATAAAAAGATTGACATGGGAAACATTCACTGCCAAAATCAGAAACATTTTGCACAGCATGGAAAAACTACTGTTCTGCAAATATGTTGGTCCAACATAATGTAACACAGAAGTTAGAGAACAAGTCTGTAGTTCAGCTATACATGTATCCAAGTCCAAGCCACTTACCTCATCTTTCACTTCCTAATGTATGACTAATTAACTGCTTTTGCTTATAAGAGGATTACTATTTGTAGTCATTACTACTAGTAATCATTTAAAAAAAAAAAAAAAACATTTTTCTACTAGAAATGTGTTTTTGTGATGAATTAATAGAATTAATATTTGGATAAAGAAATTACTCTTTTTTCCTTTCCTCTGATCTTCAGCTCATAAAAAGATAATTTGAATTAGTTCAGTTTATGCTTGCAGATTATGCTCCTCCTGTCTCTAAATTTGGCCCACAGATCTTTCCACAGTCCTCTTAAATACAGCTCTACAAGCATGCCCATGCTGCATACATCAGGGCTGCAATGCAGGTGCTTTGGTGACTCAAAGTGTCAGAACAGTTTCTTTAAGTGTACTCCTGGACTACTTCTGGAAAGAGAAGGGAAACGGAACAGAAGACGTTGTTTAGCTAAAAGCAATGTGGTTTAACTTTTATTTGGCTGTTTAGACAAGTTCCTGTTTTCCAAACCATCCCACCCATTCACAGCATTTTAACCACTGATCTTGGTCCACATGGGGCCCTCTAAAGTCAGCATCAGGCTCTCTGTTGACTGCGGTGGGTCTTGTTATATATCCCCATGAGAAGCTGGTTTGTTAGGCTCTTTGAAGGCTGCAAAACAAAATATGGATGCCACCATGAGAGCAACCTCCTTCATTTCTAAAATAAGAGACTTATAAAATATGCTTCAAAAGCTGACTGCTAGTAAGAAATCTAAGAATGGGCATAAAGTAAGGGAAGATTTTGTTTTCAATGTTTTATTTATTCTTGAGGGGACAGAAAGAAATCCTGCAGCCTTTGAAAATATCAGGGTAGAGTGATGGAACAAGATTAAGGTAATACTTCCTGAATTTGAAAAACAATGTTTGAACAGTCCTCTGGAGGATGTATTATAAACTCAAAATTAAGCACTTTTTTAAAGAATGATTTTTAAAGTTTATCTTCATCTTTCTTTCTTCTCATAATCACTGTCTACTTTTCATGCTTCTACAGAAACCTGAGGGCTTAACATACGTATTCAGCTCACAGTAAATCTCATTATATTTCAATGCTAGGCATCCCATTGTTGTGCCAGCAAAACAGGCTACTTGTGTGAGCTTCTGTGTATTATGCTCTTTCCTAGTTCTGGATGTATATGGATCACTCAAATAGGAGAATATAGCAGTTCCTCCTGCAGATGTCCATTTATTTACAGAAGTCAAAGTTTTGTATACCAGCAACATAGCATATTATATGCCTAGGAAAAATCTTGGCAGAAGTGAAGAATTACAAAAAGCATCCAAAAAGGGGAAGTTTCTGCCCTGCACTTTGAAATGTGAACTCTCTGTGATCTATTCAATTTGCTCCAAGACTGAAATGTTTTCAACTGAAAAAAACTGTAAATGGAGCTCCAATCACCATAACTGGCAGCAAAGAATCATTAGGAATGACAAGCGGAGTATTTTTATAGTATATTTGGAGAATTCTTGAACATACACGATACTCCTCAGCCTTCTTTATTCCCCATGTAACTGCCAAGCCTTGCTGATGAGAGTGCACGCTTTGTTATTACTACACTACAGTGTAGTCCTTTGAATGGAAAAGGAACAACCTGAGGCTTTTTCTTCTACTCAAATGTTGCCTGGGTCATGGAGAGAGCAGCAGCAGAGCTGCGTCTGCCAGCCAGCAACCAAACACTAAAAAGGCACTTAGCTGGATAGTGGAGTTTGTCATCTGCACAGTAAACGGGCCACATATGTTGGTGCTATATCACCATAGTTAGACCAAAGTGCAATTCCTTGGGATCTGCAGGGTATAACTAATCAGATAGGCAGCAATAAGTGAGCTCCTGTGAACCACAGAGCTGTGCAGTGAACTATCGCGCTGTGCAATGGACCTAACAGACTGTGCATTAAGATAACTCACTATGACCTGACATAACACAGGGAAACTGGGAAAGTTGCAGTGAAATGCATATCAGCCAGAAAACAGACTTAAATAAAATGAAATGAGCTGCAGGACTGCTACGCAGTAAAGCTTGGAAAAGCGTGTTCACAGAAGAGTGCTGCAGTGTAAAATGGTAAATATATGAAAAAGGCAAATAGTTATGTGAGTGAGCTATATACAATTTAAAAAGAGAAAGAAAAAAAAAAAAAGAAGAAGAAGAAAATGGGAGCATCTGTTAGCATAATGTCTCTTTCATAATTTGCTGATCCATGTAACATTCTGTAGGTGGCAGTGTGGATAAACCATCTCTGAATTCATAGTGCAGTGCTTGGCTTCTTTGCATAAATAAGACAGCAATAGCTAAGCTAGCACAGGCAGACTTTGTCAGTAAGAAAACACATTTTGCATTTTTGAAAATAAACCTACTGAACATTCATGTGGCAAAGACCTCTTGGGACATACTTGTTTTCGGAACTGCAGCTACATTAGATCCTATTTCTCTCCCCCTTTATGTATCATGACAGGCCTAATTAGGATTCAGCTGGAATACACCTAATATTAATACTTTCACTTATGTAATGGCTTTTTGCAATGTACCTACATGGTTTTTTAAACCTAAGAGTTTTGAAATGTTTAGAGCCGTTTAAATCTATAACTGAAATTGTTTATAGGAGAGATGGACCAGATGATCTTAAAGGTCTTTTCCAACCTTAATGATTCAATGATTCCTCTGAGATGGACAACAAAGGCCCTTCAGTTCTTTCCTATGCCAAATAAGAGCCCTTATATAGTTTGGGTACAGGTTCAGTGGTCATAATCTTTAAAGAATATGATAACCTCAAGGTTGGGTTTGGGGTCCCGACCAGTGGGCATGGTGTCAGCCCAGCTGGGAGGCTGCAAGCGCTGGAGCTCAGGTGGGGCCCAGCAGTGGGGCCTGGGCCCAAAGCAGCTGCCATGGGATGGGGCAGGCCCTGCCCAGGCCTCACTGCAGCGCTGCTGGGGAGCCTTGCCCCAAGGCCACTGCAAAAGGGGGCAGCTCTTGGCTACGCTGGCCCTGGGCCCCCTAGGGTAAATCCCCCAGAGGGGTAAGCACTCAGGGCCCTGCACCTCCAGGAGCAGTTGAGGAGTTCAGGTTTCATCTTGAGGATATCTTAAGGAACATGAGATTAGACTGAGGCCTGCACCATAGACGCCTACATGTATTCCACTGCATCGGCATACAAATGCATGCTCATACATGAGGATCACACAACTGATGCTTACAGAAAATGGCAGAACTACTTCCCTAAATGTTATTTTCTGTGACTCCTGAGAAAGACATTAGCAGATACAAAAATAATTCACTTAGAGTTCTCAATGCATCATTCTTACATCACATTATTTTTCCAGCTGACTCCACTTGCAGAGACATGCATTTCTGGCAAAACTCAATCCTACAGTATATCCCTTATTTTAAATTAAAAATATTTGCTCACCTTTAAAGTTGAGCAAATACAGAATATGTTGGTTTGAACTCTGTTTACTCCTTCCTCCAGTAAGCTGGATGCTAGAGAGCTGCATCCAATTTTTTATTTGAACTCTGAACAGTTCAAGGATGAATGAGACATGTTTGGCTCCTTGCTTCCTAGTTTGGCTCATCCTTACTTTGTTTTAGATTAACACTGACTGGACATTGATTTAACAATGAGAACAGTGAGTCTGCACCATCAAACCAGCACTGATGAAACCCGAACGGTATAAAACATCTACTTGTCCAATATAAACACATGCTATCAAGTCCTTTTAAAGAAGATACCATTCAGAAAATGCAGAATTTGTGCCTGAAATGAACTATAGCATTTTCTGATGATAACTGATTTCTACGCAGAGGCAGGGGACAATTCATTGGTCGTTGTATCACTTTATGTAGCATCGCCACCCCAGTCATGTCAAATTGTCAGACAACTAAAATGAAAACTTTCTGTGCTTGACAGATATACTTGAAAGAAAATATTTTTCATTGCCAGCAAGCTGTTTTCTTTTCATTACACTTTTTTTGTTTGTTTGTTTCTTTAAAAGGGAAAATTCATTTAAAATAAAAAGATTAAATGAGGATTTTGAGCTTTATCAAGTGGAACAACTCCTAGTGTTGGTATATCCTGCCTATGAAACTAGGATGCAGACTCCCCAAAAAGGGGTTTAATCTGAGACATGAGGCTTATGCCCTTTTCTCACCTTGTGAAAAATACTATGCCATTTTAGCACAATCCAGGCTTCAGGTTTCTTTTTCAGTTTAAAGTTGGCACATTCATCAACCCAATTCCTTACTGACATTCAGTCAAGGAAATGATACATTTCATGAAACTCAATCCAGATCCACCAACACTTCACGTGGTACTTGTTTTTCCCACACATTTGCACCCAAAGTTGCCCTCAGTTACAATGTGTTCTTGTGAGGTCATGCTTGCTGGTTTTGTGGGGAAGGGATGCAGCTTTCCCCTGTGCTAGTACTGTCTTTGAGGTTAGTTGCTATGTTTCTATGCATTACTGAGTTAAAAGTTACAAACATTACAGGCATCTTTTTTTATTACTGCTGTTGTTTTATTGTGATAAGTAAGCATTCATCCAATCCAATAAACTCATTCAATACTAAAGTGCAGAGGAGAAAAAGGTTAAATTTTTTTCTCTTAAGTTATTCATTACTTTTTTTCCTTTAACATCCAGCAGGAAAGGTTTTTAAGTATCTTTAGGTACAGCTCACAGAACACACCAAGCCTACTCAGTAGGATATTTTAACTAAAGAAGCACAGACTTTTTTATGTAAGCATTCTGTTAGGCATTCATTATATCAAATATTTATCAGAAATCCATTCTTTCTCCCATATGATTTACTCATAGATCACCTACTTGCTCTTTTTGTTCTTTTTCCAGCAAACTTCCCAGTCCTATTCTACATAAATTTTAATTTTATATTTAAAATATCTTCTCTGATTTACCCACATAATTATTCATTTATTAGATCACTAGTTGCTCCCTCCTTCAGGTCTTCCTGACCACAGGGAGCTTTGCACAGGGAAAGTCACAGAGTGGAGACTTGCTGGAGATGCTCTGCTGATACCTCTGGTCAGTGTCCCCTTCTCCTGCTTCAGTTCAACTTATGTTACCAATGAAAGGCAATATTAGGAGACTGGTCAGAGGCATATTCCTACTCTAACTACTTTGATTTCAGCTGAGGTTTTCTCACAGTTAATGTCAGACAAAATTCAAAGTACTTTTGCTCTCCTAGGACACAGCTGTTCAGAGGTAAGCTCTGTGATATCATGAATCCCTAATCTTGAGAGAGGTTTAGGTAAAACATTCTTATGTTTGTGAAGCCTATGATCATTATATATATATATATGTATATTTATATAATTATCATAGGCTTCACAAACATAACACAAACATTATATATATATATACATATATAAAGTAGAAATACAATTAATTTTGCAGAATTGTGCTCAGGACTTAGCAGGAAAACACTAGACATTTTAGTGAACTATTTTTGCATTTCTTTCTGACTGTCAAGGTCTGTATCTATGTACTTAGTGCAGCATTTGTGTTTGCTTGGTTTTAACTGACACTGTGCTCACCTCCTCTGGAGCTGGCTCCTGGTAAACATTTAAAAAATATATATACCCAATGTTTTTCTCTATTCAGAATTTCATTTGTTTATTTATTTTAAGTCTCATTGTCATTCATTTTCTAATAGCCATCTGTTCGTGTCACTTTCTGATTAAGTTGCTGGTTCAATCATAAATGCAACGACATTTTTTAAAAGACCCAAAGTATATAATATATTTCTATATTGCCAGTGGAATAAGATTTGCAGAGACCTTCTCTTTGTTTCCTGTTCAGAAAGGAATTTTAATGACTCCTATTAAAGCTCTGTGGCAGTGTTAACCAATACTAAATATACAAAATAAAATAGAAACAGGCCTTAAGATTTTCAGTTAACATAACGTGACTGTGCAAAGCAAACCTAAGTCTATTACCTGCCTATAATGCTGACAGTTTAGGTCTGATTATTCTCATTTTTAAAGGACAGTGGATCTGGTTCCATGAGTTTTCCAGATTTCCACTGAAAACATAAAATTAGTGTTAGTTTTGGTAAGCAATAACTTTGGTAATTAATATATATTAAGATTAAACCATAATTTATCTCAACAAAACTCCCTGTCTTCCACTGGCATTCTTTTTATATTCAAACATTGTGCCAACTGCCTTGAAATTTTTATTGACTTTAAGAAGGAGAGGGGATATAAACTTACTGTCTTTCTTTAGGGTTACCTGCATTTCATGTTGGTTTTAGCACAGCTACTGGAAGATCAGATGTAACTGTCAAGATATGCACACACAGAAAGCATATATTTTAAAAACATTTTTTTTTTCACAGTAAAGATTTTATTGCCTTTAAAAACATGGCAATGAGAAGATATATAAAACTAAATCTATAATTGCAAGATGGAAAAAAAAAAAACAGAATTCATGGGCAATACACATGTATCAGATTTGTGGCCCTGCAGTAATGTAAATATGCCTGACTGAGGCTTATTTCTAGTTATTTACACTGCCAGTTTTGTGTTAGTTTAGACACCTTTTCTTATTTAGGTTAGAAGAAAGTGTTCTTAATTTTTTTTCCATCTCATGATTGAAAGTGTCTGGCAAGTTGCATCTTAAAATTTTATGACTGCAGTAAAAATTTGAGTCCTACTTATATTTCTCCTGATTGACTTACAGTAAAAATAGAGCAGAGATGCATCTTTATATCAGTTAATCATCTGCATGCTCTGTCTTCATAATTTTTTTCATTAATACATGAATACGGTCTCCAGCTAGACTGAAATCCAATCTAAACTGTTTTCTGTTAAGAAATAGTTCCCTTCCTCTCTCTTCCACTCTGTAGGTAGTTCTTTCACATTGACAAAGCCTTTGTGATTGTTTTTGATAAACCATTAAATCAAGAACATTCGTAGAAGATAGCCTTCTGATAAAATCGATAGATCTACTCAGCAGGACTTCAGATTTCTAATCAGAAACAGGTTCTCTGTAAACTCATAAACAAGTGAAAAATCAGTACATCAGTCTTGTATACAAACTGGAAATTAGTTCTAAAATATAATCGCTTGTCTTGCAGAGTTTTGTATTGTCATGAAAGTTGTAAGTCTGGAAATCCATCTAAGTACTGCTAGTGATTATAAAAGCCAAGGCTCAGGACTGGCCTGATCTGACTCAAGCATCAGAGAGGCAATAACTGATAACAAATGTTCAAACGCTCCAACAAATGACCAAACAACTTGCTCGTCTGTGCAAAAGCTATGATATACTCCACAGTACTTTTCACATAGGAAAAAATCTTTTTCTACCAAGATGATGTCAGCTACGCCATCTTGAATAATTTACTTTCTCACCCATGGCAAGGTGTATACGATAAGGATTATAAAAGATACGTGCTCCACACAGACAATTCCTCTGGTTCATCCAATCTTCCGTTACCTCTAGGTCCAGAAAGATAAAATTATTTACATAAACTAGAATATACCCATTACCATGTAGGCAAACTTATTCCCATAATATACCTATTACCCATGCAGGGTTGGTCCTTCCTCAGTTACTTGCAGCTTATGCCATGCTCTGGTTTTGTTTCACAAACAATATCCTCCATCAAACTGACAAGTACTTTTCTTTAACTTGCTCCCATAATAAATATCGCACCTACTAAATGTGCTTTCATTAGCAAAGACATGGGTGAGGCAGAAAGGCCTTCTATGTGGCAGAAGACACTTTAATTTTCTGTAGCTATTGTTGAATGCTTTTATTTGTGTTTTACATCAATTCATCCTAATGCGTCTTATTATGACTGACAGGTCTGTAACGGGATTTTTTGCTATTGTCATCATGTTTCAGAAAAAAAAAAAAAAGGGACAAGTTTTTACCAGTTTAGACCTGTAAGCATTTGTCAGCATTGGACTTACAAATTGCTGTTTATCTTTCAGCAACTGGTTGGTTAACAGGCAAAAAATAACAATGGCAATGGCAATTATGCAATTCATCCATTTTGAATTTTTCAATTTTCTGAAATTATTTTCTCTGTTTAGATCTTTAGCAAAATTCCTACTCATCTGGTTTGTGATAACAAATACAATTTCCACTTACATAAAGAAAGAGTAATGGTGTAAGGCTTTTTTAACTACCTATAGGCTTTGCTTACTTTTTTGATTCCACAGAGATGATTTGTCTTCTAGCTTATCATGCCTTCAAACAGGAATCAATGTATTATGTATTATATAGTAGGTCTTCTTAAATTTTATATCAAATTAAGCTCACATAACATTGAAAAAAAAAATCGTTGGATCAAAATGATGATTAATATCTTGGGCATAGCAGATTAAAATGTGAAAATTAAAAAGACTCATATGTTTGGCTAAACTTTTTAGGCTGGAGTCTTTTACCAAAAACTCCAAGAAAAATACATTCTTAGCTTGTATTTTTTGCAAATCAGAATGTTTTGCTTTTGAGCATGCAAAATGCTTTGGAATTTGAGAGTGTTTCTGATTAGAACCAATCACTCTGTTGAAGAAAGTTGCTGGATTTGGACCAGTTTCTGAGGAAAAGGAACTTGTAGCAGAAGAAAATCTTTTTTTTTTTTTTTTTAATATCTGGTTAGTTAAATTCTGTGATTTCAACAGATTACCTAAGGACTGAAAGGCAGAATCAGAAAGGAAATGACTTTTACCAGTGAAGGTTTTTTCTTGCAAGCAAGTTGAAACTACAATGGGAGAGAAGGGGAAATTCACAGAGCTGCCATTTATGGTGAAATTGTTGTGTTAAACAGAGCATTTTTATTTCAGATCTGTCATTTTTTGCAGTGTTAAAAATCCCAAGAGTGTTTTTGATTATGAGTGGAGTATCTAGGTGGTTGAAGGTTGCCCTACACTGCTGCAAAAAAAAAAAAAATTCAAACGCAGATGAGGAAAACATGGTTCTGTATCTTCATTGTGTGTTTTGTCTGCCAGCTTGTATTTCAAGGAACATTGCCCTTTGCTTGAAACAGTATAATTAAATGGGATTTACCTGACAAATGGTAAGTGATATAGAAAAGTAATATACCAAATTGGAAAGTGCAAAATCCAATTGCAACAATTATTAGGAAGCTGTTAACTTCATTAGATAATCATAATCAGCAAATAACTAAACAAATGATTAATCAAATGCTTCATCTAAAAATGCAAAAGGTCTGCAAGGAGTGGAAGAGTCAGTTACAGTACATAAAGTGTTTAATGCTGCTCCATTTCCAAAGATAAAAAGAAAGAAAAGAAAAGAAAAAAAAAAAAGGAAAAAAAACCACACACACACAGGTTAATTTCAGACTCTGTGAAAATACTACCTTTTGCAGACTGGAGATATAAAGTTAGTTGACATGCAGTACACCAAAGGATGCTGCGGTAAATGCACAAGCTGCATTCTGTATTACCATACAAAAGATTTCAGGAGACTAGGTATGAAATTAGTTGGGAAAGAGCTAAGTATACAACATGTTTCCAGAAAACTGAAAATATCAGAATTCTTGCATTTTTGTCAACAGCGACAAGTCTGTTTTCATTTAAAAAAAACCGCCAGAGAAAGATAAGGAAAAGATAAAGCAGGCACATCTCAAGCTATCAGATTCTTCCATCAACAGCAGACAATAGCAGCTAGCTAACAGTTGCACAAATGAAGTGGCTAGTTGATGCCTAAAAATACCTGCATGAGCTGCATGACACCACTCACAAATTTGTACAACATTTAACTATGATAGTTTTTATTTATGACTTGAGTTGTAAACATATGAGCATGATGCTTTATGTATACGCTTTACAGCTATAACCTTTGGACCTGTTTTCGGATTAGATTTTGCCATATAAAGATACAAGTGAAAGAAGGATGCACAAATGTTTGACAAGCTTTGCATGCAAAAGAATCAGGATTTCTTAGCATCAGCTATGAGGAAAATGTTTTATACGTGAGGCTACTCTAAAGCTGTGAAAAGTGAATCCCCACCTGTCATCAAGGCCTGATGTTGTACTGCAATAAGCTGAAAAGATGCCCAGACCCTGTTACAGATGCAGTGCTAACAAGGCAAAGTACAACTGCAACCCTCCCTTCCTTTCTCCCCCTGTAAATCTTTATTTACTGTTGTGTACTAGTCTGTGTGTTCATTTTCAGACATCCTTTGTTTTCTGAAACAAAGCCAGGGTTTTGCATACAGTTGCTATTTGTATGTTTGTTTCAGGGGAAACCAAATCTTGTAAAAGGAATGTTTCCCTTAACCCACCTCAAAATTCACTGGACAGTTGCTTGGATAGGTATATTTACCTGAGGGGGTCAGGCTTTGAAACACACTCAGTTTATGCATTCAGGTATATGCTTGCTGTTATAAAAATATGCTTACCTAAATGGCTCCTCCTTAATCCCTTTTGCCAATGACTAAACACATCACCCCAACAAAGACTTGATTTAGACAACTTCTTATGCACAAGGCAGAGTTCAGTGTAGCTGACACAGACAGTGGAAGACTCCTGCTACTTAAAGACCACATCAGGTAATAAAGCACATGTATAACCATAGGACCTGAAAGCTTTCCTTCATAGTCATTAGATAACATTCTAGTTTATTTAGGAATATGTGATTTTATGAAGGTTATCAGTCTCCACAAACAGCACAAGTACATGTCCTTCCCATTGCATCTCATTCCCAGTTCATTACAGTTAAAATTTATTTCAGGAGAAACCTGCTGAACTGGTAGCTTCCACTGGCTTTATTTAAAACCTTAAAGACAAATGCAGATGCTATGAACTAATTTAATAAATGATTATAGAAGACAAAACCTCAGTTTACAGTATATTCCTAGTCATAATTAAAACAAGCAGCATGTGGACTTAGCTGGGGGAAGCCATGATTAGCATTCAGTGTTAGCACTGTTCAATTACAAACGTTTATCCCCGGCTTTTTTCCTACAACTCAAAAGCTTTTACAGTTCATGTAACATATTCAGTTAAACACCAAAACCAAAATATCATACATAAGCCAGTGTCAGAAAAAAGGGATAAGGTTTACAAGTGGTGGGTCTGATACTGATTTCTGTTACTCCAGGTTTTCATTACTGACTTGTAAGATTTATGAGACAATAAATTACAGCACATTTCTTTCATCTCATCATTTTCTTCCTCAGAATCATATTTTCAAAAATTATTTCAATTGTATTACTTTGATATTTCCAGAGTTTGATGGATTGGTTTTATTATTTATTTATTTATTTTTAATGGAAAGGGGATTCAGACTTAGTGAAATTTCAATTAAAAAAAATAAAACATGCAGGCAAAATCCTATGTTCATATTCAGTGATTCCATATGGAAAAGAAACTAGAAATCTGCCCTTGATACATGTGATTTACTTGGAAAAAAAAAAAAAAGCCTATATTCTGTACACTATTAGACGCTCAGTTTTAAGATCTGTTTTTATAATTTGATACTTGCTCTGTTTACAGGTAAAGTAAGTTGATGCCACAAAGTCTTCCAAAATGAGTTCACCAAACTGGACAATACTAAAATACTTCTGTTGTCTGTTCTTTATAGTTTCTTCCTTTCTTGACATATGTCAAGAAACTGTGTATGACTCTGAATATCTATAATGTCTGGTAGAGCTGAGTGTTAACACTTTGAGGAAACCATATTGCACTGGAATGTACACATCAAGTTAAAGCAACTACCTATTATGCAAAATGCAGTGATGGCAATCTTTTGCTCTGGAGAAAAGTCATCCTGAAAGGCAAACAACCCGTTTTCATGTTATATTTTAAAGTCATTTGTTTCAAATACATTCATGTTGTATTATGTCATATGATGGTGCGAAAGACCTAAAATCAAGAGGTCAAGAAAATACTTTTTTTTTTTAACAGAAAATTTTGAAATGTACAGATTTAACTTCCATGCATGTTGAAGTATGACTCTGAAAGGGCCATGTCTCCAGTGGAGTGGAATTTCATTCCCTTACAGATTTTATCCTGTGAATACTGGATCCAAAGTATGTTATTTTAGCACGTGTTTTTCCTTCTGGCTGATTTGTTTTTTAGAACTTCAGAACTAGACATTTTTCTGATGGTCATGTGCTAAATTAATATCCTAGAAGAAACAGTTGTCCATTTAGTTGCCTCATATACATACATAAGTAAATTTTTGTTTTCTTGCCTTACAGAGATGAGCAAAGTATATTAAAGAAGATCAAGTTCATCTCCCTTCTAGGTTACTATTTGGCTCTTATTAATTCTGACTAGTAATGCATAGAGTGAGTTCATATAAGATGGCAATTTGCAAAGAACACTGAAGAATGAGAAGAAATTGAATAAACCAACTATTTCAGTGCTTTCCCCCTGGTTTGCAACATTTGGTTGCCATTCACTAGGCCATCAAACTCAATTAGGATCCTTCATAACAACCTGTCAGTCATATCTTGAAAACCCCATATCTGTCACTGCAGCCTCCTCAGTGTCTTTTCAGTCTCTTCCCTAAGATATGTGAGTGGGTTTCAAAGTATTCGAGTTCATATTTACTGATGCTGTTTTCTTCTTCATTACACACAAAATACTTGTTGGCTTCTTTATCCTGAAGTCCAGCTACATTCCCTCTGGTATTTGGTACACTTTGCCTCAATTATCAGAATCAGCAGGAAGATGTGGGTTGCATGGAAGAAGTCTAAGTATTCATTACCTCTAAAAGGGATAGCAAAACCTGAAACTGGTACAGTGACAGGAACCAGCCTAACTATGGTTGATTCACAAACAAGATACCCTGAAATTAAGAGCAGTGTTGCACTTAAATTAGGAATTGCATCATTACAGCTGGACTCCATACCAGACTGGTACCACTTTGTATGCATACGTGCAGGCAGCAATGAAATGAAGCACAGCAATCCAGCATAATTCACAGATTCACAGATTTTTCTAGGTTGGAAGAGACCTCAAGATCATCGAGTCCAACCTCCGACCTAACACTAAGTACTCCACTAAACCATATCCCCAAGCTCTACATCTAAACGTCTTTTAAAGACCTCCAGGGATGGTGACTCCACCACCTCCCTGGGCAGCCCGTTCCAATGCTTAATAACCCTTTCGGTAAAGAAGTACTTCCTAACATCCAACCTAAAACTCCCCTGTCGCAACTTTAGCCCATTCCCCCTCGTCCTGTCACCAGGCACGTGGGAGAATAGACCAACCCCCACCTCTCTACAGCCTCCTTTCAGGTAACTGTAGAGAGCGATGAGGTCGCCCCTGAGCCTCCTCTTCTCCAGGCTGAACAAGCCCAGCTCCCTCAGCCGCTCCTCGTAAGACTTGTTCTCCAGACCCCTCACCAGCTTGGTCGCCCTTCTCTGGACTCGCTCGAGCACGTCCATGTCCTTCCTGTAGCGAGGGGCCCAAAACTGAACACAGTACTCGAGGTGCGGCCTCACCAGAGCCGAGTACAGGGGCACAATCACTTCCCTCGACCTGCTGGCCACACTGCTTCTTATACAGGCCAGGATGCCGTTGGCCTTCTTGGCCACCTGGGCACACTGCTGGCTCATATTCAGCCGACTATCCACCAATACTCCCAGGTCCTTCTCGGCCAGGCAGCTTTCCAGCCACTCATCTCCCAGCCTGTAGCTCTGCTTGGGGTTGTTGCAGCCCAGGTGCAGGACCCGGCACTTGGCCTTGTTGAACTTCATGCAGTTGACCTCAGCCCATCGCTCCAGCCTATGCAGATCCTAATGGTCTATGGAAGAGGTCACATCCTCAAAAAAGGTAGTTGTTAAAGGAACAGATTGCCTGAGTTAGCCAAAAGAAGTCGGATAACTTTTTTGAAGTGTAATTTTTCGATCCAATTCAGCTTTATAAAATCCTTTCTTTTCTTTCTTTCTTTTTTTTTTAAACATATACAGCTTAGAAATACAGTAATAAAATTGATAACTGAAAAATAATTGTGCAAGTCAGTGTCAGCAATATCAGAATGTGTATTTTCTTTGGATGACATTACTGATATAAACGAACAATTTGTGGGATGTCAATGGAGTTCTGTGGACAGTAAGAGACATATATAAGATACTGATTAAATTGCTAAGGCTACCTGAAATTGTATGAGCAAAAAGAATATTAAGTCACAAAAATATTACTGAATGTCTCCAAGGGATAATTAAGTGAAAGTGTGTGATGTAAAAACTTGATGATGACAAAATGGGGAAGATATGGAAGAAAAGGAATGAAACCACTGAGATACAAGGCATCAGTGGGAAAGACAATTTGCAGTGGTAAAACATGATGAAGCCTAATTGTTGGAAAAGAAGGAGAAACTATGAAGCAGACAAGTAATAAGAGTTGCAGGAAGTTAAAAATCTCCATTTCTTAAGATTTTACTGCAGCACTTTAAAAGGAATTGAAGTAGAAACTTATAGTTCAGTCAGAAAATCTTATCACATACAATACCGCAAGCAAAGTAAGTTGTTAGAAAATGAGAAGATTTTTTTTCTCCTGAAAGTTGTAGCATAAGGATGAGAAAAATACAGTGACAAATGAATAAAGTTTGACTGATTTTTTGGAAAGAAGTGTGAGAAAAAAAGGTGCCATATAGTCTTTTCACAACATGGATTGACAAAAATAAAGTTCGAGTCTAGCTGGGAGCTCAGAGTGAAGCAATTCAAAGTGTACATGGAGACATATGAGCCAGAAAAATACCTAACTGGAAAGCATCAAAAAGTAAAGTAATTCACAATTACTTATTAAAGCATTTAGCATGCTTACATCAGAATAAAATGATATAAAAACAATAGAATATGTACCCAAGTGGATGGTAGAAGATGTTAAATAAAAGAGCATAGGAAAGAAAACAATTGATAATAAAAAAAACAGTGCTTATTGACTATGATCTGGGAGCTCTTAGGGGAATTATAATGCAGCAGACATTATTCAAAAGAAAACATAGGAGTGACGTTCATTCCTCAGGGATTATGACTGTAATTCTTACTGGTCTCTTACTGGTTAGAAAAAGTAGAAGCAGGAATCAAGAGTCACGGTCATGGTCAGGAATGGGGGGAAGCAGCAATAGATCTTTCTTAGAAGCACAGCTTGAGTAGTATTAGAAGCCAGACTAAAGACCTACAGCAAGCCCGAGGAACTGATGTATATTATGTCAAAGGATAAACACAGAAAGAGTATGGAAAACCAGTGGGTCAAAATGCTAGAAAATACAAAAAGCAGGGTCCAAGAATAGGAGCAAGTGCATAATACTAATTATTTGTGTTACACTAGGATCTTCTTTGCACTGGCACTCCATAAATTCAAAATTCATTGTTACAATTACTGCTTCAGTAAAAAACCTTTATGGTGACCTGGAAAATACTGAGTAACAAAGGAAGTTCCTCACTCCTAGGTGAAGATGGACTTGCATTAGGGGTTCTACCACAGCTTTCTTCTTCCTCATCCCTCAGATCCTGGTTGATGAAGAGAAACAGTAGTAGTGTCACTTTGATTAATAATAGAAATGATAACCTTGCTGGCAGTATAAAGAAATTTGAGAAAAATAAAGTAATATAAAATAAAATCCAGACATCAAAACTGCTGTTTTAAGCACCCTCCATTCAGACTGCCTCCCATTTATCAGTATAGTAATGTATGCTATCTTCCTTCTGTGAAGAACCTGTTCTACTCTAAGGAAGGCTCGCAGCTTTCTTTTTCTGCTTGGTGTCATCACAAGACAGCAGATTCCGTACACCATAAAGCTTGTCCTTCCTCTGAGGAATTTGAAATAGGATGCCCCAGGACCAGTCAGGAGGGCATTTTTGAAAACTATTAATACAAATTTTCAGAAGAACCATTTTTATTTTCCTTTGCTTACTTCCACTACTCTGCAATCTTGCGTGATTTTGAAATGAGAGGAAAGAGATGCAAGCTTCCTAGGACATCCTTGGACAAGACTGATGGCACTGCACGTTTTTGCTCATTCCAGCTGCCTACCTATCATTGCTGAAACAATAAACACTAGAGACGTATATAACCAAAAGGTGGTTGATTACCACTTGGAGTTTCAGCTCCTTGTTTAGAAAGACAAATCCAATTTCACCTGGGTGTGCTGACTGACATTAAGCTGTCTTCTGCAACATTTGTAAACAATTACCTAACCTTGGAAGTTCTGCCCCAAGGAAATGCAGAAAACCACAGCAAGGTACATTGGAATTTGTAAACTATTTCAGTGCTGTTAAAACTACACAAAACATTTAGGCCCAATGCCTCTGCTTCTTAGAGTGATTCTTCTTATTTTTCGAGTGGTTTTAATCAAATGTCCAAAGTAAATATAAATAGCTTATGCCAACCATTATGATTTGATCTTATGGTGAGACCCGATGTGAAAAGCTCTGCTCTGCTCCAAAGCTGGGTGCTATTCTGTAATTGGGAGTGCTGCACACAGCACACGAAGCATCATATGGACTCTGCATTCTTTCACAGACAATTTATTTTCACCATTGTTTCACTAGCAATCCTTGAGCTGAAATAAATATGATCTGGTTGAAAGCACAGGGTGGTCACCAATGTATAATCTGAAATCAAGTTTACCCTAGGGCCACCTGCTGATTCTATTTAGACCAAGATAGGAAGAATCAAAATATCACTTTTTTTTTTTTTTTTTTTACAAAAGCATTTGACTCACGTTCTTGATGTAATTTGACAGTTAAGTTATTTCACACTACAAATACGTCAGCACATTTATGATACCAAATGCTTACCGATAGATCAGACAGGGCCCCCCAGGTTTGTAGAAACCGGCTGTCAGCTGCAGCTTATACAGTTCTAACCGAAAACCAGGTCCCTGCATTTCCCAGAGCCAGATGCAGGCAGCAAGAAATAGGTGGAGTAGGTGGCCATCAGAGAGAGGAGAATCTGAGACTTCTTTTGGTACCTGTCGTGGAGCTCTGCTGTGGCACGCTCCTGGGGCACCTGTTCTGCCAGTTCCCAGAAGCTGCGTGCACACGTGTGTGCGCACATGTCTGCTGACATACATAAGACGGAAAAGTGCAAGAACGGAACTTGACTGACATTTCCCTTGGGAGAGCGAGCATGTGGTGCTTGTGCTAAGATAGCTGTTGGCTATGACAGCGAGTTTTGAGAGCTCTAGGATGTCATTTACAGGGCTGTCATTACTAGAATAATTGTAATTACTGGCACACACAACAAAGCCTTCAGAAAAGCAGAAAAATGTAAGTGCTTTGCTAGCGGCAAATCTACTGAAAGATGATGACAGGTCTTGAGCAGCTGTGGAGAAACTTGCTACAGATAAGTATGCCTACATAGCCTTTATCTGTTTGTTGGCTGTTTTTGGTTTTTTTTTATTTTCTTAATAGCAATACCTTTTATTTACATAGATTCTGTATGGACATATGAAAGAGAAGTTAACCAAAGATAAGGTGCACTATTCCATTTTCGCCTTCTCTGCTTCACAGCCTGGGAATCTGCAGTGCAGTGGATTAAAAGCAAAATTTTCCAAGATACCTAGCAGGCATGTGTACAGCACGAGCTGAGCATCACCCGGAGACTCTACATTAGTGCCAAATGAGCTGGCTTGGGAACTCTAAATAGTAAAGTAGCACTTAAAGCCACCCCGTTAAGAGACAGAGCTAATTAATTTGAGCAGAACTCCGTGTTAACATGGCTATACTGCTACAAGGACCCAGGGCAGTTTCTCTGTATGACCCTGTGGTGTGGCTTGTTTTATGCTGTCTGTCGCACTGATTATTTTGGTCACACTAGTACAGCATGTCATTGTGCTATGTGGACATATTTCAGAATACATCTTTTGAGAATAAGTTCAGAAACCATATACAAAATTAAGCCAGAAACCTGTGCAGAAGTGGGAATAAGGATTCCAGTTCTCCAGGAAAATCTGTGACTGGTGCTTCTCACTCTCTCTCTTTAAATGTTATTTGAAATACACTGAATTTTGGGCCTCTAAGTCCTTGAGGAACTTCAGACTATTCAACACTGATCTTCAAAAACTATTACCCAGATTGGAAAAGTAACAACATAACATTGTTTCCTGACAAAAAAGCTAGCTAAGGGAAAATGGAAAAACCTCTCTAATATTCACAAATAACGATACTTCTCAGTTCTCTGACTGGATCCTTCCAAGCAAACCCTCATCCATGTGTACAGCTCAATCAGTTTCCATCAGCATACGCTCACAGATTCAGACACATGATTAAGTAGCATTAGGAAAACATCAGTCCTAAGTGTGTAATTGCAATGTGCATTTTCCCTCTGCAATGCATCTTAGCTGAGTTTAACTGTGTTGCACCCTGCCCTGCCTAGACACATCAAGATATACACACACTTGCAGCAATACTACTTTCCTTAGGACTTCCAAGCATCTAGAAAAAGGTGTTTGACAAGTCATTTGCCCAAAAAAGAATGGGAGGGAGCATATGTTCGCTTGTAAATAATTCATGGATTTTTTCCTTCTGTTCTTCAGCTAATTTGTGGTTGTTTGGAGATTTTTCCCCCCCTATTTAAAATGTGCAAATGCCTGACAAATCATCTCAGATGCTACATTATCTGGAACCATGCCAAAGGATCACAAACAAAAGTTAATCTGCTTGCTGGTTCAATAATCCTTGGGTATAGCTGATAGGAAATCAAGGACTACACATAATAGTCTTTTGGCATCTTGACTTGCTCAGGGATATTGGTTAATGGGCTGAGATGTTAAATTCCATAGTACACAGAGTCTGTGATATGGTAGATAAAGTTAAAAACATCTAATTACTGCAGAAGATCATACTGAGAGCTCAGTCACAATTTTTTCATGGTGAGAGCTCCAGGGATCCTCCACGTTGCTTTTTGCACTCACTGCTCAGCACATAAATCCAGCAATCCCTATCAAGGACTAGTTAAGCCAAGGAGAGAGCAAAGTGTTTCACAAAAGGTGCTAAGCCACTGTGTGGATTGTTTTGAACATTCCACATATGATGATTTTGACTACTGAAAAGTTGCAGCTTACTAAGGCTGGATTTTGAAAACTCTTTCATTACCAGTAGTCACCACAGAGAAGCAAAAGAATGAGCATTCTATTCACCGATACTTCAAAACCTTACTGTGAATTGCTTTGAGATACAGGAATGATTTATCTTAAAAGGAAAAATTTAAGGGAAGCTACCAAACCATGGAAAAAAAATCTCTGAAGCTTATCACATGCTACAGAAAGTGAATATTGAAGGATGACATGTAGCAGTGCAGCTCTGGCACTTGTGATTGCTTTCAAGATTGGTTAAAGAATGCTACATAAGAAGAAGGATGTGTCTACTGTTTGTTGTAGGTGTAACGCTGATAGTGGAAGCCTATTATGGAACTATTGTTATGGTTATTACCATTTACATTGAAGTGCCATGTTGAGCTCAGAAAAACAGGAAAATATCCTAACAGCTTACCGTTGGACGTTCCAATCGATTATACACGAGATACAGCATTAGAGATATTTTACGTGAGTGTTTACAGCAGAACAACAGTTGGAACATCTGACTAGTTTTGAATCACAAAAATGCAAAGGATGTGTGGAGGCTGCAGGGTTTTCAGTTAGCCCAGACATCAGCTAAATCTGATACAGATTGCTCAGATATTCAGAAAAACAAACAAAAGCTGGTGCCCTTACCCTTTGTACTTGTCAGCCTCATCAGCTTCTTAATCAATTTGAGTATCACAGAATTACCTGTATGTAACAATTATATAGACTGTTTTTCAGGTTATTCTGCAGTGCTCTATGCATTTAACTAATTGCCAAGCCCCATACTGAAGATTAGCCTCAGTGGAAAGTGTCACTTCTTAAGTAACCTGTGAATGCTGTGGATGTGCATACAAAATATGGAATAGTGTATTTACAGCGAAAAATTCTGACAGTTTTTGAATATCTAGAACAGTATATTTACTGCACTGTGGTTTTAAAAATCTTGGAGACATAACATAAAATAACACTAACGGTTTTAAAAGTAAAGTGATTTTTTTTTTTGGAGTGCTAATGTGGATCAAGCCTCTAGTCCTAAATATTCCCTCAACAAATAAGCTAGTATAGAATGATCAAAACTGTGGTGGCACAAAAGTATTGTTATCCAATAGTATTCAAACAGTCTTTTAGTTACTAGCTACTTAATTTTTGACTAGTAATATACAAGCTTTCTGTTCAGACAGAATATAAATTGGCAGAGATAAAATTTTAATATGGTACTCTCAGAGGAGAGTAACAGCTCATTTGAGTGCACGTATCATTTACATTTAGTAGTCAGAATGGAGCAAGGGGTAAATATTCCCATTGTAACTCCTGCCAACGCCTCATCTGTACCAGGAAAACCAATCATCCATTCAGTAAATGGAATTCACAGAATCTCAAATATATACATTTGCTGGATAATTTTTTAAGAGAACACAAGAGCAATGCAAATTTAAGAATAAAGATGTGTAGCATTAGAATCAAAAAATAAATAAATCAGTTGTACAACACAGTGAAAGAAATGAAAAAGAATTGCTTATCTTAATTGAGAAGAACAGAAATGTAGCTGTCTGCTGCTACCAGCAGTAAACAAACTGGTAGAGGCCTCAAAGCTCAAAGCAGCATATAAGGAAGAGCCTTCTCATCCCAGAAATGGAATTTCAGGCCATGCCAAGGAATTAAGAAATTAATGAGAAAGCAAAGAGGTTTTTAGGAATTCAGAGTGCCAGTATGAGGAAATGCTTAACTGAACACAGGATACCTCTGCATTTCACTTCCACAAGTGGTGCCTGTGTTCAGCTTACTTGGCCCCTGCGACTTTCTGCTATCTCTGATGGCCCCGGGGTCTGTGAAGGCTCTGCAAACTAAGCAGCAGAACTTCACTTGTTGTAGTGAAAAGACAAGAGGAAAAAAAAAAAAAAAGGAAAAAGAAAAAAAAAGAGAAAATCCAAATTATAAATATTAATAGAACAGTATTGGCTCTGAGTTTTTTGCATACTGTGCAAGAATTGCACTACTAAACTAGGATCTGAAGTGCAGCTGCTGACCAAGACTTCATGGGACAGAAACTGGAAAAAATTTGCATCCACTGGGAAAAACAAACAAGATCTATCCTGCTAAAATAGCATGGTCTGCATGGCATGAATACCACTATGGTGCTGTCATTTCACTACAGCAGAAACTCTAGAAATACAGGTCATGAGTCACAATGGTAAATCTAAACTCCGATCTCCACAAAACACATAATCTAACTCTGTATAATCTGTATACTTCATTTTTTTTTTCTATTTGATTAATGAGGAAAGTAACACATTTGCTTAATACATAGGGTCACTGAGATTAAGGGTAGAGTTGAGAGCCTTTATTTCAACATATTCTGCCTTTCAAAGTACTGTCTAAGGGGAGACTACTCCAACTGATTCATCTTCCGCTCCCTGAACTCTGATGAAAATGGGCCTGCCTTGTCTCATTACCTCTGCTTCAGCCCTTGGAGTCACCTCAGGGTAGTTATGACTGCTCTGCAATACATCACGAGAAATGGTTACTTACCCTCATGGGGCTCTGAACGATGGTGATAAAAGCCATGTCAGAACAGACAGTCATACATTGAGATGCCTAAGGTAGCTCTCCTTACTCTACCAAAAATAGAATGAAAAGGCAATAAGCTAACAACTACTGAAGAATTCTCTCTCCACTGTTCAACAGTTTTAAGGCACATTAATTGTTGCCTTTAGATTTTCCTGGTTGCTGGCTTACCATTCCAATTAACCTGCCTAAACTTTTAATGATGGTGTCACATGACAGAATGTAAACCGTGCCTTTTCAGTTTTCAGCTTGTTCTAAACCTTGGGAGTGAGTAAAAAGACATCCCTTTTGGCCCTTGAAGACTCCATTTTTCTCCCTAGCAAGATCATTTAAATTACAGTCCATTGTACCTAAACAGCACTGTTCCTGAGCTGAAAATGTATCTCCTGGAGCACCACCAACAAAGGCTTGCTGAACCCATCACCAGCAGGAGGCACGTGGACTCATTCCTCTTTTAAATGCTGGAACCTGCAGTGTTCTATCTGGCTCCTCTGGGACTGGATTTCATTGATTTCATTCAGTTCCTTGCTCTACTCTTTGTACATCTAGAGATTCTAGTAATATACCAAAAAGTTCCCATCAGGACATGGAATTGTGTCCCCTTATGGAGTATTCAAAAAATTTCGATCTGTAAAGGAGCTCCAAGAAAAATGTAAAAAGAGTAAACAGTAAGAATAACAATGGGGCTTTCTAATAGGTAAATACACAACACATCCAGTTCTCTCTGATACCCCCTAGACATCATATTGATGTGATTAATAGATAGCTTATCTCCTTGCTAATCTTTTACTTAAAAAGTCTTTCCTCTCCTTGCTGTCTCTGTTTAAGGACTTCCATTCTTCCATTCTAGATAGATGCTGGTGCACTCCAGACCTTTTTACTTAGTCGCTGTGGAAGGTGGAAGAACAAGGACAGCTGTTTGTACTCATTTTCGTAACAATAAATTTCACTGAACATATTAGGATTCTTTCAAGATACCAATATCCTGATCAGGTTCTGTGCAACAGGGAGGTCGTGTTGTACTGACAGCTATGCCTTGAGCCCCTTAAGTGAGAAGATAGAAAAAACACAATTTCTTCAACATATGCATAAATTATATTAGCATGGTCAATTGGCTACCCTGATGGTAAGTCGATGATTAAACCTGACAAAGAACTGACAGACTGACAGTAACTGTTTTGTCAAGACCATCCTTTTAATGGGAGAAAGATGTTACATGCATGACTAGAATTCTGTTAAAGTAGAATAGCATTTGTTAAAGACAACCTGACACAAGCACAGTTAATCCAAAATGACTCTGGCTGCACTTTTGTTGGCTTTTTGTAAAGTCATTATAAACCAACTACTCAGCTGTAGCTAGTAGAAATGGTTGCATGTCCACATGAGCCTCTGATTGATGAAAATAAAATGTAGGTTACAATGAAAAGAAATGTTTAAGTGCCTAGAATAGCTGCACGTGTTGTCATCCTCATCAGTTCAGAGAAGATGGTTTCAGTGAAAGAGCTAACTTTGCATATGTGGAGCTAAGAAAAGAACTTGCTAGCTATTTCACACCCAGCTGATGCATATTCATTCCTGTGACCATGGCAGCCCTCAAGCTTCTCTAACATTAGATTATCAAGGCACAGAGCAGCACTAGAATTAGAGCTGTCAAAAAGTGCTAAAAGCACCTATTTGCACATGTCTTGACTTACCATACTCCCAAGTTCTGGACCATTCTGTAGTGAAATGGGACTGACTTCTAGTGTGGAAAAGTTCTTGTGTTTTAACTCTCATGTAAGTGAAAAAACATGAAAGATGGCTGCAACTATGGAAGATGGCTGCAACTGAGGGGCATTTACAAAACTTAGGTTCTATCAGTTTTTGAACCATGCTGCATTTAAAACATTTGCAAGCTTTTTTTATTTTTTGTCATGTTTGCATTGACATGGAAGAATTTACAAAATCCATTTATACTCCGTTTGTCCTGCAATGTGGTTTTACACCTTGTCTTGACTGACAGATCAAAAAATTATATATTATTGCGGAACAAACGAAGGAAAATCTTTTCATGAAATGGATGAACTATGTGACCTAGTTTCTTAGCATATAAAAATGAGGTGATTAACATCCTCCTACCTTCCTGAGGTGTTCCCAGACTTTATAGATCAATAATAAGCTATGGAAAAGTCAAATATTATTTGGGAAGCTGCAATCCAGATAAAGCCACCCTGTTAGTTATATATATATATGAAGGCTAACATGTTTCTTTATCTGAAATTTTTTAAGACTTCAGTATCTAAAGCCACAATCTGTCCATATATGACTTCCACAAAGCCAGTGAGCCCCTTCAGAAATTAATGAGCTATTCCTAAAGATTTTTCCTTAGCAAATGCAAGGCTTCATTACTTTAAAAAGTGGCATTTTTTACTTCTAGAACTGACATATGTGAGGTAAAAATGCAGTAAGGACAATACACTTCAATTTTCCCAGAAAGTAAAATCACCAAGGTCAATCCCTAGATAGGAACAGAGAAGAATATAGCTATATTACAAGAAAAAAATAAGCTCTAAGCCTCTCATGTCTAAATTTTGCACTGGGGAGTACTGCCAATGGAATGATCTTTATGACCTTGAAGAGTTAATGCTTGCATTACTTAGAGCTGTTGACTAAATGTTCAGCTAATGCTAGCATCCAGAGGCGAATGTCAAGAAATCACAGATACATAAAGATATTTATTTAAAAAATCAAGCTCATTTTAGCTACAGAAAATCTGGAAAGACCGAATGTAATGTTTAGTTTTTAAACCAATCCTCTCTACGTCTGGGTATAAACTTAGTTGTAATAGAAAGCAAACATAGAAAAAAAAAAGACTTGCACAGTCCAACTTAATTACTGTTCTTACCATTAAATTCTTTGAGGAAGTACTGACAGGTTTGACTAGTGTTCACATACCTGTCAAATGCAGTCCTTTACTTACATATACATTTTTCTTGAAAAACTTCAAGGCTCTCTTGTAACTACTGGCTTGTTATTGAAATACATCAATATAATCTGTGTAGTCTCTAGTCTTCTTCCCAGGTAATCAACTGCATGCAAGTCTCCTGAACTCCTCATAGTCCACAAAAACCTTGGAGAATCCATTTAACTACTGCACATACTTTAGTCCTCCAATCTATTGACTGGCAAGGTAGCGTTCATTTGCCTCCCAAGTCTTCTGTTGACTTGTTTTACACCTGCTTGTAATCCCTGAATAAAAGGGCCTCCTTTATGCAGAGAAGATATCATCAATTTTCTAAAGAGCAGAGCTAAATTCTTCTGAGATCCAATTTATTTTCTGTACCAGAACACACTTAGAGAACTATTTTAACTCTTCCAGGAGTGATCTGCTAGTAATCTCCATAACGCACTTTAATACAGAAAAATTTCTGACCATGTCCAAAGGGCTAAATCAAAAGTGGAGGCTCAGCTGCGTCTTTCCATCATAAAAGTACCAAAAAAAAAGTCAAATTCTACCCTTTAGTACTCTGGCCATTCAGGCTATTTTCCTTTCCTTCTCCCTTTAAACCCTTCCAGGCCTTGCAAACTCAGCTGGGAATATTGCTAGAGGAAAAGGAAGAAAGGAGAAAAGCTTCACTACATTCCTCTTGTCCCAGAGTTTGATCGTTTTTATAGTATTAAAAAATAAAAGCACGCCAATTCTTTATGCCATTCCTGCTAGCAGCTCCATTGCTTCTTTCACATAATACTGCATTGTGAGTTATAAGTCTTGAGCGTGGCACCTGAAAGGCTGGATCTAATAGTTTCGCTTATAGCATCCTTTCAAAGACTAAAAGGGTAATGGTTCAGGTATTTCATGAAGACTTATTAGGCAACCTAAAACAGATGACAGCAGTAGAACAATTAGTTACATTCATCAAGATCACCTGAACAAATAAGGAACAGCATGTCAGAGGCATTTGTAGTAACATCAAAAAAGAAGTAAATGTCTCCATATGTAAGTGCAGAAGGCTTGTCAGACTTTCATGCCTTCAATGTTATATTTTCCTTTCATAGAATCATAGAATGATTTAGGTTGGAACGGACCCTAAAAAGCAGCTAGTTCCAGCCGCCTTCCATGGGCAGGGACACCATCCCCTACATCAGGTTGCTCAAATGTGCTCATTCCACACTGTGAAAAGTTGCTAGCATAGACCTATGTCTTTCAGTTCTGGAATCTAGCCAGGTTTGTTTGCAGTCAGGTGTCTCCTGGCCTACTAATAGCAGGAAAAAAAAAAAAAAAAGAAAGAAAAAGAAAAAAAAAAGAAGAAAAAAAAAGATTAACTACAATAAATCAATGATCCAGCAAAGGGGAGAAAAAATGCAAGTACACTGAAGAGAAACAGAATGTTAGCAGTCAGGACCTGACAGAGCTGGAATCAGTTAAAAGTGTTATTCATGAAACTTGCAGGTCTCCATATTTTCCTCCCTTTCTATAAGCGCAGTGATTAAGAACAGAAAATCAGTGTTAGCATTTCCAAGTTACAGCTCACCTTGTAGCAATTAAAAACATAATCTCTCCTGCATTGCACCTAATTAAAGGTGGACTAGGAAATGGAAATACACTTAATGGCAGTGCCAGTATTTTAGAGGCATCTGCCTGTACTGACGGGAGACACCAAGGTAAGAAAGTATTAGACAATCTATGCTGAAGTCCATGTTCACCACAGACTTCCTGTAAGACTGAGCAAGTCACTGTGCACTTCAGTTGCTTGTCTGCAAAGTGAGGATGTTGGGATTTCTCATCTCTCACAAATCTTCAATATTCTAGCTGGGGTCACATCAACAAAAAACTCCTATGGACAACCAGATTAAGTTTCAGAATGGCAGGCTGAAATTATTTTTTCCCCCCACATATGTCAGATTCACAATTTTTTAATCTCCTGGAACAAATATTAAATATACCTTTGAATTAAACTTTCTTATTAATAGGTCTGCAGTACTAACAGACTAATTATACATCTACCTTGCTTAATCTCAGTAACGGTTTCCATGAAAAACCTACTAAGTTCATGACACCTCCAGTCATATTTGCCTTAAAATTATGAAAGCACAGCTAGCTATTCCAAAGTAGCTCATCACCTTAGTAACCTCACTAGGAAAGCAATTTTCATAAAGATAACTTTTTTTTTTTTTTTTTTTTTTTACAACTCAGTAGTTGGAGAGCAGTGCTAAAGCATTAATTCTAATGGTATTTATTTTCAAAGGTAGCTGACCAAGCGTAAAGTAGGATGCTCAGCTATCCCAATTATGTTAGTATGATTTGTGCTAAGTTATGTAGCTATCTTAAAATTCCATCTTAGTGGCTTTTTTAGCAGTACTGAACATCCACAACAACCAATTCAAGTAGCAATTGACTTGTTACCGACTTGCACAAGTCACATAGCGAATGAGTGTCAGACATGAGAAAACAGTTCAGAGGTCACTAATCTCACCACAGTCCAATGATATTCAGAATGACGAAGTGAACATAGATGCAACGCAAGTAGAATAAAGGGCACAAATACCTTCCTTATCAAAAAGGAGAAATAGCCGCAGGAGAAGTATCAATCTTAAACAAAGCACTGTGGAGACATTCATGTGTGCGCATTTACTTTAATTAGTAAGTGGCTATCTGCTGTTCTAACAGAAAAGAAACTTCAACAAAATAGAATGAACCTGCATGACTCCCTTGGCAAGTACAAAGCAGAATAACATTCTTTTTAAAAAGGATAGAAAGATCAGCACAAAAAAGGCAAAGACAACAAGCATAAAAAATGCACCCTCAACAAAATATGGGACTAAACTACATGGTGGATATTACACAAATAATCATTTGAGAATACAGACACTTCCCCTGCACCAACAGCTCCAGAAGAATCACAGCAGGGATGTGCTTGCTATTATAGGGGTGGCATCCCTTCTATTAAATATTTTTTCATTGGTTTTTATTTTTTAAACAGTAAAAAATCCTTCAATTATTGAAAAATGTTTTTACTTGCTAAGATCTTTGGGTAACTGTATTGGAGATGTAATTTAATACTGTATGAATTCTTCAGTTTATCATATTTATTCTCAATATACTTCCTTACGACTTTGTCATACTACAAAGATCATATTGTTTGGGAAAGAGCAGCTACACATGTACTAAACATCTCCAGTTCCAAAAGGCAGAGCAGCCACTGCTCACTCACTCCATTTCGGTATGAACTAGCCTGCCAGTGTAAGGTGCATGAACTTGAGAACTTTGGCCTTGCCTTTTCTGCCTATACCATCACATCGTGAGAGATCCTGTTTGCTTGATTGATTGCTTTTTGAACTTCACACCGTAAAGTAGAAGCACTACTTCCACATTCTGTTTCTAGTTTTTGTTCTTCTTGGTCTTGATTCAAGAATTCTAATGCTTCAATTTACACCTCTGTAGGGAATTTTAGTATTCTTCTCCCATTTTTCTTATTTGGATGCCTTTTAAACCTGAAACATTTACTACAATATGAATTGCTTCTATTGTCATCCACGGTGGATTCTGTCTGTGCTTGGGGTAAAACAATGAAACCAGTACTGTCTTCTCCCTGTAGCGAGTGGCCCTAATGTTTGACTTTCAAGGCCTAATGGGACGGCTGGAGACATCTGTTTGACACAGGCTCTTGAACTTCATTCAGGAATTACAAAGGGGAAGGATGAGCAGAGAGGTTGAGGGGAACATTCCAAGGAGTGACTGTGGAATATACAGTTAACTTCATTTACTTGTAGTACACGGAATTATCCCTGTCAGTAGGGTTTGCAAGCTCAGAAACAGCACCTGGAAGGGCTCTGACAAGAAAAAAGAAAAATAGTGAAGAAAAAAGTTGACTTTCAGGTTGACTCATGCAATTTGCCAAGACTTAAGCGCAATGGGAGCACTGGAATTGAGAACAAGTGCAATTGCATTTCTGCTTTTAGGAGGGGGTAGTTCCTACCTAGTGCCTGAGGAAATTAGAGAATGTAATGACGCCTCAGCGCCAAAAGGCCCCAAAAAGTATATGCACAGCAGGGATGGTGAGGGGAATCAATTGACTTAATCTGACTTTAATTAATTCCATAATGAGCATATAATTTCACCCTTCTGCAGTATGGAACATATTAATTATGAGTACAAAGAATAAACCCAATAAAAACAAAGCAAAATTAGAACTGTAATTTCCTTTCCCATACTGCTAAATGGAGAAGGAAAAACAAGGCAGCACTAGCCCACAGGTTTCTAGCTTGTGCCTGACTGAAAACAAAAACATACCAAAAATCCCAACATAATTAGCTAAGCATACAGTACATTTTTCTAATTTAAACCTTTCCAGTTGTTTTGATTTTTATGGAAACATATTATTTCATTAGCCCCAAAAAACCTCGCATTTCAGCCCTTGCTTAAAGCATCAGTAATAAGATGCAAAAGGCCTGTATCATGAAAATTGAAGATTACAATATGAAAATATTTTAAAAGCTCTTAATAGTTTGGTACAGGTTAAGGTATGAGAGAGCAGAGCTGGCTAACTGAATATTCACCCAACCCTGCCAGACCTAGAAAGAACATAATCTTCAAGTATCTTATTCTTGTTGAATTTCTTAAGCCAACATTGTTAAAAAAGACCAAAACAGGCACTATTTCCAGACAACATGTGACCGGTTACATTATAATGTATTGTATCAAGGAACACATGCCATGGTGCATTTCCAGTGCCCAGCATAGCAGTAGTGCCCAGCGCAAGAGGCAGTGGGCGCAACCTGGAACAGGTTTAAGTTCCATCTAAAGATCAGGAAGCATTTCTGTACTGTGCATGTCACGGAGCACTGGCACAAGTTGCCCACAGAAGCTGTGGAGTCTCCCTCCTTGGAGATCTTCATAAGCTGCCTGGACGTGGTCCTGGGCAACCTGTTCTGTGCGGCCATGCTTGAGCAGGGGTTGGACCAGATGAACCCAGAGGTTCCTGCCAGCCTTAAGCGTTCTGTGGTTCTGTGCTTTCCTTCTCCATCCTTTATAGACTTCTGCTCTTTCACCGACTCATTGCTTATGGTAACCAACATACTTTTTTGCTCTGCTTCTTCAGTTTTCACGTAGATTTAAACAAGGATGCCTAAGCTCTGGACAATGTAGTGTGGATTCTGCTGGAATGGATCACTGATTCAGCTGTGCAGCTCTATGAATAAATTCCCACAGATGGTGTGAAGAGTCAGGTGTGAAGAGTCAGATGCTATCTCCTGTATAAATTCACTGCATTATTACTAACTAATAAATGTCACCTGAAATATCACCAAGGAGCAGAAAACCTTTCTAGCATGAAGTCATCTGTCAGCCTGTGCACTACTGTGAAAAATTCTGGTCACCTACGTAGTAGCTACTCAAAGCTCTGCAGTAACAACTAGGACAGAAATCAGCCTTCACAAATTAGTTTACCTGTGGCAATGCTAACATCCTGCCAAGTCATAAGTCAGGTTTTTTCCTCAGCACAATTCTCCTTTTTCACAGCTGTCCCACAAGTGATGATATATTGCTAGTTTTCGGTAAGACAGTTATGATAGGCAGCACCACAGTCCAATTCAGCAAAAAGGAAGAATACATACACATTTGCCAATTTGTCCCAACATCCAGCAGTGAATAAGTGAATGATTTCTCATGTCTCCATTAATCTCAGATGTGTTACTGTGCATTCTACATGAAGATTAAGAAGCCGTTTTTGCTAGCAAAAGTACTGCAAGATATTAGAAGAAGACACTGCAATAAGTTTAACCAAAAGTATATAATCACTCATGGGTTTTTATTTTCTCAAAGGTGACAAATCTGTTTGGAGCTTTCACTTTGCCATTAGGGAAAGGAGGGGAATGCTCATTTCCTCAAAGCTACACTGCTTTGCTTTTGACCTAAAGGAATTATGTTGTCAAGAATTATAATGATGCAACAGCACTTTGCTTCTTCTGTATCTGGAGGAAAGAAAAGGGACATAAGGAAAAAAGAAAAAAAAAAAAGAAAAAAGCATGCAAGAAAGCAAAAGAAGCAGAACTAGCTAACAAAATGAAATTAGGAGATAAGGCAAATAAATTAACGTATCTGCAAGACTTGCCTTGCTAGTGTGCAAAGGTTTGATTCTGTTTGCTGGGTTGGGAGAGGGTGAGAGCTACACTTGGTGTTTTTTTTGGAACATTCACCACACAATAGCAGACATTGCTGTCACCTAGTATGGGATATATTGAATCCAAGTGACACAGCTGACAAAAAGAGTTATGTAGTTTCATGAGCTTGTGTACTTTATTGCTCACATTAGTTCCTGGGAAAGAGAAAGAGGGATCTCAATGGGCTGTAAATCTTCACTGACACTCCTCATGATACTGTCTCCTTGTATTAGGGAAAGTGAAGGTGACATGCGGTACCTGCCTATCATGAGTATGGCCAGCAAGAGATGTTTCTGATGCTCTGCTGTCTGACACATATCGCAGCAGACAACCAGAATCCAAGAGTGGACTGCAGAGAAGGCAATTGGCAGTACAGCTTCTCAGAGACATTTTCATTCTTGTTACTCACATTCCTGTAGGAAGTCAAGGAATGTCAGCTGAGGGAAAGGTTTTGAATTCTCCGCAGAGTCCTACTAAAACAAAAGGGCTTGGACTGAAAAATAAATAAAATAAATAAATAAATAAATAAATAAATATGAATAAACCTCATTGTCCTCCTCTTTGCTCAAGCAATCTGAAAAAGCTGCTGAGAACTGCACAAATTGGCTCTATTTGACTTGCCTTGCAGTGGCAGATCTAACAGCTGCCAAGTCACAATGCTGCCTCCCACCAGTTGTCATGCTGTCAATGAGTATATGTGTCAGAAGGTGTAAGGTAGGCTGGTTTACCCACAATGGGGACATCATGAAGGCATCCGCCTACCACAGTGTGATGAGCTCTGGCTAGATCAGGCTAGTTCACAGGGACACATATCTGCTGGTTCCTAAGCCTGCTGAGTCAGATCAGGCTGCATTTAGATGGTTTGGAGTTTCTCTGCTTTCCTTTGTTATTCTTGCAGTCTGATGCTCTCATTCCCAACTGACTGCAAAACTGATGCAGATTGAAAAATAACAAGAAAAAGACACAAAAAGCACATTTCACCATTAGCAAGTTTGACAGCTACCTGTCATGAACCAGTGTCTCTGATGCCACAGAACATACTTGTGCCACTATATCCATATCTGACAGACAGTGCCATAGTTTTATTTCTGGTCTCAAGCGTCCTGGCTTAGAGTGAGTTAGTTTAGAAGGACTCAAACTGAGTAAATGCAGTGCTACCCAAACTGCTTTGTACTCAGGCACCAAAGTAAGCATCTTCCTGTTAGTTTGTGGGTCTGGGAAAACTGCTTGCTCCAGCAATGATAAATTGCTGGAGCAAGTAAAGACATACCTTACTTCTTATGATGCAAGACCTAGAGGTCCAGAGGAAAGACCTAGCAAAGCAGGAAATTAAGAATTATAAAAATGTGTAGACCATAGTGTCATGTGAGATGGAATTGATTTTAAATGATTGGCCTCTCACACAACAGTTATCATTTTTGTTATTTCCATTTCAGAAAGGGCTGTTTGACTACTGCGTTACTAATGCCATTAGCACTGCTGCTGGAGTGTAGTCATGCAGATTCTGCATAAGGTTTCATACACGTATAGCATTACAAGCATGACAATTTGACATCTGTTTAATTTAAATCATATTTACAAGAGATTACACAAACCAGGAGAGTTTATCCATCTTTCTTTCAAAGATTAGATTTGTTAGGCAAAACCAAGAATACATGTATCCAGTGCATTGCAAACAGCTGTCACTTGTTTCAACAAGTCAGCATAGAGTTGTTTTCTGACACTGTTTGCTTAAGCCTTCTATGACTGTATAAGACTGCTGAAAATAAGCTAACTAATTACAATCTATGTGCAATGCAGAGTTCTCACCTAGAAGACACAGTACCAAAGGAAAAGCAGCTTTGTATTTCTGTTTAGCATAATAGACTGCAATAATAGTAAGACCTCCAAGTTCTGTTTAGGACCATTCAAAGTAATTTATAAAGTCATTCCCATAGTTCCTCTTTTTGCAGGGTTGAAACTGAGGCACTACAGTCATCTTATTAGGATTATTGATACAGACAGGAATAGATCAACTCCTTAGACCCAATGAACTACAGCACTACATTTCCATTATTCAATGTAAATTTGTTGACAAACCTCAGCCTTCAAAGTTCTACCCAGAGTAGCTAAGTCACAGTATCAGGACGGTTATCTAAAACATGGATAAGCCTTGTGGAGTCAGGGGAAATCAAGTTAAATAACTACCTGAGTACTTACAGAATATCCTGTTTCTGAACCTTTGCAGAAAAGGACATCAAAAGTACCATCACTGTTTTTTATGATTAGTTTCACATAAGCTGAATTTCAGATACTTTTAAATGATATAGTTGTTTTTTAAAAAAAAATGTATGAAAGTTGTTAAAAAGAAACAATTGCATTGCTTTACCACTTATGTCATGCAAATATATCTCCTATTAATTAAGTATGCAGCCACCTCAAAGTGTTAATGAACTTATTGTTGCATTTTCATTTACAAGATAAAGAACTATCACCCCCATTTTACAGACATGATTCCACACTAGAAAGATTACCTGACTTGCATATGTTAATCCATATGCAAGAGGAGGCAGATCAAGTAATTGCTCAGCTAGAGACTGTGCTGTGCTTGGAGAGGAATTCTAGAAATACGAATCAGGGATCACAAAACAGGTTTCCATGGTACACTAAACTCCCCTAACCACCATCCACACTGTTTTCCTTCTACGCGACATCTTTTCCACTCCTTCCAGCTTTCTGTTTTAAGTTAATTAATAAATTAATGACCTCAACATATTTCTTGCTGTAGAGAGTAGAAAAGGAGCTCCTGAATGAAGCTAGCAACAGCAGCCTGCACATATTGAAGTCCGGAGAGCTAGGATTTTGAAGGGAAAGATGAACAGGAGATAGAGTAATGAAGGTGAGAAGGAGTAAAGGACCGAGAGAGCTCACAGTGCAAACTCTAAACGTGACAAACGAAAAGGAGGTGAAATGTGGTGAAAACGTAGTATGTCTGTGATTCTCTTTAAACCAATTTGCTTGTCTCGGTGACTAATGTTAGCTGTCTGCCAGCAATGGTGGAAGTTTTCAAGTCCAGCTAAACTTTTCCTATACTACTTTTTCGTTGCAATGCTATACATAGCAAAATTTTGACTTTATATTAAGGCTAAGGCAAGCAGTGCACAATATTACTTTGCAGCCTTCATACTAGGTCAATTGAAGTCCTACCCGAGAGACAGTCACATACACCGTCATTATACTTCTCAACTTGGAGCACTCAGTCATGTTCAGGAAAATCCTTATAGGAGAACACAGAACTAACTATGCTTTGTGCTTTATTCTTGATCTGTGATTTGGGATATTACAGAACATATTCCAGGCATGCTTTCAACAGACTCACACAGGCTTTACTTTATATAGTTACTGCATGTATATTTTATGTACATATAGCTATACAGTGGTGAATAATTCAAGGAGCTGGATACACTTATAACAAGGGAGATGTGATGTTCTCATTTGATCTGCTCTGGTAAAATTATTTTCCATCACAAAATTTACACCAATGATGTGCATTTTAAATATTTAATACTATCAGAGACATCTACATGTATTTTCCTCTGAAAAGTACTTAATTGTATCACTTTAAAATGAAGCTAAAGCCAAAATTGTTTAAATTGGGTTTAACATAGGCTAGGCAATTCTTGCAAAAGTAGATGCTTTTTTTGGTATCCTGTACAAACTGTATACTCCATGCACTTTTAAGTTCAAGCCCAGTTATAAGAATAGGCCCACAAAAAGAACATTATTAAGCTCTCTATTTACTCAGTGATTCTATGTATAGTTTGTCTGGATTTAGAAGTTAGAAGATGCAGGCAGACATGCACACATATACACACCTGTATAATTAATTGCTGCAAATTCTGTACAAACACATGGTTCTTTTTTTCTTCTATTCTCTCCAAAGTAATAACGAAATGGAATACTATTTTGCTGAAAATTCATGAAACAGGAGGTGAAACAGCAGAATCTCCCCCATGGAATTAAGAATCAATGTATTTGATATTAGTATTTGATACATTAATTGATATCTCTATTCAGCAATCTGATAGGACTTTATAGACAACTAAAGAAAAAGAGCTTGTAAGGTACGCATGCAAATCTGAATTCTTACCGGCTATGTTTCCAGTTAGTTAGTCTGAGTCAGCTCTGGTCCAGAAGCTATATTGAGCCATGTTAGCATAACACCCTAGCCAGAATATGCATTTCTTCTGATGTCTTCTAACAGGGTATTTAAAGATTGTCAATGAGCTATATTTGCTCAGACACTGCACTACATATGACTCCTCGATGAAAGTTACATTAAATATATCCACTTTGACTTGTGAGCAGAACAAACTATTGCAAGCACATTTGTAAATGTAAATCTGCATAGTTTTGTAGGATCAAATTAAAAGCATTCATTATGTTCCTGTAACCTAAGCTGCATACAACAGACAATGGAGTTCTATCAAGTGTCTGCTAC
This sequence comes from Anser anser, assembly GCF_964211835.1. Taxonomy (NCBI): domain Eukaryota; kingdom Metazoa; phylum Chordata; class Aves; order Anseriformes; family Anatidae; genus Anser; species Anser anser. The sequence continues at coordinate 15,216,835 of NC_139725.1, read as the reverse complement.
AATATTGCTAGATCTTCTGGTTGTGTGATAATGACTCTTTCTAGGATGCTACCCAGTTTAGTTTAAAAACAAAAAGTGAGGAATATTTCCTGCATGGCTACTTCTCTAGTAAAACTTTTACACCAATGCCATAAAAGCTAAACAGCCCGAAGCGTTAGGTCCTTTATTCATGTAGTGGATATATTAAAAGCATTTCTATCAGAAATAGGTCTCACATTGCAACGCGTGCTTACTAACAGAGAGCCATTTTCAACGGAGACAGAAGATAAATGAATACTACCAGCAATCAAAAGAACAATCTCCCTGTGCCTAACAAAAGTTACAAGAGTCTTTCGAGAGAAATCATTATACAAGGCAGTCATTTGGTCAGATTCTCTATGATCATAGTAAAGACTAGCTCCTTATTGCACCTGGCATTTCACAGAACCAGAAGAGCAACACTGACTGCATCTCATCCCTTGCATCTTCTGCAAGTCTTCCATTGCACCCTTTACATTTTACCTGTGCTGCCTATACACAGCCCTTCCTTTTTCCCTCAGTATTGCAAACAGTGAAAATGTGTAATCATGCTTTCATAGAATGAAGGTCTTTCTCTGAAGTTACTAGAAGTATCAACACACAGAAAATTTTAGGCCCCAGCATAGCTGAAGTAAATAGCTACACAGACTCAGTACAACCCACACATCCCAGTACACATACAGACAACTCTCTTGAAAACTACCAAGTGCTTAGTTAGAAATGACCTACCAACTAAACACAAAAAGTGCTATTGAAGCATACAACACTTTTCCTAAGTGTAGGAAGGTATCATTCCAGAAGTTACACTTCTTGTTGTTATCTGATTTTAAGAGACCACAGAGATAAAAGCCTTAAAGTTTTCTACTGTCAAAAAGTTTCTATGGTTGGGAAGGTTCCTTGATATACAGGCTAGATCTTTATCCTAAATCTCTATTACTCTTATCTAATCCTCATTAAACCACAATAGATAATTCCTCGTGTACTTTGGTGTAGAGAGTATCTGTACATGGCTTATCTTTTAACCAGTCTATTTTGTATAGCCTCCTTTTATCTTTCTTCCTCAGTCTCATTTAACCATTCCACACTTCCTCCACAATGCTGACTGAAAAGGCCTGAAGCTCAAAAGATTTCTGTTGATGCAGTTGGCATGTGGATCAGGTGTATGACTTCCTTGGAAAATGTAAAAGAACTACTCTTTTCTGTCACTATAACCCATCCCCAAGGTACCAAGAAAGTAAGTTTACGGGATGCTTCTTCTTTTCTTCTTAATACCTTCCGCCGGGCTTCCATCCTTCACTGAAATTAGTGTTCCAGACAAATATTAAACTGTTATGCTTTGCTTAAAACACACAAACAAATAAATTAATAATAATAAAATCAGTATCTTGTTTTGTTCATCAAAAAAATGATATATTTGCAAATTGACCGCCACCAAATACCACCTCATTCTCCTGAGATAAGATTGAAACAATATGGCTGGAGACACAAATCCGATCTGCAAGTGGAGTATGTATATCTAGGCACTTTATAAACAGAGAGAATAACTGCAAAGAGGCAGAATGTCATATTAAACCTCGGAAGTTATTACAATTCACCCCCTTTCCTTCCAGAAAAAAAAAAGGGGAAAAAACAAGTCACTGTCTCGGAAGTATTAAGTGCTGTTGGAACATGTTTGTTGCTCTCCAAGAGTACTGCAGAACTAACACAACCAACTGCTTGGCTAAGGAAACAACCCAGTACAAGAGACACCAAAGGAACCTGCCTGTCTGAAGCCCCAGCTGCTGCTCCCCATTACCCACCGTGTGTTCCCCCAGCCAGCACCCAGAGGGGTGGCAGTACCCAGGCCCTGCTCACATTGGGCTGTGCAGCCCTGGGCAGCTGCAGGTCCCATGTGGGGCTGCGCAGGGCCCCTGGACACAAGAGCCCCCGGGTGCCCTGACAACTTCCTTAGCTCCTCTCTATGCCAGCTTCCCTCTTCAGAAGATGACTATACTTACACAGTCTCAGAACCATGGATGAAAACAGCTCAGTAACTCTCCTTATTACATTCCACTTCAATAAGTTGCTGTCATTAATTAGAAAAACAAAAATTATTGCTAATGTGTTGTACACTAATAAACGCCAGGGCAAAATTCCTTCCTTCATTCTGCAGTCTTTATTATAATACTCGTAATTTTAAATTTGCATGTCCCTCCAAGCATGTAGAATTCAGCCACTTATGGAGGGAGAGGCTGGAAATCATCCAGCAAATAGCAGAATTATTCCACAATTAGGGAAGAAACAATTAGGTCAAGAGCAGTTGGACAGGGTCCTACTATGTCTTGGCAACAACAACAACAAATGAAAAAAAGGTAAGAAAAGGCTTTGAAACCCAGACCCAAGTTTTCCTGCTATAATCAGACTGAGTTGTCACTATTTTCACTCTTTTGCCATTGTTCTGATGGGTTCACAAAGGCTGAGCACCTTACACATTTTCTGGTCTCTACATTTAACATTATAGGTGAAGAAAATCAAGTTTAAGAGCAAAAAATGACTGACACAAAATTAATGTCTCTTATTTGATTTGTCTGCATGTCTTAAGACATTTGATTTCATCATCTATCATTAAAAATATCTGCATGAATTTTCATTATGGCAGAAGGTTGTTCCATATGACCTCTGTTGCCTATGACAGTACAATAGATTTTTTAAGGCTGCCACTACTACTGCGTAATAACAGAAAGACTCTTCTAGAAAGACCACATGGGATACTGTCAGCTACTCTCTCAGTAAACCTGTGGGAGAACATATATCCATTATTTATGCCTCATAAAACTTCCCAGAATTTCTGTTGCAAATACGTGGTAATTGTGTTTGGTAAATCCCAGTGGCAAAGTCTGTCCTTTCACAACTCCACAATGCACACACTATTCAATAGTCCGCATCTCCATATCACAAGCTATGTTAACAGCTGGAAAAATGGTCAAAGATCTGCCCTCCCTTCCCAGGCCATCAATGAGGCCTCTGTCCTAGTCTTGCATAATGTGGCCAGAAATATAATTGGATACGTAGCAATTTGAAGAGCCTCGAATTGTGCAGAAAGATTGGAAAGATTCCAGGCAGCTGGAACAGCAAATGTAGTAGGAGTGAAAGATGCTACATCAGATCCCCACGATGTGACAGGGTCATTTTTCATATTTTGTTTTTCATTTATGCAGGTGAAGCAAATGTTACCCTGTGGGAACTGTGCAGTTAAATAAGGTACATTTAGTAAAAGTTTTAGAAGTACCAGATGGAGAAGGACCAGAAGGTAGTAGTCACTCAACAGTATCAGAGAATGAGGACATAGCTTATTCTCAAGTGCCCCTCTAACAGTTTTATTCCTAAGGTGACTCAGGCAACTCCACAGGAAATGAGAGGATGTAAGCTTTTTTCCAATACAGTTGTTTTTGGCAAGCAAAATGCTGCCACTTTAAAATTCAAGAAAAATGTACCTCTGTTTTAAAAGAATATTAAGAGACAACTAGGCATACAAGTGGGGAAGAAGAATTTGATACTGAAAGAAACAGCTGATGGAGAGGAGCACTCAGGGATCAGAAAAAAAAAGAAAAAACAAAAAAAAACAAACAAACAAACAAAAAAAAACATTCTGTAAGTGAGGCCAGATCCTGTAAAAAATAAAACAATAATCAAGCATCAGGCATGAACATATCAACTGACATACAGAGATAGGGAGAATCAGATGATTTTTTTTCCAGGCTCCATCACTGAGGTTGCATACCTGCGCCCAAGAGAGAAACTCTTGACAGCGTGGGCAAAAGGAGGAAACAGGAATTGGCAAGAAGAAAGCAACAGGTACAGGTATCTTGGTTATGGAAGAACTCATAGCTACAGTACATTTCTTTCTAGTGAGAAGTAATGGAGAGGTATAATTAAACCTCAAAGGCATTTTTTTGTCTTGTGCAATTTTTCTTTGAGTAGAAAACAAGCTTTGAGGCTGCCCCAAGACACTTTTACATTTGCTATAGCTACAAATGCAAAGACAACAGATGAAGACACAGCATTGATTTGTTCTTCGGTTTTATGAGAGGAGGCGCATTAATATTCACCGGGGACAAAGCACTGACCAGAAAAGAAAAAAAATAAATAAATAAAAGGAAAAGAAAAGGAAAAGCTGTCATTTCTATACTTAAAGGAATAAGGGAAAATATTATCAGGAATTGCAGATTTTTATTTCAAATGATCAGCTGAAGCACTCTGCCTTGCCTATGAATATGTGCATTTGCATGAATAGCAGCTGCTTGCTAGCTTTCATGTGGGGAAAAATTGCTAGGAGTGCTCAAAGTGATGCAAAAGAGCTAAAACAGAATTCAAGTAAGTTATGTGTAAATTAGGTTTTAAATGCTGTGAATGCTTGATTCTAAAATCAGCACCAGTACAACAGAAGTATTTGCACTTTATTTTTTGTGGGAATTTTTGTGCATTTGGGATGACCACCACACATTACTTCTTAGTTAACTGTGTAAAAAGCATTTTAAGAAGCATGTTAGCATCCCATTTTCTCTAAGGTGAAGCAAGTTTCACAACACAGAAATCTCACATTGCAGCAGCCTTTCTTGTTACACAGCTTCCCTTCCAAATCCAAGAATCACATCACCAGTTAGGAAGGCACAGACACCTCTTTCCTGGAGGGAAGCAACTGTTAAACTGCACATAACCACACAACGTTTTACCTCAGCAGAGATCTTCTACAACTGATATAAAACATTGGCCCGATTCATACCAATACAGTGCCATAACGTTGTGGCCTTTGAGGATCAGGATTGCACACTCAAAATCACTCAGAGCACACAACAGTCCTTCCAGCTACATGTTTTCTGTGGGTGCATCAATCCAGGGCAGCCTGGGATCACACCTCACGCTCTTCCCATTTTTTTTGTTAGAAGGGGACCCAAAGAAAGACCTCTTTCTCTCCTCTTTCTTTGTGCCCTGGTTTCTGTGAGAGGAATGCCAGGGCCATAGACTGTACTGACAAGTGGGAGACAGAAGTCCCAGACTGCAGAGCCTTGCACTTGCACATGCTAAATGCAGCCCTCAGTAATTTGAACGTGCCTTGAGTCAGGTCCTTTGAGGACACCTTTGCACATGAATCTCGTCCTTTTTCCTTTTCATTCACACGCTGTATGAACATTTCTAAAAATGGTGATAAATAATACTGGTCCTGAAGTCAAGTCAAAAGACATATTTTTAAAAGTCTCTCTTTTCTCAGCACAAAAAGAAATTTTGTACAAAATATTTTTAATTTTCAAAGAAGTCAAACAAACCAAAACTACCTTCGGAAAGACCTATAATTTCAGAAAAATATATTAATTATATTACATTATATGTATTGTAATATATTAAATATTGTATATGTATATTAAATATATTTTTAATAATATTTCAGAAAATAAATTCAGAATTTCAGGAAAACAGGCTTTATATTATCTCAAAGATAAGTCCTGAATTTTAAACTGTTACTCTTGCTGTCTTCAGGGGTTTATTTTTATGTATACACAGTTAGAAGAGAATCCATGGGACACTATTCCCCATTTGTGATTTATCCTGTAGCTTTTAAGCTATTCTTTTATGCTTTCACTACAGCTAAATGAATGCAGTAATTATTTAATTTCACTTTTGTTCCTGTTGCATTTCCTCTTTGTGTTTATTATTATTATTACCTTATTTATTTGTTTGTTTATTTATTTGCTTCAGGAAACAGTTTACCAACTTTGGGAATTAGAGAAATAGCTGAGGAGGTTCTTTCAGCTGTGCATAGATGTAGCATCAAAAGGATATTATCACTGAATAATGTTGCCAGAAGGAGAATACTATTTACAGACCCTCTGGTCCTCTAACACTGTAATGATAAGAAATGTCACTGTGGCATATTGTGCTGAATAATAAACACTCCCTACCTAACCCCTTTTAAAGTGCAAGGTGCTGGAGCTGCTAGTTATCATTAGAAAGGAAAAAGACATTCTGCTCTTTCTTCTTGGAAATGCACTGAAAATCTTCCTGCTAATTTTATCTGTGGTGGAGCAAAGAGTAGAAACTTCTCAAAATATCTATATTAGGCATATGAAATACAGCTTGTCCATTGTAATTAAACAAGTTCTAAATATAACCCACTTTAATTCCAGAAACTAATTTAAAATGAAATTAGTTAATATTGCTGTGTGACATCATTAAATAAATTGTTCATGTAAAATGGCAAAAAGCCCGATAGGAAATGTGGTGTGTGTTTACTGGGATCCCTCCGTGTTCTTGATGGTGATCAGAACAAAAGCATTCTGCATGCAAACAAAAATACCTGCTGGAAACCTTTTTGTCCTTTCCAGCATAGTCTTGTCTATATTGAAAGCTATAATAGCTTTGTAGGCAGGCTAATAAACTCTCAAGTTATCTTGATAAAACTCTCGCTTCTTCTAGTATAAGTTTTTCTTTTTGTTTGTTTTTCCAGTTTAGTTTGTACTACTTTGGGAGCACCCTAAACCCTAAACTACGGTGCCTGTACAGCAGATAAACCTTACCATGAATGACTTACTGATGCCACAGTGGAGTCACAATTCTAATGCTGTCGCAATTCTAAGTACATATTGCATGAAATTACACCAAAGGTAATCCATTCTGATATCATCACATGGATCACCACATCACCAGTCAGTCACTTTGTCACACATATGAAACTTGCAGCTGCAACTGAAGTCCTATGCAATGGTCTCATAAATGTTATGTTTTTGCTAGTTCCTGCTTTTCTTCATTGGTCTGGATTGTGACTGCACACCTCTCCCCTATCCGGATTCTGTCCCAGAGTTGATATCAAGCTATTTGCCTAATTCCTCTATCCTAGCAGTGTTTCTCTCTCTGCTTGTGGATTTGAAGAGGGTAAAGGGTTGATGAAAAGACCTAATCTGAAGATGGAGATGAAGGCATTCTGCCAAAGCTGCCTTGCACGGGAGTCGGTACAATGGATGGAGCTCACCATATGCAGTTCTGAGTCCAGCCAGGGCACTGTTTAATTTCATAGCTGCAATTGGGCCAGTTTAATATTTCATAAATACAAACCCTGACTTTGGTTGCTGCCAGTATCCGCTTTTTTTCTACTGCTTTTTTCTTGTTTATGTTTTTACATTTATCCAAAGACAACACCATAGAGCAAGAATTCCTTTTTAACATTGCTCATACAAACTCATTTTTCTACTAACATGATATTAGAGCAACAAAACACAGACAAATAGGAATTCAATAGGGTGTAGATATACTCCCACTTGTGTAAAACAAAGGTATGTTCATTGTTCTTTGAAATATGGTTTTTTTTCTGTTCAGAGATTATACAAGCATTTGTATAAGCAATACACCCACAGTGAATGCAATTTTCTGTTTCTGTACATTGTCATATGCACAGCTTGGAAATTAACTTTACTTCAGTTTAATTACACAAATGTATGTGGAAGTGAGCTCAAGAGGAGAAGGTGGCACATGAATAATATAAATTCATATGAAAATATGAGTTAAAATTTGTGGGAAATTTATTTGCATTATTGGCTCAGCTCTGTTTAGCACAGAAGCCATTCTTGAATACCCCTAATCACTGTTTTGTGAAGATAATTATTTTTCTTACCAAAATAATACACTGCTTGATATCCTGTCATATTTCACACTTCATTTTGCATTTATTGAGGTAATAAATATGAGGCAAATTAGAAAGAATTCTAAGAAAAACTATGATTTGGGGTGACAGGAAAGGTAATATTTTTCTGAAGAAAATTTATTACAAGAACTGGCAAATTCAGAGTTTGACTTCAGGCATCCTAGAGAGAACATTATCTGAAGTAGTCATCTGAAAGTACTTCTAAATGAAGTAGTATGAAGGCCTTTAGCTGGCTGTTATGCTGGAAGTGGCTGTTATGCAGAGAATGACAGGCTAGAAGTGTCTAAGAGAAGGGAATACAAGTTTGAAGTGCTCCCAAAAAACTTATTGCAATTCATGGGATGAAACTGAGTTTAGACAAGCTTAGGTATATTATTGAGAAACTCATCATAACTATGTGAGGAAGTGTGAAGAAGTCTCTCCCAGAGAAAGGACGGAAGTTTCATCATTTGGGTGCCTAAACATAGATACAGAAAACACTGAAATTCTCTTAAATGAATGGGGAATAAACTGGGAGGCCAATAGAGAAAAAAAAAAAAAAAGAAAGAAAGAAAGAAAAAAAAAAACTTTGCACAGCCAAAAAATAACCAAGAAACAAATATTACTAAGGAAAAACATCTTTGCTTGGGGAGTTAGGCTGTCTGAAAGTGAATGTAGCATATATGATTCCTGAATGGAAATGACTGCATGATCTCAAGAGGTCCCTGCCAGCCTAAAAATTCTGGGATTTGGGGACTTTAATCCTTCTCTGTGGACATGCATTTTACTTTGGAGATTCAGTAGGACACTTTGCTCTATCATGGAAAATAAGTTATGATCATTTAGTCACATGGAGAATTAAACACTGACATAAATCTCTACCTAACTGCTCATGCATGAAAGAAGGCTATAAATAGCCACTAGAGGATTAAAATAGGAACTTGGGTGAATCTTAAGCAATACCTTTTTTTTTTTTCTTTACAGCAGTTAAAGTCACAGTAGCTCATTTTATTTTCCATCATTTCTATGGATACAAATGAAGCATAGGAAAACGGTCATTTTGAATTACTGGCTCTAAACACTTGAGCCACATTTTGGCATGACATTAGGGATAGACTTTATCAAAGCCCTGAGTGCACCAGCAGGGTCTAATTGCCCTGACCAGCCTGTATCCACTTGCTTCTTCAGTCCTCCTGTGCAACCTTCTCTCTTCTACCTTCACAATGTGTGGGATCAAGCTGCCTCTGTTACAGGTCTGTCTGACTACTGGGCACCTTGAAGCAGGCTCCTGTGAAAACAGCTAAGATGTGAGAAAGAGAGAAGCCCCATCTGGGTCCCCTGTCTGTGTACTCTTTGCCTCGAGTGCTGCACCTGGGCTCATGCCTTGGCCCTTGGTCCCTGCCTGAGCTACACTGGAGGTATGCCATGCCTGGCCAGGGACCTTGCCAGTCCTGGCCTTGCTTTGTTGACACAGCTCCCTGGCGAGATGCTGAACCCCTGTAGGACAGTGCCCTTGTCAGGGAGGTCTCTGTCCTGCCTTGCTGTTAGCTCACCTTCCTTTGTGGGGAAGCCCTCTTGCTGCTCCCTTGTTGGTCTTGTGATGAACACAATAAAAGCAAAAGAAATCTAGGAATTAGATATATGTCTTTGTTAAATGGTAGACTTCCAGAAGAGTTAAGTATCATTACAGTTAATGTTAGTTAATGTTGAGTCATTCCAAAGTCTGGTATTTTGATTCCAAAATTTTTGGCCAACTATTTTGAAAGAATTGAGATTCCTTCTTCCATTCATTTTCTAGACTGTAACATGTACTCTTACTAGCTAAACAGATGGTATTTTATATTTTCAGAGGTTCTAGCTGGAGGCTAAAATTACTCTTGCTCATGGAAAGTAAGTAAGCACTTTGAAGTCCATAGAATCACAAAGGAATCCTATAAATGGAATGTATGGTATAATCACAGCCATTAAAGAACTATGTAGAAAGTTCACAGATTCATCTACGTTTCCAGGAAACCTAAAGTCATTCCTTCTTAATTTGATTAACTGGTTAAATTATGTATTAGACAAAGAGATTTTATTGGTTTTGATGTATTTTAACTGCAAGGTTTTGAGGTAATTAGAAGGTTTTGTTGAACAGCGCCATAAAAATTAAATGCATTCTTATTAAACTGTTACCTCCAGTGCTATCTACTGAAAGCTTGATAGGGATATTTTCATGAATCTCCCTGTAGGTTTCCAATTGACAATGAATCACAGTGCTATTTCCCTAGCTAAAAGATGCCTGCAAACTTCCACTGTTTGGCAATAGATATTGTGGTTATCACATCCATCTGAAGATAGCACCAGCTTTAGATAATTACAATACTTTGTTGTACTGTATCTTTCACGCTGTTCCTAGTGTTTTTCCCTCACTAATCAGTTCTGGAGTTTAATTATCGTAAGAGCTTTATTTACGGTAAAATAAGTCCTGCTATCTTGTCAGGAAGGAAAAGTTTGCTTTCTTCCAAGGAAATATCCATGACATCTATCCACCACACACCTTACAGTTCTTTACAGGTAAATCCTGTCAATATGTGTAGATGTTTCTTGCCTTTTCTGTTTCTGCAGCTACTTATGTTTGCTGTCTTTAAAGCCTTTGGTCTGTTCTCCATCTTTTTCTCATTGGTTCTTCCATTGTAAATGATCACAAGAGTTGAGCAAAATGCAGTACAGTTGGTGGTCCATTTTGTTTCAAATCAGCATTTGAAAGAAAAGTTCTCCCACAAGGTCTTGCCTGCTTATCATTGTAATGCAAACAATGGAGCACAAGCACAGTTTCTTGGCAGCTGTTGGCTACACAAACCATACACAAATGCTAATCATAAGTAAAGTTACACACTTGCTAAAGAGCGTAGCTTGTATATTTTGTGTTCTTAATTGCCCATAATTAAGATAGCAAATGTGAATGCTTTTGTGATAGTAGGAAAAGACAAATGAAGAACATACTGTATGTAATTGTCTGCTCTGTCCCTGGACAAAGTTTTAATCAGATTGGTCCCATAGAGAAAGTATATCCTTATATGCACATGCATACTATCTGCTTTCCTATAGTCACCTGCTGAGAAAGAGTTAATTTGTCCTCAGACAGCTCTCTTGGAGCAAAGGAAGAAGGCATCTTGATGCGCCTCCTACATGGTAGGCAATGCACCATGTAAATAAATAAATCCCAAACAGTGTGCCGTAGTCCATTTGACTAATAAAACCACAATCAGCTAATGACAAGGGAAATAGACCTACCAGAAAACAAGCTGATCCAATTTTTCTGGATGTAAGACTAATTAGATAACAAGGTCTCTCAAGCCTGGTAAATCATAGCACAGCCTGGAATTCTTATTGGTGGCCACAGGGTAACTGTATAATGATTCATTAAATTGTAATGTTTTCAGATCTAATAATTCCTCCCAATCTGTTCTCCTCTCCCCTCTGCTGTGTGTAAGCGTCCTGTTACCATGTCTCTTCTGAAGAGCGAGACTCTAGATATTAGCATATGAAAGTGCACTGGGATTGATTCTACCTGTTGCAGGGAAATGAAACCACTTTATTAAGAGAAGGGATTTATGAATTTGGCCAAGGGTAGCTGCTTTGCTGCATATATCTGACACAGAGGTGATCACCCTCCCCACCCTGCTTCCTTTGCTTCAGCGCAAGATGGATGGAAACGATATAGAAAAGGATGTGATAATCTCTCAGATAAAAGGAAAAAGGTTTCCAGGGGACCACCGAAAAATGAAATTTGTACCTACGAAAATTCACTCTGCTACTTGTTCCTTCTAATAGTACCAGTAGACAGTCAATGAGATTTACTTTTTATATTAAGAAACATTGCAGTACAGCAAGTCTTCAATTATGTTCACTAGAATAAACAGATATTTTGATACACTTCAGAGAAGCTGTATGGCCTCAGAATCCTCCATACTTTTTGGTCTGAATCGTTTTGAAATATGTTAAGCAAACACTACACTTAGCCGGTAAGCAGTTTTTCATTTGTTCATTTGTTTTGATTTTATTTTATTATTTGGTTCCATATTGGGCCAAAACACTGAAAATTATCTGTACATAGGAAGTCTGATCGCCATGTTTTCAGACTAAATCTGAATCTGAATTCATCATCAAATATTCATACAGGTAGTGCAATAGGAACACTCACAGTGTTGCACAAGCAATATTTAGGTCAGATTTAGGATTTCAGATTCAAAAAGTTAAATTGAAAGATGATTATTATAGACAGTTTCAGAAATACAGAAACTGAAACAAAGAGAGGTGTGATCACCTATTCAGGGGGTAAGAGCAGAACTCAGGTTTCTTGAGCAAACCTAGTTGAATAGTTGTCTGCCTTGCAAGAAAATTTTACTTCTAGGGAAGAAAGAGAGGAAATTATAAGGATTTCCAGCTATGAATAAATAAATTTTAAAACAGAATTATAGAAATAGTTCACTAGAAGCTATGCTTAAAAAGTACCAAAAACAACAACCAGAAAGAAGAAATGTAGGAAGTCAAAATCCGGCCTCTAATCTCCACTATAGCTCCCAATGTTTCTAATTTCTAAGCTCCTTCCCCATGCCTAATGGAAAGCAAAAGGAGTAAAAGCTCTGCAAGAAGCCCTGAGACAGTAGTTGGGTGTCAGATGAGATAGAATATATGAAAATCTTGAGGTCTCCATATCCAGAGTAAAGCCCATCCCAAAATATACATCAGATCCTAAATGCAGAAAACCTGGTAAGAAAACTGATAACCTGCAAAGCCTCATCTCAGGCTGACCTCTGACCAATTTTAGGTGCTTTGCCAAAGGCCTTGGACTCTTGACCCATACGTAGAGCTCAAGTTTCCCAGATGAACACGAGCCACAAAAACTAGAATACCATCTGCAATGTAGCAACCAGACTTCCATGCAAATTTGCAGGAAATTTGTTGTTGTTGTTTTTTCATGAACATTTCTTCATTTTGATAAATCAAAATTTCTGGTTAAAACATATTTTGTCAGAGTGGAAGTATCTTTACTCTTGACTCCTAGTTCTTTAGATATCATGACATTGCCTATGCAGTCTCAGAAGTTAAGACTAAGTGTTTGGTTGTTTTGGAATACACACATCGTTTGTATAGACAACCTAAATATATTATCATTCAAACTGGAAAAATCTCTAATATATGGGAAAAATGTCTTGATTAAAATAAAAATTTAACATCTTGAAGAAGAAAAAGTGTTAATCACCTGAGAGAAAATTATTGCATAGTAAATATCCCTGGACATTAACGCAATAGGATTTCTTGTCCTTCTATGTTTCTGCAGAAATTCATGGAATGTCCTTTGTATGTAAATTATATGAGTCAAAGATTGGTTCTATTTTCTTCAGTTACACTTGAGTATTTCTGAGAGCCACGTTTTAATCTTAAAAAAAGCATGAACATTTTTACTCATGTCAGCAGTCACCTCTAACTACAATATTACCATAGCAGGTTCTCAGTGCGGTAATCTATGGCATCAGGAGCTATACCTCAGACTGAGATGAAAACCATTATCAAAAGCTATTTTGATTTTTATTACCGAAATACAGACTACATATATCTTGCCCTTAATTTTCATGAAGGAGCTGTGTTGTTTTCAGACATACTTGAGATAGGCAGCCTTAAATTTGAGAGAACGTTGCAAAATTGCATTCAAACTACATGAGGTGATAGTATCAGCTAAAAAGAAGGGCTCACATGAATTAGAACTGGAGTTAAGCCTGTCCTGAATATAAACCAGAGAGTAGAGGATGGAACTAAACATGTTCAGGCCCCTTGTGATCTCGTCAGCCTCATGCCATATTTGCCATTTTACTCAGCAGTTTGTGTAGCATCTTCAAGTCTGGTTTTGATTTTAAAAAAATGTATCCTTAACAAGGCTTTTAACTTCTGATATTACCTGCAGCAATATGTTGGTCTTGTGCATGTGTAAAACTCCAGAACAGAACCACTGCTTCCTGTCAGCTGCTATCTCAAATGTCCTGTGCAGGACTACACAATTCAAAAGGGCTTGCTATCATTTTTATGCATTAAAGAACATTAGAGAAAGCTATTGAAAGCTTTTTAGATTATGATTATTGTCTGCCGTCTCTGGCTACAGCTGAGGAATGGCATGAAATGTGCGCATCATGCCATTTAGACTTGAATCCCTTTAGTCTTTTAAGAAATATTCACCCATTAAGGGTGAGAAGAAGAGAGATGCAAAGACCAAGATCTTTTAAAAGTTACCAGGATGGAAGGGTAGAGAAATGAAACTGGACTCGGTGGAATAAAACCATCTGCTCACATCTTATGTTCATACCTTATTTAACGATGTTATTTAAAAAATTTAAGAACAAGAAAATTCAGTCTTTTGTCATGTCAGTAAAATTAGGTGCCTGTTTTTCTGAATTTAGTACTGGTCTTAAAACACCTTTCCTGTAAAGATAATCTCTGAAATGGATCTTTAAGTATCTTAATTGTTACCCCTTGGTAAGAATTAGCTATAATTGATTAATAATAGCTATAAGGTCTAGAAGTGTTGTAGTTCATTGTGCTATATTTTGTGCTAAACCATTTGATAAATTTATTGGATCTCATTTCATTGCTTCCCTTTTTTCACACTTCATTATAATTTTGTTTTAAAAGAACTTCTTCTGTTAGTTTCCTATGAATTCTGAAAGAGAACTGGGCTCAAACACAGACCCAAACAGACAGGACTTCAGGGAAGTTCAGACCCTCGGCTAAACTCTGAGGCTTACAGCCATTCTCTCTGTCTGTCCCCCACCTACCTCCTTTCCTTCTTTGACCTTGCAGCACTGTGATCACACTTAGTACAACAGAGAAACAGTGATGTGGAGAATAGTATTGACAAGGCCTTGGCCCATCTTAAAGGGTAGTACATGCAGCACACTATGTAAGTCCCCTGAAATTGAAGGAGCACTGTTTAAAGATCTGTCTATAAAATCAGGAGAGTGAGCAAGCTCTTTTTGTTTTTAAGCAAATACTATGTTTTCCTTTTAAACGATTATGACTCTCATATATATAGTTGACTGAAATCCCCAGAGCCGAAACAGTAAGCGCTACCAAATATAATAAAATGTCAGAGTTGAGAGTATAAAAATTATTTTAAGCAGGAAATCTCTGCTGTGGTTTTAATTGGAATATTATGGAGTTGGCAGAGGACTCCTTAACTTTAATTTATCTTTTTTTTTTTCTGTGAGCTAGTGATTTTTTCACTGAAAAATCCTGTCACTGATAGTTTTCTAGAGGGGAAATATAACTGCTAATACTTTACTTTTCATTCATAGTACAATGGAATTCACAGATTCACAGATTTCTCTAGGTTGGAAGAGACCTCAAGATCATCGAGTCCAACCTCCGGCCTAACACTAAGTACTCCACTAAACCATATCCCTAAGCTCTACATCTAAACGTCTTTTAAAGACCTCCAGGGATGGTGACTCCACCACCTCCCTGGGCAGCCCGTTCCAATGCTTAATAACCCTTTCGGTAAAGAAGTACTTCCTAACATCCAACCTAAAACTCCCCTGTCGCAACTTTAGCCCATTCCCCCTCGTCCTGTCACTAGGCACGTGGGAGAATAGACCAACCCCCACCTCTCTACAGCCTCCTTTCAGGTAACTGTAGAGAGCGATGAGGTCTCCCCTGAGCCTCCTCTTCTCCAGGCTGAACAAGCCCAGCTCCCTCAGCCGCTCCTCGTAAGACTTGTTCTCCAGACCCCTCACAAGCTTGGTCGCCCTTCTCTGGACTCGCTCGAGCACGTCCATGTCCTTCCTGTAGCGAGGGGCCCAAAACTGAACACAGTACTCGAGGTGCGGCCTCACCAGAGCCGAGTACAGGGGCACAATCACTTCCCTCGACCTGCTGGCCACACTGCTTCTTATACAGGCCAGGATGCCGTTGGCCTTCTTGGCCACCTGAGCACACTGCTGGCTCATATTCAGCCGACTATCCACCAATACTCCCAGGTCCTTCTCGGCCAGGCAGCTTTCCAGCCAACGAATGGTGCCTGAAGTTGATAATGCAGTAAATGACATAATCAAAAATATTTTTCTCTTCATCTGCCACTTTTCCAACTTTAACAGTAGTAGTGCTTGATTCTTTTTTTGTTTGTTTTGTTTTGTTTTAATGTTAACCAAAAGGCTTTCTTTACTATTATGATGTTAGGGAACTGATTCAGAATGCTTGTATCCAAATTCAAGTCAATTGTGCAAACTGTTACCTGGCCCACAGTGGTCTTAGATGAAAACCTCTATGCTGAATGTAAAGAAAGAAAGGCCTTGGCTTCCTGCTCTGTATGCCAGTGCTTAAGCTAATGGATGACACATACATCTTCCTCTTTTTGGTAAATAAAACTAAGACTTTGGTTCTGGATAGATATGTTTGCATAATCCAGATTTTTGCAAACATTCTCAAAAGATTTCTTTTTAGTTCCGCTGTGGGAAAGAAGAAATTAACATTTAAGACATTGTCACAAAATAGAATTCAGCTGTGTTTATAAGATGCTTATTTCACCTCCTTGCACCCTTCATTAGTCGCTCTTTGCAGAAGGACTAAGACAATGAGTCACTATTCATATGGGACTTTAGAAGGTGTATAAATGTTACCTTTTATGGGAATAAAAAGAGTTTCTGAGTCCAGTTAGAAAGGAATGCACTATTGTAATGAAAAAGACTTCAGTAGTGGAGACATAATGACTGTAAATCTGAAGCAAATTTATCATTATGAAAAAATGCACCCACTCTTCCCAATAATTCTCTTTCATTAAGGCAATCTCTGGCATAATGCTGTTTTACCTTGGCAAATCTACCTATGTTTCCCACCTTCACAAATCTTGTTCCCCCAAGACAGCTCTGTAATGAGAGTGAAGTGTTTTTATTATTGCTTTTGTTAATCATGCTGCCTGCATCCTGCAAAGTGCTTCTTATTCTAAACTGTGCCAGAATTATTAGGGAATTAATCAATACTTGTTACCAATCATGATCAGAGCTGTTAATCACAGTTGTAATTACCAATTGATTAATTAACATAGCCCTGTTCAAAAGACAAGAGTCATTAAATTTCCAGTACACATAACTTTAAATTCAGCCCAATATCTACAAAGTTCTACAATTATTTTTCAACTCCCATAATTTATTACATACTGCATTTTATTATTAACTTCTATTTATTATAGTTTTTTCCAGTAACCCAAACTGGATTCCTAATCTATACATAGCTTTACACTGCATACCTACTCTAACTGTAGTAATTCATTACAATTCCTAATAATAAATGATGATGAGGTCAATGAAAACCCAACTGTACATGTTTAGGGACCTTGCCTCGAGTTATCCTTTCAGTGTGATAAATGCCCTAGCCAAAGAACAACATTTGGGTGTATTCCAGAGGGCTGATACACCAAAGTTATTTACTTCCTTCTGCTAGCAGATGCAATTTATATTAGCTTAACGGCATTTCATTCTATTAAGTTAGGTAGTGGCTTATTTTTACTGGACAGTGCATACCATCCAGCTGCTAATTCATTGACCTTTTTCCCCTATTGTTACAAGTAAAAGAATCTGAATCCATTGCTTGACATTTTAACAGAGGGAAAGGAGCCAAGCTACCAGTTACAAGTAAGACACATTTTTTTTTGCACCTTATTACTTATTAGATTTCTAAAAGAAAAATAACCAGTCTGCCTTCTGCTCTCACTACTCCATTGAAATTGCTCGTACTAAAATTCAAAGGTCAATCATAAGGCCTTGTTTCATCTGCCTCCATTTTGACACAAATTACTACTATACCTTACTTTTTTTCCTCCATTAAAGCTAATTTTGGTGGTGTCACATTGCCTTTGTTAAGAGATGTTAAGAGAAAGCACATCATAACACAACTTCTGTCAGACAATCACTTTCTTATTCCATCTGTCTCCTTCTGACTTGTGAAAGGGGCAATGCAACCAGCAGACTACTACAGCCTTTGTGTGAGCTCAGTCACTGTCGGAAGCAAAGTGAAGGTTTCACTAGGGCACCAGCCCCTATTAGTCTGGATTTCTTTTATACTCTGGAAAGTTCATGTGGGACCTATTATGTCCATATATAATCATAAGAGTTTCTCCTTACAATCTGGAATTTTGTTTTCATGGCACCACCTGAATTAAATTTTGTTTCTTCAGTCTCTCACTGCTTTAGTGTTCAATTTTGAGTAGGCCCACTAAGGTCTAACATTGTAGGTTCTTATTATTCAAGAGATTAGTCCTAAAATTCTCTGCAGCTACTTGTATGAGAAATGGTTTGATGTCAGCAAAACATGAATTATCTGCACTTGAGTGTCTCAGAATAGTTCATTATAACTAAAATCTTTAACCAGCTGCTGCAGCCCATGTGGAGCTCCTGCAGTAGGACAGTCAGTAGGCCTCTAAGTTTCCTTCTCCTACCTGGGAAACTTTGGTCCCGTTGCCAATCGCCAGTTCACATCTCCAGACCATACCTCTTTGGCACAGAGGTTTTTTGTGACTAGAAGATGCCTCAGTCAGGGCTGAGCCCAATTTCCCTGAGAGCTGCTCTAAGCTGAGGCCCTGGGGCCAGTACCTGACCGTGGATCCCACCTGTGGGCCAGCCGTGTCGGCCTGAGCTTGGGCCTGCCCGGTCACTGCAGATTTGTCAGTCTGTCGGGGCTGTCTGAGCCCAGCTACCTGGGACAGCTCTGCCCGTGGTGCCGTGGCAGGGAAGGAGTGCTCCATGGGGTGATGGCACAGCCCTGCCTGCCCAGCACCACCCGCCTCTCACCCCTCGCCTCCCGCCAGGGCCCTCTGCCCATGCCGCTCCCCAGCAGTGCAAGTGTTCTCATTTTTATTGGTTTCTTACACACGCCAACCTTCATTTGAGACAGTGCAGAACCTAGGCAGTTGTAAGAATACTAAATGACCTCACTCGTTTCTCTCATAACTTGAGTTTGTCTTTGAATTTCGAAATACAACCTTTTTTGGCAGGTTGAGTTCACCCTGCTGCTTTTCTGCTAATGACAACTCTCCACTCTGCAGCGACCTTTTCTTTCTTCTATTTCCTCTCCCCATCTTGCTCTCTCCTTTATAATAGCCAGTTCCTGTCTGACATCTGATGCAATCACTGTTCTTTTACCTGATTACCATCTCCTGATAATGTTTAGAAAGGGGAAACTGGTATGCCACTGGCTATGATCATCTCTTTCTGAAAGAACGCAGTATTTGAATTACCATCATCTGTTGTACAGCTCATATTTTATTATCCCCATGCAAAGTTCAAGGAATTTTGCTATCAGTTCCTATGACTTTTCAATGTAAGAAAATAATATTGGTAAAAATTAGCCCAGTGTTTAAAATAGTGTGCTGTACCACCAATCCTGCCCGGTTCTCAAATGGAAATAACACTCAGCACATACACATATCTGCCTGTCCTATTCACTCTGAGAAATCAAAACAGGCTCAACTAATAATTAAGTGCAAAAATATTTTGATGGAATATATTGCTTTAACAAATTTTAAAATCTATTACATAGAACCAGAAAAAGACTTATTTCACTGATTACTTCAGGTACTCTACATTTTTCATATGCTAAATACTGTTTCACTGTCCAATGAACACCAATTTGAAATAAATTATCCTTATACATATTAGTAATACTTTAGTATTTTACCCTAGTTAGAATACTCAAGTATTTTAAGGTGATTTAAAGATATTTAACTGTACCTAGACTTCATATTTCCATATGCATCTGTTCATATAAAGATATCTTCCCACAAACTGAGAAAGTATACCGTGATTTCAAAGTTAGGGAATTTTTTATTTTTGTTGTTCCAGGTGTTATGTACATAATCATACAGCATGTTTTTCTCTTAACTTTCAACTGGATAAAGCATAGCAGAGAAAGTACAAATCATTGAAAATGTAATGACTGAATCACTAGAATTTCTAGATAGTTATACATTACATGCATATTAAAAGCAAATACCCTTAGCATGGATAATGGGATCTTACAAAGAATACCCAAGGCATTAGGGGCTATTAACCAAGAGCTCAGCAGCTCTGCAAGATCTCTGTAAGGTGAGTTTTGAAGCTGGGCTATGTCTGCTCTGCTCATTGTGCTCATTGGATCTCTGTTTCTGCCACTGCTGCCCATCCTAAGTGCTGTCATTACAGTTTGCAACTTGCTAAGCCATGCTAATTTCAGTGCTCCTGGGAGCAGAATAATAAAGGTTATGCATTGTTAAGAGCATTGCTGATTCAACTCCCATTTCCCTCAGTACAATTTTATACTGGATGTTCATTCAGCCTCACGGGGACAAATAAAAGGGGATGTTTTCAAACACTATCCATCTAAAGGATGAGGTGTCATTGTCTCTTGGCAAGTGATTTCTTCAATGGCAGAGTAGTTTGATTTGCAACAGTTATAAAACAGCTATTTCTGACCCTAGAGCATAGCAGAGTTAATTATAGTAGTAAGCAGTTTGGAGCAACTAATATTATGATGCTTTAGTTGGCATAAGAAAGAAGAGATTTGTCAAAATGTACTAACCCAGCTTCCCCAAATCCTACTTTATTTTCAGATTCAACAGGAAAATTCTTCTTGTTTTGTAATGATAGAGATAAAAATGTAATAAAGGGAAGGTGTGTCTCATTTTGTCTGTATATACTTGTCCTGGAGGCCATATTTTGGTTCCAAAGAGCATTAGCTAAAAGGCCAAACATGGTGTGCAGTCTTTCAGATAAAAAACACGTTTTTGTTATTTTCACAAGAACTGCAAGTCACAGAATGACAGCCTTCTGGCAAGGCTGGAGAAGACTTTCAAGGCTAACTGTGTATTAAATTAACCTCCCTGTTTCTCTTACCTGCTGCTCACTTTATCTTTTGTTATCAGTAAATAAAGATACTAGTGACTTAAGACAGCTTTTTTCTTTCTCCAGTTGGCAGCCCTCTTGAATTGTTAAATAAAAAATGAAATGTCATTGATAAGAATGCATGATTCATGTGTGTATGCTTAATGATTGATTATCAGAGAACATTTAATACTGAAGTGCAAAGCAGAACAATAGATATTAGATTCTTGAAAAATTTTCAGCAACTTAGATGCTTGAAAAATTTTCAGCCACTCTCTTTCTCCATCCCCGACTGCATTTAATGGTTCCCATGGTGTTTGCTACCTACAAGTTGATCTAAGCTCATCTTGTGGGTTACACTTCACTTCATCAAATTCTGTATACATAACTGAAATATCTGAGCTTTCTCACGGGTTTTCTCTACTGCCCTCTCTATTTGAAATGTTCAGTGTGACATTAACACTGGATTCAGATGGATCATTATTTATTGTCTACATCTCAACTTGGTACCCATATGATGGCTAAGTAAAGAAAAAACGATTCAGAAAATTGAAATTAATTTTTGTTTCTATCAAGTCACAAATGTAAAAGTAGTTGGCTGAAAGATGGGGAGGATAAGACAGCTCCTGTTTGCTTTGTTAATATTTAAATTCTCTTTTTGTTCTCTCTACATGCTAACTATCCTTTCCTCCTCTCTGTTTTACCATGAGTCTAGAAGCACTGTGCCTCTGGACTGCATCACTTACCCCTCACAGTAGTATATTGTGTATTATACTGCTTCTAAGAAGCAGTGACAATTACTGCACATACAGCATCAAGAGAGCTCAAGACACCATGCAATTTTTGCTAGTGAATAAAACATCATAAACTTCAGTTTATGAACCAATCCTCTCTGTTGGTCTTGGCTGATCTCTGCCTAGTGGAGTAAGAGTTATGGGAGGGAAAAACAATCTTCCCCATTTTCCTGCTTAATGGATATTTTGTTCCAGAGCAGGGGAATATCAATAAAAAGGAAAGCTATTTTTACCACTGTCATTTACCAGAGCATGGCACTTTATGTTTTGCTAATTTTTATGACTGAGTTTTGACAGGGCTCTTCAGCTCTATTTTATGAATAAGATGGACAATATCACATATTTCATCCAGATTCTAAATTCTTGTCTACAGTTAGAAGAACAAAATTGCCATCACTGATAGATGAAAACTAGGGCAGAATCTTTGTCTCCATTTGAGAACACAGAGTCTAGGCAATGTATGTCCAGATTTAATGTGGGTCTGAGCGTCTTTCTTTCATATTGATTCCAAGTAATTAATAGTGTCTCTAAAAATGAAGCACAAGGTCTCCTCTCTAGCAGCTGAACTGTTAAAGTCAGCAACTATTTTGATAAACTTTGGCACTGATGACTTTCTCAGGCTGTCATCAATCCATTAGATATTCTTATGCATATTTAAATGTTCAATTTACCTTTTTTACACTATATTTTTAGTATTCTCTATCACTATAAATAGGAGGATGTAAAGAGAAAGAAATGTTTTAGAACTAATGCTTCAGAAACTATCAGAGGAGACATCAAATTTTTAAATCAGAAGGGTTAAGAAAGATTTTTATGCAAGAATCTTCAATTTCAGAACATGTGGTTTGTCTGCCTCTGCAGTAAAAAGACAGTTTGTTTGTTTTTTTAATGGACTGTTGCAGTATCACAAAGTAAATGTAAAAGTCTGTAAAAATAAAAATGGTTAAAAATTAAAAAGTGTAAAAATATAGTGGTTAAACTTGTAATAAATATTGGAATACCTATTTAATATAACTACACTCTGGTAGTCTGTACTGACAGAGCTCTGGGTCAGTGAGGATGCTCTTGATATTCACAATATAGTAATTTATCTCACAGAAATAAAAATGGTACTGCTTGATTCTTGCACTGCTAAGGAAAAAAAAAAAAAAAGAAAAAAAAAGACCAAACCACTCCCATAAAATTTCCACAAGGATTAAATCATGGCCAGGTAAGGAAGCCAAGGAAACCAGGTAAGGAAACCGTAATTCTGCATTTGTTACTGTCTTCCCTTAGTAGGGTTTACAGACAATTCAGACCTCCTTAGGAACCTCCCTACTGCAGGCTCCCTAAGGTATGGCAAGAGGTCTCAGCGAATGCACATTTTCTCAGTCTGATGGTAAAAACTAAAAATTTCCAAGCCACAGGTATGGAAGATGGAGCACTGCGTGTGCCTTGGTATACTGCCCCTGCTATTCTCCAAAAAGAGTTTCCATCACATAGCTCTGTACAACTGATTTCTGGCAGAAAACACCTGAGCAGAAAGGACAGATATCCTGTGTGGGCTTTAATGTACAGAAAGTATAAACAAAAACAAACTAAAAATTACAGTGGAATGCCTATGACCAACTTATCAAGCTACTCTGAGTGTTTATGTAACTTGCCTATAAAAACAAACAAACAAAAAAATCTTTTCTTCATGGCATATGAAGGAATAAAGGTTGGAATTATTTGCAGAAGGTGTGCTTGCTTCTGAGCTGCGTCTGCTCTCTCCTCTGTACACACACTGCCAACTAAGGCTAACTAATAGTACTTTTGAGAGAGAGAGAGTAGACTTTTCCAACTTGCTGAAAAGGAAAGCTTTCCATAAAAAACTGACAAGTACAGCACTCTTAAGAGAGACCCAGTTGGTGCCTTAAGTCTTGTAATAGTTAACAAAGCAGACTGTTTCAAATGTGTAAAGGACATAGCATTATTAAATGAGACTGAAAAAGCCAGTGACCTATGTACTTCTATGCATGAAATAGCTGTCAAGACCTTGTATTTCTTAGAAATTTTCCCAGCTATTCCACGAAGCTCCCTATGGAAGAACTAAGTACTGTATATGCCACAGAGATTCTCTTTGCTGCAATGAGAGAGGAAGCAGTGTAGAATCTGGGAAACAAATATATTCCTAAAAAGATTTATTTTAAAGTCTCGAGACACTGGAAAGCTAATTTCTGCAAAACATGCAATCAAAACTTCGTAGTATCAAGTTAAATCTGAACTCTATCAAGCAATAACAAACTTCTGTGAGGACTCAATATCTGCCAGTGAAAATGAATTATTGACAATATATCCCTGTATCAGTGTGGAAAAAGGATTATAGTTCCAATATTTAATCTCCATTGGCTGGGACAAGATTTTCCTGTAACTTCATGTAGCTGTACTGACAAGACAAAAATGAACTCGCTAAATTTGTTTACATGGTTTTGAACCAGGTAACAACTTCCATTCCCTGTGGTCTTGGTTGTGCCTTCTGTAAGTGCTGGCCACAGAAACTGAAGAAACCTTAGCAGGAGAATATATTATACCTAATTAAATAAATTGGAGTAAGGGAAGAAATGAATCTCTCATACTTCACACTCTTTCTGCAGTACAATTGACTTGCAGACAATGGAGGAAACCAGTGAGCTCTCTCACCTGTATTTCCCAGGATTAGCTGGAGTAACAAAGTCATTTGAGGCCTTTGTGGTTTACAGCTTTTCTCACGACAGGTCCATGAAGTTTCCTGGGTAATGCTGAGTAATGCTGTCTCTACTGTACACTTCCTAAAACAGCCTATGTTGTTCAGCTGAGCTACATTTTGCTATGCTTTGGGTACTCTGGGGAAATGTGTTAGGATGACAAACGCTCTACAAATGCTGTAGTGCATGATGACACCTCCAAGAGATGAATGACTTGATTTCAGCCATGGAACTAGAAATGATCCTTTTCTCATGCCAGATGAAAATAAAGACAGCAACAGAATTTAAAAAATAAATAAATAAATATAAATATAAATATAAATATAAATATAAATAAAAATAAAAATAAAAATAAAAATAAAAATAAAAATAAAAATAAAAATAAAAATAAATAAAAATAAAAATAAAAATAAAAATAAAAATAAAAATAAAAACAAAGCATATTACAAGATTTTAAGTAAACAGTATATTATTTTATCAGGACGTGGATACTAGATACTAGAAAGGGGGAAAAAAGCCATGTTTAACCTTCTTCAAACTGAAGTATAAAATGCCCCTTCCTCTTTCTCTGTATCCAGTTGACTAGCTATTGATACAAATATAGACTGCAGAGCCTGTCCTTGGGAAAGAAGTGTTAGCTGCAGAGGCATGGCAGCTCATGATCCTCCACCTTGGTTTTAGATTTGCTGATTGGGTCTTTCAAAATCAGTATTGATCGTGAATATGGTATGACTGACTCCCAAACCTGATTTTGATGCATCATGTGACATTGCTTCACTGGAGAGTTGTAAGAAACCTTTCTCTGCATGCTGCCCAGCCAAGTCCTATAGTCTAGCTTACTAGAGAAGCCCATCATTCCTGCAACTTGGTTGTGATATGAACATGTTTTCCTGAGCTTTTCTATAAAGTGCTGCCCAGGATGTCCCCTGACAAATTGCTATTCTGTACAAAGAAAACAGCAGTCCCTGATAACAGGCAGCAAACTGTCAATGCTTCTTTTGTTATTCACTGTCACACCATTAATCACAATGAAAATTCCTCTGACATTGTTCAAGTTCAGTAACAAATGTTTACTTCTATAGGAGAAAGCTTGGTGACACTACTAGGACACAATGTGGATTTTTTTAAGGCTCTCCACCATAATACATCTCAGATGTAGTCTGCCTATTTAGGGAGAGAGTTAGTGCTGAAAATCTTAGGGCAAGCACTATGCCCATTAGCTTTGAAAAATCATTAATATCCAATTTTCAAAAGCACTCTTTCATTCTTGTTAGTCCAACAAAAAGTAAAATTCAAGACAAATGATCAGAAGCACTCAACACTCATAGATGCTAAACATTTTTCTCTACTAATCTCAGGCTGATATCTCAGTTTGCTCACCTGTAAAACAGACACAATGAGTTAGCAAGTGTACTGGAGCCAATGCGATTGCTGCACTATCTGAATTATAATGGGTTTGCTGTCTGACAGCATTGTTCACTAATATCTAGACTATCGGAAAGCCAGTCAGGCTGGGCAAGTCACTTAGGGCATATTCTATGTCATTACATATCTCTTTCTCTTTCTATCTGCATGCAAATATACTTAGCAGTTAGATCCTCTGCTGCTTAAAGAAAATGAAGGTACATGGCTCCCTACAATTCCATATTAGTGAATAAAAAAGAGATAACTGAATGATAAAGTAGCAACAGTCGTTGTTCAAATTATTTATTACTATTATAAGTCTTTCATTTATCTTTATGTATAGGACTGTCAGCTTTCTTCCCCTCACTAGAAGGAAATAAAAAACAAGACTTGGTACTTGCTCTTCCAAAGAACTGTGCAAAGATTAACTAAAAGCAGATGGAAAATAATGATAGAAGGAAAAGGCCACATAAAATAAAGATTTAATGCAGCTTTAAATATAGCTTGCTCCTAAGAAAGTGTAAGATTAGAAAGAAATTTGCACTAAGGCCCTCAATATGTTATCATTTATTGCCCTTCAGTGGGAGTGTAAATGTATATGACAAATACCACCGTACCGATCTGGTAGCGTTATACTCTCCCTTTGCATTGGTGTGAAGTATCACCGAATTAGACAATATGGAATCCAGGTTATTACAGATAAAAGCAGCAGTCTTACAACTATGGTGAGTGGAAAAGTTATTTCTAAGAGAAACTTTCTGGTGTCTAATGCCCCAAAACCCAGGGTGAAGCAGTCTCAGGAAAAGTATTTGTACCTTATTCCCCTGTTGGTTTCTGAAGGTAACTCAAAGTCAAGCTATAGCTCAAGAGCTTGTAAGCACTGTTATTAAAAAACAAAGTCCAAAATTCAGGAAAGAACCACCAACAATTAAGCATCACAGCTCTACTGCCCTTCTCCACAGGCAGGTCAGAGAACTATGCAGGCTGCAACAGCTGGCAGAGAGCACTCTCTCATGGAAAAGAGAGAGAGATTGTGGCACCACCTTGGTAATGATGGAGTCATTATCATATTTCCCACGCATTCAATTTCTCCAACAATTTTTTTCCTTTGAACAAAAGACAAGGTGGAATCAGTCCCTGACACATCTGGAGCATCCCCTCATCAATAAAACTATTTTAGTAACATGCCATAACTAATCTTCATATTCGCTACTCCTAAATTTTGAAAATCTGGATCCAGATTAAGTCCAGCTGGCTGCTCAGGCCATCATCTGTTGAGAAAAAATGTCTGGAGACAGAAGCTTGGCTGTCAGAGTGGCTCACTTTGTTATGCGTTTAGCAACACTGTGAATAATTTGCAGCTTCACCTAACTTCTCAGTCCCAAACAGATTCGCAGGGTACCCCCAGGGAGGCTGTTGAGATTGCTAATATTATAGCCTTGACAAAGACAGATAAGCCTCTTTCATTCAGTGCTATTTTTGGCAATGATCTTTCATCTCCATCTTCCAACCTTCTGAATCATGCCTTCAAATATTTTGGTGAATATTTATTTTAAAAGTCAATGATTTCAAAGAATTTCGTTTCTGAGAGTCAGATAAGACAGTGCAGAGAATGTCACAAAACTGAGATTCGGGAATGGCTGTTTTAAGAAACTTGGCTAAAGATGGGTGTTCTCTGTTCACGAGGAATCTGACACTGTTTAATGTGCTGTTTAAATAGCCTGACCTCAACCGAACAGTAAAGCTGAAGAGTCAGCAAACTCAGGGATGCACAAGGCTCAGTCAGGCAAATGCCTGGAGCACATCTTTTATTAAACAAGGAAAGGTAGAACCATTCTACCATGTTCTGACGGTTCAGACAGATGCTACAAGTGTTACGAGGCCCATTGCAAATTACTATTTCCACGTTCATATCATTTCCTATTATCTCTGCTCAGTCACTGTGAGGCGGCCTAATCTATTCCTCACCACACAGACCATTTTATTCTAGCTACTAAATAGCATTTCCCATTTGGGTTCTGATATCCTGCAACTGGCTCATTCACTTAAAGACAGATTTGCATACCTTACTAAAAACTGACATTTTGCAGCCAGGGAATTTAAGCACTTTCCCAGCCTGAAAGATTAACCCATTGGCTGTATGTATGTGTGTCTGCTTGTGTGTACATTTCGTTATTTAAGGCAATTGTATGAGCAGCAGTCATTAACTATTGCAGAGAATGGATGATTAGTTGTTGTGATAATGACTTTAACACTTCTTATACTGATGAATTACTACTAAAATCAAGCTATGGGCTCTAAGTTGCAAAGCACTTACACAGTTGCTTAACATAAAGCAGTTACTTTTCCAGTGGGACTGATCTATGGCTAGCCTAGCTTTATGTTAGTGTTAGGGAGTGGCTAATTAGTGATGACTTAATGTTTTAGAAATAGAGCACATTTCAACATTATCAATTCAAAATATGTACAAAAACTTTTGTTTCACAAGAAATTCTGATATTTTAACATTTTAGCTTGATATTTGAATTAAAACAAATGTGGAAATAAGAAAATTTCTCATGGGAGAGAGAGATCTTTTTTGTATTTTATTTCTTAGCTGTTAAAGACAAACATGAGCTGCAGGGAACACTTAGAAATGTGCTTCAGCAATAACTTCTGTGCAGGCCAGAAAATGAGCACCTACTCCAACGTTGGGCATGCTCAGCGTATAACTCATAGGTTATATGAGTTATATGAGGTTATAGGAGGTCAACTAGGTCTACTTACCTGGCTCTCCACCTGCTCTTGAATGTCATTTTTCTTGGGATGCCTTCTGGCAGCAGGCTTTAGGCTAGACAAATTATTCTGATGGTGACAGCTGGCTCCTGATTGCCTTTTTCATCATTCTCAGCTGTATTGATCATGTGTTACACACTTTCAAGTGCTCAGACAAGTCTCTGGGGAAAAATGGTGGCCAAGAACAGGCCACTTGTCACTGCCAGAATCGTGAATCCATGAGCAGTTCCTTATGCCTGTGCTCCAAATTTTCTGTGGGACAAAGAACAGCCAGAAGTGCAACCCTGAAAACCTCTCCTGTTGGAGGAAGACACTAGTCATCCCCTTTCCTTGGGCACTAACATAGCTATTAGTGCTCCAGCCTTATGTAGTGGATGTTCTTAAGCCTGATACTTGGTTCAACCAAGTCCTCAACAGATTTAACTTGAAACATTTAATGCAAGATGAGACTTCATCAGCTAAAATGAATGAGAAGCAGAAGATGGAAAGGTTAAAGCTTCATAAATGGAGCTATATAGTGTTTTTCAGCAGGTAAGTCTGTTCCAAGGTAACTGGAAGCAAAAGGGATGCCTTTTATGAGTTTCTGCCATGAAAAAGGCAGACATGCCACAAACATTCTAATTCTGTCCATTCGTACAAGAAGTCCAGTCAATTGTATTACAAACACAGTGTTGTTAAAATGTGTGTGCCTCACAGGTGGCACCTTGCTATCAGATGCATCCCTGAATCCAGGAGTGCAAACCTTTTCAAGCATGATATAAAGTCAGCAGATGTTGTAGTAAAACATCATGCAGTATCAGATGTCACTTAGGGTTGGGGACATGGAAATACTTCTCTCATATTCCAGCAGTGATCTTCCTGGCAATCTCGAAAGCAGGAAGTGATGAGATACAGCTTTTCACTTCTTTACATGCAGTCCTGCCTGGATGTTATTAAAAGTATGGTAAATTCACCACCAGAGGCAATGAAGTCATCAATTTCAAGCTGCTAGTTGGTCTTCCCAGTCAGATCTTATGTGTGCAGAACTGTTTAGATTGAGAGATGTGTTTTTAATGACTGGTGTGGGCCTTTAATTATGTTAACCAAAAAATGATTTTATTATAGTAATGGAGCAAACTAAAGCTTCTTCTTGCTTTTATGATTGAAATTTCTTTCAAGACTTTAATAGCAGATCACCTCCCCAAGGGTGCATTGCCTTTATTTTGATTTCTTTTTGATTAGTGCAGAGTGAAAGAAGTGATTTACTCACCCAAGAAGCAAGAATTTTTGGTGCAAGTAATGTTCTACTTGTAGAGGGAAGCTGATTCACAGAAAGCAATGATCCACCAAAATCTCCTCCAATTTGAACTGACTCTTAAAATATTTATCACCAAAGAAATTGAAGAATGCTTTCTTTTTAACTATATTTCAGTCTTTCATCAGTTTTCTAACTTTACATGATTTGTGCTAATAATATCTCCCAGATATTATCTCCCATGGTATTTTAACCTCTACTTCCCTTACAAAGGATTTTCTAGAGGAAAATTCATAGAGGAATGTAGAAGAAAATCTGATACTTAGGGTCTTGTTTGTAAACTCAAACACAAAAGAGAAGTAGGGTTGAAAAAAATATAAAAATAAACAGTGATGACACTCAAATGGCTATGTTTAGGGCATCATAGTTAACAATTCTTGGAAATGAAGTACATGCCATTGCACAGGTCAGACTGATCAGACTGAGGCACACTGCATTGTCAGGATTATTTTCTGAGGCTTTAGTATGCAATCCAGAGGCCTTGACCTTTATTAACAAATGAAAGGCAGCATATTCTAGTAAAATATGAGACTGAATTTTATATATATATATAAAGCCTCTGTTCTAAAAAGAGGGAAAGGGAAGACCGATGAAGATAGAGATAAAATTATGTTTCTCTTTAGGGGTGAACTTCAGCTGAATTGGCTGTGTGAAGGAAAAAAAAAAGAAAGAAAAAAAAAAGACTACCTTCTTTTTTCTCAAAATAATCTTCTTGTGGGAAGGATAGAATTATTTTTGAAAGCCATAAAGGAAGATAGCCTTTTTGCAGTGCTACAGGAATAAGTTAGAACACAGTGGTCTTAAGATTACGGGATAGGGACACAGCTGGCTTGCTTTACTGTAGAGCAGTGCAATGTCACAAGATGTTAATGTAGCATCACGACAGGCATCTCATTTTTGTTTGGCATGTGTTGTAATATGAATCACAGTATTCATGTTGGATTCCTCAGAGTTCAACATGACAGATTCAGACACTGATTCATGCTCTTATCTGAAAGCATTACAACTGCAATTTCATGTCACGTTGACAACGAAGAGGGCCTGAGGTTGGGCAAAAGTACAGAAGCCCCAGTCAAAACACTGCAGAAAGAAAAAGCAAAGAAAGAACAAACAATTGGAAAAAGGCAAACAGCATTCATGCCTCCCAGGGCTTGCAAAGATGAGTCAAGGACTTTCATTCTTCTCAAAACACTTGTCTTTCATTCCATGAAGAAAATCCAAGCAATCATAGGAAAACTTATCACTGTAAAAATCACATCATAACACTTTTTTTTTTTACTAATATAAAAAATAAAATGTTGCATTTCCTTTGGTAAATGCAATGTTCACAATAGTTTGAAATAGCTGGTTCAAGTAGAAATGAATAATTTTGCCTGGGTCATGATGTGACAATAAATGTTTGTTGCATGCATACATAAAGGAATGATCAGAGACAGATTTTATAAATAGCAGAACAATTTATCTGCCTCATAGACTCATGAATATTTGAATTGAGATTTTGTGACTCAGAAAGTAGCCTGAAATCTCAATTTCCTGTCATTTCCTCCAGTAATAGTGAAGTTCTGATGCTTACTTCCATAAGGAAGTAAATCCAAATGTTAAGAATTGTATCCTCATATGATAAATATATACATTTATTGGGCAGAAGAGATGCAACAGAGTCTAGACTTGGATTTTATCCTGAACTCTTTGAGAAAAGAACTTTTGTTATTGAAGGACACAGAACTGTGAGGCAAGAGCTATAAATATGGAGTGCTCTGATAGCTGAAGTGCCATTTGCTCATTCTTGTACACCATGAATACCTTAAACCACTCACCTCTTCCCTCAGCAAAAGTGGATGAGGTGGGGAGGGGAGAGAGAAAGGCAGGCAGGCAGGCAGGAAATAGATGGTATATATAATAATGGCGATGGAAAGTGATCTAACATATGGGTTGCTTATCTGAACAATCTCTGCTCTGCTTTAACTAGTGTTTATTAATTTCCATGACAAATTAAGAGTTGCAGTCCTCACCACAGTGATTTATAGTATATTCTGTGTAAGAAATAAATTGTATCATACAAAAAATACAATCCATTAAATTCTAAATACCTCTGCATAAACACTGGATAGATAAGTGGCGTTTTGTTGTTGTTGTTTTTGTTTGTTTGTTTGTTTTCCTCTACTCCTGGTAGCTTTTCTATATAGACCAAGATCTCAACTCTGAGGTAGAAGTTAATTTTGGAGATGTGCAAGGTGCTAGGCTTGTATTTTCTTAAACAAAAATGAGAAGAGGCGAAACAGAAACACATAAACAAATGGTCTTATGGAGTCCATTTTCCCATAATGGCTATTTATAATATATAAAAAGAAATAAGATGGTGTAGTCTGATGTTTACTGTTATCACTCAAGTTATGAGGATTAAATTATCCCTTTAGTTAAACATATGATCCTTTTGCATTTTAACCTCATCCTCTTACTTTTATTTTTCAGTTCTAACACAGAGGTAATTGCCTGTCACTGCTGAGTAGAGTAGCATTCAGAAACAAAAAATGAGTCCCACAAGCTTTAGGAATTTCATCTCTTCACTCTTCAGGCACTGTGATGAGCTACTGCTGATAAACTACACAAGCGGTCCTAATACAGTGATCTTAGAAAGGATCCTACCTACAAACAAAACCTGCAAACAAAAGCTTCAAAATTTATATTTGTTTACACTTTAGCCCATTTACCTCTAGCCTTATAGCAGTAGGCTCCAATGTGTGTTAATTATCTTGGTTTCAACTGTAGCCTGTAGTAAGACAGGAACTACTCTGTTTCAGGTTATAGAGGGAGATGACTAGAAACCTCACAACAATTAAAAGAAAAAAATTACTACCCTCAACCCACTGTCTTCCTTTTTCTCTATCATTGCAGTGTTCACACTTTTATTCATGCTTTTGTTGCAATATTTGCTAGGATCAAGAGTTACTGCATGTAGGACAGATGTGTAACAGTCCTTGCCCAAGACACCTTACAAGCTAAGTACCAGATAAAGGACAGAAAACAGTACACGGAGCGAGGATGATTTTGGCAGGGCAAGTAACAGTACCGCGATTGGGCAATTTAATAATCATCTGCTAGGCTTCAAAGTTAACACCCTGCTGAGGCATTTATGTTTCTCTAAGCTCTCACTTCTGGCCATGTGCCCACACAGAAAGACATTGCTACAGCAGGTTATAATTGGCTTACAAAGGAAGTTTTTCCTTTGCAGTCTGTGGCCTTGAGATTTCATTTTTTTTAATAAAACAACCAAAAGCGGTCCTGAATGTAGGATTCTGAAATATAAGACAGGCTCCATAAACAGCCAGTTCATCACACTGCCTTTCACCAGTCTATTCTGATGAACATAGGCAGACTTAAAAAAAAAATAAAATAAAAAATAAAAATAAAAAAAGAAAATAAAAAAAGAAAAAAGAAAAACAGGATGGAGCTTTGATCTTTCAGAATGTAAGGCAGTGGAGAAATCAAAATGTCAGAGATGTAATACCTGACTGGAAAACATGTGATACATTAAATTGCCTTTATGGTAACTACATTACGTACATAATCTGAAATGCATATTTTAGAAGATTTCAGCAAAACTGTTGGAAATGATGAAAAGTTCTGCACTGGGGGCTGTGTAGACTTGCAGCTATTCACAGCTCCAGGGCAGCTAGGAATGCTCTCAGCAGGAGAAACCGATGGCACAGATGAACATGGCTGCTGATATCTTTGGCTGCAGAAGCCCCCATATTTCTCCTATTGCAAATGAGTTATCTTGCCACATTCTCCAGAAGGCAAAGTCATGTACTGTTGTGTTTGAAAAGCCATTAATGAGGTCCATAAAAATTCTTTCAAAGCTATAAATATGAGTATAGATGAGTGTAGAGTCAGAAAGTGCTAACAACGAGATGATCAGAAGGCCATTTTTCTCCACATGCAGTGTTTTAATGAGGGATTGAAACAAACTGTCAAGTTTCTCCTTATTTCTCTCTCTCTCTTTTTTTTTTTACATACATATTTTGATCACATTTTGAAATTATGCTAAATGTAGCAAGAAGCAGAAAAGTGAAAATAATTTCTACTCCTATCCAAAAAAAAAAAAAAAAAGTGGGGCTCTAATCATACACTTGAAAATGCAGACATTTACCTTCACAATCTTGATTATGATTTCAGACTCTTATGTGCCCTGCTCACAAAATTCTTTCCAAATTCTATTTTTTGTGTAAATGGCATTGGACAAATATAGTGTATTAGTATAGAAGCTGGTTAGCAGTATACTGTAAAAATTGAAATGCCAGATGCCATGATATATATAATGGCTTCCAGTCTCCCTTCTACTGTTTGCACTGGTTATGCTCTCTGGTATTTTTGAAACTGGAGAACTACATTTCTTGGGATTGTAGTTTATTTTTATTCCATATAATTGAATTTAGATTGGATGTTCTTGTACAAGACTAAGAAATGGGTTAAATAGGAGATTTGTACTATTCCAAAGCTAATTTTTCAGATGAGTTATCACTAAATTATATATTTCCAAATCTCACTTTGAAAATAAACATTTTTATCTACTATTCTGTCTTCTTGTTCCTGCCCAACTTGGATGTGTTTGGATCATACTTGAATTTTTCAGACTACAAGGATTGTAACTTTTTTATATTTGTAGATGTCATCATAGTTTTTAGGGAAGTTCTAACCATACTAATTTTCAATGAACTAGAAAGTCTTAATGTTGACAAAGCTAAATGCATTTTAGCACAGAAACCCTGATTGTATCCTGATTCTAACACTGACCTTTGGTAAGGCTGTCTGCACCCAATATATAGAATGGGCCGACAATATTTACCTATGTCACACAGCTGTTGTTTTCACCAGTAGCAAAGATTCATCTAGGGATGGTTTAGAAATGGAAAGAGATTAATCTGTCCTAAGTAGATACTTTCTGTTATAGTGTATATTGAGCCCACAGAAAGACAGGCAGTCTTCCCTCTATTCTCTCTACATCCATCAAGTGCCCTTTTCCATGTTTTTGTGACAGCAACTTTGTGTTTATTTATTTATTCTCATGACAACACCAATAATACAGGGAAAGATAGCAACCTCCTTTTAATGGAAAGTAGTTGCATAGGCAGTGAAAAGAAAGAAAGAAAGAGGTTCTGAATCCCATCTAAATGTCCAAAAACACAAATGCATGGCTACTACCAACCTCTTCCACAACGCCCCTTTCATTTCAGAGCAAGCTCTTCTAAAATACTCATATTAGTAGGTGGTAACCAATGCTTAAAAACTCCAGAGCAAAATATATAACACAGTTTTTGTTGTATAATTATCACTCAATAACATTCACTGATTAGCAAAGCAGACACACATTACGCATCATTCAGTCTGAACAGAGTAAGTTAGCTTTAGTTGTACTGACAGCAATCAGACTGCTAATCAAGCCTGCTTGGTTTCTCTCCATTTGAAATACATCTCAGAAGCTTTTCTCTGGTTTTCTTTTTCTCTTTACAGAGCTCTGAACAGTGGAAACTGGCAGCTTGTTCTCAGGTGGGCTGGTCAGTCTTCCTCTATTTGTATAATTCAGTTATATCCATAATGGCACATTGTAAAACTACAAGAAGAAAAAGCAAACAAACAAACAACCCAAAACAAACAAAAAAAAAAACACCTTTTTTTTTTTTTTTAAAGCAGAGCTACAAGAAGAAATCATTGCACATGATTTTACCTATAATCTTTCTAGGTGGGATTTTTCCTTTTTTTATGAGAAGAAATAAACTAAAGATACTGCAACACATTTCAGACTGTGAGCTTTTAAAAAGTATCATTATCCTCATTTTTCTCCAGTCATAGATGTAGAGCAGCCCACAGGTGCTGTGTAGGGTATTTTGCAGCCTCATTTATTTAGAAATTAATCTCACCTGGCAAAGTAAAATGTATTTGCTATTCCCAGCAGTGATGACCTAAAAAGTCAGCATTAAACAGTATTTGTTAGACATTTTATAATGTAATCAGGCCTCCTTATTGATGCTCACTGCTGAGAAGGGCAGAAAGGTTCTCCCAGGGAGAGCAGCAGAAACTCAGTTTCAGCAAATCACTTAAGCAGGTGCTTAATTTAAATATGTGTTTCAATTTAAGCAGCTGCTTATATTCTGTCAAGGTAAACTGGTCTCAAAAATGTACCTCAGTGCTGTGCTAGCTGGGCCAGTGCTCTGATCAGTGTCTAAATTTGGAAACGCTCAGATTTTGGGTTTTCTTTCAAGATCTGTGAGAATTTCAGAGCTCCTACTTGCATGTTAACATACCTGCAATGAATGAGAATGTTTACTTCTTCCATATTGTGTCTCACTGGGTGATGAAGAAAGCACTGCCTAACATCAGAAAAGATAAATCAAAAGTGAAGGCTTATCTCTTCCATATTAAGAAATGCTACGTCAGGATGTGCTTTCCTTCATCTGGCAAGGTGAATAACCTTGCTTGTGAAGAAGACCAGTTGTGCAGAAGGGCTGCAATCCAACAGGCACTCACATTCCTACCACTGAGTCACAGCCGAGATTGAAAATAAATGTTCTCCTTCCTTGGGACCAGGAAAGGCCCCTCAGCCTTTTCATCAGAGCAATTGGCTGAACCGTGGCCCCCTGCCCAAATGTCACTGTAAGTAACCACATTCGGGCTGACAGAACAACCCTTTTCTCATCAGTCACTTTGAACTAGAAAAACAGCTCTTTAATATAATTTCCTAACCTCTGTGCTGGCTGTCAGAGTTACTGCACTTCTGTGACTAGTGAAGAACTTCTGTTTACCAAATTCTCAGTTCTAAATGTCTCAGATAAATTGATAGGAGTTCCTCCTGATTGGTAAGGGTACAATTAATGCTGGAAAGTGTGATAAATATGCATAGTGAACCATGTCTCTGCAACAAGTTTTGCATATTTACATGTCTAATTAGGTAAATGAAAATCACAGTTATAAAAGAAAAGCAAAGATGGAGAAAGGGAAAAGAAAGGTTTTGGGCATTCTTTGTCAATAAATAAATATGCAGGGTTTTAGAAGTGTGGTTTGCACACTTGGTTTTATTCCAAATTTCACAATGCTTTTTTTCTGTTTCATTGAGTAATTTAACCTCCAGCAACAAATGTGGGCTTCTAGACACAGATGCCAAGGATGGTCAGACAAACAGATGATAAAAAAGCCACTGTCCTTTTGTTTTGGTCCTCCTTCACCAAGGATTTACTTATAACCAGAATGATCAGGTTTCTAATTTGCAGAGCATTTTGGGGATTTGGGGAGATGAAAGGCATCACTCAAATGTTAGCTATTACCATTGCAGAAGGCAATCTTTACTATCACAGTATGGGTAAGTGCTATAATTAGTGGCAGATAGCATTACTACTGTTATTCATTTGTACTACTGACAGTTCTGAAATTATCTTGAGGGGAAGAGCAGAAATTATTTCAGAATCTATTCCTGATTGTGATCCTTAATTAGTTGAGTGTATAATCCCTTAGAGACATATACTCTTTTACCTGAAAAATTACAGCAGTCACTGTTAACATGAACACCAGTATTTTGTTTTTATGTGCAGTGGGACACTAAATATGACATTTGGGACCTTTATACTTTTACTTTCTTTTGAACTTCCAGATTCAAGCTGCTACTGTCTTTTCCACAAATGTGTCTCTGGTCTGCTGAGCAAAGCATATTCATTTATTTATAACTGAGCAGACTGCAAAAATGTTAAAGAACACTTCACAAACTCAGTTTACTTTTTAATTATTTCTTTTTGAAATGTTGGTATACATGGCTTTTGTATTTGAATATTAAACTTGGCATTTCAATGTTTATTCACTTGCAAGCAATGTCCATGTACCATAAAGAATTTAAATACCAGAAATGCTCACCCTGCCTGAGAAAAAAATTTCACCCATCCAGCACTAAATTGAAACAAAACAAAACAAAACAAAAAAAACTACCTTCCTATTACATAAACAACCATGATCTGCATCAAAGTCCGCGTGACTGGCAACTGTAGATTTAACAAGTTTGTAGAGAACATAACACATTTTGTCTAAGTGGTGATTCGTGAGTAGGGCACTTAATTCAGCAAATAAATTATTTACTGTGAAAAAATGTCTTACAGTTAATTATTTCTGATAACAGAATGAAGAATAAAATCCAGTGGGTACCTTCCTCTCTCTTGGTGCTATAGCAATAATAGCAGTTAAACTATTTCATCAGCAGTTCAGCACCAAATAGTCAGGATTTGTAAGAAATGGTGGGTTTTGAATGCTCACCTTTATGATCTATTTACTTGAAGACTTAACTAACTTCTGAACCTGATAGGGCTGACATATTCATAAAATTACAAGGGATGAAGGCATATCCTTTCTCTTTAAATAAACCAGATTATTTTTGAAGAAATTCTTTTATTTCCTGAGGGGTTTGATTCTGACTTTTCTGTGCAACATGTGAATCAGTATTCTGCATAGCATGCATTGTACCGTAATAACTGCACAGATCTAAACCAAAGGAAAATATCAGTTGAATATTTACTGTGAAATACTTGATTATTCCCTATTGAACTCTCGACAGATCATTTAAACTGCTTTGATGTTTGTCTTACAACATTTTAAGATACAATTATTTATTTCAATTGTATGAAAGATGAAAATACAAACATATGTGAGGCTTGTTTCAAAGTTTTTGTTTGTTTGTTTTTTAACATAATTAAGCATTAATATGTTAAGGTATTGATAGATACTTGGAATTGATGGATATAAATATTGATAATATTTACAGAAGTTGGTGAAGTTGTGCAAGTCCATCTTAATCTACTGATCTATCTTTACCACTTTAAGGATTGTTGCTTGCAAACTTTATCAGCTTTGGGTTTTTTTGAGATACTAGGTGATATAACTTCCCTGTTTGATCACAAGAGATTGTATAAAGAAGTCCCTGTTGTCATGGGCTTAGGCAATACACCCATACAGAACACCCAAGCTAGCCATAATTTTTGGCACATCTGTGAATGGAACAGAGACTTACCCTTTTTCCTCTAGTAGCACTACAGAAATTTACCTGTAATTTTCAGACTTTTGTCATAAATAAGGCTTTCCTCGCTTTGTGAACTTTTTGCTTTCTGGCTTGTTTCTGTGCTTTTGAAGATCGCCTAGAACGATCTACTTATAACTTTGTATTCAGGTTATCACTTAATATTCAAGAATAATGTCCTTTTTCCCAAACCATTTACTTGAGCATGACTCAAATGACATATACATATAGAAGGTAAAGCTGTGATGGCACCACCCAGTTGGAGATAGATACATTCCTGCCATGTTACATGCTGCCTATCTTTGCTCAGCCCAAAATACACCACAAATCTATCTGTATTGTGTTCTAAAAGCATTTTCAATGGGTTCTTCCATCACAAACTACTGTTTAAGATTCGTGCTTCTCATGCTTTGCCCTGCAACTGAAGCCACACTGTGGGATGCTTTTCATGCATGTTTGTATTTATGTATGTCTCAGAAATTCCTAATCTTCAGTTAACTGTGTAGTGCAGATAGCATAAATGTACCAAGTGCATTTTCCCAGACTGACTCTGAGTTAAATCTCTTTTCCTATTCCTAATCCATTCAGGTGCCTTAATATCCTTGGAGAGTGCTCACACGCATGCAAAGTCATCAGCAACAGCAAAATTCATTAATAACAATGTTACCCCTTTGTTTCAGATTATTAATGAGGATGTTTAATAAGAACATGCACTAGATCCTGCACTACATTATTATTAATAACATCAATATATTTATTTAATACTTTGCAACTATTCTGCTTTTTCTAACATACTTTATCTTCTCTATTAGACTGGTGTTCTTCTGTTGTGCAGCAAACAATCCAATTTGGTACTGCATATTATTAATTTGTGCTAACGCTCCTATAAAGTAATCTTACCAATATCCTCTACATTTATTTATGTCACAAATCAAGCTGCCCAGCCTTCTTGAGTTCTTACTTTTCTGCAACATATATTCATGTTGCTTTGTTTCCGTATCATGAATGGAGATTTATTTTGGGTTGACTTTACTGCTGGTTTAGCAAACACCATATTTTTTGCAACGTACCATAAACATTTTCTTTCATGACATATCCATTATGACAAGTGTTAAAAGCACTTAGCTATGAAGGGTATCTCATTTTTTCAGCTACACTTCATTTCAATTTTACTACACACAGCACACTCCATAACGCTGTACCACTTTAAAGCATCCAGTAAGTTCTGTAGCAGCCAGTCTAATATCCATACAGACTTGATGCTTTTTTTTTTTTTTTTTCATTTAATGTTGCACCTTCAGTCTATTTCAGAGCTCTGTGTGACTCTCGGAACAGTTAAATACATGATTTTCATCATTAGCACAGGATTAAACTAAAGCTGAAAGATATTAGCTGATGTGCTAAGAATCCTGTGGTGAGCTACTAGTAAATCTCTAACTCAGAAATCCTGGCTCCCAGATACACGCTCTATCTTTTGAACATGAAATCTCTTAGACACTTAGTGTGTTACAATCTTATGCCAGCTATTAATATCCAACCAACTAAATCTCTTGTCTGTATGTGACACATTTAAGCATGTTATCATACTGTATTCTAATTATTCATTATAACTAACTGTTCTTCATTTTACCAGTATTCCCTTTGTATGCTATTTTACCCACTTTCTCAGCAAGAAAAGGTTATTAGTATTTATCTACAGAGGCCATGATGTACCCGAAGATATAGCAATAGTTAACATGCTCTGATTTGTATCATGGCATTGATGTGAGCAAACAGGAAGCAAGAAAGGCCAAAGGAAAGATATGCACTTTACTTTTCTCACTCTGCACAGCTTATTTCAAACACTTGGAAAGGGGCTTATTGTCTCCCTCTGTATTTGTAATACTAAGCGTCATGCGTGGGCTATTGCTTATCTGATGGAGCAATGGTCACGGGATAGTTTCTACCTTTCAGTTTTAGAGCTCATCCGCGCACTTGCAAAGACTCAAAACCAACTAAAAGTAGTGCTTCTGGGTAGCAGTGAGGTTAAGGAAACATTTCCAAAAGTGGCTAGCAAGCCCTGACCGTCAGCACACTGCAATGATCTCTTTGCACTGCTCTGACAGCGGCTGTGCCTGTTGCAGCACTGCGAGGAAACGTGGTGGGAAGCTCTGCCAGCTCACCCACTGGATGGTTCAGGATCCGCACGGGTACACTCTTGGGGGCCAGTCCGCAAAGCTCCGCCATTTGAGGTATTGGCAATAGCCTTTGGTCTTAGCAGAGCTAAAGAATCCCATCAACTATTCACTTTAAAGATGACATGCTGCTAGCTATTTACTTGCAGAGTGCTGAAACATTTGGAGCTGACTGTGAGGATGTGTCACTCCTTTAAAGCTCTGAAAAGTCCACCTGTTACACCCTGCAAAACTGAAAACCCCATGCAGACTGAGAGAAGACCTTTGCATGAGTACAGGACAGGTTTCCTTGTGCATGCTAGAGAACAGTTAAATATTTTGTTGCAAATAGGTATGTGAAACACGATAATGGCAACCAAGTGTATGTAAATAACTCCATGAGACTCACACCTACTACACCCTGCTTAAAATCTATCAATAATGATCTACATGCCAAATTATAAGGTTTTGTACTATTTACAATGTTACATATTTACAAAGTTCTGTAGTAGTTTTACTAAGGAACTACATGGCTTTTTTTTTAATGAGTCTGCATTATTTGCTTATCAGATATTTTAAAAATAATAGCTCTCTCTATTAGCATCCCCAAAAATGAGAACCCTACATTTTAAGAAAACTTAAGCTCATGTGCAACAAAACAGCTCATGGAAGTATTATTCATAACACTGATCGAATATTCCCTTGCCTCACTGTAGCATATTAATGTTAAAAGTGATCAGTCTAACTTCCATGTACAGAATATTCATTAAGTGGTTTTAATCCGCATGGGAAATACCGAAATCAGTATGACAACTGAGTATTGCAACAGAAATTTCATCTTCTAACACATATAGAATCAGGCTAGTTAAAACATGAATTATATTACAGAATAAGAGTGTGCGCTTGTAGAAAAAAAAGAGGTCTTAGACTTTTCTAAGATTATAAGGTGTGATAAGGAGCAATTTTCTCCCTTATTCTCTTCAATAAATGCAAAACTCAGTCCGTTTTGTCCCTTACAAAAAATGGAAATTTATCAGTACCTTTACTTCATAATCTTGAACCTTGACCTTTTGAAAACAAAACCAAGATCCGGTTTTACAAAACCAAAATCTGACTGATTTCAAAACTTTCTAAACCTGTTTCTAGAGAAGAGCTATGCAGAGAAAAAGACCAAAAAAGGCCACGTGGTGCTTTAAGGAGGACTACCAAGTTGGTGAAAAGGACAACCATTGACAACCATTCCTCCCTCTCCATGGCAAACATTAACACTGACAATGTGTTCATTGTGGTTTTGTTTTGTTTTGTTTTGCTTTTTGAGATTTTCAAATACTTCGTGAACTGCTCACAGTGAAACTCTCTCCCAGTTTCTTCTCCTAGGATTGTTTTGTTGATGCAATATGTGTTGCAGGGTCAGTTTCATGGCTGAGTAGGGTCAGCAAACATCAGCCTTCTGAGAGGGGCTTCA
This sequence comes from Anser anser, assembly GCF_964211835.1. Classification (NCBI taxonomy): domain Eukaryota; kingdom Metazoa; phylum Chordata; class Aves; order Anseriformes; family Anatidae; genus Anser; species Anser anser. Next base: position 15,174,643 of record NC_139725.1, on the reverse strand, counting down.
GGAACAAACTGAATGGCAGATGGGAAAACAGCTTTTGGCAGCACTGGCTTTCTATTTACTGCAAGAAGAACCCAGCATCATGCCTCCTCCCCAAGCAGCTGTACTTTAGTTTACAATGGAAAAAATCCAATCAGCTCTGTCTTTTCCCCCTTCTTAATGCTTTCTTGTTTTATTTTTTAATGTGATCATGTTATTTGTTTGGTTTAATATTTTAAACTAAGTTTTTAAGGACTGACTGCCAAGAAATTCCCTGTGATGGGATTACTTAAGAAATAAGCTACTGTCAAGAACTTTCCTTAAGCATGACAGGAATATTTAGGGAAAAAACCGTTGTCACGTTCCATCATCAAGACTTGGGATACCAGGGGCAGGCCAAACTGTTCAAGCTGTAAGGTCAAAAATGTCCAAGGGAAGGTTCAAAATGAGGACAACTAGAAAGAAAGTGATGTTTCAGGATAGTCAGAGTGTAGAAGTATCAGCTCCCTAGTCAGGGAGCATCGAGCTTCCCAGTTTCTCATTTCAGATGTAAATTAATGTACATATAAAGAATTCAGAAGGCCTAGATCTGTGACAAATAGACATGCTGATGATTTCTTTCCCCAATTCTAGAAACCACAAGAGTTCCCATTATCTTCATTTTATTTCTTACAGGCATATCGTGCAGTCAGGTAAGGCAGTTATGTTCACAGTGTTACCAGGGCATCCCAGAACATTTCTTGCAAAAGACATGGGACTTTTCATACCCTGTGCACTGCTACCCACCTCAGAATAGAAAATTGCCTAACTATATTTTAGGGTTTTCACATGGCTACCAGACAACGACATATATGTTTGGGCTTTTGGAAAAGAACCATGAGAGTTTCCTCAGAGCGGCAATCAGAACAACATGTTAAGCACCAACCTTCTTAGTTTATTACACTGCAGAAGTAGGATTTCCTGTGTAAACTCAACATCTTTATCAGTTTGTACATTCCACATGGATTAACAAAAGGCCAGGATCTAACTCAGTGCACATTACCTGTGTAAACGAGCCCAGCAGACTTGATATAAAAGCTCACAGAAATCTTAAGTTAAATTTCATTTCTGCTCAGAAAAAAAAAAAAAAAAAGAAAAAAAAAAGGTAAAAATTTACATCTCAACACAACCTCAAGAAGCTTTATTAGTTCCCAAGGACACAGCTCACAAAGCATCTGCTTTGTACTCATGAAAGCTACTCACCAGTAGAAAAGTTGACTCAAAGTAAAAAAAAGCACAGTGATAAATCAGCTTTCTATCTTTGCCCTAAAAAATGGTCCATGTTTTAGTTAGCTAGATGATATTTATATACATTTTCTATCACCTTTTATTTTCCAAGAATCATGGAACTGCAGCACTTCTGAGACAATGGAGAAAGCAAGCAAAAACCCCCATTATCCACAGGCTCAGCCAAGTAAATCTACTTTCTATTCTACTTTCCTAGCCCTTCCTCCAAACTGATTTCTCTTAAAATACAATAAAGTACATCAAAAGAAGTTTATCTACACATTTTTTCCATTTAGAAGGACAGTAAAAACCCTAATGTTTTAAGATCTTTATCTAGGCCTTGAATGGCTTCTGTCACTACAATAGTTAGGTAGCTCAGAAGTAAAGATTCTTGCATGCTCATGTATGCATATTAAACAGACAATGCTTTTATACAAGCACTGTATGAAGATAGCAAGTATTTCACATTATTTTTTTAACAAACATTTTTAGGGCTTACATCTTAAAATAAAATTGAGATTTTTTTATTATACTAGAGATATAGATTGTATTTAAAGCTGTCATGTCATTTAATTTTGGAGTACTTCATCCAGTCCTATTGTCCGTTTTTACCACATGGAAACTGACTCACTGAAAGATAAGTCCAGGGTACAATTAAAATCTAGTCCTGAAATATAGACCGAAACATGGGCTAAAAATAGACTTCGCTGTTCAAACAAGTTTTGTGCCAAATCACAGCTCATGGCTTAATTTCAACTCAGTACAAAAAATAAGAGAGATGATTTTTCACCACCATTCCTTATCTGTTCTTCTCTACATCAGATAAATTGCTAACAGGAATCACCAAGAGGCAGATCTATATTTTTTCCCCCAGAGAAATGTGTTTCCTAACAAGGAACATCGTAAGAACTGCAGGGAAGCATGTTCTAAGTAATTGGAACTGAAGACAACTCATATTCTGGCATAAACAAAATTTTGCTGCATCAGAACCCATTAGGAAATGATTTTGTCTAGTATTAATTCCATTTCATAAAGCCTTGGTTGATGCTGACAACATTGCCTTTGTTGTTCAAACATAACTCAAAGTAATGTATTTGCAAAGCACATTCTGACAAGACAGAACAAAATAATTATTGTTATTTATTGTACCATAACACCCTTCCAGCCAAAAGAAATAAGGTTTAATACTGCTTCTTTTTTTTTTTTTTCCAAACTCTTTGCTTGATGAACTTTCAAACAGTGTCAACAGCCTTTTCATCTTAAAGCTAGTTTAAGAAATAAACATCCCATGGCAATCATCTGCTTGCATCACATAGTAATTTTTCTGTTTCCTGCTCAGACTTGATACTTTGCATCATTTGAAACTTCTCAAGAGAAGTCAGTGGGAAGAGGTCTGGGCTCATCAGTTCTGTAAATATTTGGGATATGTGATGACTGTTTAGTTTCACTGAGACCGCAACAAAGTTAAATATTAAAGAAAGTAAATAGCATAGTAGTCTATTTTAGCTCTTATATGGCCCAAACATAAAAATTTACAGAGCCTGAAACTGAGATTCAAGAATGATGGAAACATATTGTCCTGAAAGCTCCCAAACCCAGCATGCTATCCCATTCTCACGCTGGTCATGCATCCCTGGTGAGGAAATCTAGCGGCATGTTAGTCTATCTCTGTTACAGTCCAAATAATAAAATATGCAGGTTTTACCAATTTTGCCCAATCTTTTATGAGACACTACCCCACTATTTATTCAGCATACGACACATTAGATGCAGCACATGGTGTACCTAAGGTGTTATAACTGTATAATGTGAAGAGGACATTTGCATAGACACTAGCTCATGAGTTTTACTCAGTGAAGCATCTCCTATTGCCTTCCAAGGAAGCTAAAAGCATTACACAGGATCAGGTACAGCAATGCCTCCAGGAACATACAACATAATAAGTGGCAGTACCCATACTCTTAGTCATCATCAATGAATAAGATCTACAGCAAATTCTCCTTTTTTCTTTTTTTTCTTTTTTTTTTTCCCTACTATATGGACACACCGGTTTTATTAGGAGCTGAGCAATAATTAAGGACTGCATATAAATCCAAACTAATATTGCTATCTTTACAAAACTGTCCCTGACAATCAGTACTGTGGAATTTGCAATTTGTAGATCCTTTATGTATGTGCTGGTGCAACACCTATCTGTAATAAAAATTATAGGTATCTGTAAGTATAAGCATAAAATGACATCTATGAAAGGGTCTTCTCTCATCAGTGAACTTTTTTTTTTTTATAAGATTACTCTTTAAAATACTAGTATAGGTACCTCTGACTTCAATACTACTGACAAGTCATCTTCATTTCAGTTGGTACCTGGAATATACAGTAACTTAAGAGTGCAAATCCCTCAGCAGTTGTCAAAAAGTAGTTACCACTAAAGTAGACTACCATACCTCTTTGTGATTAGGCTAAATAAAGAATACAATTTACCTTGAAGACCTATCGCCATTTGACACTAGCAGAGCGTGCTGCTGATCTCTGTTTTGTTTCCCTGATCAATTCTCATGAATGTTATTGTTCATATTGCTCTACTCTGCACTGGTGCAGCCTCAACTCGGGTACTGTGTGCAGTTCTGGGCACCACAGTACAAAAAGAATGTTAAACTGTTGGAGAGTGTCCAGAGGAGGGCAACAAAGGTGCTGAGGAGCCTAGAGAGGAAGACAGATGAGGAGCGGCTGAGGTCACTGGGCCTGTTCGGCCTGGAGAAGAGGAGGCTGAGGGGGGACCCCATCGCAGTCTACAACTTCCTCACGGGGGGGAGTGGAGAGGCAGGTGACCTATTCTCCTTAATCACCAGTGATAGGACCCACGGGAACGGTGTTAAGCTGAGGCAGGGGAAGTTTAGGCTGGACATCAGGAAGAGGTTCGTCACCGAGAGGGTGGTCGCACGCTGGAACAGGCTCCCCAGGGAAGTAGTCACTGCACCAAGCCTGTCTGAATTTAAGAAGCGATTGGACTGTGCACTCAGTCACACGGTCTAAACTTTTGGGTAGACCTGTGCGGTGCCAGGAGTTGGACTTGATGATCCTTATGGGTCCCTTCCAACTCCGGATATCCTATGAATCTACGATTCTATGATAATTTTCATGATGCTACAACTTCACAAATTTCCTAAAGGAAGAGATGAGTATTCTAGGGAAGAAATGACTGACCAACAATTGCTGAAGCAACTCAGTTTTGTTATGTACAGTCTCACAAAGGTCCTTGCTGAACATTACTTATAGACAATCAGGAAAAGACTAATCAGTTGAAGAAGGAATCCTTTCTTATTTCCCCAGATTTTAAAGCAACACCTTAATCTGGCAATGTCCTTAGTAGGTGCTTTAATAGAGTTTCCCACGAGGCTGATCTAGCATGAGGTTACTTAATGAATGTGCAACTTTGCCTGTCTACTAAGTGGGAAAATCACTTCAATTCATCCATCTGCAAATTGCAGCGCATCTGTGGTGCAGCTGTTTATTGCATGCAATGTATGTTGAAATTTAGCGTCAAATATGACGACAAGTAGTTTCAAGTGAAATTAGAGAGAAAAGGAAGTACAACTTAGAATTAGCTTTCCTATTTTCCCAAGACATAGGTCTGGTCTGTAGTATTCATGAAAATGCAGCCAAAGCATTTTTATGATCACAGGGGGTGGGCCTCTGGTTGTTCATTAGGTGGTATTGTTACTGACCACATGTTGTTTATCTAGTTCAATGCTGACTGAGAAAGAGGATCAGTGTGTTCACGAGCATAACCTCTGGAAAGAGAGTTTTACAGTCTGATTTTTCTATCAGCTGTTGACTACACTTTGTCCTTTGGGCTTGTAACTGTTTGGGTGCTTTTTTACAACTTTCAATACAGATGAATAGTCACATATAAAATGCTAAGCACAGACAGTTTGAAGATTGATTCAAATCTCACACTTTTTGAAGATTATCTCACTTATAATAAGGGATCCTGTGCTCTTTAAAATGCAAGAATTTCCAACTGCAGTCACTCTTCTTTTTGGGTAGGTAACAGAAAATCTGTCAAGGTCTCTCTTGTGCTATCCTCTTGCTCTTTTCTTTCTCTGTGCTGAATTCTGACAATAACACTCACTTATGCCTACGATGTTTATTTTTAGCTATAATAAAAAAATGTTCAAACACATCTGCTTAGAATTAAACAGTATTAGAGGATAGGAAAGAAAGGTTGGCGGTGTACTATTCATAATTCTACAGTACTTTAAAACTCAGCATGAATGGTTCAATAGGAAAAATCTTTCTGTTTTATTGTCTTCTAACACAAAAGTAGTCAACATCACCACTGATTGCCTGACTTGACATCCATTTCACTAGCATTTTCCTGTAGGGGCAGCAGCAGTGGAAAGGAATTTTCCACTTACATTTCTCTTTGTAATAGACATTAAGCTGACACTGTTTTTGCTTCCTATTTGTTGGTGCTATATCACTACAACTAAGAAACATCAAATCCTCTCTCATTTCTTAGAGGCAAAATTGCTGAGCAGTCAGAAGCCTTTTGTTATTTAGCTTTTCAAAGTATTTTGTAAATACATTAAACTTAGAAAAAAAAAGATATTTTTTGCACTAGTTAGGGCACAAAGACTGGCTATCAAAGCCAATGCAGTGCAATATTTCATTCTGGTGTGTGGAAACTGATGAATGGCTCTGGTATGAGAGGATATGATTCATATCACAATACTAATAGCTACTTGACATCATTCTACGGTTAGGTTTTCATTTGCTAAAGCCAAGATTTCTCCCCCAAACCTGTCCCAAATTCTCCAACACAAACCTTTAAACTCTGCCTCCATTTTTGCAGAACTATCTACAGGACTGCAGTTGTTACTAAGCAGAATGTGTTGGGCTGCAGAAGTGGGAAAAGTCTGAGGAATTGCTTCTGTGAATGCCATAATAAAATTGCAAAGCAGAAAACAACCTTCAGAGGTCCTCTAATTCATTCACCGATGGAATAATCAGCATGCCTATATCATTCTTCTTAAGCGTTTTTCTAACCTGTTCTTGATGGCATCTGCTGAGGAAGATCCCATGATCTCTCTGGACCATTTATTGCGAAGTAATGTTTTCCTCAGAGTTAGAAAAGATTTATCATCTACCTTGAAACACTTGCTACACTTTAAGCTCATTACTCATCATGGAGAGCAGATTATTCTTTCCTTCTCTGTAGCAACCTCTGACAGTAATATCTCCATTCTTTCTTTCTTCTTCTAGACTATCTCACAACTAGTACTTTACATGAGGTCTTATTTTCTAGATCTTTGATCATTCTTATTACTGACTTCTTGACAGGAATATAGGTGTACCTGTCTATATTCATTAATTTTTGCTTTCTCACAGGCCCTAATTTAGACAGATCATTTGGACTGTTCTCCTTTTCCCAATATACCTACAGCTCTTCTCAGGATTTGGTGTCATATAAAGGTTTATTAGGCATCCTATGATAGCATCATTTATGAAACAGTTAAAGACTAGCAAATCCAGGAAAGCCTTCCAAAGAATTCCACTCAATGCATTCTTTCATTTTTTTAATCTTTTATTATTTTAAGCAAACACTAATAACTACTGTCTTGATATGGTACAAAGAAATGGAAATAAAAGAAGTTTCTTTCACACAAAAAAAAATAGAGGCTCTGAAATAGAGGCTCTAGAAATGCTACTAAAAGAGAAGTGTTTTGGAAAATGGGGGTTAGGTGATAAGAAATATGTAAAAGATAGTAGAAGAAAAGGTGGACTAACACAGAATATACTCAGAAAAAGAGAATAGTGTGGTAATAAATTTGGAACTAGTTCCTTAACAGTGTTTGATATTTCCCTTAAAATATTTTCCTTACTTTCCTTAAAATATTTTCTAAAAATCAACTTGAGCCAAAACACAATTTTGCTTCGTCAATGGCATCTAATTATAACTAGATGATGAGGCTTTAATACTGCCTTTGACATTAATTTTTGCTTGGTCCTTGTTATACTTGGCATACAGATAAATTATATGCAGACCAATTTCCTATCTTTCCCAGGAAAAAGAGTTTCTGATTTCAAATAATATTCAGTATCATTATATATTTACACTATGAAATCCTTAAAATAGCTTTTTTTCTTTGCTGACAGTAAAACATCAGGCACTCCTCTGGTGCTGTATACAATGAGAAGGGAAGGAGGGTATTCCTAAATGATGGAAAAAATTCATGAAAAAAATTCACACGTTGCATGTAATTTTAAGGACAGAAAATAACACTTAGGTCTTTTATCTGAATGACTTTGTTATAGATAATCCCAGTATCTCCTCATATTAGAGCAGTACTTATTTTGTAAAGGACTTTTTCACAAATGATTTTAAAAATATGAGCATAAAGGATCTTCAGTGAACAGAAAAGGCAAATACCACAGACTATTTGCATACATAGGTTATTTTTAACTGCTGTGGTCTAAAATCATTTGTAGAATGCTTAGCATTAGCTTATGTTTGCATGAAAAATTTAGCAAAATAAGACAGGATCTGACTGTCATAGTATAAAGTAGATACTAGAGAGACATAAATATATAATATAAATAGAAAGAGAGGAAAACCAAAAAAAAAAAAACAAGCAAACAAACACAAACAAACTACCAATAAACAAAAAACAAACATGGGAATAGATTTTTGGGTCAAGGTGCTGAGTGATATTTTGGTGCCGTAAGCCAAGACAACTACTATTCATGATTTTTTGATTCCTCTTCTGCTCAAAAACAATTGAATCTAAGAGACCCAACTTTGAATTCTTCTCTAAAATGGAAAGATAAAGAACATGATGATACTTATCTCAGTCTAAGAAGGTAAAGACTACCTCATGACTGAAATTCACTGGACTTCATTATAAACATCCATCATAAGAATGCACAATACTTTTATTATGCAAAGTGTAAGTAAAAGAAACTTAAAAAGGAAAAACATACATTGGGGAGGATCTCTGCTGGGGACTGCAAGCAGGTGAGAAATGAAAGTGGAGGAAGGGCTCGTGTTTGGGAATACTTGGACAGTTAAATAGAAGGCAATCTCCTGAGGTCGGACAAATATGTCTGTCCAGACTGACAGCAGAGACAAGGATGGCCAGAGCTTGGACTGACAGATGAAGATGAGCTAATGCAGCTTACGAAATCTTCTTATCGTCCAAGCTTGAGTCTTCTGTCAGTACATGTCTTCATTTACTGAAGTGAGTCACCAGTGACAGGAGCATTACTGCGTGCAATTTAGCACAGCTGTACAGCTCCAAAGTGGAGTCAGTAACATGGCTAACAAAAGTGTGGCTACGTGTCACCTTGATCTTAACAAACAGAAGGAAACTTCAAATTAGAGCATCTTTTTATATCAAAGGTAACATATATACTCATGGATTTTTGTTTTGTTTTGTTTTGTTTTTTTGTTTTCTGTAAGCTACTTGATTACATTTCAACACAGATGTACAGCTGCCCTGCAAAATTATCTCCGAAGCTGTTCAATTTACTTCCTACATCATGTATGTCAAATACTAAATGCTCCTGAGCAACAATTACAAATAAATTGCAGATGGTAAAATTGTTTTGAGTACCCCAAAGATCTCCAGAAGTAATGGCTGAAGCTGACAAATCTGTTTCTACTGGAAAGAAAAAGCTGATGTTTCAAAGATCAGCTTGGCATTTTACTTTATTCTGCATTACATAAAAACAAAGTAGCTGAGTCATATCTGCCAGACCACATGGGTCCTGTAGATAACTATATGAAATGAGCTGATGGATTTCCATGTATGTTGGCAACAATAATGGCATAAAAAATCCATTGTCACTATCTCTGTGAAATGGCCTTTCAGTAGGTTTTCATCAGAGAGACAGAGAAGGTAAACCACAACCTGGGAACTGTTGGGAAAAATCTACAAATCACATTCTCAGTGCTCACAAGTGTTGTGATGCTCTTAGCTGTTTTCCCTTTATTCTTCTCCAAAGCAAATAAACAGCTATGTCATAGATGCTTGAAAGTAAATCAAGGGATTACAAAATAAAGAAGAGGAAAAGCAGAACAATGTGTATAGACTCTAATGGTATGTGTTAGCAGCTGAATTCCTAGGTGACAGAAGAAATTGTTACCTAATGCCTTACTATAGAGTAAATCAAACCTCAGCACACTTCTTACATGATACTGTTGTTGTATCACTAATGCTGGCATTTGTGAAGTAATGCCACTGATGCTGAAACAGCTTTTATGCTTTTCTTTGTTTTGTCAGAAGCACTTTAAGAATTAATATTTTCAGTAATAATACTTACAAAAAGCATAGGCTCCTATGCAGGTATTAAAATATACAGAGAAACAGCTAACAAAATGCTAACTAATAGTAAAAGATGAACTGAAGCATGAAAAATCTGTGTAAGCTATCTACAATTAATCAGACAATATCTTGAAATACCTATTAAATGGCATATAAATACATTTTGAATTAAATATAAAAAAAGAATCTTCTGCTTAAAATGCATCTTGGAGAATGAAAAATACTGATTTATATACTGCCTTCTTTCAACCTACCAAAGTATCTCAGTATTTATGCTAAAATGATGATGTGAGCATCAAATAATGTGAACAGTAGAGGAGTTTTACTTATATTGCCATTATGCTTCAGAGTTAACACCTCATTTATATCACAGCAGCCATTCACAAAGTCACAAAGTCCTTAAGCTATTTGGACAAGCTCAGAAAGGCAATGAAATTAAACAAAGGATGAATTTTTACTATGGTAAGTCTTTGCTTTTTAAAAAGCAGAGCAATTAAATAGATCATTTTGTGTCAGGTGTTTCCCCATTCTGAATATTCATGCAGGTCTGGTCATCTCATCTTAAAAACATTATTTTAAATCTAGAAACAATATACAGGAGGTAATCAAGAAAGACTCAGAGATAGAAAACAACTACAATATAAGGAATGACTATATAAAACACTTCCATTTGGAAAAGAGACAACTGGGATAGGCTACATTCTAGAAGGCTGTAAATGTTAAAAGGAAAGCAGAAAAAGAAGCACGGGGTTATTTAGCACGGAAAATACAGAGTTCTCAGGAAAATTGTGAGGAAACAGTACTAGTGATAAGACAAGTACTTACTTGTAGGGTACATATAAATCTGTGGAACTCATTGTCCTAGTTTCCTAGGTTCACAGAAATATAGGTGAGCTAAACATGGGAGTAGACAAATTTACTGAGGATAGGTCCCTCAGTAGCGTTTAAACATGATGGTGCAGTCACCTTCTGCTAAAAAGCCCCATAACAATTCCATAACAATTAACCCCTGAAAGCTGTCCAAATGTACAAGGAAAACGATCACTTCACATAGGTCCAGATTCAATGTGCCTTTGAAAGAATTTTCTATAGTCACAGAGTCAGCTTAATCAGTAGGGCATTTCTTTGATTCCATGGCATTTGAAGTGATGGGATCATCCATTTTGTCCTATAAAACTGGTGGTAGGTCATATTTACTCTACAGAGTACTTGGAAATTTATCATCTTTGTCATCACTTTGTGATTTTCAAACAGTAAGTTTATATGTTTTTTCTAACAGTCATATAACTAAAACCTTAATGTCTTCAGCTGTATTCAACCCACAGTTTTAATGAGTATTTCCTAACTGAAAATAAAAGAAAACCTGAAAATAAATCTCTTATTGTTAACCAGTGTAAATATTAGTACGAGCATACTTTAGATACAAAAGAAAAGAGGTCAGGTGGCATACAAAGTAGAGATTTGTTTTGCTCAATAACGACATTTTCACAGTTATTCTGACCAGAAAGGCATTTAAAAATGTCCATTTACAATCTATCTGCAATTCAAATTAACCCAGCATCAAGATCTTGAAAGTCAGTGTGTAGGTGGGCTTTCTTAAACAAATCCTTTTTGAAATGACAAATTAGCAAGTGTCATATAGACTTTCTGGCTACACCATAATAAAATCCTTAATAAATGCAGAGGTTGTCTCAGTCAGTTTAACTGTCACTTTGCTGTCTTTTTTCTTTTTTTTTTTTGGTCATACTAACATCTTCTGTAATTTATTTTTCCCAAATGTATTCATATTCTTGCATTCTCATTGCAATACTTTCACTTGTATCATGTAGAAGCAGAAGTGTTCCATGTCAGCTTGTTAACAGCCTTCATATCTGGAGGCTATTGTCATATACATGTTCTTAAAATACTCAAGAGTTTGTTGCTTAGCTAAGGATAGAAAAATAAATGGCATAACATTTTTCTTTTCTTCAAAGAAGACTGGCTTCACTAACCAAGAGAACAGCAGGATTGAAGCCAAAATATGATTTAAATGTCCTGATTCAATCCTTTCCTCATTTCATGTTAAGACTGTAAAACATACAGGGTTCCTTGGGGCAAAAGCCATGTCTGTGTTTATTCTGTAAAATACTCGGTACATGAGGAACTTAAAAAAAAAATCAGCTACTATTCTTCTCCAGCATTTCTGTCACCGTGTTTACAATAATGCTTTAAGACTATTTAATTCTATAATTTTTGGAGATTTTCAGTAATCCACATAATAAAGTAACAGATATACACAGATATACACAAATCTGATGAGAACCTGAGATAGAGAGGTACCTGAACCTATAAAAAATAAATAAATAAAAATTAAGTGCCTTAAATTTTTAGAAGTCTGAGTTTTCCTGGTATGGTTAGACAACCATACAACATTAATGCAGAAACAGCTTTAGGCATTAAGCAACTGAAAACACATGCTTAGGATGGCAAATAACAAGACTGTAAAATCTGTTCCAACTCCTATGGGTTGCTGACAGGGAGCATTGCTGTGTAGCAGGAGCCTGCCTCAGGCAGTTGTGACCGAAAGCCACACTGAGTCGATCCTGGGGAAGGTCTGCAAAACTGCAAATTCTCCCCTCTGAATCCTCAGAGCAGCAAAATCTACTTTTGCATGTACTGCTGGGATGCCCTGTCCTCATTTTGCCTAAGAAACAAATGATGTTACAGACCTGCATATTCACAGTTTCCCTTGACAGGAGTCTTGCATAAACTTGTGGAACTCACTCTCTAACTTGGAATGTGATGAATTTCTTAAGAAACACCTGTCCTCCGAATTTGGCAATGATACATCTTCTAACTCTGCCATAACCTTCTTTAAAAAATCTCAGTTTACTTTTTTCTGTATCATTTTTTTATTTATAAGCTGGAATTTCTGCTTATCTACAAAAAAAAGGAGTCTCAACGATGATGTGATAAAAACTTTTTCCGTGCAATATGTACAGTCCAAGATTATAAAGACAAAAAGAATTGGAAAAAAACATCCAAAACTTTTTTGGTACTTATCTTGCATATAAATCACTCATTTTTTCATAATTTCTGCATCACTGAATTCAAATTGCTTTTGTTACTTTGAGCTGCAATGGGAAGTCCATAGATATCATCTATATCCTGGCTTCAGGCCAGGCATGATAGGTCTTGGAAATTCTACAGTTGTAGGCATTGGAGGAATTAAGAACACAATCCAGTTCTCCCAGTGGTCAGTGGAACTTTTTTCTTTTAAAGTGACCACAAACGGAAAGCAGGTATCACATAGTTATCACAGCTGTATCAGAGCCATTAGCGCCTATCCTTACATGAAAGAAAAACATCTGGAAAGAGCTGATATGTTAACAGAGACCCTAATATAAATAATATAAACTTAGACAACATGCAACAGGAAAGAACGAGAGAAACTCCGTTGACAAATAAGTGACAGTCCCAGCTGACTTCTCCAAGCAGCACACATGAGCCAGAGTTCCCCACTGCTCTCTATAGGGAGGCTGTACAGTGTCCTTACATTTCCTAACTACCCCCACAGATGTCACTGTTTCAGTGAATTGTTTGACATAACAGCATACTTTGAACAGGGCAAGACCATTTACAATGAAGCGGGATGATTTTTCATGTCTTCTGCAGAATATGGTTCAAGCTTTAGAAGTCCAGCAGAGGAAGAAGAACTGTGTGCATGTTTGTCTTTCTGCACTTTTTATCTGCTTTCAGAGGTGGCAAGACTCACATTACAGGAATTTGTAAGCATCTTTAAATTAACCAGATCAAATATGAGTTCTTTCTATACTTGATTCACCATGCTTGAGGGCAAGTTTTACAAGATTAATAGACCCGACGTATCGTCAGCACCGTTTGTTGCCTACTGTTACAGAGCTACACAAATATGGGACAGAAACTGCTGCATCTGCTTCCTTAGACCTTGTGGTGGCACACAGTGATTATATCATTCAGACAGAAGAAATGAAGAATCTAGTAGTGCTTGATTTTTTTTCTCATTTTGAAGTAAATATAAAGCAAAAAGAGATGAAAAAAGGTTTAATTATAAACTTTGTGGGAAAAAAAATGAAGGAATAATATTAATTTGAATGCCTACTTTTAGTGCTTGTGTTCTTCACATTCTAGGTGGAAAAATCCTATGTGTGTAGGATTTTTGCCTGTAGCAACTGATTTTTGTAATTTTTTACTTGAAAACAAGATATAGATAGCAATAAACTTTGAGATGTATTATATCAAAAAGATTTAAGTGCCAAAACAAAAAACAAATAAGTCGTTCTCTTTTAGTCCTTGTGCCATTGTTGAAAAAAAAAAAAAAAAGCTTGCTTATTCTTAGTTAGCATATCTCCTACTTCCTATTTCTATAAATATTCTAAAAAGCAGAAAAGTACTTTTAAATTCAATTCACTAAGAACTGAGATATAAGATGTTTTTCAATACTTCATTGTGTTTATATGGCAAGGTTTGGGTTGCGGGGGACTGCAGGGATGGCCTCTGTGAGAAGAGATTGGGAACTTCTCCCATGTTGGACAGAGTCAGTTCCAGCCAGCTTCCAAATGGACCTGTCACTGGCCAAAGCTATGCCAAGGATGCTGGTTTTGCCTCTGTGATAACATATTTAAGAAAGGCTAAAAAATGCTGTGCATGAGCAGCTGGGATAGAGGAGTGAGTAAAAGTGAGAGAAGCAACCCTGCAGAGAACAAGGTCAGAGACGAATGAGTGGGAGGAGGTGCTCCAGGTGCCAGAGCAGAGGTTCCCTTGCACCCTGTGAAGACCATGGTGAAGCAGGATGTCCCCCTGCAGTCTGTGGAGCAGCACCTCAGAGCAGATATCCACACTGCAGCCCATGGAGGACCCCACATCGCAGCAGGTGGACATGCCCTGAAGGAAGCTGCTGTCCACTGAGAGCTCACTCTGGAGCAGGCTCCTGGCAGGAATTGCAGCCCCTGGGGGACCCACACTGGAGCAGTTTGTGAAGGACTGTATCCCATGGGAGGGACCCCATGCTGGAGCAGGAGTGTGAGGATGGAAAAAGTGTGAGGAAAGAGCTGCAGAGACAAAGTGTCAAGAACCGAGCAAGCACAACCCCTGTTCCCCACAGCTCCGGTGCCCGACTAAAGTTGAGCCTAGGAAGAAGAGTGTGGGGGAAAGGTATTCTCAGTTTTCTCTTTGTTTCTCTTTCTAACCTACTCAATAAATTAAATTAATTTTCCCCGAGTCAAATCTGTTTTGTCTATGACAATAGCTGGTAAGCAATCTCCCTTTCTTTATCTCAGCCTCCGAGCTTTTTTGTCTGTTTTTCTCCCCCTGTCCTACTGAGGAAGGGGAGTGAGAGAGCATCTTGGTGGGTGTCTGGAAGCCAGTGAAGGTTAACCCAACACAAAGTCAGAAAATTTAACTTAATCTTCTCAAATTAGCTTGGTGCTGTAATCACTGCTCCTATTTCCATTTTAGTTTAGCCTAATTCATCTCTCATATGCCTCCCATTTATTAACACTCCCTAGATTTCTTTATACTGTGTATGGTCCATTAGGCTGATCCCATCCATCCTATGCCTCTTCTGCTGTGGCCTCACAGGAGACAGAGAATGACTGTTAAAGCAGCACTTTATACTGACAGCCAAATAAATACTTGTCATTTTAACAATGCATAGCTATCAACAGCCTTTGCAATGCTGCTCTCTTTGACTCAATCCCCATTTTGTCCATACTGCTCATCAAAAAAGATGCAAAAAATGGTGTCTAGACTCAGCCATGAGGAAGATTTTACATCATGCCAGAGAGGAACAGTTTCAGCTTATCAAGTGTCTTCTCTGTAAGTGACTTGTCATCCTCAGTTGGTTGCTTCAAAAAAAATCAAGGAAGGAATTACAAAACTTGTGTATTTAGGAAATCACCATTACATTTGAGTTCAGGAATGTTAGGAAGATGATAACATAAAAAAAAGATGCCAAGATGAGCAGCAGCAGTGATAAGCTGCGGCAAAGACAGACAGGAGTGTTGACAAATTCCTATCAGGAATCTTGCAGTAGTTATAGTCAGCCTTTAAAATTCACAGTCTGCAATAAAGTGGTCAAATAAGCAACCCAGTTTTTTGCTTACAATGCAGAGCAATTATCTAGTTCAGAAAAGAAAGGAAAAGATGTATTTTATTTTTCAAAGTCAATATAATTTTAAATTGCTATTATAAGTTTTGAATGCTTGATATAGATGGTACTCAATCTTTGATGAGGAAATAGTGAAAAAATGTATTATTTCATCTGGCAAGACAGTGAAGGAAATTAAAATCAGCATACAACCTGAAGCCCATTGTTTATACGGGTAAAGGATCCAGTAAGCTGGATGCAGTCAGCAACACCTAGTACAAAGATCTTAAGAAAAATAAAAAGATCAGTGATATCTGTGAGGTTCTAACACAGGTGGAAAGCTGCTTTCTGGAGCAAATTTAACTTGATAGGTTTGGGGCGTTTCCCCCTAGATGCATACTCCATGTGGCCACAGGATAATCATCCTGTTTCTCATTTCTTTATTTCTGTGTTTTGTACAATTTAGAATATGTATCTGTAAAATCAGCTACAACTGAATGAGTTCTGTATAGTAACCACCTTTCACCCACCTTCTTATTTTTTGTTGCAATTAATCTGTTCTGAGTACTTATATTCCTTCTGGTTCCATGTATTTACCATTGAATAAATTCTTTAGAAAAGGATCAGCAACAGGGATTCAGAAGTTATCATAAGGCAAGCAACTTAATGTTTCTTCCTAGCATAAATATTATCAAGGTCCTCAGTGAAGGGCAAATAGATAAGATTCCTTCTGCAGCCTGGCAATGTTATTCTGAAAACAGAAATCTATGACACATTCTAGAGCATAATGCAATTGCTGCCATCACAGAGTGACTAGGTGAGCAGCAATTTTATAGAAAACAATCTAAGGGTTGTACTGGTTCAGAAATCGGATATGAGTCAACAATATAATGCTGTTGCAAAGACTGATACACATACTAGAAAATATATACAGAAATTATACATTACAGGTATGAAATGATGATTTGAACCTCTCTGTCCTTTCAAAGCTACTGTTTCTAGAGTACAGTCTACTTTTGCACACCAGGTTTTAAGGAAGCAGACTTTTGAAGAAAACAAAGTTTGGTTAAAATAATCAGAGATTTAGTAGCTGAATTTTGTGATGAGAGAAATGGAGTATGAGCCTATCAGAGATGGCAAGGAGACTGTGCATACGCTAACAGTAAAAACAGAGACTATGAAAGTGCTAGATCATAGAATCATAGAATCATAGAATATCCCGAGTTGGAAGGGACCCATAAGGATCATCAAGTCCAACTCCTGGCACCACACAGGTCTACCCAAAAGTTTAGACCATGTGACTAAGTGCACAGTCCAATTGCTTCTTAAATTCAGACAGGCTTGGTGCAGTGACTACTTCACTGGGGAGCCTGTTCCAGTGTGCGACCACCCTCTCAGTGAAGAACCTCTTCCTGATGTCCAGCCTACACTTCCCCTGCCTCAGCTTAACACCGTTCCCACGGGTCCTATCGCTGGTGTTTACGGAGAATAGGTCACCTGCTTCTCCACTCCCCCTTGTGAGGAAGTTGTAGACTGCGATGAGGTCCATCCTCAGGGGGACCCTTCCCTTCTCCAGGCCGAACAGGCCCAGTGACCTCAGCCGCTTCTCATCTGTCCTTCCCTCTAGGCTCTTCACCATCTTCGTCGCCCTCCTCTGGACACTCTCCAACATTTTAATGTCCTTTTTGTACTGTGGTGCCCAGAACTGCACACTACTCGAGGTGAGGCCACACCAGCGTAGAGCAGAACGGGACAATCACTTCCCTCGACCGACTAGCAATGCCATGCTTGATGCACCCCAGGATACGGTTGGCCCTCCTGGCTGCCAGGGCACACTGCTGGCTCACATTCAACTTGCTGTCAACCACAACCCCCAGATCCCTCTCTGCAGGGCTGCTCTCCAGCATCTCGTCGCCCAGTCTGTACGTATAGCCAGGGTTGCCCCGTCCCAGGTGCAGGACCCGGCACTTGCTTTTATTAAACTTCATGTGGTTGGTGATCGCCCAGCTCTCCAATCTGTCCAGATCTCTCTGCAAGGCCTTTCCACCCTCATCCGAGTCCACAACTCCTCCAAGTTTGGTGTCGTCGGCAAATTTGCTCAAAACACCTTCTAGTCCTACATCCAAATCATTTATAAAAACATTGAGGAGGACTGGCCCTAAAATGG
Source organism: Anser anser (assembly GCF_964211835.1). Lineage (NCBI taxonomy): Eukaryota > Metazoa > Chordata > Aves > Anseriformes > Anatidae > Anser > Anser anser. Next base: position 15,156,801 of record NC_139725.1, on the reverse strand, counting down.
AGTCTTGAGGGACCCCACTAGTGACCATCCGCCAGCCAGATGTGGCCCCATTTACCACAACCCTTTGAGCCCTGCCCATCAGCCAATTGCTCACCCATCGTATGATGTTTTTGTTAAGTTGTATGCTGGACATTTTGTCCAGTAGGATCCTATGGGAATCCTAGATGTTCCAATGGTAAAGATAACGAACACTATTTCAGTCTGCTTGGAGACCGCTGGTGATTTTAAAGAACAATGGTTGTTAAGAATGAGATAGGTCCTGCCTTCTGACAGTGAGATAATGATTTTCAAGGTGCTTGCCATCTCTCTATTCTATGCCATCTCTCTATTCTATGATTTCTCTAACTTTCACAGAATGAGTTTCTAATTTATTATTGCATTCAGTTTTAAAATTATTTACTACACTGTCTTCCTCTATATTCTGAAGAATATATTGGGCACTGCAGCACTGCCTACTTTGTCCCCAGCGGCTGGAAATGCACACTAGTACTTCTCTCTTAGGCATGTAAATTCAGCCTGAAGATGAGCAGATCTGGCCCTACTTCAAGCTCTTCCTCTAGCTTGGAAAATTGGTGGGTGATGGACAATGTGTTAACAAGCCACTTTTAACTGAGAATTAGACTTAAGTCTCTACTCATCTGCAGTAAAATGCTAAATCTCCTTTATTCATTTGCACATCTTAAGGATTCAGTGCATAAACATGGTACCATTTCTTCACCCAAAGTGTCTTCTTATGTTGAGCAAGTAATAGTACATCAACAATCTTTTTCTGACAGATGTTAAGTCACACTCTGCTGAACTTCCCAAATGATTTAGTGAAGCATCTGAAATGCAGCTGTGCACTTCAAAAAAAAATGTAGTCAGATTCTGAGAACGCCCAAGAGAAGACAAATCTATTACCAAAACACTGACTGCAACTACAATTCTTTGATATACGTCCCTGTATTTTCAACCAAGTGGTTCAGCAGGTTTCATGAGAATATCAGTAGTACTAAAAAGGTTTGACCACATCAACTTGGTCTGTACCAGCCCATTGATCCTTTCGATATAGGCAACCCTGTCTATCAAAGTCAGAGATGAAAGTCAGAGGTAGCTTTGACTGCAGAAACAATGAGATGGTGGAGTTCAGGATCCTAAGAGGAGGGAGCAGGGCAAAAAGCAGGACCACAACCCTGTCTTTCAGGAAAGGAGACTTTAAGCTCTTCAGAGATCTGCTTGGAAGAATCCCTTGGAATACAGCTCTAGAGACAACAGAGGCCCAAGAGAGCTTGCTGATATTCAAGAATCGCATTATCCAAGCTCAAGAATCAAGAAAGGTCCGTCCTGACAAGCACAAAATCAAGCAAAGGCAGCAGGAGGCTTGCACAGAAAAGCAAGTTGCTCGAGACTGAACTCAGACATATGGAGGAAGGTGCAAGAGGTAAAAAAAGTAGGGGCGAGTGACCCAGGAAGAAAATAGATAGACGCTTATCCTCACTGGAAGGAGGATGATGTTAGGAAGCACTTAAAACAACTGGACTTATATAGGGGGCCTGATGGGTTGCACCTGCAAGTGCTGAGGGAGCCGGCTAATGTTACTGCAAGGCTGCATTGATTATCTTTGAATGGTCATGGTGATTGGAAGAGGTTCCTGAAGACTATAAGAGAGAAAAAGTCACTATTTTCAAGAAAGGCAAGAAGGAAGGTCCACTGAACTACAGGCCAGTCAGCATCAGCTCAGTCCCTGGGAAGGTGATGAAGAAAATCCTTCCAGAGATTCCTAAACCTCCAATCTCAAATACACGAAAGACAAAAAGGTGACTGGGAGCAGAGAGCATGGATTTACGAAGGGGAAATGCTTAAGTAACCTGATGGCCTTCTACTGAGGTGGCTAAATTGGTGGATGAGCAGAGAGTAGTTGTTTACCTGCACAGATCTTTTGCATGTAAAGCATCAAATTCCAGGGAATTTTCTCTGTTCATTAAGGATCCTAAAGCACCTAAGCAGAAAATAAGGTTTACCACTTTTGTTTTGTTCTTCAAAAGCTCCAAATATTCCATGGAAGTACTTTTCAAGAAATAAGCTATAAACGTTAGATTGAGATAATATGATATCATTCTTTGATATGAAGGTAAAATAGAATCTGACAAATAGGATATAAGAAAGGGGGATTTTTGCTTTGGGCCTACTCTAGACATGAATTGAAACAGTACTGTTCACCAGATACAAATGCAGAGTCCCAAGGCTGTAAAACACAATACGCAAATGGGGAGAAAAGTGTGCTACATCCGATCACTTTCCAACACACGAAATCTCTTCAGTTTGATCGAGCCAATAATCTGTGTGTTAAAGTCACAGTGTTTCTAATTTGTATTAGCAAACCACTGCCAGTTCCTGAAAGAGTACAGAAGGTTAATGTTCCATACACTGCTGGAGTGTCTCAAATGTGTCCACTGAGAATTTACCTTTTAAAAGAAAATTGGTATCGTATCTTCTAAAAACATTAGCAATAGAAAAAGCATAAATTATCATAAATTATGACTGTGTTATAGTCAACTGCTCTTTTGGATCTCAGCTGGAGCACTCAAGTTTTTTATCAGTCTGATTGGAAAAACTGTGGCAAATGTGCAAAGCAGTAAGTTTAGGTACTGCAGAAGCTGCAGTTTCAGTTTTCTTAGTTAAGAGATACTGATTTTATCTGTACAACTTTGGATGTGTTTTAAAGTGTTGATGATAAAATTTTTTCTTGAATCAAAAAGTTTTTTAAAAAACTGGGACAAGATATAAACAATATAATCATATTTCATATTCCATTGTTTATAAGCGAACTCTTATGAAACAAAAGAAGAACGATATTCTATATGCTCAGTTTACTTCCAAGCGAATCTGCTGGAGGCATGAGGAAAAATGAATCTACCATTTAGATTGGTAAATCTACTCCTTTGAGTGCTAAAATAATCCTTATATGGTTGATGCTGTTCTGCCTGGGATGCAAGCTTACAGAGAAAGAAAGGACCAATGACCCACCTAACCACTCCTGCTTCCTAAAAATCATAAGCCCTTTTCCTTTACCGCATGCACATTTATTAATGTAGGAGTACTGGGAAAACCAAGAGTAAAACTACAGAAAATTTTCTCTGGATTTTGAATTTTACACAAGTTGCTTTTTCTTCTTGTCTGAAACTATGATGCAATATTGCTGTGCTGTTTAAACCACTGGACAGTCATATTACATGCTAGAAATGGTGAATTTCAGTGAGAACCAATATCAATTATATGTAACGTGTTTTCCTAACATTATCTTCCGGAGTTCTATCAGACACCATACATACAAAGACTAGTAGCAATCTTGTCTAGTAACAACAGAAGAGTACAGGAAAGCCTCAAGATTGTTTACAAACAGTTTCTTTCAAAACTTTTCCTACTCTTTGATCAAGACTCTCACATAAACACTGCAACAGTATTATTCATGTAAATACAATATCATAAAAGGTTAGTAATATGTGTCTAGAATAGCAATTCATGTTGTTGAATTTCTAATCATCAATCTAAAGAGTTGTCATTGTAGTGGCAGATTAAATCAGAGTGGAGTTATAATCTCTCTAAACTATTTTCCAAACTGGAAATCTTACTGTGTTGGGAAAGGCGAAGGGGAAGGGGAAGGGGAAGGGGAAGGGGAAGGGAAAGGGGAAGGGAAATTAGAACAACTGAAAAAAAGAATGTACCTCTAAGCCTATTTCCAAGCATCAGTCTGCTCCGTAATTACATTTCTTACGGTTGCTGCAGACCAAATTAAAAGTAGTTGGCCACAAAGCACAAAACCCATGGAGACCTGGTGCCATTAGTAATCAGAGGTGATGATTAGTGAGAATAGCAGAGGAGACATTAAACTGTGCTAAGCTGTTAGAGAGAGACAGGCAAGATACTGAAATGTAGGCAATGTGGGAAGGAAAAAAGCAAGTGAAGCCCAAGTGACAGTAAAAATATTTTCAGCTACAGTGTTTGTATGCAAAGATCACCTAGTGAGTGAAAACCTGGCAGGCGAGTGATCGGTACTGTAGAACTCTCATCATTTAGTGGTGTGTTTTTTTGTTGTCGTTGTTTGTTTTGTTTTGTTTTTTTTTCTCTTATCCCCATTATTTTCCAATGTGTTTTCTTTTTACCTGTTTCTTTAACTTCTTATTTTGACTTGTGAACTGGTGGGAAGTATGAAATTGACAGATAAGTGACTGAAGTCCTTAATAGTCTTTCCAACAGTCACAGCATGGGCAGAAACTGAAGAAGATTTCTCCTTGCCTACTGCTTGCTAGTCTGCTCCATCTGTGTTCCAAAGAAATCTGCTCATAGAAAGTGAGAAAGTTTCACTCCATTGATCTAGCTAATCTTTCAAGCACTCCAAAAGAGTATTTACTACGAATATTGTTGGAACTGACATTTTCTGGATTCAGTTAGCATAAAAATTACATGTAAAGGGAGATATCAACGTGATAGATGTGGTCAATGAAGAACAAGACAAGAAGTGTACAGGCCACAGTTATCCCTCTAAATTAAAAAGTGGTCTTCAGCCTTGTCATGAAGGTAGTGCAAAACCTGCTGCATGTCTTTGGAACATGGCAAGATATTATTAGATAACATCTTTAATTAATATCTAATAATATTTTTAGATAATAAGATATAATTAGCAATCATTATTGACATCAGTAGGCTGTTAATCCCATAATGTCTTACTGCAGGTTGGTGAATGTGAACCATATACAAATTAAAATCATTGAGGTTTTGATTTTTTTTTTCTATCCTATGGAAGATCTCACGTTTTTGGCTATTATCTGAACATAATAAAAGGCAATACAGCAATATCAGTTTATGTGATTATACCAAGCTCTGGCTGCCATCTGGGATATACACAAACTGTAATAGCATGAACAGAATCTATTTGAGTTCTTCTGGGAAAAGAGTTGTTTCACTAGAGCAGAAAAACCTGATTTATAACTTTTATCAATCAATAAGAATGGTATAAAATCATTTATAGTATATAGATCTATTTATAGTATAAATATAGATCTCTGAACAATAGATAGTTGGGAGGACTTTGCAAGTCACAAAATCAACACATCCACAACACATAGATTTAGAAGAGATCTATTCTTGCCTTCTTAGATCTCGGAGACTGTGAAATAAACAAATTTTGAGAATAGCTGATAGTTCTTAAGTCATGAAGATAAATATCAAGAAAATAAAATATACTGAAAGGTATAAAAATAATAAAGGCATCTTAAATACAAGATACCTCCGGGACGAGCTTTGTATTGGGAGTTTCCCAGGAGAAACTGCCTCATCCACTGGAATCTTGTTTTCAAAGGCTTACTGTACTGAGTGGGTGGAAAGATATTCTGTTCTGCCTTGTTTTACATATTACCCCCTTCTCTTTTCTACATTTGCCTTGGTTCTTTGCAGTCACCTAACAAAAAGTCAAAAAATTCCTTCAACCTGATATTCAGCTCCCTCTCCCACACATACCAAACTTTGCAATAAATCATGTAGACACACTGAAATCTGTCCAAACAAGCCCCCTCCCAAGTGACACAGGAAGCTTGAAACACCACCTGACATTGTAGGCAAGATTATTAGAAGCACAGCTACATGCATCATTTAAAATCATTAGCATAAAATCAATAGCTCTAGGAAATAATTACAGTTTTCACCATGACCTTGTCCCCCATGGTACTTCATCCTCTAGGGTTATCTAATTAAGGTCTAAGAAGGATAGTTTTGTTCAAGGATTTTGCATGAAATTTAACTGATATATAGATATTGAAAGGCTCCTCCTCCATTCAGAAAAGCCCTTTAGTTCCTTGTCTTTGATTCTAAATAAAGATGCTTAGAAACCTGACGGTATGATTGTGGTTACAAATAGGTTTAATTTATGTTAAGTAATATTTAGGAAACCTTTCCGATTATAACAGAAGTGAGGTACTAAAATGAAGAGCTTACCAGAAGTATTAGAAAGGATGTGAAATTTCCTTTGCAAGCTACCTTTAAGAATAAATTTGACTGTTGTTTATATCCTACCTTGGGATAGTGCAGGTTTATCTACTCTGCATTGTTCAAGATGGGTGAACGGAGTAATATCCTGAAGTCTTTTTTCAGTCCTATCTTTGAATGCTTTCTCTTTAATAAATAAATAGCTTTCTATAATCACCTAATCTAACTCTACTTTAGTTCTCCCACTATGATCCCAGTGTGCATCCAAAATGTGTGAAAATCAAAAGCTGTTATTTTTTAACTGTTAGATTTATAAACTTCCCTTATAACAGAATGTGCAGGCATTGTCTTTACTCCTGGACACCAACACTGGCAATAAAACCTCTGAATTTGGATGTTATATGATACTTGGAGATGTTTTATTTACTGCTTGAATTCAAAAGTTCTCACTGACATGGCTTTTTAAGGCCTTCTATTCAGAACAGATGGGATATAACTAAGGTTTAACACATAAGGCTATGTCTATTTCTATTCCTAAAAGTAGAACAGACTCATTTTGTATCCCTGAGAAAGTCACTGAAGTTTTCTTAGCTTCTCAGTTTACCCAAAAAATGTAATTGACTGTTTATATCTCATGGACATAGCTGAGCACACTGTTGACAGAAAAAACAGATCTTTTTCAGAAGAATGAGTATTCAAGACATTGAATAACTCAAAATCAACAATGAGAGACCAAGTCACATATCAAGCCATCACTCAGAATTTTGCACAATACATTTACCACACTCAGAACTGTACAGTCACCTTCTATTTAGCATGCCTATCTTATCTGTCCCCATTGAGGCACTGTCTCCTTTGACTGCAAAGTAAACATCATGACTCTCATGGAGGTAGTAAGAAGCCAACCAGTAAGGATCACGTGCTAATCCATTCACTACAAGTCTGGAGATAGTAAAGCATACATGACTTGGTGTGCTCCTATTGTTTCCAATCTGATTAAAAGCATCTGAGCTTTCGCAAAGGATTTGTACTTACCAGATTTCCAGCATAAGTTTGTCAATTTAAGACACTTGGTAAGTTTAAGAAAGTCAAGGATTTTCCCAAAACATAGCTACCATGAGACATCTAGAACTTCAGAACAAAATGGCTGGGATTGACACAAATTTCAAGAGGAAATATTTGACAGGAAATTCACTCTGGCTGTGCCTCTACATCTGCAATTGTGAATCTGTTGAGGTGGGATGAAGCAACTTGATCTGGGAGAATTTAAGGACTTAACTGTTCCATCACTGCCACGCCATAACATTTTCACAGGAGCATCTAAGAGTTAGCCACTGATGGATAAAACCAAACAAGATTGGCTCAAGGGAGCAGTCTTGGAATACAGGAAGAGAAGAAGCCTTTTGTGTTGGTGTATAGATGTCAAAAAATAAAAAATAATTAAATATATATACATATTAATTTAGAATAGAATCATCATCATAGAATGGTTTGGGTTGGAAGGGATCATAAAGATTATCTAATTCCAACCCCCGCCATGGGCAGGGATACTTCCCACCAGACCAGGTTGCTCAAAGCCCCATCCAACCTGGCCTCGAACACTTCCAGGGATGGGGCATCCACAGTGCATCCACAGCTTCTCGGGGTAACTTGTTCCAGTGCCTCACCACCTTCATACTCAAGAATTTCTTCCAAAAATCTCATCTAAATCTATTCTTTTTCAGTTTAAAGCCATTACTTTTTGCCCTATCACTACACTCCCTGATAAACTGTCCCTCTCCATCTTTCTTTCTTCTTCAAACTGCCCTTTGCACTTTTCTGTCAACATTTTCTGATTCCACAATCTCTCAGAGGGAAAAGGTAGAAATCATGCTGGAAATATGGGATTCAAATTAGGACAACATAAAAAAAGAGATATAATTGAGTTCTAGACTTCATTTTCCAGCAGCTATGATGCCATGGTTTTAAAGATCATCCAAAACTGTTTAGCTGCATTTCTATTAAAACCAAGCCACCTAGTCCTAAATGACAAATAGAGTATAAGGCTTGCTACTAGCTCTGGTTATTTAATGCAGACTGTCACCAGTGAGGCTGATTTCCCTGCCCTGCTCTGTCTTTGCAATGAGGCTTAATAAACACCGACAGTGATTACACAGAAATAAGATTTTAAACAGTCCCAATTCCATCCTCGGAACGGATAAGATGGCTAATAAATATGCTAAACTACAGAGAAGGCTGATTCTGAAATATGGCCTGTCTCAGGTGAAAACTATGACACTCTGGGCGCTTTCAATACAATTACATGAGATTCTTGTCTGAAATTCTCTCCCTTAGCTGTATCCAAATTGTACCCTTCACTTTCTTGTTCTAGAGAGCTACGACATGAACTGATATGTCCTCTGCTGGGAGACAACTCCATTTAAAAAAAAAATAACAACAGTTGTACACCCAAATGAGGTCACTGTACATGTATAATAGAGAATCACATGTCATGGGTGATATTCACACAATTCAGTTGAATTCCTCTTAGCAGCATGCTCTTAGAGCATTTAAATAAGGTACAAAATTGTGCACTCATTCTGTTTTACCACTGTTTTCATTTATATAAAATATTATCAATATTATTAGAATGTACTTAAAATGCTAATCCTTAGGTACATTTGAGGGCTAGCAGGAAACATACAAATTGAGGAAAGTGGGATTATTGAAGCAAATTGGTGGAGGTTAAGGTATCATTAAGCAGTATACACTATAATATAAATATTAGGCAATAAACCTGGTTGACCTTCAATTTACTGATAATTCAATCTCACAAGAATTTTCTGGTATGGCTGGCAAGGTGACAGGTATTTATCCTATGGCCAAACCTTAACAGTTAGGTCTGTATTGAATTTAGGTTTTAGATTATCAAAACAAGGGGAGTAGGCAGGAGTAAGAACTGACCTTTATAGTTAACTGAGACATGGTTGACATTACTTAAAAAACATGAATTACAGAGGTCATTTAAAAAAAAAAAATGGGAGGCTTATAACTTGAATGCTCATGGAATTCAAGTAGCAAAAATTGATAGCAAAGATAAAATAGCAACCAAGCAAAGGGATTGAAAGTAACAAGAGGCATGTCAGTAACAGGATAAGTTTTACACAGGAAAGAGGCTGACATCAAGAAATCCTCATTCAGGAATGTAAGAAAGATAATCACTAAATCTGAACAAGTAACCAGAAAAGTTATTGGCAAATTTTCTGTAAGTGCTACGTCAGTAAAGGTATAAATTGCTTTCCCTGCAATTTCAATGTTTAAGTGATTAATTTCGCTGAATGTTTATCAGACAAGTTAGGCTTACCAACAAGTGGTAGATGAAGTCCACTGAAGAAAAGAATCTATTCCTCACATCATGTGATGTATATCCAATCAAGAAAGAAAATTCAGTCAAAGTTATTCAGTGGAAATACTTGCAAGGAGAAATGATGTGATGATGTTTAGAAGAGATTTCATATTTTTTTTTAATCTATATTTTCTGGAAAATATTTTAATTTTTAAAAGAAGAAATCTTAGAATACCTTTCACTTGTAACAAAGTAACAGAATTATTACATATGAAGAATAAGAGAGAGATGTTGTGATGTATGACTGCATCTATTTCATCAGGGCCCAATTCTCATACTCTTGATTCCATTATATCTCTCTGTAATTCTGACTGCAGTTGTGTTCTTCCTTTCTTATATCAGTTGAATACGAGGAAAATAAAATTCTATATGGTATTGAAACTGTGTATACAGGTTTCATAAAATGTATGTGATATCTGCATAGATATATGCATATGTGTATATACGCATATATACACACACAAACACATCACCTAGTTTTGCATCACTTCTACTTACATTTCACCATTCCAAGCTGTCCCTTAGTTGCATAATCAAGATTTAGGTATATGCATACACCTGGATTTTCCCAGCATCATTTGTCCAGATCCCTGACCAGAACTCAATGAAGTGTTTCAGTACATACACTATTTTATGGTACCACTAGATACCTCACTAGCGTGTATTTTGGGACTGTCCCTCCACGCAACCTCTTCTAATGATCTAACAGCCTACAAATAAGCAACCAGGGGGGTTGTGTTGTATGTTAAACCTTTAATACAAGCAGAATGCTGTGTCAGCAACAATTCTAGTTTCTTTCTTTGGTACGATTAGATACACATGGTGAGACTTCATTTCCATCATGTTTATAGTTTCAGCATTGCCTAGGGGGGTTATAAAAACTAGTCGTGCCTGTGCAATTTTTGTGGCATGGCTAAAAGAATAGCCTTGAACTCTGAGAATGATCTCTGGATGTAAAATGGAAATGGGCTATCATTCATTCCTTTCTTTTCTGGCTACATCAAATAACACTTTGGTATTTAGACATAATCCACAATGTATAAATGCTGAGTAAGAGAGAAAGAGGGAAGCTCTCTCAGTCTGACTGGAAATTCAAATACCAAGGGAAAAAAGGTCTCCAATAAGAATACAAAAATTATCCTACACCCTGATCCTCCCTGCTTTGAACTTTTTTGAAACTATTAGACCCCAAAAACTACACAGCTTCTCTCACGAGGAGGTAGCACCTGAGAGGTGAACAGATTATGACGGTGTCATGTATTTTACCATGAAAGAAAAGGAAGATCGAATGAGTATTTATGATGACTTGCAAATGGCAAGGTGGTACACAGCAGAATTTGATACTGCTTTTTTCAGTTTTACACAGTATAACTCTTCAATAACTGCCATTTACACAAGGCACAACATAACAGGAATATCATATCACTGCCAGGCAGGGCAGGCCTATGGCAGAGCTGGAGATCCACACCCCTGTGTTGCTGCTGGGGCAGGGACTGATGGCCCTAGGCTGAGCTGAAATGGAACTCCTAGTCCCATGGTCAGGGTCTGGGGAAGATGGTCAGGGCCAGCATGGGCTGTTAGTATCCTCAAGGCCCTGACATTATGCCACACAACATAAGAAGTCTCCTTCCTTTCACGGTGCTCTTAAAATTAAAACCTGAAAAGTTGGGCAGATTTTTTTAAAAATATAAAGTAACAACTTTTTTTTTCCAAGTCAAAAGATAGTATATGTTTTAACTCCTCTTTCTGATTTTCTCCATCTGAAAAACAGTAACTACAGTTCTTTAAGTTTATGCAATATGACAGAAAATTTAAGGGAATCTTTTTTATGATTACAAATTTTGAGTGAGGGAAATCAGGAATTAGTTCCAACAATTTTGTATTAGTGTGTAACTCTGCTATGAAGGCAAAATGCGTATTTACAAAATGCACAGTGATTCACAACCTTAAACATATTTATAGATAAAGGTGGCAAAAAGATAAACAGTAGGACAACTTTATATCCTACCAATGTGCAGTTAAAACTTGAGCACTCCTCACACGTCAGACATGTAATTTTTGACTTGTTTAATGCTTGTGATTTTTTCTTAATATTTATATTAAACTCACTGAAAAGGCATCAGTGGATCCTATAAATGACTGTATTCTCATTTTAGAGTATCCTGTCTTTTTTATTTCTTGATATTATAGATGAAAGAGTTGTGTCTAGATCTAGCATCATTTAAGATAAAGTGCCATTCTCACTGGGTGCCCTATTAGTGACAATTTTGCATTCTAATGAATCTGTAGCCACCTAGGATTTCACAGCCATCACTCTGCAGCACTTAATGGTCACTTGGAACTTCATTAACACGAATAGGAACCAGACCTCTGTGCTCTAAAATCACAAGCACTTGTCGCAGAATATAAGGAAACAAACATTATTTCTGTTATAACCATAGGAGCCATGACAAAGCTAAGGAGTTCTGAGTCCATCTAATAACAGATGGTGAGTATTTACACTGGTTAGTTTGACTAATTATTGAATGAAATAGAATTGTACATACTTAGAATAATACTGTAACAGAGAGTTTGAGATCTTAAACTGTCATTTAAAAGGAGGATTTGTCTTGCTTTTAGTAATCCTGAGGCCTACAAAAGGGATTTTAATGGATTTTTATTGAACACATTTGCATATTTCATCCCAAATCTATACTGTTGCATAGTCAGATGCGATTTAAACTCGCTGACAGAGAGAATCAAACACAGCAAAGAACATTGATTCACCATTGTGTAGTTGGACAGGACACCCCTACAAAATGACTGACTGTCAGAAAGCTGACAGATGCAAATTTGCTTTGAAAATTAATTTTGGAATGCTTAGTCATAATTTGTGGTAAGCAATTATTGATTTAAAGTGCAAAGTTTACATAAAAGTAAAAAATAAATTAGTTGGTTGCTCACAAAAAAACTTCTCTATTGATATAAATGGAGATCAGAAGGTGAGAAAGAAAAGAAGGATGCGAAAAAAGGCATAAAACACAGATTATATATGCTTCAAAAATAAAAACAAACAAACAACCAAACAAAACACCTTAGAAGAAATCAAAGTTCTGTGTTCTTTTATCATTTATTGTCTATTTTCTGTACTAGGCACAGTTATGAACACTTCTACATAACTTAACAAAACCCTCAGAATGGAGGAGTGGTGCCCACTCTGAATGTGTGTATGAACTAAAAGGCAAAACTGATTAGAGAAGAACAGATGAGGTGGCAGATTTTGGATGGATGGATGCTGTGAGTTCATGTAAAAAACAACAAAACAAACAACCAAAACAAACAAAACAACAAACAAAACAAAACAAAAAACCACCACCACTAGTCTCTGTGGAAAAATAATTAAGGAATAGGCAGGACAGATATTCCTGGCCTATGCAGTAGTAGTATTTCATATCTGTAGGAGGAAGAGAATGAAAGAGGAAGTAAGACCTTTGACCTGTCAGAATTATTCTCCAATTTATACTCTATTTATTTAGGCAAGGAAAAAAACAAACAAACAACAACAAAAAAAACTATTTATTTCTTTTCTTGAACAGTCTTATCTGTTCTTATCCTGAACAGTGCTGTTTACTTTGTGTACAACATAGATTGTACAAGCTGACCCAGTCACAGTGTATCTAAACCCAGAGTCTACAAAAATGCTATCACATTCACCTTCTAAATGAGGAACAGGTTCTAATTTTTTTTATTTAAATTATTTTCTAAGAGTGTCAGTCCCAAAAGAGAGCATTTCTATTTCTGCTTACCACTCAAAATTGTAAATGCTTATCATGGTTTCTTGTGCTTCTGAACTGACAGTCCTGAATAACAGATTTGTACAAAACTGAGAATCAGTACAAGTTTTTTCTCCTATGGAACTACTTATGAAGTGCCATGATCTAAAAATGCTACATCTGCAGGGTATAAAATCAGTTGATTTCATAAGCTATTTCCATCCCTTATCTTTTTGCCTGACAATGCTAAAGTGGTAACAATCAGTTTTAGTTACCATGATGTAGTTTTGAAAGTCAAACATTACAAACTGATTTCAAAACTACCAAATATCATTCTAAGCAACTATCTGGAGGAATCTTTCTGATTCTTTCTGATATGGGCTGAATTAAATTCATAATCAAGCCAGAACACTCCTGACTGCAGATAAGAAAGAACATTATTAACTTTATTTTACTGAATTTTTTTTCAGTATGTCACATTTTCACCCATGCATGATAAATTAATGTTATATCTAACCACAGGTATGGTGGCTCCTGGAAATATGTCCACACAACCTAAAATTGTATAGAACACGTTAAAGGAAAGTCTTTCCTTCTTTTCTATTGCCCCACTGTTTATATCGTTAGTTTATAGTATATGTAACGTTCTCTTTCCCTAGAGAAGATACTAAAAATAAAATAATTATTTTTATCAAACATAAATTTTAATGTAGTACCTTCACACTGACCTCATATGCTTTTGTATTAATTACATCATTACATCTCACAGTCAAGCATTTTATGCTTTGGGGAATTTTAATTTGAAGCACACTGACCTTGGTACACATGTTGTTTTGTTTTGTTTTGTTTTCTGGATAAAAGGTTATAGTCTGTTCTTTAGCCTGTATACTGATACTCTAAGAATCAGCATTAAAAAAACAAATTTCCATGGAAACATGGCTCCCAAGGTATGTCTGGTTTCCTGCAAAACATAGTACCAGCAAGCAGAGAATATGATGATAAACTGACAACATAATGTTTGTATCTACCATTTATTATAAAACTATTTAAAAACTCAAAGATTTCTGCCTTTTGTCATGGAGTATATTTTTTACAATAAAAAGATCTACAATTGTTCTATACAACATTTTTAATACACTCATCAACATAGAGCCTTAATTAGATACCCCTTCTCATTTTTGTTACACTGAAAGTTATTAAATGTAAATTTGGATACCACTGTGCTCTGTTTTAGCTATAGATTTGAATTTGGCCAAATCTTACTGTCTATAAACATATAAAACCATTGTGCCACAACACTAGATGATAGATGAGAGGACTCCTTAAGAGCCATTTAAAACTAAAGCATTAGCCAGATAAGACAAGTGGGTGTATTTGCACTTATAGACTCAGAGATGCCAGAAAGAATCATAATACAACATAATTATTTCTTTGTCCACAGTAGCTCTGCAAATGCACTTCATTTCCAGTAGTCACTGCTCTCTGTTATCCTGCACCATGGTTCCCAGGCAGCTGTGTACCCTAATGCTAACTTACTGAATTTACCTTCAAAGCAAAAACTACCATTCATTCTGAACTCTGCACAACAAAGCAAAGTAGGAGAAAAGGTCACAAAATTCATTTCCTGTAATGACCTAAGCATGTATCCAAATATGAAAGACTAGTGCGTTGCTTTTTTCTTCCTCTAAATAATCATGTTCCTGGCCATTTATTCTGACAGGTCTTTAATACATGAATACAGATGAGGGAGCAAACGATAGATAAGAAATTTAAGAAAATATTTTTTGAAGGAATATTATTTATTTTATAGTCTTTGAAGAGCATCTGACAGCAAGCCATGCTACATGGCAAGCCTGACTTGCAGCAGTATAAAGAAAGCAAAGTGGCCCTGAAAACATTACTGGAAAGGAACACCTCTGAACTTATGAAGGTTGATCTTTGGCCAGTAGAATCAGTCCTGGTGGTAAGACTGGTGATTACAGGTCTTGAGAAGGAGCTGGGAGAAAATGGTTCATTTATTTCTTCACTGAAGTGTGTAAAATATATTTGTAATTACAATGAGGGTTGAAGGAAACAGAGAGCTTTGATTATCCAGAAAAGAAAACAACAAAAAATGTCTCTTAAAAAGCTTCTCTTCATTAAAAACAGATCATATTTCAGCAGGACTAAGATGCGTGGAAGAAGAGATACTACAAGACAGAAGCCAATTCTCAGTTCTTGTCCCTGAATGGTGAAGTTTTCTACAATTCTATGAACAGGTTGCCCAGGGAGGTGGTGGAGTCACCGCCACTGGGGCTGTTTAAGGAAAGGTAGCGTGTGGTACTTAGGGACATGGTTTAGTGGGTAATATTGGTGTTAGGGGGATGGTTGGACCAGATGATCTTGGCGTTTTCTTCCAACTTTAATGATTCTATGATTCTAAGTTCTGAAGAGCTCTTTCTGAGTAGCTTTATTTTGTATCTGCTTCTCCTTATTTTAGACCTTAAATCAAATGCTACAAGAAAAAATCTCTGATTTACTTTCCTTCAGAGTTTTAGCATTCTTCTTCTTCTATCAGAGAAATTTTGTTTGTTTGTTTGTTTGGTTTGCTGTTTTAAATATAGAAACACAGCATTCAGTGATACTCATTCTACTGGACAGTAAAACATCTGGGAGTTTGTATAAGGATTTATTGTCATTATACTGGAGAGGCTGTGTATTACTTGAGAAATAAGGTAAAATAATTGAACTCTCATCGCTTACTGTTAAAAAAGACAGACTGGAATCAAAAGCAATCAATCAATCTTCCCACTGTCACCTTGGCCCTTCAGTCTATAGTTTTTACTCAGTCCTGCAAACCGGTACAGCTCTGCACTGCTATCAGCAATCAGTTCCTTAAATGGAGGCAGGGAGACTGAAGAAAAAAACATTTAAAAAAAAAAAAAAAAGGAACTTTTAATCCTGTAACGAGTAATTCATCAGCTTCCAGTCTCAGTTTTCACACACACAGATACACCCTGCAGGCAAAGGACAGGCACTGTTTGTCGGCTGGTGATAGGCTGTGATTTGGAACCATATTGTTTGGCATCCTTTAAGGCATTAATAACAACAGCTTTTAATTCCTGGCTTTTTACAAGCAGCAGCATGTTGTATTGGTCATTGGGTTTAGACCTCTTAGCACTGCTCAGAGATTTGCTAAGTGAGTTGGGGTTTTATTCTGCTTACAAGGTGTCTCTTAAGTCATCAGCCAGATACCTCCTGGCACTGTTCCCTCAACAGGGCTAATGAATTATGACAGTTCATCTCAAATTGCCCAGCTCAAACATTTAAATGTCCACCACAATCTACCAATGAACCCATCTGACTGCCATTAGGGATCAGGGGGAGAAGCTTATTAATACACATAAGATTTGGCAGCATGTCAGACCTAATCTATCACAACAGCTGAGATAATACCCTATCCTGTGGTGAGAGGAGAGAGCACCAGCAGTGTAGCGTCACCAGGGAGGGCGCTGGTGCCATCCAGCTTTGCTGCATCTCGCTCTATCTTCCTACACTTCCTTATGTGGTACTTCGAAGGGTACCCATTTCTTTCAGCAGAGATGTTCTAATCTTTGCAAGATGTGAAATACACTTATAAAAAAGTATCTTTTGGAAGTAGGAAATCTACAGCACGTTGGTTAATTAAACATAGTACTTATCTGATCCCCTTTTCTATACCATAACCATGGCAGAACAACGTGAGCTACTAACGAGCATTTAGCTCAGTTTGCTAAGGCAATTTTTTTTCAGTCAAAGAATCTAAGTGTTATCACCACAAAATAGCTGGAGAACAAAATTAAATGTCCTAATATGTAGCTCTAGGTAGCTACATTTTTCCCTGAAAAGCCTCAAGAAGCAATTTGGGATAAAGTCCTTTTCATTTTGGAAAAACATTATTGTATCTTTGGTACTATCTCTGTTTAAATATATATCCTATACTATGAACTATTGCTTATAATTTAAGACTCATGCTTTATTTCCAATCCAAGTGAAAAACAGTTTTCTCAGAAGAAGCTACTGTGACCAAATCAAATTCACTTTTTTTTTTTTCTTTTTTTCTTATGGTAGGGGTAATATCCAGTAGAGAGAAACTTTTTGATAATAGAAATGTCTCTGGAGACACATAATGGGAAAGAAGGCATGTTACAGCTCATTTACTTATAGCGGTTATGTGTTAAATTGCGGATGAACTAAAATAGACTATAATTCTTTGAAAAAGGCAGCAGTGAAAGGGTTTGGAAATCTATCCCAACAGAATTGCTCTTTGAGTTAATATTCTATGGCTCAGAATAATTATCCGTATTATTGATCCTGCCTGTGTGGTATGGGCATCCAAACAGCACCAAGTAATGCTCATAGTCTTCTCCAAAAGACTAAAACTTGGAGTGGAGCATGCTATTCACAGAAGGGATATGAAGAAGATTTCTTCAGTCAGCTTGCAATTAATTTTCCATCATGCCAACACCAGTACAAAAGTTGGAAAAACATTGTCAAAATGAGAAAACAACTGTGTAAGATTTGTTTGCCGTTATCAGCCCCTTACTTCAGTCATTCCCACAACAAACTGCCACAAGTTTTGAATACAGAGACAGAAGAGAAATATTTTGAGGCTTTCCACTGGGATGTGAAAATCATAACATTTGCCCACATCACCAAGTGCATGACAAGGCTAGGTCAGCTGCTTTAAGTTTGCAGTGACAGTGTGTTTTTGAAATAAATTTCTCGCTTAACCCAGTTTATCTTGCATTGGTTCAGTTTGCAGGCAAATTTTGATACATATTAAATGTATTCTTTGGGGATGGAGCTAAATCAGAATCTCTGCTCTGAGTATGCACCATTCTCCAGCCCTTCCTGAGGACAGCAGGCTCTCATACAAAGACTGGTCTTTTGGACAGTTTCAATCAATATGCATGGACTGATCCGGTGGACAAGAACAGATCTAGTCCCAGGTGAAACTCCCAAACTGTCTGTCATGATGGTGTGTAGGAGTGTCAACATGTTCTGCTTTTGTCTACTCATTTACTAGCACTGCACCAAATCACTCGGTAGTATAGATTTCATCACTGAGAGCTTACCTGTAACTCATAACAAAATACAGCAAACAGCTGCTGTAATCTCAGATGTCAGAAAATTACTCATTTTAATGTGTAGTTCCTGCTGTTCTTAAAGAAAGTTCTCATCCTCCAGTAGAAGGTGGGTATTTCTATTAGAAGGGCAAGGGTAACAGTAATGAAAGAATTCCCAGACCAGATTTCTATTTGCAAGCATTTGAAAGCTATTTCAAAACACAGCAAAATTATTTGCCTTCCTGAGCTTTAGAATTCATTTATATCCTTTTTTCTTCCTTTTTTCCCCCAAATTTCTCTTTCTTATCCCCAGATTGCATTGTTTTTCTCAAATGGCAGAGTCCTGCTGCCTTTTTGTCCTTTGTAGGTAAAGCTGTCTATTTTGTCCTCACCCCAAGTGTGAACCTACAGGACTCCCATTATACGTGAACCAAAGTATTAACTGAAATATTTACACACTAGTTTGAAGCATCAGTAACCTATCTATTTTGTCCTTAATATAGTCAAAGAGACAGCACATTCCTGAAGGTGTATTAATGTTATTCAGCTTCTTTTCTTTTAGCTGAATTGATCCGATTTCACGCTGCTTTAACATTGAAAGTAACTGCAACTGGACATGTCCTGTAGGAGATACTTGCTGGGTGACCGATTCTTGGTATATGCATGATTTTTAAATTGGTTTAGAGTGCTTTGGTTCTGGTGAAAAGTGCTGGATCTGCATTCCTGTGAAATTAACTATTTATTTATCTGCTAAATTTAGGGCATGATGATAAAATGATTCTAGCCACTGTTCCAGTGGGTTCATTTACAACAGTGAGAATTTACAATCAAAAAGCATATCTTTAAATCCTTTTAAAGCTAAAGAAATTTTTTTTTTAATAAAGCTTTGAAGAACAGGTGCACTTTCACCAATTTGTCCCCTAACCAAAGCCAACTACATAGTTACATATCTTTTTATGAAGACAATTTTTGTTCTCAGTTGCTAGAGAAAGGGATGCATGAAAAATATCAGTAGCTAAGTTTTCATGAAAGTAGCAGGGTGGCAGAGAAGATGATTGTCTTTGCACAATCATACATGAAGAAACAAAGCAATAGAGATTATTGTGTGGGAGTCAGCTAAATTAAAATCTGTAGGAAGAAAGAAGAAAGTACCTGTAACTCCATATACGAAGGGCAATGTTGCCAGGAAAACAAAGGCTAGGATTCTCATCAGCAGATTAACTGACAAAAGATCAAAATCCATATATATTGACACGCAAAAAAAAAAAAAAAAAAAAAGACATTCAGCTACTAGATGAGCACAGTGCACTGGGTGTGGTGTATTAGCTATTAATGAATAAAGTAGCTCTCAGGTAGGAAAATCTGAATTAGGTATATGTTCCATGCAAACTAAGTATATATATCACATACATACACATGTATATACACATATATACACACCTATCTCCTTCCAAATGGGAATAATGATTTGTCTTTTAGAATAGGATCCCATGGATTATTTGCTTCTTGCTATGATAAATAAACACATTTTCTCATGACTCTTGATTCCAGCTAGGGTTTCGCTGCAAAACCTTTCACATAGGTGGTAGCTCACTTTATGATCATATTTATGGTTCATATCTCTGACATCTGGTCTGAAATCCAATCATTTCTACAGCTCATTAATGGATTTGGTGGTCTATTTCATGTAAAACTGCTAGTTTACCTTTTCTCCTAAATCTGTTATCTTAAATGAAGTTATCAACAAGATTTTTTATGTGTTTTCTCCATCTGCACTCTAACCAGGACATTAAACTATAAATTTCCTGAGTCATGGTGGTATAAACATCATTTACCCAACTTCACTAATATATTTGTTAACTCACATTACAAACTCTATCTTATGTTCCTTGACATAAGAACTGTGGTGCTTTTTGCCCTTTCTGCGTACTGTGTCCAGCACTGGTTTTGATTCTTCTTACTGCTGCAGGATTGCTCTGTTCAATCTGCAACTGCCTCTTTTTCAGATCCAGAGATAAGCCCTTGTATAGCTCACTGCAGTAACAACATCAAATAGCACCCTTCAGGATCTTCATCTAGCAATTCCAGCATCACAGTAGCTGCACTCACTGGTGGAAGTTATGAGCCACAACCACTCGTACATTTATACATGTAGAACAAACAGATTCTCAGAAACATGAGTGATAAAAGGCAAGAAAATCCTTCCAAGAAAATGAGGCCTTCTGTGATCTCAGCCCGTTATGTATCAAGTTACAAGGAGAACAAGCCTAAGCTGGTATTCACTTATCTAATACTTGGGTATGTCTACTTATGGCTGGTTACCATTCTGATGAGATACTCTTGCCACTCTAGGCAGGCAGAGCTCTATTTCATATCTTGACAATGAAAGTGCAAAAACATTTAATTCAATTTTCCTCTGAAGCCAGTATCAGAGAAAAGTTTGAATAATGCATGTGCCTTTAAACCACGGCCCCATCACTCCTCCAGTTCTCTCTCTACTTTGCTCTTGTTTTCCTATCTCATTTTGAATCAGAACAGATTATGCATAAGGCACCTCCAAGCAATGCAAACTATTTGAGAATTTAAACAAAGTCCTCTACCTTAATTAGTTGCTAAATACTTTTTTTTTTTTCACGTTGGAAAGGAAGTTTATGACCATGCCAATAACTGTCATTTAATTATAAATTCCCTGACTTGTGGTGGTACAAGTATCATTTCTCTGACTTTATTAATATAACTGTTAACTCACACTGCAGACTCTGCAGAAAAGGTTATGAAAGGAATAGCAGCTTTGCTGCATTCACATACACATGACACACAGCTAATGACTAAGTTTTAAGCTTGTTACAGCTTCTCTGAGAACCTTAACAGGAAAAATCCTTAACTGAGAGAACACCTAGGAAATTCTTAACACTGCTATTCTGCTTGGAATGGAAATCTATCAGAGAAAGTGATTTTAAAAGCAGGGAACTGATGAATAATTCAGTAAAAAACATGTCAGTAACTGAAGAGACAATGGAAGAACTAGTAGTCTTTTTTTTCATCTTCTGTTATCATTACAGTGGAATGAACAAAGGTCACATCAACCCTATACAAAATAACTAACAGTTTCAGAAAAATTAAAATGGGAGTCCTTTTGACATAGCACCAAAATACAACAAGGGCAATACATTTTAAAATGACAAAATAAAATACTTTTTGTATGACAGATATCCTGTGCAGATTCAGGCTACAAAAATTGTGGGAGACAAAAAGTTATCAGGCCTAAAAACATACATAAAACGATTTACATAGCAACTGCTAGATACAGGATTAAGTCAGGATTACTTCACTTTCTATCAGTAAATGAAATTACCCTGTCCAAGTTAAGTGTGTGTGCTCACGTGTGCATGCACATGCTCATACTTGTGTGTTTGTGTGCACAGATCTGTGTGCTTATCTATAATGGGATGAGGGAAGAGGAAGTGAATGGAATTAATAGGAAATTCACCGTGATTTTGACCTCCATGTTCTGTCCTTTAATCTGTTTTTTCAAATTTTCTGATGTCTGAAGCAGTTTTATTTAGACTTTATAGCACTTTGGAATATAGAATACATTTATCTAATATAATTTAACATATACATAACGTATACATAATCTAATACATTTACTTAATCTAAAATTTCACAGCAGACTTCTCTTACAGAAGAAAAAGGCTAGGAGTATTTCCCATGGCTTTGTCCTGTGGCTTTACTTCTGATTTTGCCACCTTTGACCTTTTTCAGGTAACTTTTCCCCGATCTTTGGAAATGCATCTTTCAAAATATTAGAGGTGAGATGGGCCTGAAGAAAGATGTATTAAGAATTTCAAGAGAACTGAAAAAACATTCTAGTGATATTACTGCTTCCAAAATCCTTTAACAAATGTAAGTGTTATTTTTACTTTTCCAAGGAATACTTAATGAGCATCAAATATTCATAGAGGATAGATAATATTTAAATGACATCTTTAAATGATTAAAAATGTGAAACTTTGATAGTGATTACTACATTAAGGCCTACAATACATTTTCATTAGGCACAAACTATCTCCGAGGTGATATCAAGAAAAAAAAGATTTCAGAATTCTTTGCGCTATTTGTAAGTTCATATCCAAGCCTCCATTTTCAGGATAAAGAATTAGGGTTCAAGTCAGCAGTTCATAAGATAAATTGGTAAGGTAAATCAAGAAAAGGTCCACTCAGCCCATCATTTACCCCAGCCTATGTTCCATTTGGCTAGCCTTGACATTAGCCTCTTCCTCTGTAATTAAACAGCAGATATCCCATTCTCAGTCATGATTCTATTTTGACAGGTCAAATACCATTTGGATATGAGATAACAGGAAATGGTAGAGGAGATATAATGTAGACTGTGTATTTAAACAGTGTTTTAATATGCTCTTTCCTAGGATAATACAACTCTTTTAAAGGTGTTTTTGTGATAAAATGTAACACTCGCGTTTTCTATAGAAAAACATGTTTGAAACTGCTGCAATGACAAGCATATTAATTTTTTTGCCTATATTTCTTCTCTTGTTTCTATCAAATTAGTGCATTGAAATGCTCTGGAATGTTATTTTGAACCCTGGAGAATTGACATGTTTCCAAAAACCTAGAGTGCTTGAAGGTACAGCTGCAAAACTCAGGAGTAGTCTAGGAGATGTAAGCTCCTTCTTCAATATGTAGAACTACAGGCATGCTTATTTATATAACAGAAGCCTCAATAATTGATACTATCTACTTAAGAAAATGATTGTAACTGACTAAATACTGTGAATTAATAAGCATAAGTTGGAAATGCAATGAAAGTTAATTTGTGTCAGTTGATAATTAATTTATATTTCCTCCTGTATCACCAGGTTTACTGCTGTTTTTAAAATAATAATAATAATAAAATTTTAAAAAAAAATCTATTTAATCCTCTTGGGATAAAATTTTCTGTGCTAAAGTTACAGTTGAGAAATAAGAAGAAAACTTAGATGATTAAAGTATTAGATTAATAAAGCCAAAACAGGTTTACAAAATCCCAACCTCCCAAATTACAAGGATTATACATACTTGATTCTAAAGTTTCTAACAAGCTTCCTACAAAGTTGTTTTCTTTTTTCTTTTTTTTTTCCTGTTTCTTTCTTACAAATCTAAAACAAAGCACTGAGCTCAAAAACAGCTGATCCTGACTTTATCTTGCTCAACCACACATTCAAATTATTCTAGACCCTCGCCTATCATGTCTAGGTATAGCTAAAGTAAGGTAGAAATGTTTGCTACTTTTAAATATTAATTTTTAATGAGAGAGGGGAATGTCAGGTTTACCCATTTCATTATCTGCTTTACATAAGAGAGAAGTTCTGAATGAGGCTAGGAGATTTAATTGACTATTTTAATAATTGTTGGAGCACAGCAAACAGCTTATCTGGCTTAGAATTATCTTAGAAGTGTTTACTTCCATTGCTCAGCAAGCCAAAAGGAAGAAGGGACAGTCTCCAAAATGTACTGACAAAGACTTGATTTTGCTATTGCCAGAGATGCTGAGAAAACTCCTCCTGACAGGACAGAGCCATAGAAGAGCATTTAGACAGCCTTTTGTTTTGATCTGCTTTTATCTTCAACTGTCATGACAGAGGGAGACAAAACAGCAAGGCCAGAGCACCTGCCCAAGAACATTCTGTCTTTCTTCTAATACTGTTGGAGAGAAAAGGAAGAGACCAAAAGCACCTTGCTAACTGCTTGTTTTCTACAAATGTCAGAGAGTGCGAGAGTAGAAACAGAACATTTGAAGAAAATCATCCAGGAAAGTCTCTAAGTTTATAACCCAACTAACATCTTTTCTTTTACCAAGTACAGGCAAGTTGTTCTACAATAATTTTCACCAGCTTCTAGTAACTTTTCTGAGATGATACAGGGATTGCAATCACTTCGGAAAAGCAACAGTGTTTTTTCATCCCCTGTGGAATAGAAGTGTGGGAGGGATAAAGGGCGGGGTAGGGTAGCAAAAAGAAAGAAAAGCTGATGGTTTCAAGGGACCACAATAAGGAGCCTCCTGGTTGGGCACAATGCAGAATTACATTAGTTGCAGATGATCTATGATACTATAAAGACTGTAGAGCCACATTAAAAATAATAATTAATAATAAAGTTATTTAGTTTCCCTGCTTACCCATGGTTCTTGTTTTCTTTCCAATCTCCTCCCCGTAGAGTAAATACTTCAGGAACTAAGCATTAGAGAGAGTGACAGGGACTCAGAGATTTACTTTTGTATGAGGAAGGTTAGCTACAGAACACTGATTTTTACCATTTTACTAGAATAACTGCAAGATCCTGCCTTACAGTGCCACTTGGACATGTGATAGAAGTGAGAGTGATGGTATTTGAAATCCTCATCTACTGAGGAGTTATTCCTTTTTATTAAAGGGGTCTTGGTAAATAACCTCTTGCATTCTCGACCACAGGAAAAGCTTACTTAAGAGTAGCACAGATCTATGGTTGTCATATAAGTCAGACATCATCAAGGTCTTTGATCAGAACAATCAGACGTAGTCATACATGAGTAAACAGAGGTTTCCTGTCCCCGGATAAAGTTTCTCCTTCATATACTTTTATTTCCCTGTTATAATTCTTAATTCAGATGTAAACATACAGTTTAAGTCTTCAGACAAGCACAAGCTGCTAAGCGATGAAACTTCGTGAAAAGGTTGAGTGCATTCTGAGATATCCAGGCCTTCCCTCCCATGCAACGGAAAGTTTCTTATTTTAGAGCTCAGATATTATCAGTTTTTTAAAACTGCATGTTTATTTTGAGATGTCCTAGGCAAACTATAGAGCGAGTACTGATTTTCTTAACATATGTTGTAAGTCCTGCTGAGGCTGTTGTGACACTGATTACGTAGGCTTAGAACTTCCATCTAACAAAGACAATAAACTTGCAAATTTTGTAGTTTTCTTCAATATGCATTAAATGTCTTTGAGACGGTGATTAGTTTGCATAATTTCTAGGAGGTTGACAAAGGCCCACAGTGGTCCCCCCAGAATAGTACAGTGATGTATTCTGAGAGAATTGTAATGCAGAAAGGAAAAAGGTAAGGTCAAATCCTTTCCTAGATAGGGAAACTATTAGATGTTTACAACAAAAGACAGAATACATACAGGCAGGGGAGAAGGAATATTGAATTTCTCTATCATCACCCTTATACAAATAAATCTTTTGGTATCAGCTAATAAAAAGCTACACTAATCAAACTGATCCAGACAGTTTGATTCCAGTCCAGAGGGACAGAAATCTCTTCACGTCTGGGATAATCATCAAAAGTACTGTCCCCTTAGTGCCAGGAGCAGGATTATTGTTCTGTCATTAACCTCCTATAGAGGTAGCTGGAAAACTGCCAGTTACAGAAAATATTTTCTCATCACCAGGCATAAATTTAGCGTTCTGTAGATGACATGAATTAGACCAAGAGACATAGCTTGCTTGAACAGGCACCCAAAACCAGAGTTATGCAGCTCCCTCATCATATGGCTACTTTTCTCCTACATTGTTCTGCAGTATATGATAGACTTCTAGCAGAAGACATCCATCCTGGACTCTCCAGAGACAGAAAATCTTCTGGGAAAATAAGATATGGAGATACTGGCTGCCCATACTGTCCAGTCTGCTGTGACTACAGCCAGCTGGCACAGCCAGAGAAACGGAACAAGCCTGCCAAAAAAAACACAGTTCTTCTGTGGCTAAGATGCTAAAATACACCCTTTTTTGGGAGGCATGGGGAGAGGGGTAGCTCGTTGTTTGTTTTGCTTATTAAGCAAGTCTAATTGAGCTGAATGTGTTACTTCAACAGATACTTTCCCTCTAACACCTAAACCACAAGCCAGCCTCAGAGAGGAGTTAAAAAGCAAAACTTGCCTCTATCAGTTTGCTTACTTTTCTAGAGATTATCTGTGGCAGGTATGCTATTTTAACTAGGATGTTGTTGAAGAATGTATTTCATTACCCTTGACATATGGCATTTTCTATTTTAAAAGATCCCAGGTTCCTCTGCAGCAATCTTATCTCCAAACTGTGCAATTTAGCTCAAGCTTCTCTCTTTTTTTTTTTTTTCTGTGTAAATTCAACAAATTTGATATTGCTACACAGTGTTCTTTGCATCTATCAGTCTGCTAACCTTCACTTACCTATTTTGTGTGTTTGTGCATATTGTTATTACTGGCAAACTGCTAAAGCCAGAATCATCTGATAAGACACCAGAGAATGTGGATGGCTCTAACATGACCATTCTAGACTGTTATGATATAATGTGGATATCAGAAGATCTAAACACCTTTGGCAGCTTATTTTAGAGGAAAAACATTAATGTTTATCATCCAGCCTATCGCTGTCAAACTCTGGCTCTAGCCATGCTACTCTAAGGACAGTTCATTAGCATTTACATCAGGCAATTTTGAGAAGTCTTTTTGTGTGTGTCCTCAAGCAATGCAGGATATAAAAAGACTGGTGATGTTAGGGGGCATGAATTTGTGCTTATACAACTTGAAACATATAAAAAAGACCGAGTAAACTGATAATTTTTTTTTTTTTAAAGAAACTTTCTAATAGTAAGAGATGTACATTAGGCTTCTGTTCAGACACCAACAAGCCCTGGGTTGTAGGTCTAGTTTCTTTCTCTACTCCTTTTGAATGTCTTAGCTCTACAACATGTGTTGCTTTCATTGATTAATTTGTATTGATGCTGTACAAACAATGAAAAATTGTCCTTGACATAGAGAGCTTACAACATAAATATGAAAATAAATGCCACTACAAAATTGTCCTCACCCACTGAGAGGAAGTCCAGTGACTAATGAGACTTTTGTTTTACTTATGCATATATTTCTCTCCCTCATTCTCCTACTCTTAATAAGCTAGGATCCAGTAACAGAGAGAAATACTTAACTTCAGAGAAGCAGTAAAATGATTTGACAGAGTCCTAACGTAGCTGCTAAATATCTTTCTCTGCTCTTCGTATAATACCTGCCATCTAAAACTGATGTTACATGGCATTGGCTTTGGATTTGGCAGTGGGTGGAGAACTAACAGACCACCACTGTCAAAGGAAAAAAATATTCTGCTGAATAGCATATGCAGTCTCACAAATATGTGAGACTTGCCTGAGAAGAAACATTAAAACATCAGATAGGAATCAGTGTAGCCCTTATATATAAGAACAGTTTGATTTCAGTGCAGTAGAAAAGCTGTCTTGTTCTCACCCATCTACAGTGCAGGTATGCAGGCAAAGAGAAATTCAAATTGTTGTCGATGTTAATGACATTCCTATTTCCTGAATCCTAGCTGAATATCAAATTTCTGATGGAACACGTCTGAAAATGCTCTGCTGTTCCAGCTTCATTCATCCCTTGCAACAGACAGCTACTTACCAGCCAAAATTTTCCAAGAGATTTTGTGGCTGCTGAAATAGAGGATCATGAACCTATATTAATCCTGTCATCTGAATTTTAGTTTGATACTTAACTGGAAAAGTTAAAAAAAAAAAAAAAGAAAAAAAAAACTCTGCCTTTGGTTCCATTTTCAATGTCATTTTTTTTCACAGGTCACACTGTTGATCTTGAGTAAAGTGTATGCTTTTTTTCACATCTGAGACATAATGAACTGCCTTCCATTCTGTAAATGGCAAGGTCACAGAGATGTTTTGTTGATAATTTTTCTTTAACGATTTGGGTTCTTAACTCTGGTGCTTTGTCTCTAATCCACTTTTGAAACTCCACTGCTGGGGAAAAATGCTGCTGTTTGTGTACTAGGGAAAAAATGTTGCTATCTGTGTCCTAGAAAAGTCAGACAAATGGCTTAGCATCAGAAAAAAATATCAGTAGTGTGTTGATTTTTCCACTTCCCAATTTGTCATATAACAGGAGAAATATTACAACCAATCTTCTAAAAGACTGAAAATGCAAATAGCTGAGAAGAAACACTTTCTCAGGGGCTATCACATTTCCCCCCCCCCAAAAAAAAAAAAAAAAAAAACATTTAATGATTACATTTTGTGCAACTTTGCATTTGGTGGATCAAGTCCTGCATATTTGAACTAGCATACTAGTTAAGAAATCCTTACAGACAAATTTCTGACTGACAGTTTTCCACTCTCTCCATTTTAAAGCACTTTGGCGCCATAGTTCTTATGACTGCTTCTGTGTGCTGGCAATTACTCTGATTAAAAACCCATTTGAGAGCTTCTAAGGTGACAGCTAAAAGCTTTAATCCTCCCTGTGATTTGTACACTGTTGTCAAAACACAAGAACAGTTATTTAATAATGTAGCCAGCCCAAGTATTAACATATAAGAATGCAACAGGAAGAACTTACTGAGGGAGAACACAGAATGACAAGAAACTTTAGATTATATTTATGTTGTTCAAATTCTGGTAGGCTTAGACCTTCAGGAGCCACTTCCGTACATCAGAATAGACCAAAGGTTTGCTGTAATTTTATGGTAGTTTTATAGTCATGTAGAAGTTGTCTGGATGGTAGAATTCCTATACAGCACATATTATTAAAATATTCTGTTCTCCCTCTGTCATTTTTAATCCCAGTATCAGTTTCACTGCTCAGTATGACCCATTCTGGGATTCTGAATTCTCCTGTAGAAAGGAAATCCCTAATACTCATTTCCCTTCAGTTTGTAGTGGACAAGGTATCATGCTCTGCTGAAATAATAAAAGGAAAATATCTTTCATTGCTTAATTATTAGGAACATAAAGCTATATATTTGTACTGGGTATTGAAATTAAGCTGAGAAAACTGAAAGAAGACAACAGTTATTTACCTGATGTGACTTTTGAATCATTTTCTTTTGTGTCATTTCAATTGTATTATATTTTGAGTATAATTTTATACTAATTAGGGAATAAACTGCATAATATATATATATATTTAAAAAAATAAGATTTTAAATCATAGAGAGAAAATAAATTATGATGTTATAGTACAATAGGAATATCATGAAGTACTGGAAAGCTGAGAAAGATGACAACCTATCAGATTTTTTTCCTTAACTTCCATTCTTTTTTAAAAATTTTCCCAGAACAAAATATTGAAATAAAGCAGGTATCTATCCAAATGGGAGTACACTAGTGATCTTTGAGAAGACTTTTTTTCCATTAGGTACCCACATTAGGTACCCAACTCACATTTGCAGACAGTAGAGACCAATCAATAAGATATGTATAAATAAAGTTTCTACAGTTAAATTGATACAGATTCTCCTTTTCCTGGAATCATTCTTATCTCTGTCTCATTCAGAGAAACAGAACAAATGTCTTCTTTAAATTTCTCTGACAATTTTGTCCACAGAGACTTATTATTTACTAATTATTTATATATTTATTTATTCTGCTGTTTCTGTTTTGCTGTTTTCATTCCTTGGTCTGCCTGCCGTGATAAACTATTCAGTGACATGGGATTAAGGGCTTCATTAACTCCAGAAGACAGCAACCCAAAACATCCTAAGTACTCGATGTACTTTTTGTAAATTCAGAACTGCCCAAGAACTCTTCCTATTCTTTCAGAAGCTCTACATAAAATAAATTTAAGGAGTTAGAAGTTGTTAACTTTGTCTGCTCTCATACCCATGATTTTTGCCAAAATATGGTTTGAACAGCATTTATAACCAAAGCAAAGCTTTCAAGTATTCCCGTCATATCCTTATTCCTGGATGTACTCATACTCTGATCACTTTTCACACCACAATTTGAACAAGTAGTTGGCTTCTTTTTTGTCCATAATGCTGTTTTGCCAAATTAGTTCACATGCCTATAACATTCATAGGTATGGGATTAGCAGACTCAGAATAGAACACAAGCATTAATGGATTATGGACAGCTTTTAGCATGCAAGCCAAAAATTTTCCTTCACAGATAAGTAAATTTGAAAGGAGACTTTTGTCCTTCCTTGATAACATGAATAAATGTTATTAACTATCATGTTTATTTAAGTCCCAGTCAATCTCACTTGGAGTGAGCAGGTGGCCAACATATTTGTGACAGTAATTTGCTGATACAATCTCTTATCTAGCCATGAAGAGGACGAGTACTGCACTTGGAAATGGACTATGTAAATTCACTCACTTTACATTTCAACAACAAAAATAAATAAATAGATAGGTATTTACTTGCTCATTTAGTATCAAATGGCAAGTGGGGAGGAGAAGGAAATGAGAATTCACTTAACCAGTGACTGAGAACAAACATGTCTTTACTCCCTCCCATTAGGAATTTATATATATTGATAAGATCGCTCTTTTGTGTCTGGGTATTATTGACTTAGGCCAGACACAGACCAATGTTCAGTTCAAGGTCAATGCTGGAAGAAAAGGAATATATAGTTGTGATTGGAATCAGGCTGTGACATGAAGTCAAGTGAAGGGGTAATCTACTAGAAATGTTGTTCCCCAAGAATTCATCCTCTCGCTAATGGTAAGGGGTCCTTGTCTCATGCCTCAAGATTTCGTTTTAGTTTTAGGCTAAAAGTCTGGGTTAGGAGACAAAGCATTAAGCTGCAGTTGGAATGTGGCTGGAAAGAAGCTGCCAAGGGATGAGGGAGATGTAAGGTCTTCAGAGAATTTATTTTTATTCTGATAACATCGCCCCCTCCCCCCCCCCAAAAAAAAAAAAAAAAGACCTCCAGATTAATTCTCAAATCCACTTTATGACCCTCTCCCTCCTTAACAGTTATGTTGTATAGTATAATTACGTAATTACCTCAAGAGACACTGGAAAAACAGTCTGATCAAGAACTTTCTTTTCCTCGTATCTCTTTTCTCCTCAGGCTGGTTATCCTCTTGGTCAGAATATGGGTGGTATTTATAGCATGTGATGCCTCCTGTTAGTAGGTGACAAGAATTAAAAAATCAAATTAATGAAAGGTACAGAAGCATACACTCACATGTACATGAAAACTTACTCCTTTAGTAAACTGGTGACATTAGAATACAGTCAAATACGGGCTGACTAGAGCATTCCCTTAACCTTAAAAACAGAGAAGATCTGTATCATGTTAAAAATAAATAAATACATAAACAAGGAGAGCACAATTTGGCAGTTAGTACCAAAGTAGAAGACAATATAAAGCATTGCTCAAGTTTGAAGTGTGCAGACAGTATCAGATGCAGGGGTACCAATAATTATGTTGAAATAAAGTTTTATTCAGGTTACAGGTACTCAATAGACAAGTTTTTTTCTTTCCTATACAATACATTAATTTTTACAAACAATTTAGCAGATTCCCCAAAATAGATGTGTTTTTTTTTTCCTTTAGTCTCTTTATCCATGCTGTCTATCTGATATTTAGTCTTTGTAAATAAATCAACAGTTCATAGTAGCATCAGAAATTTTTGTCCCATTGATTTCCCATAGCAATGAAGTGCCATATTAGCTCAAGGTGAAGAAGTTAATAGTATGAGAACAACAGAGTAATAGTGGAGGAATTATGCACCCAACTGCACATATAAGTTTGAAATTTTATCTTTGTGTTCTTGTGATATTGCAAATTTTGAGAGCAAATCAAAAATTGTTAACATCTAAGAATATTGAATTACCTACTTATTGATAAAATCGGCATCCTTAAACATGTTTGTGTATGAAATGAGTATGAATGATACAAAATATTGTTTACTAGCATCAGTTGAATTTCCTAATCTTTTGCGCATTTTTTTTTCTGTTGTTGCTTTTCCTCCCTCTGTGATACAACTTCAGATGAAAGGGTGGGATAGAGAAGGAGAGCATGTCTTAATATAGGCACAAATATCCTGAATCAGAGCATATGTGTCATGGCTACAGCCTCCCTCTGAAAGTGTCTAAAATGAAAGACAACAAAAGCTTTCATATTCATAATATATCTATTAACAATGGAGTGCTTCTTTGGGACATAGCTCCAGATTTATATTTATAGGTTAAAACATGAGTTCAGCAATGTAAAAAAACAATCTTGTTGCTGACTAAAAAGAATGTGCCCATGCCACCGTGTTACCTCACACTCAAGTTTGCACAGAAGTCTGTATTATCCAGTTATTTACACTGCAATATTAGCTTGAAAAACAGCTTAAATTTAGGAGATCCCAGACTGATAAAGAACTGTCAAATCCCAACTCCTGAAACCTACTAGGCAAACTAGCCAGAAAACTCCATCTTGACTGGTCGGACAGTAGCCACATGCTGCTATTCCTACAGTTGGGGCAACATTTAGCAGAGATGAACATTCTAATTTCAAAATTTTGCTCCCACTGTTGGTAGTTCCAACAGATGAGTTGAAGTGACCAAGCAGATTTTGACAGACCTGAACTCATCTGTTCAAAAGTGTAAAACAGAAAACAATTTTGTTATACTCTAAGTGCAGCTAGTTTTAAGACATAAGGTTTATAAATTTAATATCAAAGTACATTAATCAGCCAGAGGCAAAATTTCTACTGGATATTTGATAATGAGTTTCTTTTCTAGTAATTCGTAACATTTGTTGACTTTTTGGCAATTGTTGATCACTAAACTGATGCTTTTATGGAGCTATCACTCATAACCCCATGATCGCACTCCTAAGTAGTAATGGTCAGGTCTAAATCCATCATTTAACACATGAAGATAAGGCTTTTTTTTTTTTTATGTTATTTGATATTTATCTATACTGAATTCCATTTCTTATTTTATTCTCTACCGAGTTTTATAAAATCTGTTTATCTAGTCTTGTGAAGATAGTCTTCATCTACACTATTCTGAAAATCTAGTGTCAGGAGCAAAGTTAGTCACCCTACCATTCTTTGTCCTTTCCCAAATCACTTACAAATACATAGAAAATACTGTTAAGCCTCTCTAAATCAGTATTCTTTGTACAAAACAATACACAGTATTCTCACAAAAGCATACATACACAGCAATAAGATAAGGAATGATTCTTTGAATATTCTTCCAAAATTCAGCAGTTTACCATCTGGGAACTTTTGCAACTAGAGATGGAGATTCTTTATTTAGAAGTTCCAGATGGATTTTTCTTCCATGTATTTGTTTTCCGAATCTATATAAATTTTAACCATCCACAGATTTCCTTAACAAGACCAGGGTGTAATCATTTTTCCACCTTGGACAAAAGACATTAAAAAAACAACCCCAAAATTAGTCAAATTTTGTCTTTCTGTTTCTGAGCAAAGAATAGCAACTGACAGGTTTTTTTGTTGTTGTTGTTGTTGCTTTCCCTTTATCACTTTAAATGATGCATTGAAGTAATAAACCTTTTTGGATCTTTCTCTAGTGCAAATCCAAACTGGATTTTGGTCAGTTAAATTAAACCACTGTCTATCCTGTCTCATTACAGCAGGAAGCATTTGTTTCAATACATTTTTTTCCATACATTCTTGTTTTGATTGTCTCTCTATACATTTCAGAATGAGGAAAACAGTCCTTGTTATACTATAATTTGACATTATATAGACAATCACTGATAGTAAGGGACAACCAATGTTCAACTCCAGTGCATGTGTTAGGTTACAGGAATGAGCATGACACATAGGCATATGTGTGACTATAACCACTGTAATATGGAATTTCAGCTCAATGAAGTAACCACAGGAATTCACAAAAGGCAGAATAAATCCCTGTATTTTCCTTGCAGCTTCTAGTAGCTTCAACACTGATGAAAACAAAATGGAAGGATCCATAAGTGCTAGGCTTTATCACTACAGCCAAATTATGCATGATCTGATCTCTGATCCTATGCTCAACTGATTCTGTTTTACTTTCAGTAATTATGATTTATTGTCATTGTGTCAGAGAAAAGCACTGAATGCTGATAACTTTGTGAACATTGTTGGCTGATTACATTTCACTGTAAACAATAGCTTCCAAACGTGTAAGAACTGGGTGTGATCACCCTGTAGACAGCAGAGACAAAATGCAGTTTAGGAACCCTTGAAATGTGCTCTGTTCTTAGCAATCCTGGAGTATTCACACAGTAAAATGGAGATCAGATGAGAAATAGTACTAAATAGATGCAACTGACTTTGGTGACATATACACTAATGCTCCAA
This sequence comes from Anser anser, assembly GCF_964211835.1. Taxonomy (NCBI): domain Eukaryota; kingdom Metazoa; phylum Chordata; class Aves; order Anseriformes; family Anatidae; genus Anser; species Anser anser. Next base: position 15,122,544 of record NC_139725.1, on the reverse strand, counting down.
GAGTGGCAAGCAGAGCAGCCAACTTAACTGTGAGTGTCAGAAAACAATTAAATTTGCTATTGTACTCTTCTTGGCTGGAACAGACTTAATTTTCATCATAGTCTCCATGTTTTGGATTTGTGGGAAAAAAAATGGTGTTGATAACACATTGATGATTTAGTTATTGCTGAGCAGTGCTTATACAGGGTCAAGGTGTTTGGTTTCTCACACTGCCCCACCAGGGAGAGAAAGGAGGATGAAGGGGGACATGTTCAGACTGATGGTGTTTGTCTTCCCAAGAAACCATTAAGCGTGATGAGCCCTTCTTTCCTGGAAATGGCTGAACATCTACCTGCTGATGGGAAATGGTGAAATTATTTTGGTTTGCTAGTGCTTCCAGCTTTTGTTTCACTTATTAAACTCCCTTTATCTCAATCCACAGTTTTCTCACTTTTACCTGTCTGATTCTCTTCCCTATCCCACTGGAGATGAGTGAGCAAGTGGCTGTGTGGTACTTAGCTGCCTGCCAGAGTTAATCCACAACAAGAGGTTTCTTGAAAGAAGCACAGAAGCTTAATACCTCAGTAAAGTGGGAATCCACACAATATTGGACCATGGTAAAACAAGTTGTTCCTAAAAATTATCAGTAGTAAAATACATAATATTGACATATACATTTTTGTTTCATAAGTTAACAAGCAATAAAGCGAGTGAGGCAGTTCAAGTCTCTCTTACAGAGACTGCAGTAAAGTATCAGCAAAAATTGAATTTAAAAAGTCCTTGCATTAAAATATGTAGTACATCTATTATGCATTATGCAGGCATTTTTCAAAACAGGAAAGCTATCAGCATACTTGTTATGTTCCGGACTATTATTCTTACTGTGAATCATGAATACTGTGATTAAGTGTCTTGCCAACAACTTGCAGAATACACGGGTCTGTTTACATCTTACAAATGGAGACCTTTTTTACTTTCTTCTTTACATTTTACCACCCTTCTTCATGTCAGTTAAACTGCAAGATTAGACTTATGGATCTGTAATTTACCAGTATTTCTTAGCATTATGTAAAAGTTTTGTTCCATTTTTCCCAACACGTCTGGCCAATGATCCAGGATATCTTCACTGGAATTCCTGGCAGGATTTTTTCATAAAATACTCCATAACAAGGAAATTTCAAAATCAAGTGTTCTTTGGAGACCTCAGAGTCTCCAAGCCCTCATTAAATTGTCATTTATACAATATGCTTGCAAGCCACCGGGGTCATTTTGTGAAGGTACATCACAAAGGGAAAGCAGTAAATCTCAGTAAATATTTCACAACTGTCGCTGGCAATTAAAATTTTAAATGGCATCTTCTCTGCATAGCTTATACAATGAGATTCAAAAGGCAACTGCAGGTTCACCCAGATAAAATGAGTGAACTTCTGTTCTGTATTATTTCATACTGAGAGAAAAAAACATATGTTAAATTGGAATACAATATGCCATGTTGTGGTACCCCACCATGTAGTAAAAAAAAAAAAAAATCTACAGTGTTCTTTTGGCTATGAGGGTTATATACTTTTAGGAACTCATTTCATTTCAAATATACTGAATTATTTTATCATAAAATAATTCAGAGAGTGAAAATCTATTTTCTTTCTTGCTTTTTGAGAAATTCGGTCTCTGTTGCTGTGGTTTCTCTCTCTTGCTGTGAAAGACCTTCACTGAATTCAGTCTAGACAATCTCTTCAGTGTTTCCATTTTCCATTAGACTGGAAACAGGATTACATGATATTTCCACACAGTTTTAGAAGTTTTCAATCCACCAGTCATGCTGACAATTGTTTTGCAGGAACATCGTAAGTCACATCTGAGTCTCCGGAGATAGAGGTTTTTTGTTCTTTTCTTCTTCCTTCTAGCCTTCCCTTGCCTAGCCTTCCCTTCCCTTTCTTTTTCTTTTCTTCTTTTTAAAGTACTTTTGTTCCTTATACGTCTGACACTTAAAAACACTATAGAGAGGTACATTAATGTAGCTCAGCATCACTACAGAAACAAGATAACCTTTGTATCCAATAATTTTGTATACAAATACTTTTAAACTATTAGCTAATTCTCATATCTTCTGTGAAATCTAAAGACATTTAAAGTATCATTTTGAAAAATAGGGAAAATAGGGTGGAAATTCTGGAAATGGTTTAGCAAGGGTAAGAAAGGGTAGTAAAAAAACTACTGTCACATATATGGGGACGAATATATGAAAGATGAAATTATCTTAATTTTATTACTAAAAATCGTAAAGCTACAGATGAACTTTTACATTCCTAGTGAAGACAATCCACCCATTATTTATTCTAGATAATATATTACTTTTTTTCTTATTTAGGGACCATTTTTTAACTGCTGTCACTGCATATTACTTTACTACATCAGTAGCCCATGTGAATTAGTAAAAAACAGCTACATAGCAAGCAAGAATGTGAGGAAGACAAGTTCAAAATTTGCTTTTTATTGTATAAATTTAGAAAAATAAATAATCAAGTAAGGCAGTCACAAAATTACCTGCATGTGTCTTGAAAGTCTTAGGAGAACTTATAAATGAAGATCACTGACATATATGAACAGAAAAAATATACACTTAAGAGTAATTAAGTATTCCATAGGGACCATTTCTAAGATGACCCACGTGCAAATTGTGTATTTCCCATCATAAACATATCTATTTAAACAAACCCATTAAATCCTCAGAGCACATAAATTTAAAAAGTTAAATTAAAATTTACTTTTTCATCATTTTTTAAATAGTAATGTTGTAATCAAGAGCTTGCTAGCCTTTTTTAATGTGTTGCTTGATTGTGTAGTTATCTTACTCTGAAATAGCAAAAAAAAAAATTATTTTTTTTCTAACACTATCAAGGTTATGAAATAATAATGCTGCATCATTTTTAATTACAGGTAATGTTAATAAATCTTGGGTCTTCCTCTCTGTTGTTGTCATAGGAAAGTCCATCATGCATATGAGAAAGGGAAGAAGGTATTTTGGTGTGCAACTGAACAGTTAGAAGCTTCTCAAGATGTGAATGTTAAATAGAAACCTACAGTTATCAGAGAACTGGCTGCAACATCGAAATGAAACAACTGCTTTTTCATACAGCTCCATTGCATGCTATTAGCTTCACTTACATGATTCATTACATATATATGTGCTCCTAGCAGCAGTGCTAGATTGTGGCCATATTTTTGGAAAAGCAATCAGACCTTGTATTAAAGATCATGAAACAATGCCATGAAATTATATTTTTCATGCTATCTTTATGATCACAAGCACCTAAGACTCTTTATAATTTTTTTGAAGATCCATTTTAGAGTCAATACACTCTTTTAATATTCCTGCCACAAACTTTGAAAAACACTGAGGAAGCAAAAGGGGACAGGCAGAAGAAAAGGAAGCACAAGTTCCCATAAACAATGTTCTAGTTTTTACAGTCCTGTCTCAGAGGAGTAATGACACATACTCATAAATGTAATACATAACTATGTATCTTTGACACATCAGAGATAACACAGTGGGCTCCCTTCAACTTACTCTGTGCATCAAACTGCACTACAAGCACATGGTACAGAGAACAGATGTGTCCTGGGTTCCAGTTGTGGTGAACCCCAGTGACTGATACAGGCTTATGTGTCTTGAAAAATGATACTTCACTCAAGTCTTTTTCTTCATCGGATAGATCTGCAGAGAATGTTGAAAAACACTGTTACAAAAAATCTTGAAACAAACAAAAGCACTGGAAAACAGAGGATATTTCTCAGTAGAGATAATGAAGGATTTCTTTTTAAATTATGATGGAAATGCACAACTGCCCAGAAAGCGCAGTAGACTTGAACCATTAGCACCTGTTGAACTACAAGACACAAAAAATTCAGGAGAGCAGTTTAAATGTGGTCATCAAACCACAGTAGTTTAGCATTTGCTACTTGCAAGATTATTTAAACTGGTTTGACCCTTAGTTGTTGAAAAACTTGATTAACTGAGTCTAGTTGCAAAAAAAAAAAAAATGGAGAAAATTGGTGAAACTAGGAAGTTTTACTTCAGTTTAGCACAAAAATGCATAGACTTCAAGGGCACCTGAGAGCCAAGCGGAAGGCTAACAGATATGCAGGGACTATTTCTTAGTTGTGTTTCTCTGTGGTCTTTCTTTATGCAAAGAATTCTGTGAAGTGGATAATCATTGCTACTTTTGCTTGCCTTTGAGCCCTTACAAAAATTACTTTGTAATTACAAGCGGTGAGTTAACCCTGGCAGAAGAGAATCAGAGGGGTAAAAGTAAGAAAACTGGCCAAAAACTGCTGCCAAAACATGGCGCCATACAGATGACTATGATGAAAATTAACTCTGTCCCAGCCAAGACCACTACAATTCCCCACTTTGTTGAGGTGTTAAACTTCAGTGTTCATTTCAAAACATCTTGGTTCCTCCTCCTTTCTATCCAACCATTCTGGAGATGCTGTTCTGTGTTACCAAAGCAAACAGGATCACAATAAAATAAATAAATAAATAAATAAATCAGAAAAATAGAATGGATAAATAAGAATAGATAAATAAAACTGTAGTGCTAACATAACACTTCAATAAATAGTTTTAAAACAACAACATATGCCAAACAAATATATTTTTTAATCCAAACTTTTATAAACTAAACCAACTGTGTTTACTGTTATAGAATCAATACACTTTTGAAATGTAAATGGATCGGGCTACATGAAGTTTTGTAAATTAAGGGAATGATGTTATACTAGGTCAATATATATGCAAACATACTCTGAATATAGTACAGTTTGTAATAGCAGTCACTCACAGCATCTGATCATTAATGTCACAGTGTCCTGGTTCCAGTTAGGACAGAGTTAAGTAGCTCATAGTAGCTGGTAGGCTGCTATGTTTTGGATTAGGATGAGAAGAGCGCTGATAACATGCTGATGTTTTAATTGTTGCAGAGCAGTGTTTACACCAGGCCAAGGACTTTTCGGCTTCTTGCTCTGTCCTGCCAGCGAGCAGGCTGGGGGTGCAGCAGGAGCTGGGAGGGGACAGACCCAGGACAGCTGACCCAAACTGGCCAAAGGGGTATTCCATACCATCTGACGTCATGCTAAACAATATATAGGGGTGGCTGGCCGGGGTGGGGGGGCCGGCTGCTCGGGAATAGGCTGGGCATCGGTCAGCGGGTGGTGAGCAATTGCGTTGTGCATCACTTGTTTTCTTACACATTATTATTGTTAATACTATTACCATTATCACTATTATTATTATTATTGTTATTATTATTTTCCTGTCTTAATAAACCGTCTTTATCTCAACTCACAGGCTTCACTTTCCCGTTTCTCTCCCCCCATCCCAGAGAGGGAGGGGGGAGGGTGAGCGAACGGCTGTGTGGTGTTTAGCTGCCAGCCGGGTTAAACCACAACAGTCTTTTTGGCGCCCAACGTGGGGCCCGAAGGGTTGAGATATCGACAAATCTGACCAGAGTGTGTTAAACTAAAATTGGTATAAGTATTGGACCTGCTTAATAGTTGCTAGTCACGATGTTGATTGCCTTAATCTCCAGTCTGCTGTACCTGTATTCCAAATTGAGTTTTATGGTGCGTTACTTTCTGTATGTGCTCCCTGTTGCACTGTTTATCCTTTCCGGGCCCTGGTTTAAGATTGTTATGGTACTGTGCGGTGTAACAATGGCTTATGAAATGATGAAATATCTGGTCACGACTTTAACCTGGTATTTGTACTCAGCACTGACGTCGACTCTATACTTTGGAACCCATATCTCGGAAACTATTAGCAATTACACCTATTGCCTGTTTTCGTTAGGGAGCCAATCTGTGAAGGGGACAGGGGAAGACATGTTTCCCTACCTGTTCACTCTCCCTTTCTCCTTCACCACCACCCTCTTATCCCCCGAGTTAGTTACGGTGGTTCTCCGAGATGTTGAATATCCTTGGGATACTCAGACCAGCCTGCTCTTGTTGTTATGTCTCCTGAATGCGCTTCAGATTTTGTGGAGGGTTAAACAACTACTTAGGAATCTCATCCGGAGATCTGTCTTGAGGCGGGATAGTTGCGAGTGGCAGGGAGTGTGGGAAGATATGGGCAGGTTTCTAGAGCAGTGGTCACCTCCAGTGTTTTGGACATTCACCCCTGAACAACTGCAAAATCCTAAAAAGCTGGCAGAATGCTTGAAAAAAAGGTGTCATGACTCTGGCAGTTCCAAAGTGACACAAATCACTGTAGCGTGCTGGGGTCTGGCTTGTGCCTATCGAGCTGCAATTGATGTTATTAGCAACCTAGCTCCAGCTCCTGCAGCCGCTCCAGCTGCAGCTCCTGCAGCCGCTCCAGTTCCAGCTCCTGCAGCTACTCCAGCTCCAGCTCCTGCAGCTGCTCCAGTTCCAGCTCCTGCAGCTACTCCAGCTGCAGCTCCTGCAGCCGCTCCAGTTCCAGCTCCTGCAGCTACTCCAGCTGCAGCTCCTGCAGCCGCTCCAGTTCCAGCTCCTGCAGCTACTCCAGCTCCAGCTCCTGCAGCCGCTCCAGCTCCTGCAGCCGCTCCAGTTCCAGCTCCTGCAGCTGCCCCAGCTCGTGCAGCTGCTCCCACTCCTGTGGCTGGGTCAGAGAAACGAGCTGTAGCAGTGCAAGTTGACCCCGCAGAGGGTATCCCAACCCCTGTGGCAGACCCTGTGTCTGGGTCAGAGAAACGAGCTGTAGCAGTGCAAGTTGACCCCGCAGAGTGTATTCCAAGCCCTGTGGCAGACCCTGGGTCTGGGTCAGAGAAACGAGCTGTAGCAGTGCAAGTTGACCCCGCAGAGGGTATTCCAACCCCTGTGGCAGACCCTGTGGCTGGGTCAGAGAAACGAGCTGTAGCAGTGCAAGTTGCCCCTGTAGACAAGGTGAAAAAATGGTATAGAGGCTCAGGTCGTTTAAAACGCAGACAGTCTTCTGCTAAGTCTGGGCGAAGTGAAGACGAGGCTGGGCCATCAAAGGTGCAGGAGACTGAAGATGAGGATGAGGATGGCGAAAAATCAACAGTAACTACCCGGACTCCATACCAGCCATCAAAGGTGCAGGAGACTGAAGATGAGGATGAGGATGTCGGAAAATCAACAGTAATTACCCGGACTCTATACCAGCGTGAGCTACGAGATGTGCGAAAAGATTTTGGTCGCTGTATAGGCGAGCAGCTTGTCACCTGGCTGCTCCGGTGCTGGGACACGGGAGCCAATTATGTGGAATTGGAGGGCAAGGAAGCCAGGCGGCTGGGATCCCTTGCTAGGGACGCATGCATTGACAAAGCAATTGGAGATGGAGCACAATCTCGCAGCCTCTGGAGGCGTCTCCTGTCAGCTGTGAAGGAAAGGTATCTCTTCAAGGAAGAACTTGTATGTTTACCAAGCAAATGGACCACCATGGAGAAGGGAATTCAGTACCTGAGGGAATTGGCCGTACGGGAAGTAATTTATAAGGACCTAGATGACGCACAAACATCCACAGATCCAGATGCAGTCCAGTGTACACCACCCATGTGGCGGAAGTTTGTACGGAGTGCCCCATCATCATATGCCAACTCATTGGCAATACTAGCCTGGAAAACGGAGGAGAATCCCACAGTGAATGAAGTGACTAAAATACTCCGGCAGTACGAAGGAAATCTCTCCTCTTCCCTAAAGGCCTGTGTCTCAGCTGTGGAGAAACTCTCTGAAGAGGTCCACCAACTTAAAGAGAATTTATCTTCCCCTCCACCTGAACGAACCAGTGTCCACCAGCTAAAAGAGAATGCTTTAGAGAAACTTTCTGAAAAGATCCACCAACTTGAAGAAAGATTATCTTCCCCTTCACCTGAACGAACCAGTGTCCACCAGCTAAAAGAGAATGCTTTGGAGAAACTTTCTGAAAAGATCCACCAACTTGAAGAAAGATTATCTTCCCCTTCACCTGAACGAACTAGTGTCCACCAGCTAAAAGAGAATACCTTGGAGAAACTTTCTGAAGAGATCCACCAACTTAAAGAGAGTTTATTTTCCTCCCCACCTGTACAAACCAGTGTCTCAGCTATTAGGGGTAAACGTTCATCTATGCAAGGAAGACAATATGGTGGGCACACACACCGCGCCACCCTGTGGTTTTACCTACGTGACCATGGAGAGGACATGAGAAAATGGGATGGAAAATCTACTGCGACCCTAGAGGCACGGGTACGTGAATTGCAAAGGAAAACAATTGGGAAAAAGGAGTTCTCTGAAAGGTTTGCTGCTCCAACTTCCAGCAGGCAGTCCTTTAAACACAGAAATGAAGATTCTGACCAGGACTAGAGGGGCCCTGCCTCCAGCCAGGGGGAGGAAAGGGACAATCGAGTTTATTGGACTGTGTGGATTCGATGGCCTGGCACGTCAGACGCACAGAAGTATAAGGCTTTGGTAGACACCGGTGCACAATGTACTCTAATGCCATCAAGCTATAAAGGGCCAGAGCCCATCTGTATTTATGGTGTGACGGGGGGATCCCAGCAGTTAACTGTATTGGAGGCTGAAGTGAGTCTAACCGGTAATGAGTGGCAAAAGCACCGTATTGTGACTGGCCCAGATGCTCCGTGCATCCTTGGCATAGACTATCTTAGAAGAGGATATTTCAAGGACCCAAAAGGGTTCCGCTGGGCTTTTGGCATAGCTGCTTTGGAGACAGAGGACATTAAACAGTTGTCTACCTTGCCTGGTCTCTCAGAGGACCCTTCTGTTGTGGGGTTGCTGAGGGTTGAAGAACAGCAAGTGCCGATCGCTACCACAACTGTGCACCGGCGGCAATATCGCACCAACCGAGACTCCCTGAGTCCCATCCATAAGCTAATTCGTCAACTGGAGAGCCAAGGAGTGATCAGCAAGACTCATTCACCTTTTAATAGTCCCATATGGCCAGTGCGAAAGTCTAATGGTGAGTGGAGACTAACAGTGGACTATCGTGGCCTGAACGAAGTCACGCCACCACTGAGTGCTGCAGTGCCGGACATGCTAGAACTCCAGTATGAACTGGAATCAAAGGCAGCCAAGTGGTATGCCACAATTGATATCGCTAATGCATTTTTCTCCATCCCTCTAGCAGCACAGTGCAGGCCACAGTTTGCTTTCACTTGGAGGGGAGTCCAATATACTTGGAATCGGCTGCCCCAGGGGTGGAAACACAGCCCTACCATTTGCCATGGACTGATCCAGTCTGCGCTGGAGCAGGGGGAAGCTCCTGAACACCTGCAGTACATCGATGACATCATTGTGTGGGGTGACACTGCAGAAGAAGTTTTCGAGAAAGGGAAGAAAATAGTCCAAATCCTTCTGAAGGCCGGTTTTGCCATAAAACAGAATAAAGTTAAAGGACCTGCACGAGAGATCCAGTTTTTAGGAATAAAATGGCAAGATGGACGCCGTCAAATCCCAATGGATGTGATCAACAAAATAACAGCTATGTCTCCACCAACTAGCAAAAAAGAAACACAAACTTTCCTAGGTGTCGTGGGGTTTTGGAGAATGCATATTCCAAATTACAGTCTGATTGTAAACCCGCTCTACCAAGTAACCCGTAAGAAGAATGCTTTTGAATGGGGCCCTGAGCAACGACAAGCCTTTGAACAAATTAAGCAGGAAATAGTTCATGCAGTAGCCCTCGGGCCAGTCCGAACAGGACCAGATGTAAAGAATGTGCTCTACACCGCAGCCGGAGAGAATGGTCCCACCTGGAGCCTCTGGCAGAAAGAACCTGGGGAAACTCGAGGTCGACCCCTGGGGTTTTGGAGTCGGGGATACAGAGGATCTGAAGCCCGCTATACTCCAACTGAAAAGGAGATATTGGCAGCATATGAAGGAGTTCGATCTGCTTCGGAAGTGGTCGGTACTGAAGCGCAGCTCCTCCTGGCACCCCGACTGCCGGTACTAGGCTGGATGTTCAAAGGAAGGGTCCCCTCTACGCATCATGCAACTGATGCTACATGGAGCAAGTGGGTTGCACTGATTACTCAGCGGGCTCGAATAGGAAACCCCAGTCGCCCAGGAATCTTGGAGGTGATTATGGACTGGCCAGAAGGCAAATACTTTGGGATATCACCAGAGGAGGAGGTGGTTCGTGCTGAAGAAGCCCCCCTGTACAACAAGCTACCGGAAAATGAGAAGAAATATGCCTTGTTCACTGACGGGTCCTGTCGTATTGTGGGAAAGCATCGGAGATGGAAAGCTGCTGTATGGAGTCCTACACGACGAGTTGCAGAAGCTGCTGAGGGAGAAGGTGAATCGAGTCAGTTTGCAGAAGTAAAAGCCATTCAGCTGGCTTTAGATATTGCTGAACGAGAAAAGTGGCCAGTTCTCTATCTCTATACTGATTCATGGATGGTAGCAAATGCCCTGTGGGGGTGGTTACAGCAATGGAAGCAGAACAACTGGCAGCGCAGGGGCAAGCCCATCTGGGCTGCGGCATTGTGGCAAGATATTGCTGCCCGGGTAGAGAACCTGGTTGTAAAGGTACGCCATGTAGATGCTCATGTGCCCAAGAATCGGGCTACTGAAGAACACCAAAACAACCAGCAGGTGGATCAGGCTGCTAAGATTGAAGTGGCTCAGGTGGACCTGGACTGGCAACATAAAGGTGAATTATTTATAGCCCGATGGGCCCATGACACCTCAGGCCATCAAGGTAGAGATGCAACCTACAGATGGGCTCGTGATCGAGGGGTGGACCTGACCATGGACACTATAGCACAGGTTATTCATGACTGTGAAACATGTGCTGCAATCAAGCAAGCCAAACGGTCAAAACCTCTTTGGTATGGAGGACGATGGCTGAAATATAAATATGGAGAGGCCTGGCAGATTGATTACATCACACTCCCTCAAACCCGCAACGGCAAGCGCCACGTACTTACAATGGTGGAAGCAACCACCGGATGGCTGGAAACATATCCTGTGCCCCATGCCACCGCCCGGAACACTATCCTGGGCCTTGAAAAGCAAGTCTTATGGCGACATGGCACCCCAGAGAGAATTGAGTCAGACAACGGGACTCATTTCCGAAACAACCTTATAGACACTTGGGCCAAAGAACATGGTATTGAGTGGGTGTATCACATCCCCTATCATGCACCAGCCTCTGGAAAAGTTGAACGATACAATGGACTGTTGAAGACTACACTGAAAGCAATGGGTGCTGGGACATTCAAAAATTGGGATACACATTTGGCAAAGGCCACCTGGTTAGTCAATACCAGGGGATCTGCCAACCGAGCTGGACCTGCCCAATCAAACCTGTTACGCACTGTAGAAGGGGATAAAGTTCCTGTAGTGCACGTAAGAAACATGCTGGGTAAAACAGTCTGGGCTACTCCTGCCTCAGGAAAAGGCAAACCTATTCGTGGAATTGCTTTTGCTCAGGGACCTGGATGCACTTGGTGGGTAATGCAAAAGAATGGGGAGGTCCGGTGTGTACCTCAAGGGGATTTGATACTGGGTGAGAATAGCCCATGAGTTGAATTGTAGTATGTTAATTATTATATAATAATGTATGTCATCACTACCATGATTGCTATATATCATAGATGAAAATGGTGATTAATTAGAATGTATTGGACAGAGTGTAACCTGAGCATGACATAAATGGTATGGAATAAGGGGTGGATATCTGTCCTGGTTCCAGTTAGGACAGAGTTAAGTAGCTCATAGTAGCTGGTAGGCTGCTATGTTTTGGATTAGGATGAGAAGAGCGCTGATAACATGCTGATGTTTTAATTGTTGCAGAGCAGTGTTTACACCAGGCCAAGGACTTTTCGGCTTCTTGCTCTGTCCTGCCAGCGAGCAGGCTGGGGGTGCAGCAGGAGCTGGGAGGGGACAGACCCAGGACAGCTGACCCAAACTGGCCAAAGGGGTATTCCATACCATCTGACGTCATGCTAAACAATATATAGGGGTGGCTGGCCGGGGTGGGGGGGCCGGCTGCTCGGGAATAGGCTGGGCATCGGTCAGCGGGTGGTGAGCAATTGCGTTGTGCATCACTTGTTTTCTTACACATTATTATTGTTAATACTATTACCATTATCACTATTATTATTATTATTGTTATTATTATTTTCCTGTCTTAATAAACCGTCTTTATCTCAACTCACAGGCTTCACTTTCCCGTTTCTCTCCCCCCATCCCAGAGAGGGAGGGGGGAGGGTGAGCGAACGGCTGTGTGGTGTTTAGCTGCCAGCCGGGTTAAACCACAACACACAGAAACTACTTTGAAAACACTAGTGATGAGAGACTGAAATGCAAAACATGATTTATAAGGTTAAATGACAAATTTATATCTCAAATAGAATATATTGTATATGAAAACAAGACAGTCATCACAGATAGGTTTTTGGCCCATGACACTTTGTGACCAAGACCTGAGGGAACAGGTGTCCCTCTCAGCTGCTACAAATCTTCCAACTCAGTCAGGTCACTTTCAACAGCCCTTTCCTTTAGTTCTTCAGATGGTGATGATTGAGAATTCAAGCAAACATCACCAGAGGTGAGAACCCAATGGGTCCCAGAAGATGGAAACTCTGTCAGCAAAATGAAAAGTCTATAATGTTTTTTTTTTTTTTCACAAAATGGCTGGTGTCCCTGTCTCTGTAAGATACTGAACAACAAATACAGGTGAGACTAGTTAATGCCTAGACCTACACACTTCTGTCTTAAAGTGAAATCCCTTGCTGGACTGGATCTGTAGAATTAAAACTGAAAGATTCAACAATACAACAATCATCAATTCATAAGGGCAGCTACCAGCAAAGTAAATATATGACTTTTCAAAATATCATTGCATGGAGCAACAGAAAAGGCTTTGTCCCCCCCTGCTCTCCAATGCAATCTCAGAATCAACACACACAAACCATCAGGAAACAAGCCCTGCTGGTCTCACACTTTATTTAGTGAAGGAAAAATTACACATCCCTTTCCAATAAACTTTTTTTGTTTCCTTCATCCTTGTAGTTCCCTTTTTCTGTCCTCTGCAAGACTGCAGGCTACCCACTCGTGACTGAGGGGACCCAGCTGCCCACGATGGCACCCCAGCAGGGGAAGGAGGGCCAGAGGTCTGTGCACCCAGTGGGGATGTGTGGCAGACATGAGCCAACTGTACTCAAACACCCAGGAGAGCCAAGCATCTGGGGAAGAAAAAGCCAGGAGCTTTGTCCGACACCACTTCTCCTTAGAAACGCTGTTCCTTCAGCAAGCCAGGAGCTCCTGGTCCAAGCCGGGACCACAAGGTAGCCAGCAGCAGCCCCTGACAGACCACCCTGCAGCCTCCTTGTACCTGATAAGCATGTGTCACACAAGGGGCAAAGAGCTGGTACCAGACACCCCTCACAAACCTGCCTTCTCCATCTGTCTCTCCCCACAGTCCCTGTCAGGTACGACGCAGGCTTCACAGGCAGTGTCTCCCTTGGGGCAACACACCTCAGCAGCTGTGGGACGAACCTTCGCGAGGGTCCTCAGCGCTGCCCCCAGGCTGTGGCCGCCTGCCGTGGCCGGACGGGCGCTCAAGAACCGGGCTCAGCTGTCGCGGACCCGGCCGCTGGCATCGGGGGGGGAGAACGCGAGAACGGGGGTGGGGGGGGGGAAAGCGCCGCCGCCTGGACGGGGCGGACGGGGACGGGACGAGACGGGACGGGACGGGGCGAGTTGGGATGAGACGAGATGCGATGGGATGGACAGGGCGCGGCGCGTGAGGGCTGAGGGCCGTTGGCACGGCGCGAGAGGGCTGGGGACGCCATCTTAGGGTCGGTCCTCTCAGTAAGCGCGGCAGCGCCCTGCCCTGCTGCTGGCCCACCTGGGAGGCGCTTTAGGCGCCTTGGGGCTCAGGGGACATCAGTGCTGGGGCTGCCTCCCGGTTCCTGCACAAAGGGGAAGCAGCTTTTGGACACCCTGTCCTGCAGGGGACAGATCTACCTGCCTGCAAGCCCCACTAGGGACCGTTCTCAGGGATGTTACAGAGAGGCTGGTGAGGCTTGGCTAGACCTTGAACTTCAGCTTTGCCCCTCTTATGTGTGGCCACCACTGCTGCCAGGGTTAACGTGGAATATATCTAGAGACTGTAGGAGTGAGATGAAGGGCAGGTGGCCTGGTGGCACCCTTTTCAGTCCCCTACGTGAAGGCAAAATTTGAAATGGAAGTGAGTGTATCCAGCTGGTCAGCACCAGGCTACTTGGGTGGTGTCGCAGGCAAACTTTCTGAGGAACAAGGACTACTAGGTAGGCAAAGAAGTGGTCAAACTGGCTTACTAACCTACTGAAGAGGACTTTGTATATGCCAGGGGATGGGAACCATGATCTGAAGATGAGCGAGGGAACAAAGGACTAGAGGCACAGCATGACATGGCAGGCTTTCACACATCTGTTGTAAAAGCGGCACAGTTCAGGACAGATTTCAAATGGCTGCACACTAATATGCATAGCACATGGACTGTCTTTATTAATGACCTGGATGATGGGATGAAATGTATCTTCAGCAAGTTTGTGCATGACTTAAAAATGGGGGGAGCCACTGCTATTCAGAGCAACCTGGACAAGCTAGATAAATGAACTGACAGGAACTTCACAAAGTTTAGTGAAAGCAGGTATGAAGTCCTGCTCCTGGGGTAAAAAAAAAAAAAAAAACTCTGTGCAACTGTGCAGGCTGGGGCTGACTGAAGCAGAAAAGGACCTGGGTGTCCTGGTGGACAGCTGAACGTGAACCAGCAGTGCATCCTGGCAGCAAAGACCAAGAAGTGCAGAGAAGAGATCTTTCCATTCAGCAATCTCAGCAATCAAGACAATGCCTTGAGTGCTGTATCTGGTTTTTGGTTCCTTGAGACGCTGTGCTACATTGTGCATCTTCACACATGACAACAACTGCATGCTTTGATGCTTTGTTCAAAGATATTTTTGAAAGAGAAAACTGGGTCATTGGAATGCTGTAACTAAGACTGACCTTGAACATAGGAGGACAAGACTGACCCAGTGGCAGACCTGACAAGATGTGTGACAAGACACTTGTCACACAGTGAATGCAGCAGTGGCAACTGGAGATGCAGCCCGTTGTCTCCAGGACCACTGAGGAGAGTTTGGCTCTGGATGGCTGTTTTTGAAGCTTGATGGTGCAGACATGTGGCACACAAAGGCAGACAGATGGTAAGTGTGGCGTGCAGAAGGGTGTTCACATTGAGTGGGCACAGTAGCTTCCGGAATATGTTCTCAGCCAGTAATGTCGAGCACTCTTCAGTATAGATGTAGCAAATAGATTTTAGAAGGGGCTAGCTAAGAACAGCAAGGATGCACACTGCTCCAGGGTAATGGGTTGGAGGAAACAGCAGTTATTCCCTGAAGTATACCACAAGAACAGTATAGATTTAGCCAGAAGGATACAAAAATATTTCATATATCTATGACCCAGGCCGAGATTGATTATTCTTTCATCTGGGTTACATAAAAAAAATAACATGAGCATTTTGGTATTTCACATTGTTTCTCCAGGATTTTATAATTCCTGATGTCATTATATTATGTATATATGGTTATTTTTAATTTTCTTCATTGCCTCTTTTAATCTCATAAAAAATGTCTTTAGATCTTTTGGGAAAATCTCTTTAGATACCAAATCCTGCTTGGATCTAAACATTTTTTCATCCATTTTTCCAATCTGGGTTAAAAATATTAGCATCAGTGTTAAAAAAAAAAAAAGTCAGCTTGACTTGAATTTCTCCTTTCCCCAGTATATCAACAGTTACTGTCATTTGGAGATCAAAGCTTTTACTAATATCACATTGAATTTCTGTGATACATTTAATCCAGATTGAAACTAAAATTCGCTTTGGAATATATGCTATCATTTTCAGAAATAAATGAGTTTTAATTGGGGGCATTATTTCAGGTCCCAGAATGTCCCTTAAAGAAGCAAGAAACATCATCTGTATAATCCATAACTTAATTCAACAAGAAAAATGAATATATATAGTCCTCATTGCAATATTTACTAAATGCACTAAAAAGACTAACGATGTTAAGAAGGAAAAGGAAAGATATAATTGGAAGTTTCTTTTGACCAATCTTTCTCTTAAGAAAGCACCATCAGAGCAATCATAAAAGGATGAGTTCAAAGTTAGTGAAAGGTACCCTGAATTTTTTTTTTTTTGCAAGTTGCAGTATAATTATTTGTATTCATTTAAATAAAATGCCTTTTTGACCCTGGGGAAATAATTAGACAGGGTTTCACTGACTAGGCTTCTTCTGGGAAAAGTCCTCCTAATTTCTCTTGCTTTACAAATCAATGCAGCAGGTCCTGGTTGGGCAGCTGTAGTTGAAGAAGAAAGATGTTGATTATAAATTACCTTTTTTTTTATTTTTATCTATGTTTATTTTAATCAATTCAGAAAGTGCATCTGGTAAGTGTTTGTAAGAGACCCAGAGAATGACAGGTCTGTAGTTTGACAGAACAGATATTAAGAAACTTACTTCACTAGAAGATTATTTTTTCAATTGGTTGAAAATTAACTGTTTTTGAAATATATATATATATATTTTACTGGGAAAACATCAAAAAAGCCAAAAACTGCAGTAAAAATATTTTTATTTTCCAGAAAATTAAAAAATATATTTGTTTCAGATTTCCAGGCTTTCATAAAATATTAAAGAAATTTATATTTTCAGCTAAATTTAAAAAATCTGTGTTTTTCCCATTTTGAGGAACAAAATGTGTTGGAAAGTGTTGGAAACTAAGTGCTGGAACTAACAATTGGAAACCACTATTGGAAACCTTGATATCTTTAAATGTGATTAGCCTAATTTAAACTCCAAATGCTATGTGTGAGATACAATGAAATCTATATAAACCATTACTGTTCAAAATCCAGTCTCTGAAGTGAAGCATCAGAACTAAGAGATACAAATGAGGCAAAGGTCACACAGTATCGATTCAACAGACTAACTTTGCTGCTCTAGTTAAATAACCAGTGTAGATTTATCTGAGAATCAAGAATAATTCTATTTTGGTATGTTCTTTGGGATCTTTGACTCAATACATAGGCTTTATCCACAAATCAGAAAGACCACTCATATTATTAGCAGTATCAGACTGAATGTTTTCCTATATCTTGAAAGGTAAGAGGATATATAAATCAAACTGGTCGCATATTACTCAAGGTTGTCAGCAACATCTTGCCTTAGCTGGAGAACATACCTAGAGCATTCAATAGGATTGTAGAATCAAGTGAATAAAGCAAGAATAAATTACAAACAATCAAGTAATCTTAACCGAAAGACTGGGAAGACTAACATATTTTCAGAACAACGAATCAACCCCACAATCAAAATTACAGTATAAAGAGTCTTGGTGACCCAGGTCAATTAATGCATAAGAAGTTGTATATTATATATTGAAGATGAGAACCAGCTGACATTGTCAAGAAGGATAGAATAGGGAAAATACTGTTGAACAATTTAGTTCAACTCTTCCAGGTAAACTGTGACAACAGATATACCCCAACACCCCCCTCTCCATAGAACTGCCATCGACATTATGCCATGCACACTTTCAAAGTCTTTACATTGTTAGCTTTTTAAGATTTGAGTATTAGGGTAAAGTTGTTGTTACTAATGAATTCTTTCTATTGTAATATCTTAATAAGATTTTTTTTCTGTACATAAACTTGAAATCTGTTTATGCTTTTCAGTTCTTTCTTCCTCTCCCCCCTTGCAGGTAAATAAAACAACAATGAATATGTAAAATGTGGTAGTCATGGCAATGGGAATATATGTATTAAGTGGTTCTGGCAACTTGAAATGTATTAGCTAAAGTAATAATCAAGTGCTGTTGTTTTAAACTTGACAGATTTCTGGCTCTAAGTTTTCTCTAACAGACTATAATTTCAAAGAGAACCCTGCTATAGTTGACGGAAACTTGTTCTTTAGATTGCTATAAAATCAAACTGTGAGGAATGAAGTTCTGGTTCTTTTTGGTATCAGGAGTATGTAGCGATTGTCTACTATTGTAGACTATTGTCTAATATTGCTTAGTATCATATTCTGAAACTGTAAATGAGCAAAAAAAATGTATACATACTTTATCATCTATTTCAGTATTCTACTCCAGTAATAGCTCTTTGGAGAAGGAATAATGACAAAGTTCTACACATTTGGTAGACTTTTTTTTTTTTTTTTTCTGAATTGTGCCTGAAATTGTGCCAGGTAACTGAACATGTGGCATAAAAATAATTTTCAAAATTGCATCTATCCATTTTTCCCTTGCAGTAGTAGATGGCCAAAGAAGTAGAACCAGTTGCATATTCCATGACACTATGATCCAAACGTTTATCCAAATTATAAGGCTACATTATGATGGAGTCCTGAGATTTCCCACCAAACTGAAACATCCTTCCAAAATCTATGAGTCTGTTAAGACATCCATCGTGTTGAATTTCAAAGTAAGAGCTAAATTCATTAGGTAAAACACATTCTTAACATCCTGGACTATCACCCTTCTTGCAATGAATGAGTCTTTTGTCATACCTGAAGAAAACAAAACTGAAACTTTAGCCCATTCCTGGATTTTTGTTTGAAAAGTAAATTATACTGAAGAACTTGATTTTATTTTCAAGGATGTTAAAGGATCATTTCATCATTAGCCATACAAAATGGGTTATGATTTAAGATTAGATTTCTGCCCTCTCTTAGTCTGCTGTTGACCTTAAAATTGTCCTTTGCTCTACAACAGACACAGCCTACTCACTTGATTGAGAAATAATATTGTAGCATGGCCTTCAAAACAGGAGAACATCAGCAGATTAGAATGACTCAAAAGGGTCAGCTTGTGGATGGTTAGCCTGAGCATTTCAAAGTAAAGTCCTTGCTTATTAAAAGCCTTCACTCTTAAGTAAGTTCCTTAGTACAAAGCTTTTGAATTGTATACATAGTACATCATACAAGTTTTTTCTTAAGATACTTTGTAAGCTCTGCTTTATAAATTGAGTCACTTTTTCTGCTGTTTGCATGTAAATATATATTTTTTTTTATTATTCATTTTTATCATCCATGTAGAGTGAATTTTAGAGTACAGACTTCATGGAATTTCTAACAGAGAGGTTCATGATATTCCATCCATTAAGAGGCTTTTGCATTCAAGGAGTTTTAAATAAACACCTAGAAGAAATAAAGTTTCAGGACTAAAAAGATGCTTTGCAACTTGACTTGTTGCAAAGTCAACAAGTTCCCTGCTTCAGTCTGTCCTCTAACCTTGGAAAGCTTTGGGCTCTCTCTGTGCCTGTCAAATGCTATCGGATATTGTGTGAAAAAGCTAATACGACAGTTACTCCAACTGCTTTGTCTTTGCTTTAACTGCATCCTTCCATGAGTGTTCATAATGGTTCATCTCCATCAGGGCTCTAGAAACCAATTGGTCTGTGAAATACGTGTTTTTTGAACTAGCATATAGATTTGAATTCCACTTCAATAACTACATCTGGGTACAAACGTATGGAAAACATCCATATATATATGCACACATACATGCCACATTCTAGCAAATGAATCCACTGTGACTTTAGCGAAATTTAGCTCAATCTTAGTTTCTCCCTACCTGTCTGGAGTAGTAGAGTTCACGTACCTGGCAGAAGAACTGAAACTGTTCTCCAGTTTGACTGAGATATGATCCAAAGAGGATAGTTGTCACAAAGCTTTCAGAGTGCTCTGAATTTGTAATAGATGAAGAAAGGACAAGGGAACGTGTAGGAACTCTGTGAATAGATGGCATTATATGGAAGAAATTATGTTGAAGAAAAAGAAAAAAAAAAGATGTAGTGGCTTCAATTTTTAGTGAAATGCAAAAATGTAGGAAGACTTGCATAATGCAGAATTTGTAATAGAGATAAGAACATTTAGTCTTGATATTACTGCTAATGGAGAATCCGTGCTGTCTACCCAGAAAAAGTACGTTATTGCAAGGCATATGAGGGAAATCAGTGAAGAGTGATTTTGCACCTTGTACTTGTGCTGTATTTTTACCACAGAGGCCTTTAAAGCTTTCATCCAAATGTACATTTATAGTTTTAATAGCTTAAGTAAAGATACAAATAAAATAATTGGAAATGTTTCCTAAAAACACCTGCATAGTATTTTCTTTCTGTATTGTTCCTTCCTCTTAAAACTTCCTAGTTTTTATCTTTTTCAAAATCATTTTGCTATTTTATATAAATTTTTATTACAGTTTTTCAATGCATTTTGGAAAAAAAAATCATTTTAATGATGAAAATGTACTTCACAATAAGCAAACCATTACAACACAAACATTTTTGATGACATCTGGTCCCCAAAGTTTTACTCTATTGCCACTCAGAGTGAAAAGTGTATTGATTCTGGCCTCAGGAACTGCATTCCATTCTTCCCCAATTTCAGCAGGTGATAAATCAAAGGTGACACGGCAAAAGTGAGCAAGAAGTGAGACTCTAGGGGAGGCATAAGGTAGTGCCTTCCAGTAGGCTGGAAAAACACTTTCCAAGTGACTGAATCTCAGACTTTCAAAAGCTATTCAATATTCAGAAGTACGTGCAAGAAGTTTACCAGGTTGATGTTTTTCCAATTGTCATATTTTCTCAAGAAGATGGTTTGTTTATGAAGAGTGTTGTCTCATGATGACAACAGGTACACAACAAAGTGAGTCTATGATTTACTTATTTCTGCTTGATAATCTTTCTATTGGGTCTTTGATTTATTTATTTATTTTTTTTTTGGTACTTGCACGTTCAGAGGACTGCTAGGTTGCTTTTTTTCTCCCTGGGCAAACAGGAGAAGAGGTAACTAAGTGGCTTCAGGCCTTAGCTTATTTTGAAGAACAAAAGCAATGATTTGTTCACATCAAGAACACTTCTGTGTGCTCAGAGAATTGAAAGAAATAAAAGGCAAGCACCAAATTTGTCAATCAGATAATCACACCTGCATAGCACAATGACTTAGAATAGAACAGAAAAGGTCATGAGAAAGGGAGAGAAAACGTTTTTTGAAACGGTTTAAATACAATTTCTCTTCATCTGCCTTCCATGGCATCCATTTTGTTGGAAGTGCTTCATACATTTCCTGCCATTAGGTTGAGCAGTTGGCTGAAGAGGCTGTGCTGGGAGGCTGCTCCTGCTGTTTTAATCAATATAACATGAAAACAAGCAAGAAGCCCATCACATCCTTGAGCAGCTGATGCACTGTTCACTTTCCTGTAGGTCCTGCTATGAAAATAAAATAAGGTCGGTAAGAGTCTGTGAACTGCTGTGGCTTTACAAGGGCACTGTAAGAAATTCTGTGTTCTCTCCTAGATGCTGAGCTCCCAGACACGGTGAGTGTGAAAAGGGGCACTCCCTTTGCCACTGAAACAATTCTGTGTCAGTAGACTGGGAAAACAAACCCGTGTAGTCACAGTGGAAGATAGTCTTTTGAGGAGAAGACATTGTCTCTGCCAAGCGGGTGGAATCTAATACTAGTGCCTTTTTTGTCCTTTCTGTACCACTTCTCCCTTGTCACCAGTTTTTTTTATTTTGCAGTGGTTCAGTTGCCACTCTACCACATTGCTACCTGAAGAACCTCCTTTTCACATTTTGTTTACCGTGTGTGTCCTATTCTCCATGCTACCTGTGCTGTGTATCAGCTGTCATAAACCTTCCTGTAATTTCCTAGCCCTGATCACGACCATCCTTTTTCCTCAAAACTTCTATTCTCTATTCTTACTGGTTTGCATTTTTTCTACATCATCCCCATAGTTCAGTGTTACAATTAACCACATCCAGGCATAAGTTTAGGTCATTAGCTTTCTGGAAGAAAAGCTATGTAACTTTCTCTAGATGGGGTTTTTCAGTTACAGACCCCAGAAGACTTGAGTTCATTTCAACTTGTAAGGGCTAGTGTGTGATTTTCAGCTGAACCAGTTTCATAAAATGAAGCAGCATTTATCCAGAATAAACACAATTTAGAGCAAAGCCCACACCTGCTTACCTTAACTGTTGAATACCCATTTTTGCATAGGAACCTTTCCAAAGTTAAAATATTTCATCATTTGTTCTTTGGCCACAATCTTGGGCCTATCAGTCTTCAAATATCTTCCAAGTCAAAGAGATTATTTTATTAATAATATTTTATTTTATTAATTAAAGAATTTCAGTGATTTTAAGTTAGTTTTTATACTTCCCTCCAAATATCCCAGAGAAAATAAGATTTCAATGTACTTATCTACATCTTTTTAACTTGTGGAAAATAATTATTTCTTATTCAATTCAATTATTCTAGGAAGCAGTTTTTACCCATTCAACAAAAAATACAAGTCTAGTAAGTTCAAAAAAAAAATTATACCAATTAGAATATTAATACATTTATCCTTGAGTTTTCTGTAGCCATTTTGGTATGTAGTTTCTGCCTTTGCATTCATTCTATTGGCATTATTTGTTCCACGGTATCCCTGATGGCAAGGTATCTTCTTTGCATTTATTGTCCTTAATCTTTGGCTTTCACTGCAGTAATTTCTTACTACTTATTATCTCTATATTTCTGGGACTGTCCTTCCTCTCAAAATATGATTTTATTTATTATTTATAATTATTTATTTATTATGTTATTGTTATTTTATTATCTATGTAGCTTAAGAGTTTGTGTCATGCTTTCGCTTTTGCCTTCTCTGTCATAATCCCCTAGTCTAATTTCCTACATTTTTCTACTATTAACTTTTATCTCCATGGGACGATGTACACTTCATTACATCTTTGTTTATATTTTCAAATCTACCACTCTTTCGATCTGTCGGTGCTTAATCCTGCATATCCACCTAACTAATTAACCCTCGTGGGCTTTCTGCCATTATCAGTTATTAAATTAGCGTATAATGTGCTCCTTTTATTCCGTTTACATTTTTTAAAGAGATCTAGTGGAACTCCATAACACTAGATTAAATAATATTTTTGTTAGAGGTTGTTTTCTGTGATCAGTGTTGTGATTGGTAGGGTCCAGTAGAAAAACTTTAAATGAATTTTAAGATTGGGGATTTTTTTGTCTGTGATAAGCAGAAGAGCTTCTTCCTGCTCTGATCTTGACTGCGATTAGAGAGACACCACATTAAATATTCATTTCCTTCAGATTCCTAGATTATTAAGGGAATAGACCTCCTTGAAATAAATTCCACTGTCAAAAGTACAGAGTACTTAATGTAAAATGAGTGACTGTCTCTGCATGTTGCTACCATCTACTGTGGGAAAGAGGAGAAGGATTCAGGATTTGGCCAAGTTTTATTTTTCTTAAACATCTTTTCCTGTCAAAGATTTATACACTTACTCCTGTGATTGAACAAAGTATTTGGCATAAATGAAAATACAACTTAATGATGAACACAGGTGTACAGAGCATTGCCCTTGAGTTCAAGAGAGAGGGATTCTCTTCCTGGCTCTGCCACTTGGTATTTTTGCCATTCCTGAAAATCTTAGGAATTGACCTCACAACCCTGTGCCTCAGTTTCTTCAAAAGAAAAATAGGACAGTTCTTTTGGAAAACAAAATCTTCATCAGTAGAATTTGGTGTTATTTGTAGATTATTTTAAAAACAACATTAGCTGTCACATCATACAAGACAGAGCTTTGCCCATGACTAAAAAGCAGCTGCTAATTAAATGAAGGATGCTAACTGTGCAACATCACTGAGTAACACCATGAATACTTCAGACTAGGAATTAAGAAAACTGCAAACAGAACTTTGGGAGACAGAATGAACTAATAGATTTTGGTACTTGTACTGACAATACGTTCCTGTAGCAGTAAGTATAATTGCCTGGTTTACAGTTTTTAAACATCACTGTAATTGCAGATTAATTACACAGTGTTTAATAGACTATCAGCAAACTTTACTGGTAACAAAAATAGAAGTTTTGTATAATGGAAGTCTCAAAAAAAAATGGCTGTTCTAAAGAAATAGCTACAGTCTTGGAAAAGTATTTTAGCTCCTGAGATGGAGTATTTTATGAATACAGCCCACTCCCTCAGTCTCCCAATGTCTGTCAATATATGTTCTCCTTCTCAAGCCATATTTAAAGCTGATTCAGGATAGGGTTGGCCTTTTTTTTTTCCCTTTTTGGCCTGTTTCAAAGCAATATGGAAACAGCACAGTCTAGCCTCTTTCTAATAACTGTTGCCTGGGGAGCCTTGTTCAATTCAAACCCGAAGGGACTAGTGTACTGGCTGGAATACAGATGGCACGATTTTTTTTCTGACAGAAGTAAAGCAAAGCATCATGACTGACCTAGAAATGCTCTTGACTTAGGAACTGTCTCCAGCTCTCCTTACATAAAGAAAAAAAAAAAAAAAAGTAAAGAACTTTTCTAAAGGAGGAAGAATTAGTCAGGAAAAGAGTGAAATATTAGGGGACATTAGCATCTCTCAGAAAACTATGGTCACATACCAGCTATTAAAGATATTCATGATCCCCCTACCTTCATACAATGCCATTAATTTGCAGCTTCTCAGGTGAGTTCCCAGTACTCCACTATCATTGACCTGTGTATTTATTTGTTCTCTCTGCATGTGCATATTTGGCAGGTGCCGCAAGGGTTTGGCACTTTTACCAACAAGCACTGGAGAAAAACTGAACCTTCAGTTTGTTTGCATATTGACAATTACATAAGTGCTACTTTCATGAAGGAAACAGACAGTTTGATGTAAAGATCATTAAAGCCCTGAGTGAGCTGGGCCCTGGGGCCCATCCTCCTCTGCATTCATTATTTAGCTATTAAGTTGCCAATCATTATTGTCTTTAGCAGAAGAAGAAAAAAGAGAAAAAACACCTGTGTAGCAGAAGGGAAGTGCCTTGCTGGAGCTTGAGGAAGTAGTAGAGCAATCTGGACAGTAGAATCGCTAGTGATTACAGAAACAAATGGTGTCAATTAAAGTGGCATGTCAGCCTTCATTAATTCCAATGCACTATCAATATGCTAGCTATCAAATACTTTATCCTGAGGAATGACCCTGATGGATCATAAAGCCTTTGTCTTCCTGGCATTATGTCTCTACACAAAGACCTGCAGCTAAAGACAGACAACATTGTCACAGTTGGACCAGACACACATTAGCAGAGAATCAGGTTTAATCCATTAGTGAGTGAACCTTTTTTCTACGGTTGTTTGCAACTGTGTGGTGTAGTTGTTGATTTACTACACGTAAGAGCAGCAAACTTACGGGTTTTGTACCTTCCTTTCTTCCTTTCTTCCTTGAAAGCAATCTTTCAGAATAATCAGGAAGAATTTCAATAGTTCTTTCAAAATGAGGAAAGAGATAGATGGATTTATTTTATCTAACTCTGAAGCTACTTGGACATGGTGGATGGGGTAGCTTGGTAGCTTGATTTCAAATTGTAAAGCTTGTGTTCTGCTTAGGGCAATTTAGTGATGAGATGGGAAATTAACACAGAAGAGAAGATAGAGGTAAAAACAAGCTTCTAAAGAAACAAAAGGTGGAAATGGGTTTGAAGAGAGAATGCAGAAAAGTCAAAATAATATACTGTATATATGATGGTACATATAAGTCAGTATTTACTATTTGTGTTCAGTAACACAAGACAAAAGTCAGGTCAAAACTTCTTATGTAACTTTAATATACAGTCAACACACTTAAAATCCACCTCCTCCATTGGAATCAAATATATACTAATATTCCTTTCAAATTAATGCAGCAATAAAACGAGGCTTTAAACATTGCATTCTTTTAGAAAACTATTTAAATATGCTCCCTTGCAGCCCCCTGGGCTGTTCCCAAGCCTTCCTAACTTCCTGGGAAATCCGGCAGATCTGCATAAAATGCTCCAGACCGACTTCTCATCCCACTCCAACTGTGTTCTGCAAAATCAGGTAGAGAACTGCTAGAAGTGGATTAGTCCCTTGGCAGAGGGACATTCTTTCATGGCTTAAAGCCAGAAATAACCAGAATAATCCCAGAAGGCAGTGTAACCTGTCATTTTTAACATATGCCAGGTCATTTGGCTTCTGTAGGGATCAGAATCAATTCAGCCATAAAAATACGTTGTCATAGCACCATTTCCTTCTCCACTTCCCTTCTTGGCAAAATAGCTCACTGTAAAATTCCTGACCAATTATTAATTAGGAATCTGATTCTGCACAAGCGACCTTTTAAATCAATGTCAAGCCATCCAAGAGCAGATATCAGAATGAAGAGCCAAGCTGCAGAATTAGGTAGTTAAAAATAAAAATAAAAATCTTGTGAATAAACAATGAAGGGGTAATAGCTCTGTAAATAGGGATCACAACTAAAATGAGAATAGCATAAGGTTGTGATTCCAGTCCTAGGAACCCCCATAGATTACACCCTCTTTCTTCCACTGTGTCCCATAACTAGAAATACGTTGAAGAAACAACAAAAAAAGAAGGACAACCAAGTAAGGACTGTATAAAAGAGGCATAAAAAGGCATGGAGACTGAGACAGAACAAAGCCTTTGAAATTTGACTACAGGGAATGAACTAAAGCTCTATAAAAAGTACAGTGAAAAGTAGATCAGTGGTAGTAACCCTCACAGATGACATTGAAAACAAAGAGTAGAGATTGTGACAACAATCCAGTTGGTAAAGAGAGAAGGGTGTATGGATTCTTAGAATAAATTAGTTACTGTGCTTGCTACTAGTTTGGCTGCACAGCTCCAAATATTATAACAATCTGCTGCTATAATCCAGTTTTCTACATTTAGAAGTAATGTCAAAATAGACACCCTCCAGCTTGACAGAAAATGCCTTCTCCCTCGCCCCCTCCCCCCAGTGCTACTGTGTTCTGCCATTCCTTTTCTGCATCCTTCTGTGGAAAGAAAAAAAAACAACTGATTTTTGTAATTTGTGTGTTTTACTTATGTCACAGACAATTATCATGATGCTTTTTGGGTATATATTTAAGAAATCATAATGCTTCATTAAGCGAGCAAATATTTAAATGTGGTAAATATTATAATTTCCACTAGTGTTTCAAGCACTGTCTTCTTTTTTGAAATTAAAAAGACAAGATAGCAAGTACTGTGGTTCCACTATTGCAATTATTTTATAATGAATGCAGTGGGCCTATATATTCATTTTGAACCAGTCTTTAATGCTCCTTTGGTGACAGAGCTCTATTTTCAGCTTCTTTCTCTTTCTTTCCCTTTCTGCAGTCCTGCAGTTATCTTTCCTTTTCATGATATAATTTAGTATATATCAAGATCACAGTATATTTTCAATATAGCAGGTTGCAGTTTTGACTTAGATATATTTATTTCTTCTGAAAGAAAGAAAAGTTACTGATCTAGAGATTTTTACATAATTTCTAGAAGGGAGGTCATCCCTGTCATACAGCAGCTTTGTTGATCAGGCATTCAGTGACGGTAGAGAAACCTGTTAGTTCCAGTTTACAAGTCCTGAACCTTTTCCCTTCCCAGGTGGATGACTCAGGGTAGTGAGTCAGCTTCTTGCCCAAGTAAATGCTAAATTATTTAGTACCACTGAAACAGCCCCAACAGGAGAGACAGAAAAATGGAACATCTTCTTAAACCTAAAGGTCTGAGTTGGATGTGAACCACTGGCTTTCAGGTTCTCGTTGAACTTGTTTCAAGGTCCTGTTTTGAACACCTTAAATAACATGCCCATTATGCTGCAGCCACTGAGCTGTTGGTAGGCTAATCTTTCTGTGTTTTCCCACTTTCTTTGGAATACAGATGAGGTTATTTCTATTAGAATTATAATATTTTTATTAGAATTAAACATTTCAACTTTCCAAAATTTTTCACAAAATATGTATTTCCTGCTCTGACCAGGCCTATCTTCCAGTTTGTTATGGCTAACAGAGACGTTACTTTCTCCAAGCTGCTATAAACCAACAGAAGAGAGCAACATAAAGCCAACATAGCTATTGGGATGTGGCTTTAGGAACCTGTTGGGAACTTGCAGTGGGAATAAAGTTTAGTGTAAAATATACCTTTATCAACCTTGTATAAATTCTTGCTCCCCCAAATGTGACTAACATGCAACTTGTCACCTGAAGCGACTGAATGTGTCTTGATCACTGACATCCTAGAAAAAATGATCAGCCATCAGAGCAGGATGCCCAAAGGTGTCTTTTAGCAGTGTTGGGCAGGAGCAGCTTGCTGCACAATCACCCAGTAACAGACTGAAACATCTGGTGCCAATTAACTCACCTAAGCTCATTTTGGCAGCTTGCGCCATGATAGCTCCGTGTAAAATACCGGGAGGCCTGCTGAGGACAAGGGCTTTCCATAAGAATCTCACAACTTTTCATAAATCCCATTCTCTGTTGCAGTGATATCAAAGGGTCAAAGATCTTTCTAAGATAGTCCCTGACATGTTCTGTGTTAATGGTAAATGAGAGAGTCTACAAAAGGCAGGATAAATAAGTGAGTAGTACTGACTTTTATCCTCTAATATTCTCTAAAATTTCCTCAGGATTCTTTCTGAACTTGTAGCTCAACAAGTGTGGATACAAAGCAACTGTAATTATCAATGTGTGTACTCAAAGTATTGTATAGACATTGACTTAGATTTTGGTGGAAACTTGGAATTGTTCCAGGTTTCTGTATGAGTAAGTGGATAGCATGGATTAAATCAGAGAAGGTAAACTAGGGACTTTTTTTTTTTTCTTTTCACAGTCTGTGAATGCACTGTCATGAGGCACAACCAAGAGAAAGTTCTGTCAAGGTTAAGGGGATGCATTAGGGTATGGGTTTCACACTTTCCTTGGACTAACTGACTACCCACACTAGCAGGTGTCAAATACGCTGCATACTTTGCCAGCATATCTGTGGGAAAGGCTAGATCTGCGGGTGCACCTTGCCCTTAGAGGTGTTTGCTTGCTTGTTTAAAGCTCTTGGTGGATGTGTATCTTTGGTGTCTCCTTTTACTGGATGTTTTGTGAAATGGACGAATTCATGCCCCTAGTGCTGCTCAGATAAGAATTGTTTCACACTGGACATACTCAGTTTCCCTTGGCAGTAGCTTTGCAGACTCATTGTCCAGAGTGACTTTGAACTGAGATCTGGATTTGGCCCTGTAAATCTATTAGCATTCCTGTAAGTCAGTCAGTTCACATCGCTGCATTAAGTTGTCTGTTCCAGGCCATCCAGGCCATGAATACCTTCCTATTAGTGCCAATGATACCGTTTGCCTCTGTGGACTAGAGAACCACAGAAAATGAGCCACCACTAAAAGCTGATTTAAAAAAAAAAAAAAAAAAAGATCATTCGCTCAATTCACAACCTTAAAGGCTTTAACAGCAGGGCTGTAGTTTCCCTAAAATCCTAATTATAGTGAATTAAATGACTAAAATGCTACTAATTACTTTTTAATTTCAAGAGAGATGTTTACAAAGCACAGTATAATGAGTAATACAGTACTTCAAATGATTACTAATGTTGCCATTTTGTCTGACTTAATCTCAATTAGTATAAATCACAATGTCATCACTGCTAATTGCCATTCCTTTTGAGCAAAATGCTAATTTCGCTTTACAATCATACAATTGCTGTTTGTTTTTCCCTTAAATTATTCCATTTAAGAGGCCTGATAAAAGAAGTGTTTAGAATCTTTTATTTTCTAGAGCTCAAGAAGAGCAAGCCATGGACTGAAGATTTTGGGTCTATTTTTTCAGTAGACTTCTCTTTTTAGACCTTTTTTTTTTCCTATAATAAAAGCTTTCATCTCTCAAATGAATCATCAAGCAAAATGTAAATTTCTATCAAACTGTGCTTTCAAGGGATTTTGCTTGTTTCCTGGCTGTCAGAAATTGTCTTTATTATCCATATCTCAGTGAAGTTTTGAATATTTTTCATGAAGAAAAAGAACGTTTTGCACTTTAACTGTAGCTCCATTCTTACAAGGTTCTCACTGTACTTGTGAGAAGTTAAAGGTCAACAGAGAAAGTTAAAAAGATTTGCACAAGGTCAGAGAATGTAGCAAGGGAGTGCTGAAAGCCATGCTGAAATCAAGCATGGATCTCCTTACCCTACCTCGTGCACTAAGCAGCAGTCAGTGCTCCTGCCCTGTAAAAGGCTCACAGGAGTGGATTTCAGGTGCTTGGATCCTTTGTGTGGTACACACGCATTACAATGCCAATGTATTTCTGTTTTGAATGGGTGTGTCAGTTAATCCTGAAATACTGTGAAGATAATTGGAGTTTTGCCACTGTCTTCAGTTTGAGCGGGCTTGGACTCATTGGGAGTTGCAGTTGATTTACCTAGCAATATTCCGTGTGTTAAACAGAATTAAACAGCCTTATTCCCGTATGTAGAAGTTTCTTTGTAAACTTTGTGAGTCACTGTGAAGGTAGAAAGCTTTGTGTTTTTCCCAGCCCTCATTATAATGCAGTTAAGTTGCCTTTCAAGATTGTTTTTCTGTGCTGATGTCTAAACTTTACTTTTCATACTGGTATAGGCAATACCACTAGGACTATGCTACTGTTGACGTAAAGAATGACAGAGATGGGATTTAAAAAAAAATGCTGCAAGTCTAATCATTTTGCATTTTCCAAGCTTGCACAATAAATAAACTAATCAATCTTCTAAGAAAACATTTCCTGGAAATAGAACTACATTACAGAGTAAATAACACAGGTTTTATTAGGCTTTGATTCTGGTTACTTATCATCTATCTGTAACAAATACCTGAAGAACAAAAGCAGAGCAACAGAGTTGACTAGTCACCCTCTCGAGATTCTTTGGCTAAATGGGTTTGTTATATTTTTTTCCTCATGTATTTTCACAGTTTGGGTGAGTGCACACCAAGGGATTAGAAAGAACTGCATAGTATTTTTACATCATTGTGCCAAAATACTTCCCTCTCTTTCTACTCTGTTTTAAGCTTAAGCCAGGTATGTAAGCATGGTGTGTTCCTATGCCAGACAATTCTGCCCAACTATGTAATTATTAGCCAAATCTTCTTTTTGTCTTTCCATTTTCTGTCACTTGAAAATCTAAGCATTATTTAAGTTTTATACTGTTCTTCTTGTATTTCTGTTTTCATTTAAATAAAGAAGTGGAACTGTTGCATTGTTCTGTAATAAATGTCATAGACTTTTTGATCCCTGCACTAAAATCTTGTTATATTTGTATGTGGCTGGACTTTTTATCTTGATATATTTTATAGCACTAAGTAATTTAACCAAGTTACTATATTTTTATATAAAATGAGATATTGCAATGCTGAATGTCAGATGAAAAACATAGAACTTAAATGATCTACAAGTAAATGGTATTCAGCAAAGTTATTTTGTAGCTGTTGAGTTTTAAAATGAAAAAGTTATTCATGAAGGTCAAATCAGGACTCATATCTTTTAAAATGTGAGTTTGTCTTCAATCTGGGTATAGTGTTTACATATAGCTCCAGCGTTAGACATTCACCTCAAAGCCTTCCTTTTTAAAAATGCCTACAGACTTTGAAAGAATTAATTTCTTTAAAAGATACTGTAACATCTCTTTGGAAAGCATAGGAGCAAGTAACCACTGACTCTCAGGAAAAACTAAAACAAACAAGGAAAACCCTTGCGAAACTAAACTCACTATGAATTGCAAATACAATTATCCCACAAGTCTTCAATTAGAATGCTTTCTGTGTATGCAGGAACAGAAAACAATTCCATGTATTCTTAATCCATCAGATTTAGAAGACATGCAGAGTCTTAAGAACAGAGTATTACTTTCTATGAAGTGTTTCCATCTTAGTGACTGTGAAGAACTCAATGCTGTACCTGTGAAAATCTCATTGTGGATGGCATCTTTAGTTAATAAAGGCAACAAAACTGTGAAATACAGTCATTACATGTTTGCCTATGATAACAAGAACTAGGTGTGAAAAGCAAAGAAATCTTTCGTTTTCTTATGTTCCCAAATAGCAGATATTGCCTCTTCCATTTTGAGAATTCCCTCAAAGGTGGTCTGGCTTTGTGTATTGCCAAGACTAGTATGTGATCAAGAAAATCCCATTAGTTTCCAACCTTTTTCCAGTTTTATAGTAATGAATCCTATATTCTGGTCTGGTGAAAACAGATACAGATCAGCATGATAAAAACATTTACACCCACTTTAACCCTGACTCTCTCTCTGGTGCTAATTTCCCCAAACAGCAGAAAGATTCTTCCAGATAGAGCCAAAGGCTCAGTTTTGACATTGAATAACATGTTGTCAAGATTAATCTATTACTGTTACTGGAAATTGCTTCTCAGTCAATATTAGGAGACATCACTGTTGTATCTCATCAAACAGGGTAATTTCAGAAGGAAAGTGAGTTGCAGACATTACATTTTAAACTTTTATATGGTTCTGTCTGTCAGTGGATGCCAGTGTTCATTTCTCAACAGACAAAAATGCTTTGCATTCCATTGTCTAGTCTAGGTAACAGTTGAGCCTTGGAGAATATATTGCAGGCTATTCTGACAAAACAAGGCATGTGACCATAGCTTTCCATCTCCTGTGAGGTCAGTTAACAGGGTGAACACAAAGACAGTATCATTATTTCAATTACCAGAACTGAAAATCCATCTATAGCAATCAGGAGAAATGATCACTGGACTCTTTAGCACAGTAACTCCTACTCTGTAGTGCTTCAGCCTGTGCTATTGTGACTTGGATTTTTATTCCAAAATCAATTGTTATTCTGGCAAACAGTCCCCTTTAAAATATTATCATATTAACAGAATTAAAGAATTGCAGTTTGGGATTTTGCCCCTGTACTCGGCTCTGGTGAGGCCACACCTTGAGTACTGTGTTCAGTTTTTGGCCCCTCGCTACAGGAAGGACATGGACGTGCTCGAGCGAGTCCAGAGAAGGGCGACCAAGCTGGTGAGGGGTCTGGAGAACAAGTCTTACGAGGAGCGGCTGAGGGAGCTGGGGTTGTTCAGCCTGGAGAAGAGGAGGCTCAGGGGCGACCTTATCGCTCTCTACAGTTACCTTAAAGGAGGCTGTAAAGAGGTGGGGGTTGGTCTGTTCTCCTACGTGCCTGGTGACAGGACGAGGGGGAATGGGCGAAAGTTGCGACAGGGGAGTTTTAGGTTGGATGTTAGGAAGTACTTCTTTACCAAAAGGGTTATTAAGCATTGGAACGGGCTGCCCAGGGAGGTGGTGGAGTCACCATCCCTGGAGGTCTTTAAAAGACGTTTAGATGTAGAGCTTAGCGATATGGTTTAGTGGAGTACTTAGTGTTAGGTCGGAGGTTGGACTCGATGATCTTGAGGTCTCTTCCAACCTAGAAATCTGTGATACTGTGATACTGTGATTTGAAGTACAGTTCTTTTACTCAAGTCTCTTGTCCCTGTTACCTACTATCCCCAGATGTTTGCAACACTGCTGCAGGAAATTACATGTGAGTCTGAACAGCTGTGAGACAACTTTCTCGCTGTGAAGACCTTGCTCCAGTCTCAATAATGGGAAATTTCCTTAACTGCTGTGGTTCCTTAAAAGTGTAAAGGTTTTTCTTCTTTACAAAAATCTTTTTTAGTAACACACTCATGAGGATTGAAGATATACTGGGCAGTGGTAAAAAAAATGGTGCCACACTTCAATGTTGCATTAATGCTTCTGAAGGTCTGTATAGTAATTATGATGAAAAAAAAAAAAATCTGTTTTATCTAAAGGTAACTGCTATAGTATCCGAGATATGCTTTGCACAGAACACGGGGTTAGCAACATATTTCTCAAACTGTGTGCTAGAGTTTTATGGCTGTCGCTAAAATGTCAACCATTGATCCAGAGGTAATAATATCTGAGATTCAATTACTGTGGATCAATGTTGGCTTTTCAACAATAACCTTTGTAACATGCTAGGCAGAAATGGAAATGTATCTTACTCCACATACCTAGAACCAATTGACAGCAGTGGTGTGGTACTGTTAACATGGACAAATGGGAAAAGAAACCATTTAAGAATCAACTTCCAAAGTTTAAGAAACTTTGAGCATTAAACTGTGTCCCAAGGAGGTTGTGTTTTTTTGTTTGTTTTTTGTTTTTTTATTTTGTTTTTTAAAAATTTATATTAAACTTTAATAATTAATTTGAGAAATCCTTAAACATTTGCCTGGATATTTTCCTTTCCATACATATATTCATTCACTCCCAGAAAGATTCCGATTTCTAAATGAAAAAAACACTTTTTGATTTCACAAAGTTCTTAATGTTGCACTGAAAATTGTTTTTATAGCAATTCCCACAGAAGAAGGCTGATTACTTCAAGTAACACTATTGTGGCTTTTACTTATAAGTTTAATCCTTTATTTATCTGACTGGAAAAATGAATTGCAGCAGTAAGACATGTTCAGTTTCTGCTGCAGCATTCATGACTGACAAGAGATAAATTCATTCTTTCTGACAAAGAGGAATAGTAACTGGATTTTTTTTCCCCATTCTATTATTTTAACCTGTGGTTTTGGGCTCAGGCTGTATATTACCAAAGCCAGTTCTGAGAACAAAGTCCTTATTTCAACTCCCAGACACGTCAGTAGCACTGTGTTGCAGAAAAAGAAATTAAAAATTCTCCAAATTTTAGGGAAAACTTCACACAAGTTTAAAACAGTAATACCAAAGCAATTTTTTTCTATTTTGTTGTGTTTTTGTTTTGTTTTTGTTTTGTTTTTTCTTTTATTTCCTGGTTTGTCATTTTTCACAAAGCCTTGTTGGCTCTATTAATTTTATTTATTTTTATGCGGAGAAAGTTCTATGTAGTATATAAATAGGTCACAAAAATGTACTGTTCTTTCCTATTTTCCATGCCTAGCTGCACTTATTCTTAGATAGCTAAGGAAGATATCTGAAAAAGGAATAGGAGAATAATGAGGTATATGTAATGAGAATCTCCCATACATTTTGGATTATCTAATTGTGCAATTAAAAGGTGTGAGTGTTAAAACATGTCTTATGTTATATATACATATATATATGCCATATTATACTGTCCAAGGTAAGGCTGAAGTTGTTGAACACTCAGAACCTTCTTCCACATTAATACTGATGTAACATTGTTATAGAAATAGTTATAGAACCCCACAGTCCTTTTTCACAATAATCAGATCCCACAGAGGACAATGATTAAAAGCTTTCTGAAACTTTTCAAATCAAGGATTCCTCTTTGTTTCTATCACCTCCTATGGCTGCTAAAATAAAACCCACAAAAGTATGTTCCATTTGTCTTATGTGACTCAAAAATAAATATAGCAGTTCAGTATATCTCTCAAGCTGTGTAGCTGTAGCTGAACATCCCTGTAATACCTGAGGTATATTAAAGACAATTTGAAATGAGGACTAAACTGATAGCAATGATGGCAGGCAGTAATATCACCAGAAGCAAAGGGAATTGGACTTATGGATAGAATGTCAGCCTTTGTGCATGTGCAGCAGAAATGCCTCCACCTCTTTCTCCCTGGTCTTTCTATCGTTCATCATCAGAACAAGACACTACCCTCTGACACTTGAGCATCTCCACAAATGAGGACGCAATGGTCAGTGTCTGTATGTACACACTTACTAGTACACAAAGTTTAACAGGGCTGCAGAGTAACAGCTCCTCACAGGCTTCTACTCTAACTGCAGGTGACACATCTGTGCAGGCTCAGGTTAAGCATCTCTCCTTGCACAGAGGAGCAGTGTCAGTGTATCCCTTGGAAACAATTTTGTCTCCCACCTAAATGGCGTAGTACGTACAAAGGGTAAAACTGAAAAATCCAGTGAATACAGGAATATTCAGGAAAGGTTTTTCATGAAAATACATGGTGGACTGAGGCAAAATAAGGCACATTACCCTTAGTCCGTTCAAGCTGGCTTTCATTTCCTGCAAGGAGGTGAAACATTTTCATTCTTACGTCAATACAGTAACTACCATTTTTACTGTGTGCAATCATCAATACAGCTTTAAAACTCTTAGTTGCCAAAGGACTATCTAAGAACTACCTGCAAATCAAGGATAACTTCATATCTCTTTACTCCACCAGATTAAAGGATATAAAAAGGAATGTGCAGAGAGTTTTCAAGGGCTTCCTTTGGGATCTATTTGTCCCTGTGACCATAATCGGTATTCTAGGATGATTTAAAGATTCTTTCAGGTCCCAAGCCACAGAAGTGAAAGCTGAAAGGCCACAAAAGCCTTGGCTGCCCAGCCTGTATTTGTCCATCCTACATACCTGGAGGGTGGGAAGCCAAAACCTCCTCCTTTCCGCCATCTTCACAGGACTTCATCTCTTCTTTCCCCAGAAAGAAATATGCAGACAGCAACACTGGATAGGAAAATACAGCAGAGCTACATGAGCATGTCTAAGCTCCCTCCTGCCTAAAGGAAGAAAGATGTGCCTCTGAATCTAAGGGACAAGATCCCTTGTGGATCTTGGTCTTAACTCATGCAGACCTTACTTCCTCATGAATTTATAAGCAAACCTGTTCACTCCTTCAAGCACTCTGGCAAAGAGTCCCCCTTTAACTGGGGACTAGTCAGTGTATCCCCTGTCACATTAAAGGAGGCCTGGCTATTGCAGGATAACTGATAATAGTATTGTATTTGAAAATATAGTCTTGATAGAGGTACATACTAAATGGTTGAAGTGCACAAAAAGACAGTTCTCTCACTAGCTTTCAACAGCTGAAATTCCACAAATGGACTTTACTGATGTAAAAGTAGTCAGAATTGGGTCCATCATCTCCCCTATCATAAGTAATCTCACTAGGAGAGTAAAGTTAGGAATTTGGTGATAAAGTCCAGGATAATCAGCACTCACATTCTAAAAATAATTTGTCATTTAAATCTATCTACGCATCTTCTTTTTGTACTGAACAAGTGAATGGGATGGTTATATCTCCAAATGTCTAATCTGAGACATATGACCTCAGCCAAGGTGACTTTTAGTACAAGCATGCGTCGCTGACACTACTCAGTTAATACAGTGGTACTCAGTATATGACAAAGTGCAGAACAAGCCCTCCATTTCGCTTTTACCTAATTCCCTAAACTAAGTTTATCATTAAAAACAGAACCCTGGAGATTGCTATAACCTTTAAAATATACATTAAAGACAAGGAAATGACTTAAAATGAGTCATACTTAAGGCTGTTTTTTGCCTTTAGATTCTAGTTGTCTGTAAAAATTAGTTGATCTAATTAACAATTTTGATTTCCTCCTCTTCTCTCCCCCACACAGGAAATAGGGAAAAGGGTCCATCTAGGTTGTGCTTGATGAACCTGATCAAATCATTTAGCTTTTCTCTAGAAGACAATGAGATTGAGACATCCCCACTGCTTGAAATTTAAGCTCTTCTCAGAACTTATTACCGTTAAAATTTCTTGCTGGGTTTGTACAGTGCTTAGATCAACTGGAGCTCAGTGACTGCTGTACTATGAATTTACATGAGCAATAGGTCTACTTCTTACTTGTAAGTCTATCCACATCTACTTCTTGATCATTGGCCTGTGTAATGTTTCTTTGCTCAATTGTTAATTGGATGGATGAATACCCTAGTTAAAAAATACTGCTATAAAACAAAGATGTTGTAAATAATAGCAGGAGCTTCTCCATTATTTTTGCAGAAAAACTGTAGACTAAAAAGAATGTTGGGACAAGAGACATATGCACCCATATCTCAGACGAATATGCACTGTTCCCACAAGATATATTTAGAACAGATTTCTCTGGCATGTGAGTCACCACTTTCCCTGTCATTTTCACAATGAAAGGAAAATGATGCTTTCTCCTGGCATAGTAGAAAGGTGTGATGCTCTTTGTAAAAGGCATTGTAAAAACAGCAGTAACTGATCACCTTTGTGCTGTGATTCAGCTTCCCTCTCTCCCAGATGTGCTTTGTTTCAGAACAAGGATATAGTGTTCTCTCTCTTAAATCAGAGTTTCTTTATCCAAAATATAGTGTAAACTTCCTCTGGCTATTGGTAGGACGTCTTGGGAATTTCCAAAAGCAGCTTACGAAAGAGAAATTACATGAATATTTCATTTTATTCACAGCACTTAATCAGGAGCTTTGTTAATCAAGGTTCACATTTTCTGCAGTTCCCTTGGGTAGATGTGTGTGTTTCTGGGGCTACCAAGAAGGGTCAGACTGTATCTTCTTCATCAGATGTTCATAAATTACTTTCTCCCATTTAGTTAAAAGTGCTTGTTCTTTATTATAGAAACATGAGAAAAATTCAAACCTACCATGGCAGATAACAGGGTCCACATGTTTTCCTTGGAATGAACCAGCAGGAGATCTGAAATTCAGACACTGCTTGCCCCACACATCCTAGCTGTAACATGATTGATAAGTTATTTCACTCAAAAAACTCAGCTTACCAATCTAAATATAGTAAGTTTTGTCAAGCAGAGAGAGAGGAGATACGAATGTGAAAGCTGGGGTCATCAGAAGTTACATTCATAGCTCTGATTATTCTGATTATTTTCTGTATTCTATATTCTGTAAAATGAAGACAGTATTTATTGAATGTGGTAAACTCCTAAATTTGAAGAAGCTGTGGAGTACCAGGTCTGATTATTTACACATTTTTTAATTTAAATATGAATATCTAGCTCCTTGTAGAAGGTTCAGACAAATGTAGTTAAGTAACTCTCATCTACCAACTTTCCATGCAGTAGCTAACAGTTTATCCAATAAAATTTGCTTGCTAATTAGAATCAAGATATTTGTATTTAAATTTCAAGACATGGTTCTGCTATTCAATGAGAAAATTATTTTAATTCCTCATGTAATGGAAAAGAATCAGTCAGTCAGATACATCCGGGATAATAGAAGCAGTGCAATTACAAAGGCTGTGCTGGACTGTTTTTTTTAACTACTTAATCTGAACATTCCTTCCTCAGCATAGATTTCCAATTACACTGCATTGTTGTTGATACATGACGTGTGCAAGCTTTATTTTAGCTAATTCTTGTCAATGAAACTTAGCAGCTAGCAGAAATGCCAATTTTGATATGCAAGGAGCAGTATCTTTGCCAATACTTTGTAAAAGTTTTGGTGGAAATTTGATCTTGTACTGGCAAGCACAGACTTGTTTAAGATTTCCACTTTTTGAGGCTTAAAAAAGGCATGAAGTTGTGGAAGAAATGTAACTTTTGTTGATCATAAGGAGAAGGGCTGAGGTTTAGGGGACAGGGTTTTATACCATTTATTTACTAGAGCTGGTTGTACAGAAAAAAAAATGCAAAAATTTACCTGGTACCTTTTTTTTTTTTTTTTTCCACCATTGAATGTAATTGAAATACTAATTCATTTTTAATGTGGAAAAATTCTACCAACTATATTGTTGTATTGGTTATCTGTCAGTGACAGTCAGACTCTCCCAGTAATTAGAAATTAAATACATCAAACTGGGAAGAAAGTGCTGAGAAAACTCTAATGGAATCAACAGCCTTTTCCACAGAAGCATACACTGGAATAGTCTTAACCACCACTCAGTTTTAGTTGCAACTTATAAAGGTACAGTACCGCTGCTCATTTATGTTATTCTCGAACGTGATTTGCTCTATTTTTCAATAAGCAGTCTTTGTTTAACCTTAGAAAGTTTTAACTAAATACACTTATTTTTAGCTTTCCTTTGTTTTGATATTTAATCAATGAGACATCATAACAGACTTTTTAACAGTAAAATGAAGTCACGGTCCCATAGAAACTGTTTTGCAAAATCCAGACTAACTTATGTGAATACTTTCAGATAGGAAAAATGGGGAGAATATGGAAAAAATGTAGAAATACCCATTTATTTTTAGGATTGCTGAAACACTTGCTTCAATAGGCATTTATTTTCAATATTAGTTTTTTTGTTGCAAAAAGAATTTTAGAATTTATTTAAAATAAAAACGCACAAGCTATTTCATTTTGGATAAAGGAAATGTCAGAAAGGTGACCTCAAAGGATTTTTCTGCTTTGAGGTTTTTTTTGTTGTTTGTTTTTTTTTTGTTTGTTTGTTTTGTTTTTTGCTTTATTTTTTCATTCACTACATTCTTCTTCAGATTCAGCATGAACTGAATATTTTTCTGAGGTCTGCAATTTGCAGTTTGCCACTAATCTAATGCCATTATTGGCTGGCTACTGCAGTATTCCCCTCCTGTGCTTGGAATAGGCCTTTAAGAACAAAGCCAAAGTTGATGCTCCAAGGACAAATGCAGTACTGTTTCTCCCAGAGCTGCTTGTTAACATATCAGAGACCAATAAATAAATAAATAAATAAATAAATAAAATCGCAGTACTGTTTCACCTGCCCTTGGATTTTGTTCTCAAACTTCTCTTCACAATCACAA
Organism: Anser anser; assembly: GCF_964211835.1. Classification (NCBI taxonomy): domain Eukaryota; kingdom Metazoa; phylum Chordata; class Aves; order Anseriformes; family Anatidae; genus Anser; species Anser anser. The sequence continues at coordinate 15,082,247 of NC_139725.1, read as the reverse complement.
AAACTAATCGGAGTGTTGCAATGTGTTGTAGTACAGAAGAGTTAAGCATTTGTATGGTGCAATCTATATAAATTCTTAGCATGTGATAAAAAAGTCCTGCATACCTGAATACAGCCCAAGTCAAAGAATTGCTCATGTTTCCTTTAAAAATTGAGTTGCTTTTACTGCTCTCCCTTGATTGCTGTTTCCTCTTGCATCTTCAGCATACCAAGACACTTTCAGATGTCCATACTTAAACTGTATATTTACCATAGTCATGCTTTTTTATGCTAGGCTTTTGGGAGTTAGTTTTGCTGGTCTGGCCAACTCCTGAAAATTTACATTTTTCCTTATTTCCAAGTCTAGCTTATAACCACTAATTTTCCTCAAAATTTAACCCTTTTTTTTGAAAAAATATAAAATATTATATTCAAAATGAATAGACAATCATTTATAAGAAGGGTTGATATGAAGCTAGTATGAAGCTATTTCTGCTTATTTAAGAATAGTTGATTTGAAACTATTTATTTATTCTGAAAGGTTTTTGCCAACATTTCAGGTGCAAAATACAGTAGTAAACTTTAATTTTTAGCTGAAAACTGCTGTAAACTGAAAATAATTTTGGAGATAAATAAATAGGTTCTAGAGATGTGGTGTGCTTGGTTTTGTTTTTTTCCCTTATAATGTTTTGAAAGAAAATCCAAGGCAGGTGTCTCTCTGTGAGAATTTCTGCTCAGACAAGAATACAATTTTTAATGTAAAAGTTTTACCGTCAAAACCTTAACCAAGTTTATATTTAATAGTTATACCATTGACAAACTACATTTTTGAGAACAAAACATGAAATCATTTCATTTTAAAGGATATGTTCTTTCAAGAAGTTCAAACAGGTACAAACAATCCTTGAAGGCAGATTTCCTTCACTGCATGCTTTTGTTGTACTGGAGCACTAATAAACAATAACAAATGTCCCAAAGAAGAATTCTTCTAGTATTTTAGGGGGATCAGATGAAAATGTGAAGAAGCTACGTCTCACATCCAACACCCTTAAATAGTCTCCAAATTCAAGTAGGAAGTTCATAACTTGTTCTTACTTCTTCTCAGGACCATGACAGAGTCTGAAGTCCAACACCTATAAACAGCTGGCGTTCTTGAGCCAGAACTTCTTCTGTCTTTGCTAATGCCAAAAGTGAAAATAATGCACATAATTAAGATGAAAAGGGAGAAGAGAGGAAAAACAGCACATACAAACTCCTTACATAGCTTCTTAATGACACATGGGGACCGGGTATTGTTTACTTTGTCTGGGCCAAACTATAAATTTTGAATCTGAGCTGTAAAAAAAGTATAATACTAGCTGTAACGCTATGATACTACCACAGATTTTCACTTCTCCATTCATATTTAAAATGTGTCCATTTTATTCTCTTGGATTATAATTCATTTTAATCATTGCATCTTGTATTAGGCGTTTTTCCTCTTTTAGGAATTTCTATAAATATCTTAGAGTGGACCAACATGAGGGAATGTGATTTAGACACCCTAATATACCACCTCTATTCTTCTAACAGTAAAACACTAAGAGACAAGGTAGAACTTCAGAAAAGAGAAGTATCCGAGTGAACATCTTTTTTTTTTTGCCTGTGAGTCAGTCTTTTGGTTTCTGTGAGCTGTTAGATGTTGTTCCAAGCCCCTTTCCCTGCAGGATACAAGGCTAAGAAGGATTACTCAATCATCAAAACCCCACTGGCTCAGCTTATGAAACAGAATCTTCTACACTCACTGGGGAAGTAGATACGTGTCTTCTGGGATGCTTCAGGCCCAATTTTTGTTGCTCTTGATATTTTAGTTTGCAAAAATGCTTTCAAAGGTGAGCCCTAAAACTAAGGGGTACTGAAGTGGAAATATGAACTGTTGCCAGAAGCTGATTTACTCTGAAATCAGAAATGATAGTTAGGTTAATTTCATGGTGAAATATAAATTCCAAGGATTTCTTTTTTCTCTCATAGGGATCTCTGTGCCACTGAGTCTACATCAGAGTAAAACAGCAGCATGATGAGTTCTGCTTAGTGTAAGAAGTAGCCTTATTCCATGATTTGGTTGAAACTCAAGATTTTTGTTCCTTCATCTGTAAAACTGAGATAATCATATTTATTAATCAAATTATTTTGATTCATAAGAGTTAGTGATCAACGGTGGTCAATTTTCAGAGTCATATTTTTGCAAAAGAGGGAGGAAGTATCTTTCATTTAAAGAATCACTTAATTCACAGATGCTGATTCCTGCATTAGTGCAATTTATAACTTCAATTTCTTTCACTATTCTTGCATAAAATGTTGTATCTGTAACAGAATTAGCATTGTTTTTAGGAGGGACGGTCCCCTCATCCCCTTAGAATTTAACAGGTAAATTCATTGCCAAGGGCAGTATGCTATGCATTCTGATACAGTTGTTAGAATTACTTATATCAGGCCTGAAACTGCCCCTATTATATAAAACAAATTAGCTGGAAGCTTCTAACTGCCTTATGGTTTGAACCACTCCATCCTTAGAATTAAACTCCAAGGTACTAGAACATGTAAGGACCAGTGATAAACAAAGCCTGCTCCAGTATATTTAAGTTCTGATTGGAAACAAACTTTGGAAAAAGCACATTTTATTCAGTGGGTATAAATTAGAAGCACAAATCAAATGATTTGTTCTATGAAGTTTAGGATCAAGCCAGAAGCTGCTCTTGCAAACATGAATTATAGTTCCTTGGGCACATCTATTCTTATTTTTCACATCGTAACACTTTGTCCATCAGTTTTGTAAACTAATGAATTTCAAGAGAGTAATCATCGTGTTTGCAAACTGCAAGAGTTCTGATAGTTTTCTTGCCCTTTACTTTGTGTGTAGTCAGACATTTGAACATAAAAGCACACCATTGATAATTGATCTTGTGATGAATGAGACCATTAACTGACCTGCTAAATGCTATTGGCAAGCATGTTTGTTTTTTTCATGCCTGGAATACAATCCCTCCCTGTTCCATATATGTAAATTCGTATCATATGAAATGATTGAACAGTCATACATGAAACCAAGTTGCAAAATTGTACTTTGTGTTCAGGCCATGAAGGCATCTTCCATCATGGAAAACACTTTCCAAGCTACACAGAAAGGACTGATCCCAGAGCACTTACTGTTTCATCTCATCTTACAGTAAAGATTCATACCTCTAGCATGAGAAAAAGTGGTCAGTATCATGCTATCATCCATCACACTTATCTCTGCATATATTTTTTGTTGTTGATGTAAGAAAATCAAGACGACTTTCTCTTCCAGGGGCCAATGAGTGCCAGGAACTGGCAGACTGCATAAACATTAATCAAGGAAAAAGGCAACCTCATCAATTCAGCATTCTAACTGTTGTCTCTATCCTTGTTATTTATGCCACATCCTTATACCTGTAGAACCTGCCTTCTGCAAAAACTCGATGTGTGTTTCAACAGGCAGAGACCCAAACACATTGACCTGCCTGGAATACCAGTAGATTATCCTGAGGAAAGGCATTTCACATTATCAGTGTTTCTTTATACTCCGTGAAATTACATTGGAGAAGGGGAGGATATGGTGTGTACATCTGAAAAATTTCAGCGGTGACAAGAGGAGGTGGCAAAGCATCTGGATGCTTTGCAGAATAGCAAGGAACCCGTAGGGTATACAATGTCTTTCATTAGTGCTGCATAGTCAAGTGGGAAATATGCCTACAATAGGAAGGCCTGAGGCCCTGATACAATGTTAGAAAAGAGACTTTGATAGTTATTATTTCATGCCTCACCAAATAGCTGGGTTTAACTTTTTGGCTGACAATAGTTACTGACATTTATCACCTAATAACAGCTAGTACCATCCAGTTTTCTTGTAGATTGTTGAAATCAGATGTTAAATGAAGAGAGGAAAAGCAAAGCATAAGACTCGATATACATAATACAAAAAGGTATTTTTTCCTCTAGTGAAGACATCATCTGATTGCATTGTAAGATGAATATAAAGGTTTTTTTCCTGCTAGACAGTGATTGCAGACTTCTTTCTTCCTGCAGTAGCTGTTGTCCAATCACTAACCCCTCTAATATTACCATGATCACTTAATGAAAACAAAGAAAGAAAAATTCCATAATTCCAGGTCAGTTGTTGGCTATATTTCTTGAAAATCTTTATGAATTTCATAAAAATGCTGCACAATCCCTTTGCCTCAGATTCCACTTAACCCCCCCCCCAAACCAAATTTGATTGCCTAAGTTTTGTTCTGATCATCCATGTATGGCTGAATTTCATCCCAGTGCAGGACTGGTGCTGACAATCTCATCTGTTTGTCCAATTTGGCTATAAATGACTAAATCAACGTGACCTTCAGAAAATCTCCTGGATGATTGTTCTGTAGCCTTTACTGCCAATATGAAGCACTTTCTATTTACCAGAGCTCTTCACAAAAAAGAATTTACTAATTGCATAGGTGGTTCTTTATGTTAGAGGTGAGGAAGCCGAGACAGTTCTTGATACATGATAAAGTATCTATTGGAATATGGCTAAGAAATTTAATGTACTGCTACAGCTTTGCTCATGCTGTCAGCTCCTGCTAGAACATACACTGTGCAAAATCCCATTTTTCTCCTTGTCTGCTACGCTACTCCACAACTTCTTATCCATTTTATTATTAACCTTTAAGTCAGTTATGGCAGAACTGCTTTCCAAAGCTCTGATCTCTCAAAGACCTCAGGCCCAGCCTATAAACATACACATGCTTAATTTTTAATGAATAGCCCTACTGCAGGTATGGAGAATCAGGGCATGTTTAACATTACATTTCAAAGAACTTGGTGGAATAAAAAAAAAAAATGGATTAATATCATTAGTGCTACTAGATATCATAAATTTCAGGCTGTACTCCTCGGGATAAAAGCTTATCTTTAGCTAGCCCTGGATTAGAAAAGAACATTGCGTTATGCCCATACTACAGCAAACAGTGCTTGAACAAGTATCCTGTGTCTTGCTCTGATGCATCTATTATTGTTCGCTGCTGAAGAGGTAGGGTAAGTTTTACAGTCCAGTTATGAATGACTGCTCTGGCCATGAATAAAGGCAAAAGTATTTCCAGGGAGACCCATTGCCCTGCAACTCTTAGCTGGAGAGGCTTTTTAGGGCAATAAGAAAACCACTATTTCCTAGTTTTCTTAAAAAGAAAAAAAGAAGAAGAAAAAAAAAAGACTTCAGGTTCTGGTTTCTTTTTCCGTTTTTTTAAGTTCCTCATTAAATGTAATTTTTAAAGGCAGTTCAGTAGATCAGATATTAAAAGAGTCTTGCTAACTTTGTCCTTTTTATTAATGTTTTCCTTTTCCTTCCTGTTCTCCTTTTCTTTCCCAACACGCTTGTCAAAACCCATTTTAACTCCTACACATAGGCACAAAGTTTTGGTTGTTTCTCTGTGCTTTTCCCTACAAGGAATGACTTCCTCCAATGTTCTCCTTTTCCCTCTTTTATTTCACTTTTCCAAACACTTCTAATCTTTCTTCTACCAAGCCACATTGGTAGCCTTTCAGCCTGGCATTTAGATCTGAGCAGGTAATTTGCAATGATTAATACACTCAAACATCGCTTTTATCTTCTTGGGGATTACCTACAAGAAGATCTTGATCTGAAATGTGTTAGATTTTTGAACACTTTCAGTATCTTAAATTTTTAAAATAATCATTTGACTTTGTGAAAGATTGAAAAAAGTCATGTGGCACTGATTGTTTTAATATGGTTTTTGTATGGCAAAACTGGACATCACGTAGTAAAAAAAGCAAAAAGGCAGCTAAAGCAGGAGTAAATATACTAATTTGTGAACCTAATGTATTCGTAGGTATACTTGGTCACTCTAATCTTCCCATTTTCTTGTTCATTGGAACTTCCAGCACACTTTTTCACAATACTGTAAGTATTTTCACAGCCATACATTTGAATCCTACCAATCATCCTTACTCATTTTTTTTCTAATTGATTTGGAGAGCAGTATCATTGCAGGAGCCCACACAACATTTTCCACTGACTACGTCAAAGCAGTTTTCAAATGGACTGTTTCAGTGAGCTATTATTTTTCCTCTGCTATTAAGGAGTGAGGCTGGTGCACTAGGTTATGAGAAAAATTACAATGGTAGCAAAAAAACACCACACATTTGTGGAATTCTTGGTTATCCCAAAAATATTTGGCTACTCTCTTGTTCGATAAAGAAACTTGGCATTTCATCACCTTTGCAAAATACTCAAGAAAGCCCAAATTGTAAGAAGTTTTGCTATGACTGTTCTGTTTCGAAATCTGGAGTTCTCTTCATTTACAGGACTTGCTACTTAAAGAGTGAGAGGAATAAAGCACCCAGAAAAACATTAAGGACATAAAGAAACCTTTGGAGTCTATCTGTAGACTTTCTTATACATGAAGAAATTTTGATCAGAGAAATTCAGTCTTTCCAACTGGGAAATGTAGTTGTTCAGCATTGATCAATGACTATATCACTGGGACTTGGACCAGCATTCTGCCTGCAACTTCTAAGAGTTAATTCAACTTGGAAATCAGGTTTTCTTCTGACTAAAGCTGGGGAAAGAAGATGGGAAGAAAGAAAACGGAGAGGTGAGGAGCCAGTGTCCTAGATCTTGTTCTGCTACAGAGCTTGCATGTGACCTTGGGCAAGACACTTAACATCCATGCCTCACTGCTTCTACTGCCAAATTAAACAAGGCTGACCTGTCTCTGAGGAGGCTACTGAGAAAACACTCAAATACTGCAAAATAAGGGCTTTCATTATTGCAAAATTGAGACTTCAGCTCGGTAGAAATTAAGAATCAGCACTTTATTCTCATAGCCCTTGGGGTGATGACATAGATCCACTTGAGTAAGTTCAGGGAGGCAATGACGAATCAGAAGACTAACAAATCACAGAACAAATGAACAGAAACATCCGGCACAAGTTTTCTTAGCTGTCCTCACCTCTGCTACTTTGATTAATAGGGAACAAAGAAATAAACAGTGCTGGAGGACAAACTAAGCCACAAAGATTTGTACCTGACAATTTGGTGCTAAAATACATAGTCCCCTGTAAAACCTATTGATTAATGGAGTCTCTCTACTAGCATAAAAAACACAGAGATGAAAACAAATTCAAGTAAATACTCTCATTAGGCAACTCAGCACCATGCAGCATTTAATCTGTCTGCTATTCAATAACAGGAGCACACAAGGAACTTTGTTCTTGTTGTTATTCACACGGCGCTATTAATCATTGGAAAACAAAGAGAAGACCAAAAGGAGAGAGGAGAAGGGATGATCCTATTTCTCCCTTGATGCAGTTACTGAAGAGGGCACCGAGCCCAGGGAAGGGCACAGAGCAGCATCCCAGCTCTGGCAGTGCGGGGATCAGAGGGGCTGTGGGGGTACTGGGGAGGGAAGAAGAGCGCTTTTCTCACAGCAGCGACACAGGGTACCATCAGCAGGACCCTGAAGTCACCTTCCGTTGCCAATGTTTTTAGTACAATACTGCCATCTATTGCCTAAAATATTAAAATTGAAGGAGGTTGGAAATTACAAGGTGGTCTGTCCTGTAAGGTGGTCCCAGATCTCAAACAATATGCAGCCCCCCGAGACCTATCTTTAACCTTCGAGTCCAAGCACATTATCATGACAGACTGCTGTCTCAAGACAACATAATGACAGATAAGCAAACTAGGCTGGACAGTTGCACATAAGTCAAGATGAAAGCGTAGAGGTGATCTAAGTGTTCTGTTCTGACTAAAACCTTCTGAATTAACTTACATTAGCCTTTTGAATACTACACTGAACTGGAGATTTGAAGGAACCTGAAAAGATGACTTCAAATAGTTACAACATTAGAGCAATACTAAATAATCCAAGGGTTAAGGGAGGACAGAGGAGATCTTGTACAAATTAATGTCGTATTATCGGAACATTAAATCACTCAAAAGTAATAATTTAGCTAATGGTAAATTCAGGCAAAGGATTTTCCTGCTTCAGAAGCAGGCTGCTTACAAAGTTCACTCACTGCTTTCTACCCAGTCTTGAATGCACATTTCTTAATTTATAATTACACACTATTTTACAGATGGGTAAACAGATATGTAGAAATAAAACTCAGCTTAGGCCATAACTTTTGGAGCCTAGTATCACCACATTGCTCTCAGACAGAGAAAAGAAATTCTGGGGCTGATGAAGAAACATGGGTAGACCCAGATTCACTTCAATGAATCCTTTATGTTTCAGTTTTGACAAAGAGTAAGATCTGTGCTTAGTTCTCCCAGGGAAAGAAATTGAATTACATCTGTATGAGAGAGACTATAGAAAACTAGACTTTCTGTATTAGCAAGGAGTGGAGAAGGACACAAAAAAGGGTGGCATTAACAATACAACAGCTTTCATCCACAATAAGAATGGTTTCAAAAAGTATAAAATTCAACTGAAATCTCATTTTGCTCCTTTCTCAAACTGCAGGCAGTGCCGTCCTGCCGAAACAACTGGAACTACTGCATCTGATTTCACTGCTTTATAAGGTTTTGTCTTTTGAAATGGGCTTGTTTAAATCTCTTGCGAACTGCACTAGCTCCCCACGTGAGCTCAGTCCCATGAAAAAACATATGAGCTCCAAATTAAAGGTCCTAAGGTTACAGACTAGTCATAGGGATGATATTCTAGGCCACTTGAAGGTTTATTTAGTCTCTCCAGGAATTGTGGAAATACACCAGAAAATTGTCAGTAGAATATTTTGCAAAAAGAGTCACATCAATATTCTCATGACAGAGATCACAAAGATAGCCAACTCCACATCTCTTGAGGGCTCCCCCACCTCACCTGCCTCTTGGCCAGTCTGTCACATTACACAGCTGTCAAGTTGCTAGAATGGAAAATCAACAATTTAGTGTTGTTTCTAAAAGAGAGAAACAGTGCTTTTTTTTCCCCTCCTCATTTAGTATGCAAGAACAGTCTTCTATGATTCGCCCCCCTCCTCCAAACACACAGTTTGCTTGATTTTAATTCTGTTATAAAGGCCTTTCCCAATCTATATTGCAATCCCACCATTTTTGTCTTTTCATTCTGTTATTTAAAACAAAAGGATGACAACAAATACAAGTTAAAATACAAAGAAAACGTGAGAAGAATTGATGGAAATAGACATTTGGTAGAGGCAATAAATAATTTAAAAACAAAACTCAATATTTTAATGAAATGTTTAAAGCACCTGCAATACTGATGACTGATAGACTTTTCTGCATCTGAGGTCAACAAAGCTTAAGGTAAGTTTCCACTTCTTTCAGCAAGGTCGAAGTTGCTACCAAAATGAATCTCTGTGGGCTCCAGTATTATCACAGCTGGGATTTATCTATTATTTATAAATGATTGTGATCACAAACTGCTGTATTTATATATAGGGATTTACTATATAGCAATGATATCATAATGACATTGTTTGGATTTATTAAGCTTTGCTCCTCAGTATTCATACAGAAAGAACTCTTGCAGCCACAGCTAAGATTTGTGTGCAGAACCAGGTGACTGCAGATGAGCCCTCTGATGTGCCTTCCCTGAAAGGAAGGGTTCCAAAAGAGCTCTTACAAACCAACCTATGTGGACTACAACTCTAACAAAGCTATAGTTAAAAATAAGATTGCATTCAAGTAAAATAAGATTTTGCAGTCTAGTCCAATCCATATTTTCCCAGGTGCATACATTTAAGTATAAACATTTCAACCAAAAAATTACTCATTTATTTGCCTTGTAAGAACCTTTTCAGTTTTGCCTAGGTGTGTCTTATTGTTTCCAGGTAATCAAACCAACAGCTTCATCCTGAGGGTGGGGGGAAGGAAAGAGAAAAGGGACTGAAAATTTTAGGTGACATAAAACTTATAAGAAAGAGTTCATAGAATTATTTTAGATGTTTGAAATAGTGCATGATTAACAGGAATTCTACCATTACCTGTTTAAATCATGTGGGGAGAAAAGTAGAGACCCTAGAAGCTTCTGATAGTAATTTTGTGAAGGAAACCCATATCCAAATATTGTTTCTCAAGTCATCCAAAAAGATAATTCTCTTCCTATTGTCTCCTACCGCACCCTAAGAATATTTTATTAGCATCAATCCATGGATTTTGCACAAAATATGATTTTCTGCCAATTGTTCCAGGCATCTATCTGCAGGCCTGATAGATTTTCTTTGTCTTAAACTGACTTTGAATTAGAGTCACATTCTACTTACTCCAGCATTAACTGAAAACACTGCAGTGCTACCTGCCACTGAGCAGCTGCACCTGAACTTTTGCTTGAGTACTGTACAAGAATACTAAATGCTAGACTAGAAGTCTAGCGGGCACAGCAGCCTGTTTATGACCGTAGCAAATGGAAGATAACATGGGAAGAATATTGGTATAAAAGAAAAGTAATTTACACCATCAGTGTATTCTCGACACCCAGTATTAATGGTGTCAGGACAAAGCAAGGGTCACCTGCTGCATAACAGGTATGAAGCTGAGAACATCACACCACAGCCAGCAGGGCAGAGACCTCACCAGCCAGGACCCAACCCTGCAGCACCCAGGCAGGACAGAGCCAGGGAAAATAGCCAGGTTCAGCCAAGTCCAGATCAGCAGGCATCTACAGTGACAAAGCAGGTCTAAGGCCAAGCCAGGAAGCCAACCAATTGGGTCCAGTGCAGAGCCTCATCACCACAATCACTACACATGTCCACAGCAACAGGGCAATACAGAGCTAAGGCTTAACTACAGACCCTAACTCCAACATAACTCATAAAAAGTCTAAAGGCCCCAGGCTGAGGTTATATAGAGCTCCAGGGTGGGGTAGGGGAAGGGCCCCAGGTGAGGCTACTCTCTCTTATTAAGTCTCAGAAACCTAGCAGATGGCTTGAATACTTTCTGAGCTAGTGGAGGAAACTTTATTTTTGATAGTTCCTACAGAATTTTTCTTCCATAAAATTGTCTAGTTGCTTTTTGATACATTACAAGTTTAGATAGGACCTACTCTAAGTATTGTCTTCAGTTTATAAACCTAGATGAGTGTGTAGCTAAGAAATGTCCTCAGCTCTTTCATCTTTGAAGAAATGTAAATTCAGGTTGATTTTTATTGAATTGTTACAATGAAAAATAATCGGACTGTTAATGTTCAGTATTTCAGTTTTAAACAATAATTTTTTTCAATTTTAATCTGATTTCTTAATTAATATTTGTTTCCATTCCAAATGAGCTTTTATTTCTAATGCTTTGGAAGGTCAAAACCAAACATATCTAAACATTTCAGTTTACCATGAAATTCAGGAAAATGTGTTTAGCATTTTGACTAGAGGTATCACTTCTTAATTTTTAATATTTCCAGAAAAACATGAAGAATAATTTAGTTACAGAGATTCAGTTATTCGCAACACTTCATTTATTCCTGCAGGAACCTGTAAATGTGGTTAACTGCAGCCATTGCAAGTTTAGAACTCATCCAAAAGCTGTCTGCAACTCCAAGAAATTGCTTATCGTTAAGTGCAGTAACCACTGAAATTAAGTTGGACCCTTTCCCTGTAATAGTTGTTTGTGTCAGGAACAGTGTATCCAGCAGGGCCAGGGAGGTGATCGTCCCCCTGTACTCTGCTCTGGTGAGGTTGCACCTCGAGTGCTGTGTTCACTTTTGGGCCCCTCAGTACAAGAAGGACATCGAGGCCCTGGAGCATGTCCAGAGAAGGGCTACGAAGCTGGTGAAGGGCCTGAAACACAAGTCCTGTGAGGGGCGGCTGAGGGAACTGGGGTTTAGTCTGGAGAAGAGGAGGCTCAGGGGAAACCTTATTGCTCTCTACAACTACCTGAAAGGAAGGTGTGGGGAGCTGGGGGTCGGCCTCTTCTTGCAGATAACCAGTGATAGGACAAGAGGGAATAGCCTCAAGTTGCCCCAGGGAAGGTTTAGGGTGGAAATTAGGTGACATTTATTCTCAGAAAGAGCAGTCAGACATTGGAATGGGTTGCCCAGGGAGGTGGTGGAGTTACCATCCCTGGGGGTGTTTAAGGAAAGGTTGGATGTGGTACTTAGGGACATTGTTTAGTAGGTGATAATGGTGGTAGGGGGATAGTTGAACCAGATGATCTTGGAGGTCTTTTCCAACCTTAATGGTTCTGTGATTCTATAAATATTGTCATGCTACACACTACTGGCTTCTCAAAGAAGAAAAATGAATTTTTCAGCCCAGTTGACAATAGTATTCCTTGGTACCAAAGTGTTGCCTGGATTATAGGGAGGATGTCGGAGGTTTTTTTTATATCACCAATGTGCAAGAAGTTCTGTCCTTAACTCCATAACAATGCTTTCAAGAGGCTGCAGTCCTAGTCTGTACCTTAAACATATCAGTCAGTCTGAAAACAAAATATTATGAGGAGAAGAACATTGAAGTGGTTAGACATGAATCAACATGACTAAGTCTATGGCAGTTTCTGTCTGATGAGAAAATTATCAGATGGGGCATATTCATAGCCTCTACTCTATGCCTCTATGGCATTTCTGGCAGCTGGTCATGTAGCATTCATCTCCTCCAAGTCAGCTTCATCTCACACCCCAGCAGTTTTGATCTGTAGACTCCCAGATTAATAAAGCAAAAACAAATGATCGCAGTTCATATCAAAAAATTTTAGAATAAGAGTAATTGAATCAAACTGTGTCACTGAGAGAGAGGGAGTGCCATCAGAGTATGTCTCCCAAAAATCACAACAGATGATTAAAAAACAGATCAAATTTAATTTTTAAAGATGTTCAGCCTGGTATGGTATCAATTTATGCTTTTTATTCTCCTTAAATATTCTAGCTGTCAGTCAATGGAAAAAGTGTAGATTTTCTGTTGTAAATTCAGACAGAAAATAAGTTTAAAAAAAAAAAAAAATGGAACACAGTTCTTTTCCAATAAAAATACATGTTCTGAGGAATAGAAAAGCTCATTTTGGAAGATAAGAACTTCAAAGTTCATCCTAAAGAGTAGTGAGAAAAAAAATCTGCACTGAAAGGATAGATATCTGTACAGCAATATAGCTCCTCTAGTTATATAGTTTTATAATTCTGCTTGAAATAATAAGGATTCAGAAAACGTTAAGAATGTTTCTCATTACCGAAATTTCTTAGTATGTAGAACAACAAAACAGGAAAATATTATCAATTGATTTCTAGAATTCAACTGTGAGCTCTGTAACTCAGGACATCATTGTGTAAATGGAGGCAATAAAAAAATGACCAGGTTATACAAGTCATAGCAAATCCAGCTTATCATAAAGAGTTAAACACATTTTGTGATGTGTTCAGTTTTCCTCATCAGGTAGCTCCACATAGATATGATGGAATGTGTAACATAACTAATAAGATATGGGCCAAGGCAGGAGCATAGCAAAAATATATGGCATAAAGGGACATTGAAGAGACTGTGTGGAGTCTGTCTGAAACAACTTCATGTAAGTAACATCATTTTGAAGCTACCATCCAACATCAATAAACAGGATGATCAAGCCACTGCTACATACAAACATTTGCAGCAGTTATGCTAGGGAAAATACAATAATATATGCATAAATGGCCTGTCAGTCCCTTGAATCCAGACTGCAAATCTTCAAGCCTGTTCCAGTTCCTGCTACCAAACTGTATCTGTAGTTCAATCTGCAGAGGCTCAGGTGTCTTTGAAGACGACTAGTTCCGTCTCTATGAACTGACCAAAACAGGAGCTGTCATGTACAGGGTGGAAGAATCTGTCAATTCAGCTTTTTATGTCAAGCTGCCAAGAATTATATTAAGTACACTTTGTTCATAGCTTTGAAGTGGATCTGCAAATGTGAGATGTAAAAGGTGAAAGAGCTACTATCTGGGCTACTGCAAGCATACTGATCTGATCTCCATGGAGAACGCTTTCTTTTTCTTTTTTTTTTTTTGACAGACAAACTCTCCCAGTGGGGTCTGCACCCGTCATATGGCCTGCACTGTCTTAACTGTTGTGGTTTTTTTTTTACTGAATGAGCATCCCCCTTTCCTCTCTGACACCCCGTCCCCTCCTTCACACACACACGCACACACACACGCACACACACACACACACACACAGGGAAAAGAAACCAAGCTCTAATTTCCTTTAGGATACTGAAAGTTCAAATACAAAGTCAAGCACAGTGACCATTGTCTGTGAAAGTGCTATAATATGTTAAGATAAAGTACACTGATCTGTTTTATCAGGATAATCTATATGGTTCCCAATAGGAGAAACAAGGAATATAGAATGTTTATACACTGAAATTTTATCAGCTAAGACACCTACTAATTTAGAAAACATTCTTTTCTACTATGTCCATGGAAACTACATCACAATGGGACAATCAAGTGGCATTTTCAATGCAGTTCACGAGAAAATCTAATGTTGATTTTAAACAAAGTTAAAAGAAAAGGGGACTGCACGTTCTTCTGCCATCAGAGAAAATACTACAGAGGTCATCAGCAGTACAGCTAATCATTACATATAACATACAGCGGACTGTGTATAAAATAGACTAGACTGTAGTCTGTTTGGTTGTCTGTTTTTTGTTTTTGTAGTCTGCTTCCCATCAAAAGGGAATTAGAACTTACTAAATGTTCAGGGGCAAAATTACAGCTAACTCGAGGACCCCAGCACATCTGGTACTAAGACGTTACAGTTCTCTGCACATGTACGTGTCCATCATTTACACTACTGGCATAGATGGCAAAGCTTATACCTTTTCAGACATTCTGATAATCCAACTTCTCAGTACCATTTGATGTGCTACTGAAAATACTACTCTGGGACAGACCATAAAAAGCATGGCTATGAGCGCTTGCCCAGAAATGCCAATGTTTCTCCAGGGGGTCATAGCAGATCTGAACCATTAAACATGTGCCTTCAAAAGCACTAGACTTAAACAGAAGCATCAGACTCCCTCTGCCTACCAAATCATCATGCAGCACATAGGCTTTTTTCTGCCTCATTCTATTTCTGGCTTTCTCAGATCTGTGGCAAAAGGTCCACAGCCATTCATACATTAGGTCATCTCCTGTCACCCAGCATCAAGAGCTGTCAGATAAGAGTAGCCCTGAGAGTTTTCTTGCTTCTTCTGTGCTTTTCAGAATCTGTGAGTTGGTTATATTTCCCTTATAATCCAGATGCCAACTCCATTTTTAAGAGAGCCTGATGCCCCTGCTCCTTTAACAATACTCTAATCTCTGCAGTTTGCTGTGCTGTCTACAATGAACCCCTTCAGAGCATGGCTGGAAGCAAAACTGGGAACCACGTAATGGGATCTAATTAAGCACTGCTGTGCAGTACAGAACCCATCACTTCTTCAGGGTTTTCCTTTCCTGTCTGTTAAGTGGAGGTAATCTTAAAGCACCACTGCGTGTGCCTTTTAAGGTACATGACTATGGAGCATTTTCAGGATCAGACTTCATATTATTTTCCTTTTCAGAAAAGAATCTTTAGGCAGGAAAGCATCTTCAAAATGATAAGAGAATACCTTACATCAGTGATTTACAAATTGTAAGAAACCTGGAAAGAAGCCATAAAAACCTTTTTTCTTTCACATCATAAAAACTCTGCATCCTTTATTTTGCTATTCAGTTTAGGAAATTTTTATCCTTAAAAAGAAGCAAGCTCACACTTCAGCTCCTAGTCAACTGTAAGCAGCTGGATGGTTGCTGAGATCCAGAAAGGCTGACTCAAAGAACTGAAAGGGTAGCTTCTAGTTACAGGAATGCAACTGCCATGTGTGCTTCAGGATGTGAGCTGCTTTGTAACTTTAGATTACCAGCCTAGCTTTCTGCTACTTAGAGGCCTCAGGTACCTCAGAGAAGCGAGGAGGATGGCTGGAAGCTTAGGAATAAAAAGAATGGCCCCTTCAGGAAGCATCTCTTTGTCCAGTTTGCTCAGCTGTGATTCTGAGCTCTGAAGGATATGTCAAGCAAATCTACTATGGCTTTCTCTCCTGTCTACTTATGCTAGATAGGAGCTTTTCACTTTGTGTCACACGTTTAGCAAGAAATCCAATTATTTTTCTTTTGCTCCTCTTGGTAATGGGGTTCGAAGCAGGATATAGTCATGCTACACCAGTGTCTTAGATCCCTCCTCAGTGACTGCTAGAACTAACTGTTAGTTTTCTTTTTTTTTTTCTAAATTGCCTCAGTCTAGAAACTAATTGCACTGGGACCATTTATACATGTTGGATTTATTATCTATGGTTCCATGGTTGGATCATTTTTCTGCATGCTGAAATGAAGTATAATTGGGCTATTTTTCATACCAAATGGAGTGTGCCTGTACAGAAGGAGGTTGGCCTATACCAGGTCTTGCCTCACTATTTTTAATAGCTCCAGAAGAGAGGGGGTTTTGCTTCTCTGTTGGAGCCTTTCCAGACTAATGTTTCTCTGTTTGTTTAATGCCACAGAAGTTGGCCTCTGTCATATCATTATGAGTGATAAAGTGTAAGTCCTGGTGATTTTTGCATTCGTTTTTTGGGGGAAAAAAAAAAAAAAGGTCCAGAAAGAAGTATACTACAAGTATTTGAATTTTCTGTACTAAAGAAACACTAGTGGCCCAGACCACTGATTTCCTTGCCAGAATAGCTAGGTTTATTTTATTTTAACACAAAATGGAATGTAATGCTTGGGAAGTATCCCAGCAAAGCAATCCTTTATTGGCAGTCCTGCAATCTATTAATGTCTAATTTAATTTAAAGTGGACACCTCCAGCAAACAGGGAATTAATTCATCGTGGTCTATGAATAAATTCAGTATAGCCAAACTTCTGTTTTAGTACTGTCAATGAACCCCTAACCTGACCTGTAATGTGTAAGGTTTTTTCATTGCTTATTACATGGTACATGTCAAAGGCATGTTCAAGCAGAAAAGGAACATTTAGAACATTCCATGAATATCAATCAGACTCTTACTCTTTGAGGATCTGATTTTGCTTTATACGTTTTGCTGGTGATTCTGAATTACAGCTAAGGAAGAGCCAAACACACAGGGAGAACATCAGGCAGTGTCTTTATTCCTTTATGCCTTTATGCCCTTTTTCTCAAAGAAGATACTGGGTAGAGAGGAGAGACAAAGTAGGGTAGTAGCAATCAAATCTGCTTTCCAGCACAGTCATATGCTAGGCATCTGCTTAGGAATACAGACGTTCATTTTACATACTGTCTGTGTTGGACCTTCAGCTTAGGTGTATGCTTTTCGTGAAAGATGAGGGCATTGATTTATTACAGCACAAATGAGACTGTCACATTTTTGTAATCCTGTCCACTTCTCCACATAATTTTGTTGTATAGGTGTCACATTTATATGCATGAGTGTGAGTGCGAGTGCTTGTGTGTATGTATTTTAACGCGGTTAGAATCTTCATACAGTGGGATTACCTGGTAGTTTTTGTCTTGGTCAGTTTTGCCTTTTATTCAGATTGATTTCTTTAATCGTGGTGAACTTGAAACACAAAGAGAACTGCTGCTTTTCTCTCTGACTCCACAGCTGTGAAAGTCTGCTGAATAAAGTGGTAATGGGCAAGCTTCAAGGGGATCAAAAGTGTGCAAAAATTTACAGTGAAGTTATATTTCATCTGAGTGATTCTTTAACATGAATTTCAGACCATTATCTTCCCTCCCAAAATACCCCTCTGTGTGTTTTTCACAGTATAGTCTTTGTGGCACACCTCCAAGAATTTGGATTCCGTAGAATAACTACCCTTCCACAGAATAATTTAACCTTGACATCAATGTATTTTAGTAATTTGCAAAGCAGAGCACTATGCTGAGGACTGAGAAAGGAAAAGAACTGCATTTCTTATTTAATTTATTTATTTGGATTTACACCAACACTAGTGTTAAAGCAAAAACCTAGAGCTGAAAGCAATTTTGTCATCTATTGGAAATGTATGCACTAATGTGAACAAAACTCAATACATCTTCTTCCAAAAGCATTCTAAATGAAATCAAAGTCCAATTGACCCCAGTCCAAAAGTTTTATCTTTTTGGAATACAAACACTAGCTTTTATAATGATTTTTGTTACTGTAATGTGCATTGACCTGATCCAAAATGACGGCTTCACTCTCTTTGTATAATGCTCCCACAGAGAAGAAACTATGGTATAAATCCATTTTAAGTAATTGAGTTGTGTTAGAATGTAAGAAGATACAGAGAAAGGTAATGTTTTCTACAAGAAAAAGGTGAGACAAGACAAAAAAAGATGAGTGAAGAGGAAATATAATGAAATCATGGAAGTAAGGGAGAAGTCAAAAGTTAACAATTACTTATTGTTCATATACAGGATGAACTAGAGCAGAATGAGTGAAATTATCAGGCAGGAAATGTAAAATATTAAAAGGCAGTTCAGTTCCTCACAACATAAAGCAACACATACATACCATGGTTTTCCTTTCATAATGGAAGCCAAAAACAAGAACATTTTAAACACAGGCTCACAGAATTGCATTGAGGGTGAAAAAAAGAAGATATAATAGTATGAATACAGACTCTAGCAGAAGTCTTTGGATTACCGGCTGTCAGAAACTGGGAGGATGTATCATGGAAAGTGCATCAGACCAGTTGTTTTTTGGAGTAGTCCAACATGGATATAAAGTCTTTTAAACTCAGTCTATATCCCAGTCACCTCTCACTGTATCAGATTTATACTTGGAAGAGCATATATTTCAAAGAAATGTTATTGGGGCAAGAGAGCATCAAGGTTTGTTGAATGAATAACGATATTCTTTGAGGAGTGTCTGTGTACATTCCCTGTCACTGGTTTATTTGTTTGGTAGCCATTCAGAAAGCAAAAATAACTGTTGTAAGTGGCCAAGCAGTTGGCTTTTGTTGTGTATACAAATAACAAGGAGGGAAAGAGAAGCACAAAGAAGAAAAACGTCTTCTTCAGGGTCACATTATATGTCAGTGGCAGAACCAGAAAAACAACTGGCTTCTTCCATTTTCTAGTCTGTTACCTCCTTTCACCTTCTCCATTTGTTGTGCCCTAGGGGCATCTAGTGCGTGGCAAAAGGATTGGTGCTGCAGTTTGTCCTGAAGGTCAACAAATTGGTAGCTGATAGGCCACTCCAAGGACTTATTGATAGAAAATCCTTTAAAACCCAGGTTCTTCAGTATGTTTGCTGATGTCAGCCATGACATTATTGAAAAATCCTCCTGTTCCTCAGGTTTAAAGCCACAGGAGTCTTTATGGGTCAAACCCAATAATTTCTATCGCACTTGAAAAACACCATGTTTCAGCTCTGCACCTCCTGCATCAGCACTGCCTCATTTGGTTTATGATATATGTCCATGTACCATGTATTGCAGTAATCCAATTCCCAAGTAGCTAATGCCTGGATGGTAGCAACAGTGTTCGAGCATCTCAAAGAAGTGGTTACAGTCTACTACCGAAGAGCAGATACGCAAAACAGTAATTTTGCCATAGGAAAATCTAAGCGGAGCCCTTCATTTTCAATCTTGTGTCAGACAAAGACAATATTGCATGCAGCACTCATGAGCTGAGGGATTGCTAACGTCAGAGAAATGCACTACGTTGAGAATTTAGTTATTTGACAATATAATGAACGCATGACTGGGAGAAGCATCCCTTTAATCAGGTTAACAGTTGCATATTTCAAGTGTTACTGAAATTTGGTTTATTTGTTATTGTTTCTCCCTTACCTACAATTAAAGTTACAATGATTTGCTCTGAGAACAAACTCTAGAGATGTATAACTTCCAAGAGACAGAGCAGAGTTAGATTGCCTCTTTCCACTAATGCTAATAAATAGGTTTCAGGAAAACAAATTAGTTAACATTAGAAATACTTTCAAAAATTAATCTAGCCCCAAATTTGCTTGTTCCAGCTGATCTGGTTTAATAATACTTACACATGCACAGTGTGGTTATTTTTGCCTCACATTTTTTTAGGGAAAGAGTTCATAGAAAACATCTTAAATAGTGATTCTTTTCAAAGAAAAACGATGTCGCATTCTCAAAAATGAGATCAATTCTTACTTTATATCAGTTTACTCTTCACTGACTAACACTGCATCTTCTCATCCTAACCAGTCTAAGGGAGACCTAAAACAGGCCTTAAATTTGTATTCATTTATATAAATGTTTAGCAAAGTCTAATGGAGACTAGCAGAATCTAGCACACCAACCATCATAAATTTCTAGCAGAAAATTTCTTGCTCTTGCAATTTTATTTTAAGGTCTGCAATTTCGGGTGTTTTTTCTTGAAATCCTAGCATAGAGAGTCAAATTATTTCACAAGAAATTCAACTTTCAGTTTTCAGAAGATAAGTTTCAAGTTCTCATGGATGCTAAGAGACATTTGGAAAGGTTAATCCAAAAGGATCAAACACTAAAAGGCAAATAATATGAAGATCCCAAGGGATATTACTTTTAAAATCTCGTGATTTTTAAACCAGTTTTATGGGATTAAATTGCAGCAGGGGAGGCTGAAGTTAAACATCAAGAAAACCTTCTCCTATAAGCATAGTTAAGTACTCAGAGAGTTTGTCTAGAGAGCTTATGGATTCTCCATCAGTAAAGGTTTTTAAGAGAAAACTGGGCAGCTTTCTGTCTAGGACTCTTTAAGCTCTCATTGATTCTGCCATGAGAGGTGAAGTAGTAATGGGACATAGCGAGGTCATTTCTTGCCCCATTTTCAATAATAATGATTTCTGTAGCCTAATTTACTATTTTGAACATGTTGGGTTAACAATAATAAATGCAATATTGCATTAACCAGACCACTGGTAATCGCTGCTTATAGTGATTTTTTTTTAATAAATATAGCTTAGAAAAAAGTATTAAAAGTGTACTCTACAAGAAAAAAAAAGGAAAGGATCCTCTTCTAAAAAGTTTTTTTTTTTCTTTTTCCTCCCAGAATTCTTATCCTTAGGTTCTAAGGGTCCTCTAAAATATCTTTAAAGACTCATAAACCCTATTTTGTCGGTCCTGTATAACACCAATGGACAAGATTTGGTTTCATTTTTCTGTGCTCTTTAAATATCTTACTTTGTCCTTATCCTACTCTTATTTTATTCCTGGCATGCTCATATTTTTAAAGTATTATTTTACTATGGTCTTACAAGTTCGGTTGCATGGTGGCCTAGCTGACTTTTCAGGTGGCAATTTTCTTACGTAAAATGTAAGACAACGTTACCTTGTTAGTAACTGGGAAAATCAGGTCAATAAAAGCTTTCACAATGACTTTTGAGCTAATTTGCTATGTGTGGGTTCTCAGCTGTTAGCAAAGAATGAATGCAATGTACAGCATGTATAATATGTGCCCTTGATATAGAAATCCTCAGAAATAACTGGCACTGTAAGGAGAACAGAAAGGTCTTGAGGAGATAGGATACTGTTTCCCGCCCCCCAGCTACAGATCACAGCACACAGCTGAAAACCTTGGAATGCAGCAGATACTCATCCTAGTGGGCATCCCAGTAACTATTTATTTCTCATCTAGCTAATATGATACACAGATAAACTGCATGAAAAGCACTGTGTTTCAGTTGATAAATTTAAATGGAAGAAATGTCAGAAGTGTGGTTGCTTGCACAGCACTGACTCTGTACTATAGTGTGCTAATTATGGTTATTGAAAAAAGCAAAGGTCCTATATATGAAACTGTATATATCAAAACCTTTGCTATAATGTGTACATATAATGCAAAGAAAAGTTGAATTAAACTTTTCTTAAGTCAACACAGTATTTCAAAGCTTTGCTATGTTTCATGTTATAGCTTAAATAATATTGTTCTGAGACTTTTTTAAGAAAATAAAAATATGCACAACTCTTAACATCCTCCTCCCAACATTGCCAAAAGGATTTTACTATCAGTCTTCAAAATAGACTTTTGCCCTTGGAACAATAAAGCTAACATTAACTTTGTATTCATTATTTATTAAATTGGCTGGTATCTATCTATTTATGTATTTATTGTTATTGTTTACTATTTGACAGAATGTTATTTGCTGTTGCTCTAGCATGCCTGAGGGAATACAGTCAGGTTGCCTCTCAAAATTTGAGGGATTCCTAAAGATCATGTTACATGCTCTGTGGACAGATGAAACCATCTACCATGACCCAAGAAGTGGTTAGAAGAACTCCTAGAGGTGGTTTTCTGAGAACTGGTGTTGATGCCAAGCATTGCCAGTCAGTTCTACTCTTTCTCTACCTTCTAATACAATTGCTCCTGCAGATCCTATTAATTTCTAATGCAATGCTGGTGCTCTGGGCTGGGCGCAAGTTTTTGATTAAAATAAATAAATAAATAGGCAAGTCTTAAATTTCAAGTGCAATATAGCTCACCACAGCCTTAAGTAACAGAGAAGCTGTGTGTCTCACCTTTTAAATAAAAGGGAACTTGTAGTGACTTTGTATTTCTACCTTAAGAGTTTCTAGCCAGATCTTGAAGAATCCAGAACCCCCTGGCTTATAGTGTGGGTATGATCATATTTTAAATGCTATTGCAATTTGTCAGTGTACATCAATAGAAGTGCTTGCTGGTTCTCCATTCACTGAAGACAGAAGTCAAGTATAGACACTCTATTCACTAGGAGTCATAAAATACAGTCTTTGTTTTAGTCTTACTATTTCATCCAAACCAGTGTCCCCCAGCCATTCCCAGTTTGGTGTGCACATGTATCTATCCCTCCAGCTCCTCTCTAAGGAACAGAAACAAGCAATAGATATTTTTGCAACACTCTGTAGTGTAATGTTTACTATTAATAAAGGAATCTGGCTACCTCAGGAACTCTGAAGCCTTTTTATTTTCCTAGAAGGTGAAAAAGTTACTGAAAATCTGTAGAACTACTTTTTTTTTTTTTTTTCCAGTTTTGAGGTTCATGCTGTTTAGTGGAAAAGACTCAGCTTTTCAGTAACATCTTTCTCAACATCTCTCTTCTGAAACTTCACACACACACACACTCTTGCGAATTGTAATGTCAGCCTAAATATAACCACAGAAATATGTAACTTTCTTAGGAAGGGTTGTAAAAATGAATCAAAGAAATATGCCTCTTGCTCCTCCAGCAAATAAACCAAAAATACAGTAGACATCTTTCTAGTAAAAATGTAATTTGTTAGATACACAAAAGAAGACAAAGAGCCCAAAACTGCTGCCAGTTAAGTCTATCTAAATCTGGAGTAACCATTCTCTTATCCCAAACCCCCTACCTCAGGTCTATACTAGTGTAGTTGAGATGACATATTTAGTTCAAAAGATAGATTAAGCAGTTCCTGTGCCTTCCTCTGATTTTAAATGATATCTGTATTTTAAATTTCTTCCCGCTGTCTACAATGAGTCTCTAATGTTGCCACTGAAGTGAATGGATTTACTGTGGACATAGTATAACCAAAAACTTTCTCTTCTTCATCTCCAAATATATTTAACATAAAATTAATACCTAAGTACTTGGAGAAGGAGAGCTGAGTGTTTTATTTAGTTTGAAGGTAAAATAGAAGAACCTAGCTGACTGCCAATAAATCTTTGTAACATCCTAATTGTTGACTGGCCTTAGTGGGAGCAGATAACAGTGTGAATGGAGTATAAAAGACAACAGTTGATGCAGAGCTGAAATAAGACATCAAGGCAAAAACAAGTCTGAAGTAGTGACTAGAACAAGTAGGAAACTTCAGGAAAAATAGAAACAGAATGAAGCCTCAAGCAGGCATACTACTGCACCCAGAACTGGAAGACAGAGAGTCAGGAGGGTCCATCTCCGAAAGGTCACGCAAGCCACTTTCGGGGGCATCCTGCTGATGTAATGATATTGTAGGAATGGAAATGGCTATTTCTCATAGACATTGCTCATTTCTACAGTACCACTATGACCTTTGTTTCCCACCATGAGTTCTTGAGATTATGTCATTAGTCAGTCCAGGCAGAGAAGTATGTAAAACCACTTTTTTTTAAATAGGTCTTAATGTAATGTGCTGTTGGTTGACTGATTTCAACCTCCGGAAAAATACCAAATTTATCAGTAATCTGTTTCATATTACTGTTGGTGTGCATGAATAGGGTCAGGTTTGAATGCAAGGTAAAGGCCACTCTCGGTTTCAGTTCTAGAATTGTCTGAAGGTGATAGAATAGTATTAACAACTTATTTGCTGAAGTGATTAATTGATTAATAATGGTAGATGAGTACACATAGTGATTGATTTGACAAGCCAATTAATCATCAAGGTACTGTAGCACAGGATTAGGAACACAGACTTAAGAGAAGAGTCAAAGACAGAGGTCAGCAAGGCATTTAGCAACCATAGAAGATGAAGAATTCAAGCAATAAAAGAAAAGGGTATCATTAAATATTTGAACAGTACGAAATCACTTTTAATATTTTTTCTAAATTCTAATTTAATTTTGATACCTTTAAGACCTTCAGGTAGCAGGAGGACTCTGAAGCATAGTAATCTCTTGTCTTTTATTTTTGGTTAGAGGAACACCTTGCATCTAACTCTTTCTCACAGCACAGCAAGTTGTAAATAATAAATTTGTATAATACTGGTAAAGTATTATTTATTTTTATATGTAAGTTTGTGTAATATTGGGAATAATACCTTTATGTTGTATAGCCCCAAACACAGGTTTGGAGAATGGCTGGACAAACCCAAGTATTACTATGCAAAAGCAGTTAAAGCTGGTGCCTTGGAAAAAGAAAATCTGTCAAGCATTTTATACTAAACATCGTATTGTGTCTGAAGCAAATAAATTGTAAATAGAATTATAATGAATGGGAAAACAGAGCTTTAAAATTTTTTAAACTGAATCTGTCTGGAATACAGTGGGAAGAGTCAAACCTTAATATACAAGCAATGGGTTTTTGGAAAACCATTAGACATTGTATGATTTTTGACACTAACAAGTTGACTTAATAGGGGAAACATTTTCCTGTTGCTCCAGAGTAGAAATTTGGATCATGAATGAGGCTCTGTTACAAAAATTTAATGAGTAACTGATTTAATAAAAATTAAGCCTGTAAGAGGTTTTCAGCTTAAAGACACGACTGATATATAGCCAGAAACAAGATGGTACTGAAAGAAGGCAGCAACAGAAAGTAAACAAGTAAAACTTAGGTCAGGGACCAGCTTAACCCTGTAAGGCAACAAGTACACAGTGCAGAGTTCAGCTGTGAACAGTGGAGGAGGAGTGAGAGGTCATCTTTCAGGGAATGAGGAATTCTACTGTTAACGGACTGAGGACTGAAGCTGGAATAGCACAGCCACTCTACAATTTGTGCCTTGAGTTTCTGTTGCCTGGAAGTTGAGGGTCAAAAAAATTTAATAGCCTTCTTTAACTTGTAAATAGAGGAACCACCACAGGAGACATGTTTGATTAATGCAAAGGAGGAAACAAACAAACAGTATGCTTTGCTTGTACAGAGACCCCAAAGCATTGAATATGGATGTAGAAAAGAAAAAGTTTCAACAACCAAGAGAAAAAAACTGGGGCCATATGGCCAATACCAAACAACTATCTAAAATAGATGCATCACCATGTGACCTTTTACTCAGTATTCATGTTCAGAATATTAAATGTTCCTTTAGGGAACACTACTGAAGACTGTTATTTGGATTTGTTTTGGCCCATGAGCTGTTTCTTTGGAATATATAACATTTTTGATGGTATTGAGATTAAAAAGGTTTAATAGGGTGACATGTTTATTTGGGAGAAAGCCAATACCTAGACATTCTTGGCACATCTTGGGGGAGAGAGAGAGCTGCTAGGTTAAAGACTGAGTTTAAACAAAACAAAACCTGGGAACACAGAGAAAATTCTAGGCAAAAATATACTTTGGAGATGAGCCATTGCACAGACGAATCCTGATAGTTTTGAGATCATCATCAATATTGTCTTCACAAACAAGAAAAAAAAAAGAAAGAAAAAAAAAAGAACAGAGATGGGAAATTCATACTTAACTGGCAACAGCCACATGAAAAGATGCCAGTTTGCACTGTGACTTGCAAAGTAACAGGTCAGGTTAAAAACCTTCAGAGAATAATTTAGGCTATTAGCACAGATTGGCTGGGCATTTCCCAAATCAAAGCTCTAGTGCGAGGTGATACGTTACTTTGATCATGATACATTGCCTACTGGAACAAACTAATGAAAAAAGATCTTGAAGGTTATTGAGGGACTACAAATCTTAAAAAAAAAAAAAAAAAAAAAAAGATGCAGAAACTTTATATGAATAATAACACTAAAGATACAGGCTTGGCATGTTACAAATGCCAAAAACACAGCAGAAAAGCTACACTGGTCTCACATGGAAAGATTTCCCCCTGAAGCAAAGTAGGCATAGATTTGTTTGTGCCAACTAGAAAACTTGTACTCATTCTAGATCATTTTTCTTACTTCCCCAAGAGATTGCAACTAGATAATATTATATATAGGAATCTGTTTAAATCTGTTTTTGTTTTCTTCTTTTTATGTACCTGATATTGGCAGACATTTAGAGGTGTATATATTTCAAGAAGTTTTCGGTGAAGTTTTCACCAATGGACTGGGAGTAATATAAATGGCAATAAAAAACCAGAAGTCAGAACCCGTTAGAATATAGCCTATGAACAATATGAACCCTACAGAATATAGCCTATGAAATATGTTTTTTCACTTGTGGAAATGAAAAGTTTGTAATCTTGGGATTTGTAAAAGTTTGTAATCTTGGGATAAATAGATTCAAAGTTGACTATTTTGTCTGAGAATTCCTTATTAAGTCAAGAGCCACGAAAAGCAGTGGCCACCAAGGCTCAAAACATAACACTATGATGAATTTGTTTTACTAATTCTCGGTAACAATAGTACGAATATTTCAGAGGAACTCCACAGATCTAAGCAGCAGTGGAACAATAACCAAATGCCACTACCCAGTTTATCCAACTAGATAAATATTTGTTATAAAAACTGTTTCTATTAAATGTGAAGCTTAAACTGAGAAAGGAGAATCTGGTTGGGCTCTACCACAGAAGTAGAGGTGACTATTCACATTAAATGGGGGATTTAAGAGAGTCCCTTTTTCAGCCCCAGGCTAAGGAGTATGCTGGCATGTCCCTGATAACACCATTGCCCATGGCTCAGACTGTTGGTGTCCTTACTGCCAAAGGGCATCCTGAAATTACTTGGGCAACACAAGATCTCTGCAGACTGTCTGCTTTGGCTGTCAGTCACATGCTACTGTTGCCAGGTCGGACTGTGGCACTTTGAAGTGGCTCTGGCTGCAACAGGCCATGCAAATTTCTGCAGACTGTCTTGTAGTTCAGTTTTTCTAACCAGCCCCTTCTAGCATCAAGGCCTGAAACCTGCCTCCAGCCCTCCACTTGCAGGAATGTATTCACCCACTGAAGACATAGGGCAGAGGCAGAAGGGCACCTATTTCTATAATCGTAACACCTCTGAGTGTTTGCTCAGGATTTCTGAAATAAACCCTGGTTTGGGCTCCTGCTGTGATCAAACTTATTTCCTGCAGACAGGAACTTAATGTAAAACTAGCAAGAATAAATTAAGGATTTTGACAAGGTGTCATCAGAAAGATTTCTGCAAACACGGGGTGGCTGTCAGAAGTTTTTCAGTGTAATTCCTAATATGACAGGGACTAAAGCTTAACCCTTGGTCATTAATTTTAAATTTAAACTTTCCTGGGTGTCTATAATAAAACCACTCAAGGTAATATTAATGCAGGAGTCAAAGAAGAAATCAATGCAATTTAATATGAATGCCTGAGCTGTAAAATCAAGCATCACTTCCTAGTGGTGCACAGAATTGCACTGTACTCTGATGGACATTTTGGATGTCACATTGTAGATGAGGCCATAATAATTTTTCCTAGGAATGACTGGGCAGTAGGCTTTTCTTTCACAAGAAATAAAAAATAAATCAGCAGAGCATATTATAAACACTCACCCTATTTTTTCCAAGTAATTGGAGATGGATTTGTCATGTTGAAAACAAAGTGATTTTGTAAACGTCATTTTAATAATCCAGTACACACTTCACATACTGCTCTAGGATGTGAGATAACTGACTTACAGCACATCACGTCGTTAGGAACATAAATCCAATTTGCTAATCACCACTTTTTCTACTTGCTAGTTTATTATAGCTCTATGATGTTCAGCTAGATGTAGAGACCTAGATATTTCAATGGGTAGAATTACCATACCAATTATATGAAATAAATATATATTCATCTTTTGCCTCAGGGCATAAACTTCAACTGTGTGAATTACCCTTTTTCAAGAAACAGGATTAATTTCTGCACAGCAGTTCCCATCTGATGATAACACCAATTTCAGGAGGACTTGTCCTCTTCTTGATGCAGCAAAGTCCTTCCTTTCTCACTTTAATCCTCAGGAGACAGAATAGTATAGCAGCCATAGGCTTTCTCCCTTGCATAGGCTTCCTACTTTGCAGGAATTTGAGAAAGAAGCTGTAGTCTCTTTTCCTCATCCTAGGACTTGGAGGCAGAACTTCCATTGCTCTCTTTTTCTTGCAGACAATAGTGCTTCTCTCCAGGTGCAATCATGAGCAAAACTCTAAGTAGTGTGGAAGACACAGGTACAGTCTTCCTTGATCTCATGGAAATTTAGGAATGTTGAAGAAATCCTACAAATATATCAATATATATAGCAGACTATCAAGAGTACAGAGGAAGATGAAAAGACGGTTACAAATTAGAGATCAATGAGACTGTGACCTTTCTGCCATCACCACCAAAAAGGTCAGCTTTGTGTCAGTAGTAGGGAGCTTGTGATATAACAACCTGCCCAACAGGAAGAGGACTATGAATGGTTTTTTTTTTTGTTTGTTTTTGTTTGTTTTTTTGTTTGTTTTTTTAGTTTTACTTCTCACACATGACACAGAAAAATTTGTAGATGGAAATCATCTTTCACTTAGCTGGGATAGAGGTGGAAAAAAAAAAAAAGGTAGTAAGGAGGCAATTCTTCTGAGAAGACTGTTGACCTAAGTTAAATAATGCACAGTTACAAAGAAATCAAATGAAAAGTAATAGTCTCAATAGTCATCCAGAATATGATCTCCTGTCTTCAACTGTCACTAATGTTGAAAACTTACAGGTGATTCCCCATTACAAGCTCAGTGAACCAAACTTGAGTATCAAAATGACACAGAAGTAATGTACTATTTGAGAGATGCTAAAGAAGTCTTACTCCTGAGCAATATTATGCATAATGAGCCATCCAAAGTAGAAAAGGATTAGTGTTTTATAATAAAGTAATTACAAAATGATATAAAATCAGAAAAGACAATTATGAAAGTCATCGACAATTTAAGTTCTAAGTAATTTTTTGTGTGAAGGACATTGTAGCTACAGGATTCTGATTTTCTTCTTTGTCATCTTTTCCATGAGGAGAAGAAAAGCTAGCAAAATGAGACAGCTTTATTCAAAAATAGAACTAAGAGTTTCCAAGAGCAGACCAATTCCCAACAAACACAATTTTTATGGAATTGTGAAGAATGATATTCAGATAATTTCACTTATGTCAAACCACACTTTCATCTAAGTCAAATGCCTTGATTTGAGATTTTTTGTATGCATGGAGACAATGCTACCATTGTTACAATAGGTAAAAGATTCTATTGCAAGTTCTTAAAATGTCTGTTTATTCTACAGATCAAATATAGTTTGGAAATTTAGAAAATTATAGATGCACTGACTCATTTTTTTAAAGTTCTTTGTAGTCTCTGCTTTTTGTAACACATAGGAGGCTCTGAATATATCACAAACATCACAATAAACAGGTAGTTCAGAAATGCACAGAATGATGATGCTGTAGATGAGGGCAGGGTTTCAGATACAATAAGCACACACTGTATCCTCTCAGGAAAGCTGGTAAAAGGTCCATGGGGTCAAGCTTACCATGTCAAATACCCAGATGGGCCTGATACCCACATTTTCCAGTGGACTTCACCAATATATTTATTATGCCACAGAGACTGAACTGCTTTGTCTAAGAAATACATACACACACACACACACTTGGTGGACCTCTTTCAAATCAAGCATAGATTATTACATTATTACATTAAAATAATTGGTTTATCAAAGTGATACTGTCCAAAACCTGTAAACATGAAATTGTATGTACTCACTGCAGAAATAACATCTGAACTAACTCAAAATTTTAATAATACGCTCAAAGTAGGTACGCTGTTAGGCATGGATCCAGACTTGGCAATTCCATTCAGCAATTCCTTTCTGATTCCAGCCTGAAAAATTGTGAGTCTACCTGTAGCGTTGTGATCTTTTTTTGGACTTCAAGTCCCTCTCTGTATTTGCATCATATCATTTGAGAGATTCTTGCTATGACTCCTGCTCAGTTCAATGAATCAAAGCCAATAGTGAAACTTCCCAGTTCTTTTCAAGGGTGGATTATTACCTGGGAATCACAGATTGGGACTGTGGGATGCAGCTTGTTCCGACTGAGTTAGTTTAGGGACAAAACAAAATGGTACCAAACCTGAGGCAAATACACGTAAAGTATAAATACCGCCCACACTGAAATTTCTCATGCAGGATTCTCTTTAAGTTCAGTGAGGATTTCAAAATTCTTTATGTCACTTTCAAGTCTTTACTGAAGCAGCTTTATATTAATTGACTTAGTTCTTTCTCCCATATGTTTCCAGTAGATACTTAATATATAAATCTGTGGCTTATTTATACAGCAGGTTTGGAAGCTATCATTTCCATTTCATGGAAATTTCAACAGTTTCATTTTTTCTAATTCAGCATCAGGACTAAAAGCCAATATTTCACAAATACTTGTAGAAAATCTGGAACCATTCAATCATATCAATTCACTACTTTGCTGAAATAACTTAAGAGAAATTTTTACATACAATATGCAATTTAAAATAATGTATTATCTATGTTATAAAATTAAGATAAATTTTTAAATATGGAAGAAGTCTAAAAGGAATAATATCTAAACTATGAAGTTAAAACTAAGCCCTACACATCACTGACATAATTTTTTAAAACAATTTTAGTAGCATAAAAACAGAATGAAATATGAAGAAATTATCTTCTACTTTGCCATTCAAAAAATATGTCAAAATCTATTGGTTTCTAAGATATTTTTTTAATTTAATGAGATTGCATTTTCAAAGAAAAATAGCTTATTTAAAAATAAAAATTAAAAAAAAAATCTTAAGTAATTTGATCCAATTATTGTGTTGAAAAAGCAAGACCCTTCAAAATTCAGAAATGTTGCTCTACTACTTAAGATATTTCTCTTGTTGGCCCATGACTGTAATGAGCCAAAGTGTGGATACACAACATAAGGACAGATATAGTCCTGGTACTAATTATGAACAAGATACACCAGATAATATATCTCTATACCAGATAGTGCCCCAGGATAGGGTTACATACTGAGAACATATTTTCTCACAGCAGCTCACAAGACTTTGGTATCCTTATATAAGGATTCAAAAGCCAGACACAGGGTGCCTCATACAAACGTATGATATGGCATATCTTTCACTGACATACCTGTAGCTGTATGCATACTTGTGCACACCCCTGAGGGTGAATATATACAAACAATATAGCCAGAAAACAAGCTAGAAGACATGCATCATTTTTTCAGCTACAGATAAGTATTTGGTCCTGTCAGAAGGAACTGTAACTGAAGGTAAACAACAGTTCTACTGAATATTCAATTTATCCTACAACATGTCAGTAAAAATAACAAAGATCTTTTTTGATATAATTTCAGAATTTCATAACTTCAGCAATGCTGTCAGTAGTATGTACAGTAAAATGCCCTGTAATATCAGTACTTCATATGGCACATTGACACTCTCCACAGCTTTTCCTTCAGGCTTCAACGGTTAGAGTGAAGATGGGTGCAGTGGTGTTAACTAGCTTGAGTGCTTTCCTGCCAACTCTCATTCTGGACTAGCTTGGTCAAGGGCAGACTGAATCTCTCTCTGACATAACATTGCACAGTACCCAACAACTGCGGCTGTTGGGAGTACTGGAGGGAACAAAATGATTCATGCTTGATTTTGAAAAAGTTAGAGCAACTTTTATTTACCAACTAAACACAGGTCTCTGGAGCAGAAGGGCTCATGCCTATCAAAGAGATTGTAAGTAGTCAAGTTAGAATAGGTGAGAAATGGGATTTTCACATTCACACCTTGCTTACCTCTTTGTTGAATGATAGCAATAGGATGACCAACACACAATGCCTTTGTGCACTTATATACCTAATACCGTAGAATATTGTAACACGTCTCCGTAGCAACACAGGCTTCTGAAAGCACATCAAATTTGTCCTTTGCTCACTAAAATTGCTCACTATAAAATACTGAATTGAGTTCAGTGTCATGGTTTCCGTGAGAAGCATTCAATTGTCTGGGCCTGACGTATCTAAAGTTTGAGCAGGAATGACAGCTTGGACCTTGAACACTTTGCAAAAATAATAGCAAAATTCATATGTGCAGATGTAACTGTGTTGGAAATCAGTGTAAAGCTGCATTTGAGTTCTCCCAGGAACAAATGGCCACCACATATCTTGAATTTTCCAATCCAAATGCAAGGTTTAATTCTTTGACAGGGCTTCTCTAATATATGCATCTTCTCTAACACCTATGATAAAGAAGACTTCCAAGCTTCCTTCCACAAAAGGAGGGCAAGGGGACAAGACACACATTGCAAAGGGCAATCTAACTCATAATTTATTAGTGCAGGTGATTAGAATGAAGTAGGTGCTATCAAAGGCCAGCTGATCGACATGAACCTCGCCCTCCCTCCTAATCCCCCCCCTCCCTTCCCCCAGGTTGGACAGAAGGAGATAGAAGGCTCAGGATAAAGTGCAATTGTGGAAAATAAATTAAAAAAAAAAGAGAGAGAAATACAGTGAATCAATGAATGATTAATTAGAAAGGTAGATCGTCAAAGCAGCACTCCTGCATACTCTGAAACGGTATTCAGCAGCACCAGCTGTTTGCTCTGTGCTCAAAAGCAACAGCACTTCTGATAACATAAATTCCATAAAAGAATTGTAGTTATTTAAAAGGTGATTAGATTGCAGTAATTTATTCTAGTTTTATTACAATGTTTTTTTCCTAAGGGATCTGAAAAAGTTCTTATTGTTTCTCATAAAACACTTTTACTCCTAATAATCGATATTGATTTTACTATATCCCATTATTGTTTAGATTTATTCTCTTGTTTTGAGTGGAATTTATGTATTAATATCATTTGGAAGAAATTAGAGTACTCTGCTTCAAAATCTCACATTAAAAATAATTAGCTTCTCCTCTCATTTCCAGATAATTCAGAAGAATTTAAACTGATCTTGAGTTTTGATATTTAATACATTTTTGGTTGTTCTTTTCCTGAGTTAAAGAGCTTAAATAAGGGGATAACGGGGACTTTATTTCAGTAAGATACATGTAAAAAGAAAGCTTCCTTTCACCTCAGTGGGAATCTAGCTAAGGAGATAATTAGGTCTCTTAGAAATACGTGGAGATACACAGGTCATTTCCAGTGAGTTATCAAGTGTCAGTCTAAACCAGTTCAATAATTCAGGCAATAAAGCTTTGGTCA
Source organism: Anser anser (assembly GCF_964211835.1). Classification (NCBI taxonomy): domain Eukaryota; kingdom Metazoa; phylum Chordata; class Aves; order Anseriformes; family Anatidae; genus Anser; species Anser anser. Next base: position 15,048,610 of record NC_139725.1, on the reverse strand, counting down.
AAGCCAAGTTCTTTGTGAGAACCCTTATGCATTCCATCCCTTAAAATTAAGAAACTTGTTTTTCTTTGTTGAGTGTAAATGTCTGCTAACTCAGTTCTGTCCCAAAGCTCCCACTTACATCTAACTGCCCCAGACTGTCTGCACAAGCAGACATGGAGCAGAGACTCTTCCAGAGCACTTGCACGCTCTTCTGTTCAGTGGTCTGCAAGCATATCTTTTATGTATCAGAAGCGTGATGGCAAAGAAAGAGAAGCATTTTTCAAGTACAAGTTCAGCTTTTCACTTTCCATGCATTACACGTCAAGTGATTTTTCCACAAAAGCAGATTTATTTTTAAAATAAGGACAGAATTAAAGGAAATACAGTGCCCTGTCCTCTGCAACTATCTGATCTGATCCATATTTACTGTACAGTTGTCAGAAGCAATCAAACTAAAATAAGCAAGGATTTATTTCTCTGTCTTGGAAGAAATGATGTGTGCTTCAGTGGGGAAAAAAAAAAAAGGCAGCTAAGCTAGATAATAGCATTGCAAACTGGTAGGGATGCCAGGCCAAAACCCAAAGCTACTTCCAAGCCACTTTACAACCTTATCTTATAAGTGATCAGAAAAGCATATTCAAATTAAACAAATGATAATGATATCAGATTTATACAGTGCCTTCATAAGGATTTCCAAATCACTTTCAAGCCATATGTCCAGAAATTACTTCACCAAGCATTAGAAAAAAAGCATTTCAGACATGGCATATGGGTGATATTCAATGGTGAGTGAACACATGACTAGACACCAAGTTAAGATGGAGAGTGCAAAATAATACTAGGTGTTTTCACACTGCATTAAACAACAGGGTCTAGACCTGAGGTGAGGACCCTAAGGCACTGTTGTAGTCATAGTAAGTAGAAAATATGTTATAACATCCTCATTCAGAATTGTAAGAAGAGTGGGGAAAAAATAGTCTAAGAACTTTCTCTTCATGAAAATATATGATAGATTTTACTATAATTCCATTTTAATCACATATCAGAGTATATAGTAAAGATAGCATGTTGCAGAAGGAGGTTAATGCTTTTAGAACACTCCTGACTATAAGCCAAAAAGTTAATAAAGCACCAATGCACTTGGAAACGTGATCTCCCAAGTCATTTCTATTCAAAGGACTAACAGGCCTGATCCTTCTTTGTGGAGAACTCAAGTACATGTTGCATGTCTTCCTGGTTGTTTTGTCATGGGAGATAAGGATGTGAGTTATCACAAGGATTTCAATAATCTAGGAAAAATGAAATCAGAATCCTTTCAGTCTGTTCATATTCTGAATTTTGCAGGAACTGGAGGACCTATTCCCAGATTTTTTCAACACGTAGAAATATGTCTACTCACTTCACTGAGGCTTAAATAATTTCTCAGGTAGGCTGTACTTATCTCAAGCAGAGAATGTGCTTTATGACAACAAATGACATTATCAGAGTAGACTTCCAAACCACAAATGAACATCAGATGCCCAATTACCATGAATTTTCCAAGTAAATTCCCATATGTTCATGGGAATTGAATGACAGAGGAAGTAGCATAAGGGAATTATAACTCAGCATACGTTATGCTCTTGGCAGCTTTGCTCTGAGATTTAAGTGTTCTTTCCAGTGGAGACAATGGAACAGAGGCTACACTGGCAGTTTGTTGTAGCTGTAAATACAAAAGATCTCAGAACTGTCCAAATCACCACTTTGCCCTGTTCTCAGTAGAGTTGCACAGACCTAAGTCTGTTATCTTTCCCATGTAAGTGACCAAATAGTATAGAGAAAGTATAGAAGAAAGTATAGAGAAAATTACCAAAGCAAAACTCCAGTACTTTAGCAAACAAGAGGACAGGATGTTTATTCAATTGTTATGAAGCTGAAATGACAACTCACTGCGTAGAAATATGGCTTAAAATAATTTGTTTTATTTCCAGCTGGAAGAATTATCTACAGACCCCCTATTCCTGTCTATAGCATGCTTTTGGCATCTATTATTAATTTATTAATTGTTAATGAAATATACAAAAATGGGACTCTAATACAGAATTTGACCTCCTCCTATTCTGTACAGTCCACTAAAATTTATCTGCCAAATAATTCAGTTCTAACTATATAGCTGATCTAGCCACCTAATATCTAATGCAACTGTGTCTCAGGAAAAAGAGGGATGCCAGTCTGCAGGAAATTTATCTTCTGGTTACTCGCTAGACTGTGGGTCTGCAACATAACCAGTTGTCTTTTCAGCTCTAACCTCATTATCATAGAATCAGAGAATCATTTAGGTTGGAAAAGACCTCTGAGATCATCTAGTCCAACCGTTAACCTAGCACTGCCAAATCATTTCATCTATGTTCTGTTCTGTTCCAACCCCACTATTGATGTGCAATAAATAATAGTGGCAAAAGCATACCTCATGGTACTGCTACAGGTCCTAATTCATGGTACGCTCTTTATCAGGCCTATATGGTGCTGTTTTCTATGGCTTGCAACAATATAGATCATCACACAGTTTCCAGTATTATCAGTGATATTTCATAGATCATCCTTGGAATATGAATATTGCAGTTAATGAATATTGTCCAGCACTTTAAAAAAGGGGGGAGGGGGAAAAGAAGGACAGAGAGAGAGAAAAAACATCCACTGGAAGAAAAAGAAAAAAGAAAAGTAATAAAAATAAACCTTTAATCATCCCTCCAAGGAGAACTTTTTACAAGGGACCCAGGATATTCAGCAATAGTTCCAATATAGCAGTGCTCAAATCTGTGATTTTCTATTTTTCTTTTCCTGGACTTGGCTTTCTATGTGAGTTGGTACTTTCTAAAATCTTAGTTTTTCATAGTTTAGGCTGTAGTAGTGCCAAAACAAGCAGGGAATATAATAATGGCAGTTGATTGTAAACACTAACAGAGCCTCCAGGGGGTCTGATGTTTTGCTTCATCTGCTACAACCTACAGTTCCACAAGTTAGTAAAACAACAATACTCCAGTATGAAAACTATGCCCTGTTCCAACAAGGGCAGAATTGCTTTTCTAGGGCTGTTTTCCTTCTATGTTTCTCAACATAGAAGTCCTATACTTGGGCCCACTACATAAATTACTCCAGGTATATTTTTCTCCTCCAAAGGCCACCTATATGGCAATTGACATAAAGGGATAATCACTATATAGAAAATTTGTCCTTTTTCTAAGATCTTTATATATGAAGTTAAGGGCATCGGTGTAGATACCCTTTCTCGTCTAATCTGAATTGATCTAATAATTCTTGGTGTTAAATTGAATCTGAACTTTTTTGATGGGGAGGGATTCTGTTTACAATTTGATCATGATTTCTGTTGCTGCTTTCGGAATATCCACACATTCACCAAATCATTAACCATGTGAATGCCAGCCTTCACATCTGTTCAAAAACATTTCCCTTCTGAATACTCACTTCTTGTAGGTTTTGGTGAAACTCATGATGAATGGCAAGCAACGGTACAAAACCTAGGAGAAATATTTTGATCATTTGCCTATAAATTCATAATGCTTTCAGGATGCATGAACTTATTGCTAGTGAAATACAATTTATCTGAATGGTGAAGGGTATAACATATAATCTTACCCAATGAATAGCAGCTGAGTAAACTTGTCACATTTATCATGGAGAATATTTGTGATTCCATTTTGTGATTCATCCTGCTGTACAAGTATGTTTAGGCACTATGAAGATACTGAATCAAACAATATATTTTCCTTCGGTTTGAACAATGCAAATTTTGACCCAGAGGACAAAGAGAGTGGAGAAAACTTCCCACAGCTTTTGCAAGCTGACAAGTGTTTGACCCATATGGATGAAGTGGAATGCAGGGCTAGAAAAAAAATTTCCTTCTTGCTTTTATTTCAATACAGAGGAAGGGCTTTGACTCCTGCATGTCAAAAAACAAAACATTAATTCTTTACCCTCTTGAGATTTACTTTTGGAATTTGATCAGGCAGTTATCATCTAAGAAGTCTTTATTAGAAAGATTAAAGAATATAAATGTGGGAAGTTTAGTAATTGGAAGAAGAGCGTATTTGTCAGTGTGTGTGGGTTGGGAGTCACTCAAAACCTTCAGTTGCAGCTTCTTGCTCTTTTCAGCCTCTACAGAATAAAACATAATTAAGTCCCGAATACAGTTGAATATGCAGGAGATGGAGGCAGAAGAATTTAGACTAATAAGTACAGTTGTTTGATGGAAGTTACACTTGAAGCTTCTCTGTCCCCCTCACTTTGCATTTTGAGGCCCCGAAACCTCCATCAGTTCTGGTAAGCAGCAAGCCCTGCCCTATGAATACCTGCATGGAGCCCACCTCGTAGGCCTCAAGCCAATAGAACATCACATCTCACAACACACAAAAAAGCCAGCACACACATTAGCAGAAACATTTTAGTCATGTAAGTCACATAGGCATAGCTGCATGGCTAGTTTGCATGTGCCCCTGAAAGTAGAAGTACCTGTACAGTGCATGTCCCAGTCACTCCTCCCCAGAAAAGAACCTGATGAGCAGTCTTGCTTAAAGAGGATTTTTAGGTGAGGTATGAGTGAACCTCTCTGCTGCTCTTCCAGTCAATTCTGGACAGCAAAAAAAATTAGTTGGCCCCTGCATCACAGGCAAATTTCACTCAGGAAACAGTATCAAAATTAAAGTAATTGTTTCTCATTTGGAAATATATGATTTCAGTATGACTCTGTAGTTTAATTTTACAGTCACTTAATATGAATGGTGTTTTCTCAGAGTTCGTACATACATAGCACATGTAAATTTAAAGGCAACATAAATTGGTGAAAAGGATACATCTCCTAAGAGGGTTGGTTTAAGTAACTGCTTACTTATAGCAGCCTTATTACTTCCAAGACAAATTTTAAAAATTAATTACCACAGTGGAAGTAAAACACCTTCATAGCTTTCCTGCTGACCTCTCTATAGCATGTCTTTTTTATGCTGTTGTATAGGAATTTTATGTCAGTACTTTTTGTGGCTCTGTTGACATCTGCTGCATAAACAGAGTTTATGGTGAGACAGGTTTTGTTTGCCTGAGATTTTCCTAGCTGAAGTTTTAATTATGATATGACTGCTCTTGGGTAGGAAACACTGATTTCCAGAACATCTGTATAACCCCAGCTAGAAATCATCCTAATGCCTCTCAGTACATTAAAAGAGGTGGCAAAGATTTGGAACTTCCAGAGGGAGTAGAGGAGTAGCTGATACACTAGAGGACAATGCTGCTGCCCAGAGGGACTGCAACAGGCTGAAGAAATGGGCTGACAGGAACCTCATGAAGTCCAACAAGGGGAAGTGCAAAGTTCTGCACTGGGAGGATCAATCCCATACATCAATAAACACTGGGATCTGCTTCCCAGCTGGGAAGCAGCTTTGCAGAAAAGGACATTGGGGTCCTGATGGACACCAAATTGAACATGAGCCAGCACTTTCAGCAAAGGCAGCTACCCTGTGATGCATTAGGATTGTTGCCAGCAGGTAGATGATGATCCTTCCCCTCACCTCTGGTGAGGCCACACCTCAAATACTGAATCCAGTTCTTGGCTCCCCAGTGCAAGAGAAACGTGGCTACTGGAGTGAGCACAGTGAAGGGCCACAAAGATTATTAAGGGACTGAAGCATCACTCCAATGAGAAAAAGCTGAAAGAGCTGGGCCTGTTCAGCCTGGAAAAAAGAAGGCTCTGTGGGTAACTCCTCAATGTGTACAAATACTCGAAGCTAGAGAGTAAAGAACATAGACAGGCTCCTTTTAGCTGTTCTCAGTGACAGGACAAGAGGCAACGGGCACAAATGGAAACACAGGAGGTTCTTTCTGAACATCTGGAAACACTCCTTTACTGTGAGTGTAACTAAGCACTGGAACAGGTTGCCCAGAGAGGCTGTAGAGTCTCTATCCTTGGAGATGTTCAGAACCTGTCTGGACAAAGGCCTGGGAAACCTGCTCCGGGTGTCCCTGTTTGAGCATGGGGCTTGGACCAGGTGACCTCCAGAGGTCATTTCCAACCTCAACCGTTCTATGATTGTAGATTTTAAACTTATCTCCTGTACTCATCTTCACCACAAAAAACTCAGGTCCACCCTTCCATCATTGATGCTCAAGTCTCTGAGGTTATCAGCTCAAAGTGATGAATGACAGCACCATTTTTCTTTTTCAGTAATCCATCACTTTAGGCTACCTTTATCTGCAAAAACAAGAATCTAACGAAGATTAGCTCTCTTGCGATGTGATTTATCTCATATCAAAGTAGATCATATAAGTTGCTCCCTACAAGTGCTTATATCTCCATTGACTACAAGCGTTGAGACTACTAGTTCAAACTCTGTGAGTATTGTAAATGAATATCGAACCAGCCTAAATATTTTAGAATGTGTGAACAGTAGTGAAAGAAATTTAGGATTGAACAAGAGAAACTAGAATTCTTAACACATGAGCAAGGTGACTTAATTGGCATACCAGAGATTTGGTACAATGATTTATATGCCTGAAATAAAGAATGCCTAAGGGTATACTAAGTTCAGACAGGAGAAAGAGAAAAATGTCATATATCACAGGTGCAAACATTTCATCTGAATGCAGATGGAGTTTAGTCCATCCTCCAAGTATCAGGGTACTGATAAATCACAAAAATGATGGAATAATTTATATCAGAAGGGACTGCTGGTGATCACCTGGTTCAACCTCGCCCTTAGAGCGTAGCCAGTTTAGATAAGTTTGCTCAGGGCCTTGTCCAGTCAAGCTTTGAATAAAATATAAAAATATATAGTGAAAAATATTACAATAAACCACAAGGAAGATATAGATTGATAAAGATATAAGCAACCAATAGAACCATTCAGGCTACATGATGTGGTAGTAATGGCCAACTCCAAGTGTTTCAAAAGACTAGGATACAGACCGTCCTGAAAACATGGCTTCTTTGACTGGATTGTACTCAACAGGCAAGTTGTGAGAATATGAAGACTGAAGGCAATGTGAATGTGACTGACAATGAAATGATACAAGCTACAATCTCTGGAAGTGTCTAGAGAAAAATAAGACAAAAAATAGTCTTTGAGAAGAAAACTTAAAAATGTAGGGTATAATGTCACTGAAGGCATATTTAAGAAAAAAAGGGAATTAAGAACTGGCAGTTCCCCAGAAAGCTGACACTAAGTAAACACAATTTATCTCCATGCAAAATAATGACAGTGGGTGCAGTTAGAGTCTAGAATGGCAAAATCAACATTTCTTAAAAATGCAAGAAAGCACATGAAATTATAGCTAGATTAGATAACTAGAAATGAGTACAAACAATCTCATCAGTTTCCAATGACTTGGGAAGCCTGGACCTTTAGCCTTAACCAGTGGGCTGTGCCCTGTGCCCTGCATCCTGACTCCAAAAGATGGCAAATAGACTGGTATCATTTTGATATGGACTACATCCTCTCCTCAAAAAATGTTACATTTTGTCAGCATGTAAGTCTTGTCTTCTGACCTATTTAGCATTCTTCAGAGACTTTCAAACACCCTGCTCTATAGTGTTTAAGAGGATCCCTTATTTTCTTGTCTCCAAGTACAATTATAAATTTGAAGGGAATTATATAGCAAACTATACCTAGCAACTGAATAAAAAGAAAGTACCTTAGATTCTGTTTTCACAGTTAATATGAAAGACTATCATGTTCTACCAACTACCCTCTAATAGGCAGGAAAAAACACAGTTTTTATTGCACAAATATATTCCATATGAATAAAACAAATGATATCTCAGAAACATTAGCTGGTTGGTTATTCTTTAGTGCTTCTCATCACAACCTAAGTATTAAGCTGTGACAGAGTAAAATTACCAGTATTAAATTTTCTTTTTACTCCTGTACATGGAGACCTAGAAGTATTGAAAATGAACTTCATAGAACTAAATTATAAAAAAGAAATAAGACCATAAATCTTCATTTCAATCTAAGCCACATATAGACCTTTTCTTCATGTCTTTTTTCAACATAGGTTCAGTTAAACCTCACTGAAGGGAGATGAATGCAAAACAAAATGAAAAATACATTAAAGCAGGGTCTTTGTTAGCTTAGTCTTTGTTAGCATCAGGAATATAGTCTATGCTTCTTTTAACATGTTAGTAGTTATTCCCATAGACCAGAACACTTGTGGGTTAAACAAGATATTGAGCAGATGAATTTATTTTTTAAAAAACTAATGAGAGCTTTTTGCTTGGTAGATGGATTTATTTTTATTTTTTTTTAATCAGGCCTTCGCTGTCTGTGGCCAAAGTGGTCACAATCTCACAGCTTTATAGATAAAGACCAGTGAACAGGCTGGTGATTTGACCATGCCACAAATTTAGAATGATGCATCTGTCAGTCTCTGGCTTTCTATACATGGGTTACAGCTAAGATTTTGTGCCTAGCATTTCAGTTCTAACTGAAATTTTTCTCATATTAGTTGCAATTCTCCTTCAGATTGACAGAGAGAAACATGACGAAAACAGCTAGGTCTTGATTTAACTGAACAAATTCAGGTTGGTGGAAGAGATGTTTATTAATAGCCTTCTGTGTTGTACAAGAAATGTGAACTGTTCTCTAGCAGCAGTTGAAACAACTCCATTTAACGGTGGTCTGGAGCAGTTTCTGCTTTTCATTAACGACACAACTGAGTAGTAAACAGTGTTCATCTCAACAGAGATGAACTGTACATTGGAACAAAAAATCCAGTCTGCCTACATTTTACAAGCCTTTTCCCCCATCTATTCCAAAATAATTTTATATTTTATTTTCTAGATGTCCACATTTTTATTAGACTCCTTATGCTAAACCTAGCAGTTTGAAGGTTGCATAAATCCACATGACAATAGTCAAACAAAAACCCCAAAACAGAAAATTAATTTTTTTTAAATCATTGTTTTAACTTTATTTACCAAGGAACAAACTACAACAAGATTATTCTCCCCTTTTATTTAATCAACTGATAAAATTAATTTGTGGTGAAAATACTGTTTGGAGATTAGAACAACTCAGGTGAAAATGCTACACTACTACAATACCTGTATTTTCCATTTGAACAGACTTCTGCTGCTTTGGAAGCAGAAGTGGGTGGACAGACACAAACTACAGCAGAGATCACAAACTATTGCCAGTCTAGTCCTGGAAGAATTTCTCTGCTTCTTTCCTTGATACACAGTTTTGCCCATGTGAGTGTTGTAGATGCACACAGAAGGCACACATTTTAAAACGGTGCTTTTTGCTTAAGACACAGTCCAAACATCATAATATGGGTAAGTTACATGGGTAACTGTTGGGACTAGTCTGACCGTAAGATCATGGAAAGCTTTGGAGCAAATACTGAAGGAAAAATAATTAAGACTATGAAATGAAAATGAAATAAAATGCACCCTGATTTACTAAAGCTAACTCATCTCAAACTATTTCCATAAAGACCTCTGATTCTGATTAGTCTTGCCATAGCTTTGCAAAGAGTACATTGAATGCCGTTAGCACTAGCATCGCATCGCTGCCCCCCCCCAAAAAAAAATTAGATCTTTGTGGTACAAAGATGACACATTCATATTCGTTTCCCATTCAAATAATTCTCCCCCTCCCCTACATTTCATGTACTGTCATAGTGCTTCCTCTGCTCTCTTCTTTTTAGTCTGGTTGTGCAGGATTTCCTCTGGATTTAAAATAGGATTTTCTCTGGTAGCAGAGGTGGCAATGATCGGTAAATGTTGAATTATAGATTTATTCTCTAGCTTTTAAAATAATTACAGAAAAGGCTGCTTAGACAGTGAAGTGGTGAATACAATATATATATTAAATAGATGATCTGAAGAGTGGAAGCAATGCATCACCAGTCAAAAGAAAGAATATTACAACCAAATATGCAAATTTATTATGTGAAATAGAGAGGAATGTGGAACAAGTGACTAGGAGGGTTATAACAATCTGTTCCCATGTATATCTTTAGCCCAAAAGAAAGATAAAATGGCGTGTTTTTTCAAGTTCTGTATAAACTTGCTTGTGGTGGCTGATAGCAAACCAAACTAGTTTAAACAAATCTTTTTGTATCAATAACTAATTACATCCTTGTTCTGCCTCAGTAACACAGATTGATAGTTCCATTATAGTGTTTAATTAGAACTGTTTTTAATTTATCATTAAGAAATGGTCTAATTGGTGAAGGAACAGATGTTGCAGATCACGTGGTACCGGGATGGCTGTGCTGATGCAAAATGGTAAACTGGGCTGTGAATGCCTCCTGGAATCCCTTTCAAAGACAAAGAGGAGAGTCTGCAGCATGTCTGGTTTCATCTGGGGTTTTTAACAATTTTGCAGATGTTACCTGTAAAATTTGTGAAGTGCAGTCTCCTGCTGGGATGAACTCTACATTGCTCCTAGACAGAAAAAGGCTCAAACAGCAGAGCTGATAGCACCTCATTGTATCAAGGGCATGGTTTGTATCTCAACTAGAGAATCATACTGCTGACAAGTAACAAACATACTGACCAAGAGGAAGAGCCAATAACTATATTTTTTGCTATCATTTCTTTGACAGTGTGTAAATACAACAGATTCAGGACTGTGCAGACAAACAGTACTTTAGTAAGGCTTCTCTTCATGAAGAGTTTTTTTCTTTCCTAAGCGTGTGAAGGAAAAAGAATTATAACTTTATCATGTTGTATTAACACAGACTTTTGACAAAGACACAATACTAAATATTTGACAGAACTCATGACTTGCAAGTATGATTTGAGGGAGATGAGATGCTATTTACACTTGGAGTAGCCTTTACAACCTTCTGAACACTGAATTGTTAACAGAGCCTTGAACCTTTCTCTAAATTGAACTAAACAGGAATGAGAGTTTTAAGGCAGTTTGTTTATTTCACATAAGGAAGACCTACAATTTTGTAGCAATGTAAAAATCCTCCAAAAATATATGTTCCCACAGAGGAAAAATCTATAGAGAGGCTTGGCACATAGTGAAAACACTCATTTGGTACTGATAATAGTACTGATAATAATTTGTTTCTTAGTCATTAATATTTAAAGCAAAGTGTAATTAGAAAAAAAGTTTAGTTGATAATAAAAGAAGCAGCATAAAATGAAATGTTCAAAAGATGAAATGATTCTGACTCACATAACTTCCCAGTAATGAAAGCTCAGATTTATATTGTCACTGTCAATATATAAGATACCAATTGTTCTTTATAAAGATGATGTATGTTGGCATCATTACTGAACTAACACTGTGGAAAAGCACCTGAAAAGGGTGTAGTGCAGCAGCTAGTGAGTGGTATCTGCCCAATAAGTGTTCTGAAAAGGGAAAACCAGAATTCTGAATGCAGCAGAAACACTGGCAAAGTTTATGTTAGTCTAATCACTCTGGTCATTGTAGACAAGAGCAGCACACCACAATCTCAAAGGCAGAAGAGGTACGTCTCATTCAGACAGATACCAGGCCACTATGAGTTAGTCTGGGTGTTTGATCCAATATACAGTGCTTTTTCCCTACATACATCACACTGTTACTCCACCGATCTCCTTGCCGTTGGATTTGTTGGTGGCAGAGTGGTAGACTAAACACCCTTCAGATCTGTGCACTGCTGCCAGAGACCTCCGTGGGCAGAGAAACTCTCTTCCATGGTGTGAGCAGGTCTCTCCCAGGACCCTAATCCTGACTGGAAAGTAGGCACTCTGTGTCGGGTTTTCTCTCAAACATGAGCTGACTACCAGGATCTTTCCTCAGCCCTAAACACTATGTGTTTTCACTCCTCACAGATGGTTAAATTGTCCCTGAACCCCATCTGCAAATGCCGTTGTATCACAAATGATACTTCATGAATCGGAATAACTTATTAATATCCATCTAACTATGAATTGTTTCATATATTAAAAATAATTTGCATATTTAACTGAGGCATGACTTTCAACAGTGGAAATTGAAGCAGAAATCAAACACAAGCTCATCTCTCTGGCACCTATCTTACAAACACTTATTAGACTATCCATTTGCTGTATACATGCAATTAGAAGGTATTTTCTGAACTGAGGCTTTAATCTCCTACTGAACTCAGTGGAAGCTTAGACTAGTTAAGACCCAAATAAAATCTGAAGTAGTACTTCAGGATTTAGTTCAATTATATTCATGAAAGAGAAAAGCACCATAATATTTTTCTCATTCTAAGTGTTCTAATGAAGCTGGACTTTAAATTGTCAATTTCAACTAGGAAATAGAAAAGTTTACCCAGAAAGACCATTATTTTTAGAATTATCTTGAGATTACTGAAAGCAAATGTATTTCACAACTGTTAAACACTATATGCCATCTCAGAGAGATTTCATGAACTTTGCTGGAGAGAACAGAACAGTGGAGATCCTTGTTTAAATGTATATACACCTTACACCTCTCTACCTGTAGTTCACTCTCAAGTACACTATATAATGAGACATGCTTCCCCATTAAAAAGTAATTCACTTCATTTTTTAAGATGTTTAACTATATCTCAGTGCAGCAACCTTATAATACTGAAATTTTCTATTAGCAGAGGATGTGTAACTGCCTTCTAATAACTCCAGATTTACAGAATAGGCCCATGGTACATGAAGTAGAACCAGTAGATAACATTGTTCTTTTCCAGGAAAGAATGACCAGATGAGTGGGTAGTTGAGTCCACCACAGCTGCTATATAATAAGCAAGGATGTCATTGATAAACAGAGCACTGTTGGAATTTTCTGCTTTTACAGATGTAGCAAAGTCATTCATGTCAGTCTATATATCTCCAGTATAGGAAAGGTCCTGACTACTTACATCCAGGTTTGTTTCTTTTGTCCCTGAATGGTACAATAAACCTCACTCGCCCTGTCCTTTCTCTGTGGTTGACTTACAGAGCAAAGTATTTCAAATATTTGTACTTCTATATCATAAAAATAAGATAATAATGAATATACCTGTCATTTTAACTGTCACTTAGAAAGCACCATAATTATCTACAGATAATTAAGTTGCGGTAAGCTTATCTACAGGTACCACCTGGGGTACTTGTGATCTCATACAACACTGAGACCTAAGAAGACTCTGTAGGTAGAATTAAGCTTTTTGTAAAATACCCTTATTTGTAAAATAATCCATTCTTACAAGTTTTAGTATTCAGTTTACAAACGCATGAAGAAGCAGAAGCTAAGAAAAACTAAAGATATGTAGGCAAATATCACAGTGGTTTTCTTTCTACCTCTACTATGCCCTCCCAATGAAATATCAAATGAATTATCACTTTTAAGATTAATTTAAATTCTAGAGAAATGTTTTAATCAATTACATTATAAACACCATTAATAAAGTTACCTTTATTTTATTGTCTGGCAGATTAGACATTCTTCATTTCAAGATGGAAAAATTAGATAAAATTTCAGAAAGGATTTGTGCCCCACCTTTCTACATGATTTATGACATGCCTATCACAGCACAGCCTTTCCATGAGAGCCCGACTGAGTGATAATTTCTTTAGACTCAGGATTAAGAGCTCACTTGTGCTTTAGAGAAGACTAAGCATAACAAGTAATTATACTTGTTTCATTAATATACAAGAAGGGGCACAGAAACATCTTCTGTGGAACAGAGAGTGAGAACTGGCTGCTAGTCTTGTTCCCACTGGTAAAATAACTCCTCCAAGGAGGGGACGAACTGACGGGGAATTCAGTCACCTCTCAAAAGTCACCTAATCTTCTCCTTGTAACTGTCTATTTTACTGTGGCAACAGGCTGTATATCTGGTTCTTGCTTTGATCATTAGGCAATGGTGTGTTTTTTTTCCCCTGTCCTATACCTTTGCTTGTAGTAGGAGCAACATACTCCTCCTTATTGCTGTGCTAAAGACAACTGTGAGAGTGTAATGAAGAAAGTTGTCCGTCAGGCTGGTTTGTGCTTGGATGATGACCCTATTCCAGCTGTCTAGCTTCAACAGCAGCCTGTACAGGATATTGTTTGTGTGTATGTTTGGGGACCGGGGAGCATATATCTTAGTGGTAATTAGTTTCCCAGAAACAATGCTTCCTGCTTTATCTGTAGAGTACCAGGCAGGTAGATTACGGTTTAGTAAATTACACCCACGGGCTGTCTCTAACCTTCAAATGTGCTACCATATTATTTCACTTTCAGACAGTTTAATACAGTTCCTGATCGTTAATATGATTTTAATATCTGACAGTGCAAAAGGGTAATAATTTTATGGGGTTGTGAAAGTAGAAAAGAATAAAATAGCTTTCACTGTTGATGATTCAATTCTAGTACGTCATGGCTAGAAAATATATTTTATTGCCCCGGTATGTCTGCATAGTTCAGGGAAAGATTCAGTCATTCAGCTCCCAGAACTGTAAAAATAATTTTAATTCCATTTCTATCTGTTCCCACTTTTACCCCTTCTCCAAGCACTGTCCAAATACCATCAGTGACCAGCAGGTCCCCCTCAGCCTCTCATTTGCAGGCATCTTTCACCACCTGAAAGCTTTCCCCAGGAGTGTGACTGACAGCTACAACATGTGCCCGGGGTGACCAGGGCTGAGGAGCAGTGACTGATAAGAAACCACCTCCCTGGTTTGTTCAAGTGATTGATGTGTGTGACTCAAAAACATCTTACCAGGGATATTTCTTAGTTGCTTTGTAATTTTCTTCCTAATTTGTCCAGTGTTTCCTTTTCATTTTAGATTTTTTTACAGAGATTTAAATATAATCTTGTGGGTTCCAAGTTTCCAAAGATGGAGGTCTTGGCCTTCTGTTCACCAAGTTTACATGATTCACATGTAGAGGAAATTGGTACAGAAATCCTGTGGCTAGCACAGACCGTCTAAAGCTATATAACCAACTCACCATGGCATTGCACTTGGTAAGTAACATTCAGCTGAAAAGCAGAACTGACTGGCCTACTTAAAATGTCACATTAATGCAGTCAAACTGCTTTCACAATCAAAGATAGTATCTGTACGGGACTGTAATATTCTCCATGTACAGTTTGGTTCACTTAAAGCTAGCTCAGGCAACTGTCTTGCAGAACATAGGCTCAGCATCAGACTTGGAAGCTCTCTGAGGCAAAGCCTGCCTTCTCTCTTTGGGGAGAGTTATATTGTAATTGACAAAGAGTACAAGGCATGGCAAAGGTTCCACTGGGTGAGATCCTTCCTCTAGCAACACTGCCCATTCCTCCCTGTTATATCCTATTGCTTGAACAATTCATTGTGTGACCTTTAATTTTACCTTTGACTGGTTAATTTCAGAATCTCTGATAAAGAAACTTGTTCAATTTCTTTTAAGAGTCCAGTAAACCAGAAAAATCAGTATACCATGTGATACTTCCTTGCCCACAGCCAAGAACTCCTTCAGAGAATACAGAAATACCTGTACGCTCTGACTTTGATTTGGTTTTTGAAAGCCAATGTACCATATTTAATTATGGGCCAAATTATTATATATATTTAAACTAGTTTCTATCAGTTTGTCTGGTAGTCATATAGCTTATCAGTTTCTTCTGAAAGCCTTCAAATTTTTTTAAGATGAGTGTGGCTGTGAAATCCGTTATTTTAATTGTGGTAGGAAGGCCTCCCAAGGTCACAAATGCCTGTTGCATAGCAGCTACTCACAGTCTTGTCCAGTACGCAGCCCTGTAAGCAGCAGCCTCTGCCTTCTGACAGATTCTGCCCTGGTCTCGACTGTCCTAGCACCGGTCAATACACAAAAGTACTTTTCTACACACCTGTATCCTACACGCAGCTCACTTCCCTGCCTTAGTCATTTTACCTCATACTGTTTTCCTCTTTGGTAGTAATAAATTACATAATCATTACAAGCAAGAGGATTATGAAGATAATTAATAAATGAGGTTGCTGAAGGATTTATTGCTCTGGCCTGATTCTGGACTAGCTTCCCTGAGAAAGAGCATCATCTAGCTCACATTCACCAGTAATTAGCTTTGTCTGTAATGCATTGTAAATACTGCTTTAATTACTGTACTATTTAGCTCACGAGATGAGATTCAATAGTAGTAACTTAAATAGGATTCTTGTGCTACCACTTATTTTTTCCTTCCCTTAATTCCTTTTATCCTTAACTTCTTTTAAGGTACACACATAGCAAAAATTGGCAAAGACATCTGAATGTGTTTGCAAGATTAAAGCCTTAAACAGGGATTCCGTATGGGGGGATTCACAGAATCACAGAATGTTAGGGTTTGGAAGGGACCTTGAAAGATCATCAGAATTCAGTTGTGAGACAAAAAATACACTCCTTCAGGGGACAGCCATGACGGACCTGTGCTGGGATATAGCCATTTTCTATTACTGCAGTGGCATGAAGAGACAAACATGAAGCACTAGCAGAAAATTTCTTTGGCTTACAGCAGAACCTGCTGCTGTACATGCTCTGTCCCACACACTATGTTTCTATCCATGGAAACTCAATGACAAGATGTAATTTCAGTCTAGATGTCACCAACATCATTCAGACGAGTTTTTGCTATATTCCATCCATAGACAAAGTTAAGCAAAGGAAGACAGAGCAGGATCAAAGTGCTGATATTCCTCACTCCTAACTCAGTCTTTTGTTGATGCAGAATTCACAAGGGAACCCATCTCAGCAGAACAACAAAATATGTGGGTATCTGCTCTCCTGGCACTGGTGAATATAAACCCCCCAATGGTTCAAACTCCCTGTGTCATATGGGATCTATTGAGACATGATCTGCCCCAACTCATTTGTCTGTGCATTTGGTTAAGCTAACCAAAAACTGCTTGATGAGAAGAAAATGGATGTATGTTCATGTAAATACTGTACAGGCAGAGCCTATTCTGTTGGTGGAGCAAATGCTGCTGTAGAAGAACTATAAAAGTGCAAGAGAACATGTCTACTTATCTGGTACTGAGACAGATAAGCTCTCCCCTTCTTTTTCTGGTGTTGTCAACAGATGGGAGCTATAGTTTTAGCTGGACTTCGGGACTTATTTCCTATCAGAGATATCTCTTGGAGGTTATCTCCAAGAAAAGATGTGTAAAATTTCATTACTTCAGTTGTTTAAAATGAAACTAGACAAAGCCTTGAGTGTTGTACATGGTGTACATGGGCAGAAAAAATCCTTATGCTTCTAATGGAGTTTGTAGTGTAGAGTCATGAGGAGCCAGTTGTGTTTAGCATTTATAGTGGTCCAGAAGTATAAATTAGGGTATTTTGTCTGAAGTCTAGAAATGCAGTATATTTGGAAACATGTAAAAAGTAATTATAAATTGGACTGAAATTATAGCCAGCTTTTATATAACACATTAAATAAATACTCCAACTATTTTCTTAAATCAAGACTTCCCTTTGTCAGAAATTTGTTTTAGGTACAGCATTGCATACTTGTTCTCTTAAAATTTCAAAATTTACAAATTGAGTATGAACAGTTAATAGGAAATTTGAAAACATTAAGAAGATTGAGGCAGAATAATTTTTAGTTGTATTTTTGGATTTGTATATCAACCCTGCCTGTGAAACTACACAGGCTACTTGACACTCTTCCTAAAAAAAAAAAAAGAGGAGGATGTTCCCAGATTGTGAAAATTAAATTCCACTAAAATTTACATTCTGCCCGCTAGTCTCTCCTGCAGTTGATTGAATGCCTTTGCTTCTAGTTCTAAGCTGTTGCAACTTTTGTTCTTTACACAGCAATTTGAAGGAACCACTCCAGAGCATTATCGAGTTTGTTTACTAAAAACCTGTGTGAATGAGATTTAAGAACACTGTTTCCACTCTTCTACTGTAAGGAGAGCACTATACGCCACCAAAGGGTCCCCAAATTCCTCAATGTTGTAAAAGGATACCCCTGGATCCCCATATACTCCCCTAAAAAGCATCTGTTGTGTTCTTCTCTGGGGGTGCCTATGCTTCAGCTATGAGAAAAGTGGCTGTCATAGAAAATCCATTTAAGTGTTTTGAGATTTTTATACTATAGCCACTACATAAAATTCTACCCCATCATGAAAGGTAAACAAGGTTTCTTATAAAACAGGCCTACCAGAGTGAATATATTTGACTGAATGCTTAACACAGGACACTGCACCATAGTTTGGGTAGGAAATATCTGAGATTTAATCCTGTCAACCTCTATTAGAGGCTTTGTGCCACATACTCTATATTACCCTCATGCCCCCATTCCTCTTCCATCAAATGCATTTACTGTCCCAGCAACAGAAGGCTGGGGGTGGATAAAAAATGTGCCTGCACAGCTAGAAGTGCTTCGATGCCATTGTAATGTGGGCATAAAATCAAGGAACATATGTAGAGGCAGCTGCTCGCAGTTGTGAAGGCATGTAAAAAATATGGGACTGTTGAAAAACTTTGATAGATTTTATAACTGGGGGACTATATATTTTTATTGTATACTATGTGAACCCACAAAAAGTGATGCTTTCCTTTAGTACATTTATTCATTGCTCGTTTACAGCAGAGTAATTCCATCATGCAACAAACTGGAAGGTTTATGTCTAGTCTCTTTACCAGGAGTTATAAGTTTGGTGCACTAAATCTGTCTGACACAGAAACCAGACAGTGACAAGGACTGGGGGCATATCAGAGAAGGCTGAAAGCATGTCTGTCTTTGTGCTAGTCACCTCTCTAGCCATCTTTCAGTTCCCTGCACATAGCTTGTGAAATGAACTAGGAAAGCTTTTTTTTTTTTGGTCTGGAGTTGGTATCCTAGAGTAGATTGTTTGAGGGAAGGCTAGAGGCCAAGTCTGAAGTTCTCCTGTGAAACAATAAGCTGGTACATATTTAATCCTCCTGGTTATCTTGCCAATGCAGTCCTGATTTTTATATTTGTTCAGAGAAGATGCATATACCTCTACAGATTTTCAGGTAAGTCACTTCCTCATTTGGTAGATGAGATTGCTGCCTTTGAAGAAGAGTTAAGTAAGACAAAGTGACTACTGCAGCAGAAAATACATCCTATAGAACACTGCTGAATTTAGCACACTTAAGACCTTTCTCTTCTAAAGCAATCCGGAAGATACAATTTTAGAAACAGAGTTAACCAAAGTAGAGGACTAGCAAAGGAGAAACTACACACAAGGGTGAGCAACTACATACAGAAACACAGCAAAACTCTTGAAATAGCAAGGATTATATGTTTTTGGGTCAATATTATATTTTAATGCCACTAACCCTGTCCTGGAAGTTTGGCTTTTAAGTTTAGCATGGGCAGCAAAAAGCCCTCAGTGTATAAGCATGACGCTACAGAATAGATATCACTTAACCTCATCTTGTATGAGGCTCTAAGACAGACACACCTAATTCCCATCAATCTCTTGATGTGCAAAATGAGCGAACAAGGAGGAATTGATACCTTGTAGAGAAACTGTAAGGATTATCTACCATGTTCAATGCACTTTTAAAGTTTATGCACTTTCGTTACAAACTGAGCCCTTCCAGAGAGAGGGGGAAGTAAGGTCTAATTAGTATTTCTACATCTGTCACTCATGCTGCAATTTGTTAATTGACATAAAATACCAGATGGAGAAACTGAGATGTCTGAGAGGAAGAGCTAGCTTTGTGGTGGCTTTGTACAATATTCTGTCTAGTTTTAGTGACAAAGCAAATAAGAGCTCAGGCATAGAAAGAAGCAACAGTAAGAATCATAGGAGTTTATGGCAATGGGTCTCCATTAAATCATCAGGGTGTGCTCTATTTAAAATCAATGGAGCAATTATTATGGTTTAACTTCATCCATCAGCCCAATAGTTTGTAGAACCTGTCAAGAAATTGTGTCAAGAAACTGTTTCTTTGTACAGAAGAGGGCAGGTGCAAATCTCTGCTTTTGACATGAATTTTAACTTATTGAAAAGTTTGTGTACACAAATGCAGGTAATTCTCCTATAACAGAAGAAATAGTCACTAGGAAAAGTCATACCCATGGTGTGGGTAATCAAGCAGCAAACAAATACTGCCCACTAATCCTGTTATCTTCTGCCACCAGCAACACCATAAAATAACAAATACATAGACAGAAAAATTTACCTCCTGATTATTGATTTGGAATTCAGACTAGATTAAGTCAAAAATGAGGCACCATTTTAAAGAAGTCTGATGAACTATGCAAAATGTTTAGACAGTCTTGATATAATATCAAACCACTATCATTGGTATTTTCCTGAACAGAAAATGAATATGCAATGTGCCTTTATCTTAAAAGTGATATACAGTGTAGGATTAACTGTTAGTAATTTGTAGTGCAACTCTACACCACATTTTTCTGTGGATAATTAGAGATCTTCAGTCTCCAATAATTAAATTTGCAGTACTTTTACCAATTTTAAAAATCTCTTGCTTCTTTTTCAAAAACTACACTATGAGAGCATGGTAGAAATTATGTTAGATTTCCTTCTCACTTTCCTTCCTCCAGATGCTTTCATCCCAAACTAACCTGAAGACTGACAGACTTTTCTTATCAGCGCTATATTTACCTGGTTCTTTGCTGTCTTTGAGACTGTATCAGAAAAACAGGTGGAACATTTATTCACTGCTGCTGATAGAATTCTGATCTTTCTAATCTCTGTCTCTTCTTCTTTCTTATTATCAAAATGCTACTGGTTAATTTATGTCCCAAAAGCACTTTGAAGATGTAAAACCCATTGTATGTGCTACATATTTACAGCACAGCAGAAAGTCAGTCCAGTTCAGCATTCAGCAGTACCATTGCAAGCATGCCGCTGCAATGGAAGTTGTGAGTGCTTTATCTCCATGTGCTCCAAACAAGCTAATGTCAACATTCTGTCCTCCACAATCCTCATGATTCAACATCTACTACATTTGGTGAAATACCTACTTATGTCTAAGTTCAGGAGGCTGTTTCTGTCTTCCCCACCACACAGTCAAACTCACAAATTCCCCCTACAAAGGAACAATCCTGGCTCATCATAAAATTGAGAGCATGAATAATTGTTATTTCTAATTCAGTACCATCAAGACCTGAGTGTTAGAAGTCTTTGATGTCTTACCTCTCTCAGGGTCTTCGGTGTTAACTCATTTCTCAACCATTCAGTGATCCAGAGAAAGCAGCCCAACCAATTCTGGTTGAAAGTGGGTGGAGGCAGCCAGCTAAATAATTGTGCATGGCATCTGATAGGGTGGATCTCTTGAACCTAGCATTACTTGTTAAGTAGCAGCAAGGGCTAGCTGCTCATCAAAAGCTGGGAGGATCCAAGCAGGGTCCAAGGCGATACCCTCACAAGCTGTGGGGATACCAAGGGGCATTGACCCACAGGGGCTGAGTCAGAGACAAGACCTGCAACAACCTCAGGCATGCCCAGCCCCTACAAAAGCTTCATGAGATAGAGCTGTGGCTTAAGGCTGAGTGACCCAGACAGGGCTGAAGGTAGGCACCTGCACAGCACAGCTCAGAAAAGAAGTAGGGCTCCCCACCTGAGCTGAAATAGAGCCCGTGGGCCTATGGGCAGTGGGAGGGTGGTGGATAGGGGTCCCAGGTGAGGCTGATCTGGGACATTAATGCTTGTGAGTGTCCTCCCAGCCCTGACACTGGTGCTGCCCTTAACTCACCTTAGAATTTGGCAAAATCAGTGATGCTTTCAAAAGTATCCACTGGTTCTAAGGAATCAAATTTAGGACTCTGTGCAGTTTTGCATCAGTGCTCAAACATCTGCATTATTCATCTGGCCCTCATCACTATATTGAGCTCTAGGGAAACTTTACAATACTGTCAGAATGTATTACCTACTGCATCTTTATAGTTTATAGGTCAAACCATTGTCCCCGCTTTACAGGTAGGATTTCAAGGCTCAGGCAGACTGCTGGCATGTCTGCACTATGCAATGAAGTGTGAAACATATCTCCTTGAGGTAGTGATGTTCATGGCTGCTTGAGAACCAGAAACAGTAGTTCCAGCACAGCCTCTGAACAAATAAGCTGTAATGATGAAAGACTGAATTTACAAGACCTGGCACAACAATGTCAGATGTGGCCAGATTCCTTTCAGATTTCATGATTTTCGGCTCCTGAATAAGCAGTGCAATGTGAATGTAACATCTTGGAATCTCCGTGCTGTACTTGGCTACATGTTGCAGCCATGCCTCAAGTGATCCACCCGCAGACAACAGGGAGTTGATGGCAGAGTAGGAAATGCTTTTGGAGGTTTCCTCCTACAGCCCTCATTAGAGATAAATCGAAGACCACCCCCCGGAGTCACTGAGAGACTAGCTGCAGAAAAGCACATATTCTAGAGTTGGACAAGAGGTGAACAGTTATATAGATCTTCCTGTTTGGTTTGAAACACAAAAACATCTCTTAGCTCTCACTGAAATCAAAAAGGAAAGAAGAAAATATCTTCAGAGATGGTGATGCTTGGTAAGCAGAGCTTACCAAGAGCATTACAGCCTCTGCTGCAGTCTCAGCATTTTATCTCTATTTTACTACCTGACAAATAAGATGAATAATCTGCACAGAGTAAAAAACAGTTGAACACATCCTGCTCTGTAGCCAAACTATGGTAGCCAAATTTCAGAGTTATATCTATTGCAGCAGGATCTGTTCTGCTGTTTTGCAGACTTTTTCCCCCTTTCTCTTTTCCCTGCTAGGGCCATATGAAGCAATTCTTGAAAATATTTCCATGACTGCATTAATAGCAATCAAAAGCCCTGAGGGAGACACTGTCACAAACACAATGCACCATCATCAACAACAGCCTCAATGTGCTGTTCAGTGTGCAACTCATTTGCTCTCAAATTGGTTAACTATCAGAGCTTTGTTTAAATTCACTTTTATCTAGGACTTGGTAAATATTACTCCTGCTTTTTCATGCAACATGCAGCAACACATGAAGCCTGCCCTCTGTCCTCCTCCTTCAAGTAGCTGGGCACCACATTTTCTGTTATGTTAACTTCTAAAAAAATGACAGTAGTGGAAGAGAAGTCTAGAGAAAAGCAATATCAACTCTAAGGCTGTTGGCAATAGGAAAGGGACACAACTGTACCTTTTTGGCCTTTCAATATCTCTGTCTTCATTCTAATAATAAGTGAAAAGTGTGGTGGTTTTACCGTGCTAGGCAGCTGAACACCACAACTGATATAGTCCGATATATTCAATTTGCCAGGCCTCACCGTATTGAAACCCTAGTCACCTCCCCCTGTTCCAGGGAGATTTTACCTTCATGGCTCTCTTAATTGCAGCACAGGTCTCACACTCATGGGTAACCTGTGTGATGGCCTCAATGGTCTGGTCCACCCCTCGATCATGAGCCCATCTGTATGTGGCATCCCTCCCCAGATGTCCTGATGTTTCATGGGCCCATCGAGCTACAAACAGCTCACCCTTACGTCCCCAGTCCAGGTCCACCTGAGGCACGTCAATTTTTGAAGTTCGATCCACTTCTTCATTGTTCTGATGTTCTTCAGTCGCGTGGCTCTTGGGCATGTGGGCATCTACATGACGTACTTTTACATCCAGGTTTTCTACCTGAGCAGCAATATCTTGCCACAGGGTAGCAGCCCAGATAGGTTTACCTCTGCGCTGCCAGTTGCTCTGTTTCCATTGCTGCAGCCACCCCCACAGAGCATTTGCCATCATCCATGAGCCAGTGTAGAGATACAGTACTGGCCATTTTTCTCTTTCGGCAATTTCTAGGGCCAATTCTATGGCTTTTACTTCTGCATACCGACTTGACTCGCCTTCCCCTTCCATGGCCTCCACGACTCATCGTGTGGGACTCCACACAGCAGATTTCCATTTCCGATGGCGCCCTACCACACGGCAGGATCCGTCAGTGAACAACACATACTGCTTTCTGTCTTCTGGCAACTCATTATATGGTGGTGCCTCTTCAGCACGGGTTACTTCTTCTGTTGGCACTCTGAAATCTCTGCCTTCCAGCCAGTCCATGATCTCTTCCAGGATTCCTGGGCGATTAGGTTTTCCCATTTGAGCCCGCTGTGTAATTAACGCTATCCACTTACTCCACGTAGCATCAGTCGCATGGTGTGTAGTGGGAATTTTCCCTTTGAACATCCAGTGTAACACAGGTAGCCGTGGTGCCAAGAGGAGCTGTGCCTCTGTACCCACAACTTCTGAAGCAGCTCGAACACCCTCATATGCCGTGAGTATCTCTTTTTCAGTTGGGGCGTAATTGGCTTCTGATCCTCAATAGCCCCGGCTCCAGAAACCCAGAGGTCGACCTTGAGTTTCTTCTGGGGTTTTCTGCCAGAGGCTCCAGGTGAGGCCATGCTCCCTGGCCGCAATGTAAAGTATGTTTTGCACAGCTGGTCGGTACGGACAAGCCCAAGGGCTACTGCACGAGCTATTTCTTTTTTGATTTGTTCAAAAGCCTGTTGTTACTCGGGGCCCCACTCGAAAGAGTTTCTTTTTCAAGTCACTTGATACAGAGGACTCACAAGCTGACTATAGCCTGGAACATGCATTCTCCAGAATCCCACAAGGCCTAGGAAAGCTTGCATTTCTTTTTTGCTAGTTGGCGGAGACATTGCTGTTATTTTATTGATCACATCCATCGGAATATGGCGACATCCATCCTGCCATTTTACCCCCAAGAACTGGATTTCCTGTGCAGGTCCCTTGACCTTACTCTGTTTAATGGCAAAACCAGCTTTCAGGAGAATTTGGATTACTTTCTTCCCTTTTTCAAAACCTTCTTCTGCTGTGTTGCCCCACACGAGGATGTCATCAATGTACTGCAGGTGCTCAGGAGCTCCCCCTTGTTCCAGTGCAGACTGGATCAGTCCATGGCAAATAGTAGGGCTGTGTTTCCACCCCTGGGGCAGTCACTGGATGCCCCTCCAAGTGAATGCAAACTGCGACCTGCATGCTGCTGCCAGAGGGATGAAGAAAAATGCATTAGCAATATCAATTGTGGCGTACCACTTGGCTGCCTTTGACTCTAGTTCGTACTGAAGTTCTAGCATGTCCAGCACTGCAGCACTCAGCAATGGCGTGACTTCGTTCAGGCCGTGATAGTGCACCGTTAGCCTCCACTCACCATTAGACTTTCACACTGGCCATATAGGACTATTAAAGCGTGAGCAAGTCTTGCTGATCACTCCTTGACTCTCCAGCCGATGAACCAACTCATGGATGGGAATCAGGGAGTCTCGGTTGGTGCGATATTGCCTTCGGTGCACCGTCGTGGTAGCGATTGGTACCTGCTGTTCTTCAACCATCAGCAATCCTACAACGGAAGAGTCTTCTGAAAGGCCCGGCAGGGTAGACAGCCGCCTAATCTTCTCTGTGCTCAGAGCAGCTATGCCAAAAGCCCACTGGTACCCTTTTGGATCCTTGAAGTGCCCTCTCTTGAGGTGGTCTATGCCAAGGATGCATGGAGCCTCAGGGCCAGTCACAATGGGATGCTTTTGCCACTCATTCCCAGTTAGACTCACTTCAGCTTCCAATACAGTTAATTGTTGGGATCCAATGTCACTCCAGAGTTACAGATGGGTTCTGTCCCTTGGTAGCCTGATGACATTAAGGTACATTGTGCGCCAGTGTCCACTAAAGCTTTGTATTCTTGTGGTTCCAATATGCCAGGCCATCGGATCCACACAGTCCATTAGATCCGGTTATCCCTCTCCTCTACGTGGCCAGAGGCCCCTCTAGTCCTGGTTGGAGTATCTGCCACTTAATTCTTGCAAATGAGAAGCAGAGGTCCCTTCATCAGGGTCAAGAATAACATCAGCTCTTCTACTGCCTCTGGGGAACTGCCCAGCAGAAACTGGAGCAGCATTTTTCTTAGGAGCCCCTCTTCTTTCTGCTGTATTTCCTTTCAGTTCACGTACCCAAGCAGCTAGGGTTGAAGTAGGTACACCATCCCATTTCCTCATATCTTCCCCGTGGTCACGCAAATTAAACCACAAGGTGCAACGTGGTGTGCGTCTTGGATACTCTCTCTCTCAAGCAGGAAAATACTGATTCTTAGTGGCTGAAATATCACTCCGTTTGGATGAGGAGGGATATGCTCATTCTACGAGGTGGTCAAGTCTTTCGGACAGTTTCTCTGCAGCTGAGACACAGGCCCGTAGCGGAGCAGAGAGGTTGTCTTCATATTTTTGAAGCTGGCAGGATATAGTATACACTGTTGGTCCCATCCCCTCATCCCAATGAATTCCTGCCAGTGTACTGGCATGTGATGATGGTGCATTCCACACAAATTTACGCCACATGGATGTTGTGCACTGGACTTCATCAGGATCTTGAGTTGTCTGGGCATTGTCCAAATCACTATAAATCATCTCCAGCACAGCTAATTCCCACAGATGCTGGAGACCTTTATCCATAGTGGCCCACTTGCCTACTTGATATACAATATCTTCCTTATAGGGATACCTTTCTTTCACAGCTGCCAGCAGTCGCCTCCAGAGGCTGAGAATCTGTGTCCTTCTCCCAATTTTGTCAATGACCCTTTCTCTAGAGAGGGATCCCAGCTGTTTGGCTTCATTGCCTTCTAATTGTTGGCTATTGGCCCCAGTGTCCCAGCATCGAAGCAGCCAGGTGAGGATGTGTTCACCTGGGTGTCGACCATAACCCTTTCGTATTTCTTGCAACTCACTCAGGGATAGGAATCGAGTGGTTTCTGATTCCTTTATGATTTCCATCTCTTCTTCCTGCTGTTTTTGTGATGGCTCTGCTTTAGAGGTGCCTGCCTTCTCCCCTTCTCCCTTCTTCTTAGGAGAGGCTTCTTCCCTTACTAAACAAGCTGACTTCCGTTTCCATTGTTTTGACTTGACTATGGGGGCGACTGATACCATAGTTGGTTGATCCCCCGGGTCAGTCACAGCATGTGTTATCTGGTCATCAGATTCAGAGACTTCCTCCCTCTCTTCAAGGTGCTGGATGATGTTAAACAGTGTTTGATAGGAGTAAGCCAGGACCCAGCACAATGCTGCAAGCTGTCGTTCTCCGGCATTATCAGGGTCAGCGCATACGACTCTCAAACATTCTATCAGGTTTTTAGGATTTTGCACTTGTTCAGGGGTGAAGTTCAAAACTATTGCAGGAGACACCCGTGACAGGTACCTGCCGATATCCTCCCACACACCTTGCCACCTGCCACAAGACTGTTTCAGGACAGATTCCCGGGTAAGCTTTCTAAACAATCGACTAATCTTAGAGAGAAGAGGAAACCTGTTATTCAGAATTAGAAATAGTAATATATGGGTTACACATGGATATTCAAAATACTCAGAAACTGTTGTAATTAGCCCACTGTGAAAGAAGGAGGAGGTACCATTTCTGATATTATTCATAAACTGACTTCCAGATGAGGAAAGGAAGGCAGTGTAATTCTGAATATTCTCTAAAAGATAGTTTCCATGAGACCCAAATGATAAAAGCACAGAGCCTGAATGCCAGATTAAACTCAAGGCCAGTGCTTGCAGCACAGAGAATTAAAAAAAACGAACACAGATTGTAGCACATTCTCAGATCAGATATAGAGGAGAAAGGAGAACATGACACGGATTGCATGACACATGATCAAACAAGCCAATATTAACAGGACACTGAACATGGTGACTAGCAAGTAAGTGTGTTAGTTGTAAGCATTTTAATCAATTCTACTGTTATCTCAACCCTTCGAGCCCCACATTGGGCGCCAAAAAGGACTGTGGTGGTTTTACCGTGCTAGGCAGCTGAACACCACAACCGCTCTCTCACTCCCCCTCCTTAGATGAGGAGGGGAAGAAGTAAAGGAAAGAACAACTCACGGGTTGAGATAAGGATGATTTAATTAAAGGGAAGAAAAAAAAATAATTATTAAGGAAAGATTATTATTAATTAAACAATTTAACTAAACAATTTAACTAAACAATTAACAATTTAACTAAAGGGGAAAAAAAAAAAAGGAAAGGGGAAAAGGGAGGGGGAAAGGCAAAACTAAACAAAACAAGTAAAGGCAATGTGGAAGTGCAGAGGAAAGAAATTACTCTCTACTTCCCACAAATGAGCGATGCTTGACCACATCCTTGAAGCAGGGCCTCAACGCACATAGCCGGTGTTCGGGAGGAGGACAGACGTTTTCACGAGAGCCCACCCCTCCCCTCTTCCTCCTTTTTCCACCTTTTATTGCTGAGTGTGACATCATATGGTATGGAATATCCCTTTGGTTGGTTTAGGTCAGCTGCCCTGGTGATGTTTCTTTTCTCACAACTTTGTCCACCCCTAGGGGGGTTAGAGAGAGTCCTGATGCTGTGCCAGCACTGCTCAGCAGCAGACACAACGCTGGTGTGATACCATTGCTGTTTTAGGTACGAGTGCAGAGCACAGCATTGTATGGGCTGCTGCAGGGAAAGTTAATATCCCAGCCCGACCCAGTACACTGGAGGAAATAATAGAATGGGACATTCAAAGTATACATTGGAAGTTTAATAAAGATGTGTACAGATAATGTGTAACTTCCCATGACATTTAGCTATTTTTCTCCCCAAATATCATATTTTGGTTTTACTTTTTTTTTTATTATTTTTTTTCCAAAAAGGTAGAAATAAAATTAGCTATGGAATTTTAACATACCTTAAATTAGAATTTTGCCTCATGCAAGTTCTTCTGGGAGCTGGTTTATAAGTATCTCCAAGAAAGTTTACACCAGCATGAAACAGGCAGAATAGTCTATTTCACATAAAAGACAAATTCAGAAACTGGAAAGACTTTACTGAGGAATTTGAAATAGAAAATTGGCCTTCTTAGTGAGTCAGCTTTTAACATAGGGTGCAGAATTTTAGACACAAATCGCTGGTTTACTGAGTAGGTCCATCTCCCATTAACTCCAACGGGAGCTCTGAGTGGCCCGCAGCTTTGTGCAGTGATCTGAGTGCCTTGAGCTGATTTCTGAAACCAAGAAATCAAAAAGTAGGAATAAACTTTGGAATGTTGAATCTTGAGTTCTTCATAGTAATTTCATCATATGCAAAGCAGATATGTCTTAGCTATTTAGGACCTGGTGAGAATTCTTTCTATAATATTAGTAATTATGAAAAAATTTAAGGAGAGCTGGAAATGTGCAAGTTTTATTTGTGTTAGTTTTACAGTGGTTTATTTGAGATGCACTGAATATACTTTATTTAGCATGAAGCTATATGCATATGCATATGTATAGCACCAAATCATCTTGGAAAAGAAGAAAATGAGCTAATGTTTTTGGTGTTTTTTTTTAATGTTATTTTTACAGACCATAGGGCAGTGACATCATGCAGCATTCCTAACACAACATTTCAGTAGAGTTATTTTGTCCAGAAGGACATAAACAAAGAAAAAGTCTCTTAGTATGAGGAGTCTGTTCTTGTTGGGTAAATTACAAACTTAAGAACCCTAAGGTCTTGAGCATTAAACAGCAGTCTTCCATTGCTAGAAGAATTCTTCGTTAGCATCTTTCCTCAAGATTTTAATCTATTTCTACACCTCAGAGTAGTGTGCAGTGATAAATATTTTTTTAATGAAATGCACGACATCTGACTGTTCTTTGGTTTGTATTCAAAGCCTGGCAGTGTTTACATATATTGTCCAGGTTAATCATTGCTATAAATTAGCATTAAATCCATGAGAGCTGATGTATTTATACCTGAACAATATCAGTGGTTCTCCCCTATATTAAAAATAGACTTTATGTAGATTATTAAAACATCAAATGGTGCTTTTAATATATATTATCAATATAATATATATATTTATCTTAGTTTTCACTTACCTTGCATGCTTTAGTGCCTGAATGAGACTGACTTTGGGGAATGGATAAAATGAAAGCAATATAGTGGGAAAAAAGTTCACGGGCAATTCATTGCTAAGATTTATTTATTTGCTTATTTTAAACACACTATACAACAATCTGAGTGTGGAGCCAAAGTCCCTTGCAGGTTCCAGATGGTGTGACATTTACTCTTACGGTGTTCCCCAACTGTGTTCACTGAAACCGAAGGCATAGGTCTAGAAACAACACTGTTTATTGTACGTTAAAACAACAAAAATAAAAAATCAGTTTTAAATGGTGTGGCAATTTTTAAATAGAATTTTATGTGACTCACGGTCTATTTTATTCTGTTTCATGCATTTTCTCAGCAGTAGTCCTGGAATGTTTTCATCTGTTATAATGCAAGATGCATCACTGTTTTAATTCCGCTGAAGGCTTGTTTTTACCATAAGAATCCCTAGAGCTCATCTTCTGAGCTTTGTTTGAATGTAGTTTTTTATGTCCTCAGAGCAAAACATTACAAATGGAATGACACAGTTGTGATTAATATTCTGTGTATAGGGGTATCTGAAAGAGAAGGGTAGGAGTTTTCAGATTTTCCCCTGCAAGAGAATCCAGAATGCAGTGGTTAGTGACTGCAGAAGTATTTTAGTATTAGACAGGGTTGGTTTGTTTATGAAGAAGGACAGAGAAAGCATCTTGGGCACTAAAAGTAGTTATAGCAATTTGGGTAATACAAATTAATCTGATAGCATACATAATGGTACAAACTGTTCGATATAGGAGACTGAAGCCCCTCCTCTACCAACAGCTTTTCAAAAATAGTTCTTGTAGCTCAGAAACTGTGTTGTCCTTGTATCATGATGCCTTGACTTTTTTTAAAGAAGCAGCTGAGACAAAAATAAAAATGCACATTTCCCGTGCAACTAACCCTACCCATTTATGTCTATAGCTGCTAGTATTCTGCATTGCAGCACATACAAGGCTCTCCTACATATAAAGAATGCCTACTACACACTTCTGTCATTTCACATAGCCAGAACATTGGCATAAAAAAATACCATCTATTTATTCCTGTGTCTGGGACATGCCAGCACTATTGAAAAATGTGGCACTATCAAAAATACAGCACAGTGGCTAGTAGAAGACCAATAAACTGGAATTTAACCGTCTGTATGCCTTGTAAGTAGAGCACTGATACAGAGGTAGAGGGAAACATGGAGTAGTGTTGGCCTCACCGTGGTTTTGTCTAAGAGTATTTCAGAGAAGAAAAAAAGATTACAACAGCCTAAAATTAAACACTTGCTGTTTTTCTGTTAGTTGCAATCACCAGCCATTAAACTTTTTCAAATTCAGATTTCTCTATTTACTACCTGGTTGCAAATTATCTGACACAAGATAATTCTAAAAGTCTAAAAGAGGTAACTGAGGTTAGGGCTTCTGTGGACACCTTGCCCTATTAAGTAGCTGTTATATTAGCTAATAATACCAAAGAGTTAGCACTCATTAAGCTGAGGGGCAGTGTACTACGTTGTTCTATGCATTTTCCTATAGTGATGATTTCCTCTCTGTTGATTTTAGCAAGAGCTCAGGATTGTTATCTTAGATTAGACACAGCAATGTAGAAATTTGCACTTGGCTTTGTTAAATTGCATTCTGTTATTTCAAACCATTCCTCTAGTATGCCAGAAAATGTTTCAGTTCTCATCCTATCACCATCATGAAGTATTATGTACAACTTTAATTAAGGATTTTCTTTTTTCAGTCATTCGGGTACAGCATACTGGACAGGACAGACTACATCCACACATTAGTTCCTACCATTTCGACAGAGAACATTAACAACTGTCAGGGCTTTGAGGGCACAACTCAGCCTAACAGCACTAAAAGAAACAAGCCTCACCTGGCTCCTATAGGCAATGGGGCTCTATTTAAGCTCAGTCAGGGGGCTTTCATGTCTTCCTTGAGATGTGGTAGATAAGTGCTAGTAGAAACCAGCTGTAGCTGTGCCTGACTGAGGGTTTTGCTGTTCATGACTCATAGCATGAATTGGGACTACGTCTAATCCTGGCTGCCCTCATTGGATGTGGTCTGTGGGCTGGTTTCCTCACCTGGCTATGGATCTGCTTTGTCACCACAAATGTGCCTGCTGATCTAGATTTGACTGAACCTGGCTGTCCTGATTGGGTGCTGCAGGGCTGGATCCTGGCTTGTGAGGTCCCTGCCCTGTTGGCTGTGGTATCAGGCTTGACTCCCTGTCCCTTAGGGAGCAGCTGATTCTGGTAATAACTCATTAGGTATCTTTTTCTAATCAGTTCTGCAGTTGTAAGACAGCTTATTCTAGCACGTCTTTCTCATTTCTAACCAAGAGCCATAGAGGATCAGAGCGATTACTGAAGTTTCACTATGGTGCCTTCTGGTACTTTTCTCTTATCCTCAAAAGCCTATTACCTTGTTAAATAAGGTATGTAGGTAGATGTAACTTGATATATTTTTTAGCAAATGCTTGCTATGTATTCGTTTCCCTACTAAAATTCCTATATTTACAAGTATTATTTTGGTTTTGTTTGTTTGTTTGTTTTGTTTTTTTTTTTGTTTTGTTTTTATTTAAATATTCTGGAAACCTGGTAGTAAGCTTCTAGCCTTATTCCACAGCTTTCCTTTCTCCTGTTTGAAGATCTGCCTTTTCTGGTCTTTCTGATGCCTTACTTGTCTTGCATGAATTATTAAAGATAACTTAAAAATCTGCAATTGTCTCAGCCCACTCCAAGTCATTTAGTGTAAAATTCACCAGGATGAGCTGACTTGAACTTCTAAAGGGAAAAAATAAAGATACGAAGCGTAACATTCTATTAACTCTGTACTACCTATCATTCAGCTCTCACTCACCAAAGTGATTCAGACCCACACTGAGTTTCTTAAAGACCATTGTTTTTGTTCTCAATCCTTCCCTTGTGGCATCAAATGTTATCACTATCATTTTTGCTCAGGCTTCTTCCCACATTCTTTATCTATGAAGAATTCTTAGAGCAGTTTAAGAACTTGTTCAGTTGTATATATGGGGGATAGGGATGTTTTTATTGTTTAGTACAGCTAACTGAAGTGTTCCAAGTAGACTTGGGGAGAAGTCTGTTTTTAACTTTGTTACAGTAAGTACTGTACTTTCATCCTCTGTCCCCCCTTTTTTTTCTTCCAATATATCTGTGTACATGAAATTCCATGTTACTGTTCGTCTTGTGCTATAGGTAACCTGTTATTTACTCACAAAAGGCCTTATCTATATGATTTTGATTTATTGACCTATAGAATTCTATATGAGACCTGTTTTTATCTCCTAAAGATTTTTATTGTGTCTAAGGTAACTATCTTTGACATACAAGGCAAAAGTCCCTCCTTTTCTGCATCTACCCCATCCTAATCAGTTGTTATATCTCTGCATTAATATTACAGCCTACCAATTTTTTGACAAATGTCTTTATGAAGGAAGTTGTAACATTGATCACGTTAAGAATACAAGTTCTTCTTTGTCCCTTGTATCTCTTGAAGTCATCTCTGAGTCATAATTTCCCCATCTGTTTTATGACCTGTTATCAGCAGCTGCATCCCTATTTCTCAGTATCTCCCCAAACCAGCTTTTAAATTTGTCAAGGTCATTTGTGGACTTCTATTGCTCTATTGCAAATCTTTTCTTGTGTTACTTTAGTCCTTTTTAGTTGATTAGCAAGCCTATCTGCTATGTTGTTCTTTGTTTTGGATGAGAATAAAATTGCATAGAATGCTTTATCTAGACTTCAAGATACATTTAAAAATTTTCTACGTATGTAATGAAATTAGATTTAAAACATGCATATCTATTTAACTGTGTACATTTGGGGGGGGGGGGGGAGGAAGCATGTTTTACTCCAGCTTTCACTGGGATCTGGTTGTACTTTGTTGTAGTTGAGCACTAATGAAATCCTAAAGGGTCATATTTTGATATCATCGCATGGAAAGCTGTGAATAACTGTTGGAATCAATGGACTTGATTTGGACCCACAGGTTCAACTGCATAAGATAAATTGATTTGCCAGCTTCATTATTATGCCAGTACGCAGTTCAAATATACAATGGAAAGCTGGTAATACTGATAATACTGTCCAATTGACTATAGTCCAATACATTGTGAAATTGTCTTTGTAAATTCAGATCTTTCTTGAAAAGAGGTAAGGTGAGGTAATTACTTTTTACTCAAACAGAACTAAAGACATCTTATGTTTTCAATGCATGTGTACATATGTGTACTGTTTGAAAAGTCTGGCCTCTTATTGTTATAAACTTAGCCTGCTTTCCTTCATCTAAATACACAGTCCTTTACTTCTCAAAGGGTTTATGCCTAATAGCTCTGATTTACTGTCCTTTTGAGGAGGAACAGGATAATGATATCCCAAAGGTGTTATGTAAGGAAATAAGGAAGCGGCACTCATGTCAGATAAAACCATTGAGACAATTAATCATATTCATCAAAATCACCACAAACCACACTGAGGGATGCAGTAGAGAAAAATTGATATTTATGGTGGTGAAAGATGTATAAACCTTGCTGAACACAAAACTTAATTAAAACTTAATTTCTGTTCCCTTCCCTTTTTTTTTTTTTAAATGAAGACTGTTTCTCTGATGCATTTTTTCTGCTCAATAAAAAACAAGTTTTTCTTCCCTCCAATCTTGTTCTTGTCCAAGGATTTAGGCTTTTTTGTTTCTGTAAGAATGGAACAATGACTAAACATAATTCACTCTGGGGATTCTTCAACTGTTGAAGAAACAACTTGCCAATTTCCAAAGGTAGAAGTGAAACAGATTTGTTTGCATTGTCAAAGATCCTGATATAGTAGGAAAGGAACAGTAACGTCACGTGCAGATCTATTTTATGCCATTAAGTAGGTTCTTTTACTTTGTGGTGTAAGTCATAATAAACAAGAACACATTATCTAACAGTGTTAGTAAGCAAACAGAGAAGGACTGAGCAGGAAACAAAGCATACTATTAACACATATATTGTTTGGAGGGTATTTAGAAAAAAAGTGTTCTAATTGTTTGGTAATATCACAAAGTACTTTATAAGCTACTTAACAGTGAGGTAACAAAATGAAAATGTAAGCTTTACATTTCAAGTATTAGCTAAACATTTTCATCTGAAGCTGTCAAGTAAGTTGAGTAGTCTTACTCCAGTGCAAAGTGTGATTTTAGTGGGACTGCTTTTTTGAGAAAAGCAAGTAGACTACGCACCATAAATGTATCTCTTCCTGTTATTTCTCTGTAAAGTAAAATATACAGGAAGTCTACTTGTAAAACAGGCTTGGCACTTCTGTAAGTGTTCGTGTTGACAGTAGAAAAGGATACACCTTTGGGCCTCCTCTTAATTCAGTATATTCCTGGCTGATGTGTCATTAATACCATTGTCTAGACATTTTAGAAGATAGCAAAGGCAAGTGGAGTATGCAAAAGCAAAAGAACTGTAGGAAGAGAGAGAGGAAAAACTGTTTTTGTTATGCTATTTCCTTTGAATCATCTCAGTTAAAAAAAAATAAATAACAGCAATTTCGCTGATTCATAAAGCAAAGCCACCATTTCTAGGACAAGTGAAAGTAGTATCACTACTTCAAGGATTTGTAAGAAATGTATTTGGGGTTATATAGAGCATCAGTAACTTGATGGAGATAAGGAAAAAAGCTAGTTTAGTTACTGAAGCCTCCAGTCAGTGTCCATATGGGAAACAAGATTGTGTTGGCTTGCTTTGGTTTTGTACTACCACTTTGAAAACAACACTACCTTTACTGGAGTATTTTTCCGTACAGTAACTTGTTAAAGGGCATTATGACAACTTCCTTGCATTTTCTAGACAGCACTAAAAGCATAACCTAATACCACATCTTTTTTTCAGCCATGTCTAGTGAACTTTGACTATATGGAATTTATTCGTTTGACCACGCTGTTTAATGCAGGACAAATCACACTTCTGTTAATTCTCAGCCAGGAATTTCACACATCTACTTTTTAATCCTAAGTAGATATTGGATCAAAACAGCGGTCTGCTCTGGGAAGCCACTTGGTACCAATATTTCCAGTGTCATGTTGGTAATCCTTGTTTTGGTGAGGAATTCCTAGCAAAAGCACTGTGCCACACTACTGACTAGAGAATCAGAACTGCAATTGCTTTCTGCTAATTCCTGGGTCAGGGCTTATTTTTCTTTATTAGGACTGCTGTCTAAACTTCAGTAAATGTACAGATTAAAACAATTAACACAGTGACAGTGTAAAACTCACTCTAAACCTCTTACTTAGGTGCTCAAAAGTTGACTCGTTTCCCTTCAGAAAAGGGAAGAAAAAAGCATCACTCTCCTCAAATTATGTCCAGCATGTTTTTCTTCCAGGCTGGAGCAGTAATCATATCCAAAAATTGAATCTAAAGACAAATTGAAGCTAAACACCATTCTTGGAGAAGATGTCTTATCGGGAATAATGTCTGTAGAAGTTTGTTGGAGTATGGACCTTTGAGTCCATGGATGTTCAAGAATCTGGAAGAAATCCAAAACAGTGTCAATCCAATAATGTGACAGTATGGTTAGCTTTGCAGGTACTTAATTGCTCTGTTACAGGTGGTGCAATATCAAAGTGAATAAGAAAACATTTCTAGTGAATGTATGAGAAACACATTGAAGATAGCAAAAATACAGGAACTTTTATAAGAGGTTGAGGTCCAATAATCTATATGAAAAACAAAAAGTGGACACTAAGGAAAAATTCATTAGTTTTCTTGCTTCAGTGTCTTCTGAGATTTACTTCCCCTCTTTACCATCACTGCAGGTTTTCTGCTTTTTTTGCATGTGGTCCTTTTGGTTTAAGTCTGGGGACAATGTTTCAGGGGAACATTTGCTGGAAGTCAGAAAACTATGGCAGCTGCACTGACCATCTTTTAGCACGTCTATCATCTCAATTTACAGCAAGGATATAATGCAAGAATTAGGTTTAGAATGGAAAAGAGATTATATTTTCCCTGAAGGAAATGTACCCATAGCTTCTCTAACAGCTAGGTCTTTGCACTGATAAAAGCCTTTGGAAGTAATTACAGATAGGACACAGTCCACAGCATTTTACTTTCATATGCTATAAATAAGCCAGGATCAATTGTAAGTCATAATAAAAAAGGCAGCATGTATTAATTTCACATAGTATAATGTATTTTAGGAGATGCTGCAAGCTGATAACTCATCGGTCTGCAGGAGGGGGAAAAGCTGCTTGCAACAGTGACTCATGAGTCACAGAGTATCCTAGGAAAGGTATTCTTTGTGCATATATCAAAGGAGCTTCCCTTACAGTTTCTGTCTTGATAGAGATTGCTGGTTTAACTCTTTGGAAAGAAATCTTGACCTTCATTTCCATCAACATCAAGAACTAATCCTCCCTCTTACTCAGTAGCCCATCAAATCTCAGTAATAAGTCCCAACTGTTAGATAACTGTTTCAATCGGCAAATGCCCAAGTACCTGATGCAGAAAGGCAAAGCTCTTCATTCTTCTCCTTTACAGATGAGGAGGCAGAGGCCCAGAGAAATTAAATACCTTCAGACCTCATCAGCAAGTAATTTAAAAGGCCAAATGAATATTCCAAGGCAAAGTTAAGGAAGACTGAAATGGGATTTTGCTTTAAACTAGCTGTGGCTTTTGCTGCGGAGTACTGCTTCAGTCTGTGAAAGCTAAACTGAAGGTCATGAAGATTTTACACTTTCCTAAATGTATGAATGCATACACAGACACAACCCTTTGCTTATCTGATGACCTCCAAGTGGACTCAGTCTGTTTAAGGCAGCTGTAAACAGTAGTCAAGAGGTTATCAAGCCAAACTGATAAGACTAGTAACTAATATGATAGGGATGGGAAGAGAATTCTGGTTTAGTTTAGAAAGTTTGTTCAAGGTCATTTGAAAAAATACCAAAGGCAATAGCAACAGAAACTACCACAAGTCTATACAGAAAAACTTAAGGCTGTGCTTCATTAAGCTAGTATAGCACTGTAAGGATGGGAGGGCTTGTAAGGGATAAGGGGCCTGAGGTCCAAATCAGAAAAGAGGATTTAACAATGTCTTTGTACCTACACAACAGTTTTTATTGATCTCATGTATGAGAAATGCACACCCTTGTCCCTGGATTCATGCTTAATTACCTTTGGCTGAGTGTTCATTCCTTCCCCAGCCCTGGGTTAACTACTGTCGATCACTATACATGGGTTTGAAATCACAGACTTAAATTCAACAACGCTACTTACTCAGCAAAATAGGACATTAAAAACTTCTTCACTGGTTTCACTGGGCACCTGAAGTACAATTTTCCACCTCAAATCTCTGCCCTGACAGATTGCTCTCACAATACAGTTACCTCTACTGACCTAGAAAAATAGATTTTCAATGATTGGGCTGTGAAGTTCGCTCTCAGAGAACATCAGTGATCACAAATGTTGGCTTGAGTGAGCTGCAACATGCTTCTTGGACTGTAACCTCTTACAGTTTAAATGAAACACCCTCAGAGCTGCTTAGTGCTGGAAAAAGAGCGAGAGAGAGCAATTGTCTTTATGCCAATGCATTATAACTGAAATTATTGTCACAGATCCGGTATCCTGTTATAACCTCAGATGTTGGTAAAATAGTCACTGTGCAGCTAAAGTAATGAACAGAAGCCTTGCCTGCATGTCTGTTACTTCTGATACATATACATGTTTTCAGATCTCAGTTCAAAGGGCATCCATTCTATTTTGAATATAATCTTTTATTTTTTTCTTCTACAAATATTCTGTGTGGTTTTAGTTACTCATTCAGGGTTAATTGTACAGGACCAAACAAGGTTATTGACAATGGTGAATGCAATAAGCGTTTAAGAAACAGGTGAAGGTAGGAAGAGGCTTCAGAAAGCAGGAACTGAGAGAGTCAATGGTTTTATACCAGCAGGCATGTGAATGTGCAAGAGGTCAGAGCAGATTTCATACATCTTGTGCAGAGGAATGGTGAGATATTAAATTCCCAGGAGAACATTCATGGAGGTAATAAGGAGCAAAACTACTTTCAGACATACAACCAGAGGAATTTGTCAATAAAGGAATTATTTTCCTACTATATAGCTTCAGTCAGTACTTATTAACTGGTTGCCCAGGTACTCAGAAGATTTCTTGCTTTTTTTCCTCTAGCTCCTTAAATCTTTATCAACTGGGTGAAGTGGGTAGGCTTTATGCCAGCTGCAGGCACAAGGCTGAATTTCACCTTTCTGTCCAAAGCTCTGAAGTAATGTTTTTTGTACACTCTTAGATAACTATTACCTCCCACTTCACTGACAGGTAAAATTATTCCTTTTATATAGTGTGAAAAGTTGCTTACTGCATTTAAGTAT
The DNA here is from genome assembly GCF_964211835.1 of Anser anser. Lineage (NCBI taxonomy): Eukaryota > Metazoa > Chordata > Aves > Anseriformes > Anatidae > Anser > Anser anser. The sequence continues at coordinate 15,009,466 of NC_139725.1, read as the reverse complement.
TTTTGGATGAAAGGTATTTTATCAATATAAGATGATTACCATCTTCCCTGCTCAGAATTCAAGGTTTTGTAGCTTTTTGTGGCTATTTCAGAAAACTCAGGTTAAGTCTGAGGGCCTGAAATTCATACTTCTACCACCTGGCTCAACAGATAAAGAGCATTAGGAATCATTGCTGCTGCAGTCCTTGAATTGGCAGACTATCAGACAATGCTGTGTTGCTTCATTGCTGTTATAATATCATTAATTTCAATGCAGTTATTTTGGCATGAAACTGGATTAATACATTGGTGAATCAGGTGCAGAAACTGTATATCCCTTAGCTATAGGGAAAAGTAATTAAACCTAATAGGAGTTATTGCTTCTAAATGGAGATATATAACATTTTCAATAAGAATGGATTGTAGTGATTCAGTAGCAAGGCTTTCAACTGTATTCAACTACTGCTTTAGCTATATTGATTTTTTTGCAATTTACAAGTTTCCATTTTTCTTAATATTTCCTTGTTTTCTAACTCACTTGAAAACTTTTCTGTGATTCTTAATACTAAAATTGGATCAACTCACATATTCCCAAACACCTACAAAGAGTCCCCAGATCTGCCTGTTGCAAGTGCAAAGTGTATCTTCATTTCACCATTTAACAGCTAATAAAATATTAACACAACTTTAATAAAAGCTTTTGCGCCAAATATGCTTGTTCATGGAAATGGCAGTACACACTTCAATATGTTATAGAATTTGTATGTGGGAGAGTGCATTGATTCAGGAGAGCATTTAAGCATGTGATTGACTTTAACTGCAGGGATCAAAACACATGCTAAGCATGTGCTTACTTTCCTCTCCGGAGAGAAAAACAGGGCCTCAGCAGGAAGCCGATGGCAGCAAGGTTCAGCGGCCCTTGATGAAAATGAAGAATAGATTTCTTTTTCTGCCCAGAAGTTCTTTCCCTCTTTTCCCCCCAAAACTAAGGAAGTATTTTTGTTTTTATTTTCAAACAAAAATAAGAATTATAGTCTATTGAATAAGCATCTCCCAGAGTACCCAGGCACATAGTGACGGATGGTGCAGTTTAGACCAACTGCAGTAAGGGAGCCCAGGCTGAGCTGAAAGAGATAAAGTTCCTTTTGCTGTTCAGAAGGAAACTTTGCCTTTGCTGTCTGGTGTCAGTTGTTAAACTGTCACTGGGTGGCACTCACTTGCAAATCCATTGATTTGTACAAACAAATGAACAGTAACAATTAATTACACACTCCATGAGTACAACTCAGTAGGAAGGCAGAAGCTGTGCAGACTTGTGCAGCCCCCCTACACCACCCCTGCTGTGTGATCAGGATCCACATTAACATGCCAGGAAATATTTGGCTATTCCTGCTAGCTGTTTTTTTGTTACTCCTTTGATCATGAACATAGAGTCTGGCTGAGTTGAATGGAGCCATGCAGCAGTCTGAAGGCATGTAGCCTCTGGGGAAAAAACATTGCTAGTGCCATCATACATGGCCAATAGGAAAATCCTGGATTCTCTATTTTCTGTATAAATTGTTTTTCTTCTTCATCAAAGGACCTGATGGTAGCTATGATGTATGGCAAGATCTATCCTGATCTCTAAAGTGTATCTCTCAGGTGCTACATGAAAGAAATTGAAAAGGTTAGATCAGGCATTTAGACAGGAAATTTCAAAGCTGTTGACAGACCTCGTCAACCCTCAGTCTCAAAGGACAGTGTGTGCTTTTCATCTAGGCAATTTTTAAAGGGAGACTGGAACTGTGACCCATATGGTCAAACTGAAGGGCTTGCAGTTATGATGAAAGATACAAGTGACCTGCTAGGATTTTCTACAAGATGCTGCAGATTTGTTAAAACAGTTTGAGTGCTGGTAATCAGACATGTAAAAGACCCATCTTATGCAACTCTTTGGGAACAGGCCTGAGGGAGTTGCTTTCTCTGCTTCTTTCTCTGCTACTGCTGCTGACTCCACAGACAGCTGAAAAAGTGTCAGAAAGGATAGATGGGAAAGTCACAAAGAGAGGACAGACTCAACAAAAGCCAGGAGTCAGGGAATAATTTTATATGTCAAAAAGGCTGACCATCAGTTAGGCAGAAGCTGATTGCAGTCAGCTGCTTATGTAGACAGGAGGAGCAGCAGGTGCCAACACTTGAATTCCTGCCCTTACCACTAGGCACTTGCATTTGTTTCCAAACATGAGTTAGTTCCTAGATGAGCTCATTTTGCAATGGTAATATTAAGGTACCTTTTCAACCTGCCCATGCTAATTAGAGGCATGATTGGTCTGAGTGAGTTTTGGGAACTGTGGTTTTACTTAGTATTTAATACATGGAGCATGTTTAATACATCCTGGAATTCTAAGCTGAACACTCAGAATCATGAGCCACAAGTCACCTCTTTAAGTCTAATTATATTCCTCATCTAAATTAGGAAACCTGTAGTAGAGCATTCTTTCAAGCATGTTTCCTCACACTTTAAATTCAGTGATGGGGTAGATTACTTTTGCATACCTTCCTGTTTGTCAAACATGGTATTCATCTTTTACCTGATCCTGTCAAATGTAGTATTGCAAAATAAAGTACAGCAAATAGCTGTGGTCTGTAGACCTCTCCCTTCTGAATAATGGCATTTTCCCATTTGATGAATGATTTTGTTTGTATTCAGTTCATTCTTTATCTCAGATATCTTTTACCTGCAGTGTTTGTTGTGCTTAAGGCACAAATGGAGTGTTCATGAAAATATTCAGCTATAACTCTGTTCAGTCAATAGAGGTGTTTTTCCTTCCCATTACCTACCACAGTGCTGACATTTTATTGCTTGCTGAGATAGGAGACAACAAGGGGAAAAATTGAGTCATTTTATTCCCATATCTAAAAATAAAACCCCCAAGAATGCTTTGCAAAAGAACAAGTAATTGCTGCAGAATTCACAAGCTCTGTTGTTCATTGAAGGGAGAATATTCTGGAGATGAAATATTTTGGAACTAAATAGCTGTTCGTGATGTTACAGGTCTGTCAAAATGCTGACTTACATATGTCCTTTCTTTCAGTGGATGTCTTTACCTGATGTCAGTGAGATAGGTATATAAATGAATTGTGACATTTAAAGTGCTTTTATCATGGTAGTTCCAGAAAGCTTCACATATATTAACAATCTACCTTCCCAGCAACCTGAAAGGTAAGGAAGTGTCTCCACATTACAAATAGGAAAGAAGGCGGGGGGGGGATAGATTAAACAACATGGTCAAGGTCATGCAGCAAGTTTGTGGCAAAAACAGATGAACCCATATTTCTTTATCACTTAAATAACAAAAATAATCTTTTATCCATAAAAGAAGATATAGCTTGGCCAAGCCTGAAACTGTAAGTATGCAATGCAGAGATCATTGTGCTCTGAAATCCACAGACACGTACTACACTTCTAGTCAGCCTTACCATGTTTTGAAAAGAAAGCTGTAAAGACACATGCTCTACTGCCAACAGTTGCCATGGTGAGAAAGGAAAAAAGGTTGTCTTACTGATTCTAAAAATATGTTTGCAATGGGCAGGGGGAAATCCATAAAAGTAGAAAAGCAGACCAAAGGAAACAGCTGCTAACAACTGTTGGTGCAAGCCTTAGAGCCTCCTCAGAAAATTTGAGCTATTAGAAGTTAAAAAAAAAAAAAAAAACTAAGAAGCTCCTCTTCTTTATTGAATCTTTAATGGGAATACAGCATCTGAAAGGCAGTTTTGTTTTTTAATGTCATATTGATGCTGACCCTGTCAAAGTTAGGAGCAGTCTTGAGTCTGGGAGCTCTTACCCCATGTAAATGGGAGGTTACTGGATAAGAGCTGAGTTAGAGCCAAACAATGAAAACCATCTGAAGTGTGCAAGGAGTTTATTAACCTTACAGAGCCTGGGATTTTGCTGCACAGTCTTGAGCACCATCTACCGGACCTTTACTTGCTGACTCATTATTGACTATATACCAAGAGAGGACAGAATCAGGGCTGCTTCTGATTGAGACTTGATGCTCTGCCATCCCTTACATTGGGCAGGTGAAGAAGTAAGTGCTGAAGAACTACTTCAGCTGCACTGGCAAGATGCAATCTTATCTCTAAAGTCACTGGGGTGAAACAAAGGCAGCATGGTGGAGTTCAGGATCTGTTTCACAATGCAGTAATGAACTCTTCACAGGCTCTTAACTCGGAGTTTCTTGTTGTCTCTTCTCTTCAGTGTACATAAAAAGGCAGAACAGACAGAACAAACTGCAGTCTCTCTCCTCTCAGTTTCTGTCAAGGCAAATGAACGGAACAAAACTACTTTGCAAAATTTTAAACTGACATGGACTGGGATTTGGTGTGAACTCAGGTTTTGGCTGTGATTTGGTTGAAAATTATGTTGTTTTTTTGCTGTTTTGTTTTTCCAAGGTAGCTTATGGACATGAGAAAGTATTCAAAGTAATCTGGTTACCTAACTGGTATTATTTATAAAAAAAATCATTGAAAATATCCTCGATTTCTAGGAAACAAAGAAAACTTTTCAGTAGACACTGAGAGATCCTGGGTCTGCTGTTTGATCATGCATCCAGCCATGTGCTAATATATAAATGGCTTTTGACTTGATGTTTTCTGTTTGGAGCTCAGTTAAAACCTCCTCTATCCAAAATTGACTACTACTTTGGAAAAAGCATTGATGCCAGTGCAGACATCTGATCTAAGACCTAGCTTAACCTCACGTTTCATTATAAATAAAGGGCAACACAATGGCTTGGGTGCTGATTTCCAAAACGTTTAACCCTTAGTCAGAAAATTCAGGTCTGCAGAAAAATCATTTCTTCTCCCTGTGTTTCAAGGGGTAGCCTACCATATGAAAAGAAGTGCAGGCAGGATTTCACTCTTCAGCGAAAACTTTGAAAGTGAAACATCAGGCTCCTCTTTCAACGTATTAGTTATATTACCTCTTCAGTCCATAGAAGTTCTCTTAAAAGTTGGTTTTCTGGAGGCAATGAAAAGTGAGTAGAGAAGGAGACTAGTAATAGATCTGACCCAAATGAATGCATCTCCTGTGTCCCAGGAACAGCCATCTTCAAGCCCATTTTAATTCCTGGTCACAAGTCACTGTGACTTTTTTTTTTCTGTATTTAAAGCAACTGTTTGTTGATCCAACCCTATAGTCAAAGGAGAAGCTTGAGACCTGAAAAAGAAGCAAGTGGAAGCCAGTCTATCTGGAGAAGGGGCAGGAGGAGCTGATGATCCCTTACTATATTGAATTAGCTTGCTGCAGGTTGCTGCTTCTGCATGTGAATCACGTGAGGGAGCAATATGTGCTGACTCTTCAAAACCTGTCCAGTTCTAGGCTACTGTCTTCATTTACCTATTGTTTTAGAGCTGGGATAATATTATCACACCAAATGGGAGGTACAAACTGCAGTTTAGTGCAGATAACCAAAAATAAAACATCAAGCAGAAATGAGGAGGTTTCTGTCTTTCCAGTAATCCCTAATCATTTTGCCACTTATTGGTTATTTAACCAATGAATTTATGTTCCAGGTTTGAGCAGCTGCAGGGAGCAAGGGCTGGGAAGGAGAGTGTTTGAAAGTGGCATCTGTCTGTTAGCAGTAATTAAGCCAAAATATGCAAAGTTTCAGAGTTCTAACTGCTCCCGTTAAGCTGTTGATGAGCAGTAAAATCTCTGATTAAATTTTAAGTGGAGGGAAATGGGCCAGCCTCCTGATATGGGGAGGCTGATGGAGTGGAGCATGGGCAATTACGTGTGCTGCATGCCACTGCTAGAGGGGAGAAAATGTGTCCAGGCACTGGCTGTCCGAGCCAGCATCAGCTCCCCACTGCTGCCCTGCGGACCGGGTCCTGGGCTCCCCTCTGTGCTGACTGCCAGTCCCCAGAACACCAGCCACTTACAGCATGGTGAACGCATCTGGGATGGGGTTGAATGACTTCTGCACAGCCTTGTTTTTCAAAATACACATGCACACCACAAACAGAAAGGTTTTTTTCCTTTTTTTCTTTTTTTCTGTTTCACAGCATATGGACTTCTTGGGCAAATCACAATGTACTGGTGGACAGCAAAACTTCCCTATCTCAAAAGGGTAATTGTGAAGGTTAATTAACGTTTTTATAGCACTCTGAAACCTCTAAAACATTGTGTAAAAGCAGTTAATTATTATCCCATTAAGTATCACTATTAATTATCATTATCTAACCTAGCTCTCCTCCTCCACCACTCCTGTCTGGCTCCCATCCCTTCTTTCCTAACCATTTGGCAGACCACCTCCTGGAGTAAACCAGAGGCATCATTTCCTAGCGTGTAAAGTGTCATGGAGCTCTATGAGTAATGAATGAGCCCATTACAACTTTACAGTAGAGGAGACAGGTTAATCCTTTGTCAAATCAGTGCACACAGTGTCCTCCTTCCTTGTTCCAATTACTCACGAGGTGACAGCAGTTTCTCATCCACAGCCTTTCAGGTAACCACTGATGCATATTTAGGACAGGGATAGGTACGACGCTTTGCACACAGGCCTTCAGATCCTGTCACAGGGGAATGAAGCTGACAGAAGCTGACAGCAGTGACTAATGTTCTAAGTGAACTTTCTTTGAAACAATCCTTTAGAAATAAAAAAAAATAATAATAATAACAACAATGAAAAAAAGGTTTCTGCTTCAAGTTCTGAAGGAATCATTTAATTAAATATAAAAACCTCAAACATCCCAAACCTATTGCTCTTTGAGACAGTTCTTTGTAGTGAGAATGACGTACATTTGTACAGTCTTTCAGCCTGCAGATTCCCAGAGTTCATTACAGGATCTTGATATGAAGAGAAGCCACCTCTAGGGTGAAACATGACAGCTTTTTATTACAACAGAGAATATATAACCACGCCGTAGTGGAGGATGGGAACCAAAGTATTGTATTGAACTGACAGTACAAGTGGGAGGTCTTTTGAAAGAGTACTTGTAGAGGACACCAAACCATTGTCAGCTTTGTGTTTGTTAACAGGGGAGCCATAACGGATGAAGACCTTAAATTTCTTCTTCCAGATGGCTGATCTTATGGACTTTGAGACACCCTACTTATCAGAGAAAAGGAAAACCGATTTTTAATGCTGCCTTTATTGTCTTCACTTCCAGTGAGGCTAGAGGGAAAATGGGGAGCTGTGCTTTGACAGACAAGCAGAAGTAGCCTGGTTGGAAAGTGGTTTCCTGCAGTTGTCCTACCAAACAGGATTGGTTTGGATCAGGTGCTACTGAGTTGGTGACCAGTAGCCAAGTACAGGCCATGCCGTGTTCCTCAGAGTTCTCACAAAAGTGGACAGAGCCTCAACAGCTTGTTAAATCAATATTGTTTACCCTTCATGTACAAGAGAACTCAGAGAAGGCTTTACAATGCTTAGGATATAACTTGGATTGCATTGTAAAGGCTCTTCTGAGCATGAAAATGACCCTGCTCAATTCCATGCATTACCTCGAGCAGATGTATGGAATTGTGTTTTCTAAACTAGAGGGAGTTATGGGGTAAGGCTATGAGCCTTATGCGAGCTTGTTAGTTGTATGCCTATGCACCAGAGGGAGAGACAATATCCTCGTATCAGTGAGTAGCAGCAGGGAGAGGAGTAGTGCTTTCTATCAAGACAAATAGAGAACAGGAACCCTGCTAGGAGCAAGCAGGAAAGCAGAAACAGGTCCTTGTGAATTTCCCGCTGCTGAAACTTCATGACTGCTAAAGGAACAGAAAGCTTCTTTAGCAGACATATGTTGTTGCTATATCCATTCTTCTGGAATTGCTGTGGCTACCAAATCATCCAGGTTGTGCAGATAGGATTTCACATGCTCAGCACACAGTGGGCGGTTGTTATAATAAACATTAGCAGTGTTTGAGGACAGTGGAGAAGCATCCAGACTTTGGGTTTGTTCTTAAAAACAGCTTTTATCTGGCTGTTAGTTAAAGACTTAGTAGAGCTCGTTATCCTCATTATGCAGATAGGCTTACCTAACTGCCACGGGCTTAGCAGCAGCCTAGTGTTTTGGTAGCTCAGAGAGTTGTTATCCCAGAGGAGCGCCTGGGCATTCTGTTTGTTAGGTGAACTACCTAGTAGCAATAACCTGAAGAGCATATTTGTAGATTGGTCTCAGATGCAAAGAGTCCATTCCTACAAGATAAGAGTTGTCCCCATACTGGGGGAAAAGGAAGAGTGAGTCACATGGCACCCAAAAGGATCAGGTGCTTAAATCAATTATATCACTGTTTCTCTTCCATGTTATGTCAGATTTAGAAGATGATTTCTGCCCCCTTGCTCAAATACATTTGGGCTCAAAAACTTACCAGTTTTTAAAAGAGTAGTTAAACCTAAATAGCGGCAGAAGCCCGTCTTTTTGCTCTTCTTTTTTGTTTATCCTCACTTCTTCCTGTTTGCACAGGAGCACCATTTGAGGCTTAGTTGCATGTTAGTATCTTGGTCAGCTTCACAAACACCATGGCAACAAACCAAATGATCTGGCACTGATCTTTGCCATAATTTAGTGCAAAGAACATACTACTGTAGGTTTGTAGATGTAACAAAATGTACACAGTCCTAGAAAATACGGAGTGGGACTCCTATCAGATTCCTTTCCAAAAGGATTTTATAAAAGTACTGTATTTCTGTTACATAGGAAAATGCAGCATGCTATGGCTTCCAACTCAGCCAGCTCTGGTCTTCAAGTAGTGATTAAAATGAATTCTTCTGAGCTGGAAGTGAAATGTGCTGCTCAGGCACAAACTTGGGTAAATGTTCTGCAGGATGTTGCCAAACAGCTTCCTTTCTAAATAAGAGAAAATGGAGCAGGTTGATTTTGTATGGGGCTAGTGCTGTCTGGGGAATTCTGTTCTCTTGGCTGTCAACTGTATTCAGGGACTTAAGATTGACAAAACTGGGACACTGAGGAAGGATACTGTTTATTTTGATAGTAGCTCTGTTTCGTTTGCTTTTTTGTATTATAAAGTGTACTTTCCCAGATAATCACAGGTGTGCAGTGTGGTGTTGCAGGGTAGTGTAAGGGAAATGTCATCTGTTAGCTCTGTGACCAGAGTAGACCTCAGATGCTTAGGAAGGGAGAAAGTCGAGCAGAAGTCTCCTCAGCTTTGGGATTTGCTCTTTGTCTCACCTGGGTAAATACCTTTTGGTCCAGCATAACCTACATGTGTTGTGGCGTAAGGTATCACATCTGACTCAACTGTTTTCTAGTCCTTGTATTTAACAAGAATCTTCGGGAGTACTGGTTAGGTGAATAAGAAAGGTTGTTATCAGATCAGATATTTTGCATTTTGGTTATTGAGTTGGTCTGTAGAACAAACTATTTGCACTTGAATTTCTGAACCTTTGGGGTTTTTTTTGTGCACTCAAAAGATGCTGATATGTGAAGCTCTTGGGAAAAGGAGATGTCAGAGAATATGAAAAAGGAAAAAAAAAAGGCATCTGTAACTATTCTCTGTACTGTTACAAAGCAAAAATAAAATAAAAGCAGAACAGCAGGTTGAAAGGTTGTAATCTGCTTTTATAAAATGAAATACTATTAAGAAAAGTCCCAGCCAAACATTGGAAAGAAAGACAAATTTGGCACATCCATGGACTGTATTGTGCTCCAAGATGCTAACGTGATCTGTTCTGAGTACCTTTTAACCTACTTGATCTCTGGTCCAGAATGCTCTTAATTTTATGGAAACAGATCTTGAAGCTGAGACTGAAATATAAGGAATTTAAATGTAAAGATAGAACAATATAAGTCCAGCAATCATCTACTACAGTAAATAATCAATGCACAGTAAAATAATACATTAAAGAGCATCTGAAAAAGTTTTAAGCTACTTTTATGAATAAATAAGTGGCTGCCACTGGCATCATTGTTTAGAGGGCTGATATATCTTTGTGTTCTAGCCCCACATCTGACATTTATTTGATAGATTGCCTTGGAGAAGTCATGTCCACGTGCTATGTTTCATCTCCATAATCTGTAAAATCAGTATGAAAATATTTACTCCCTAGGCTGTTGTGGAAATTAATTAACATTTTCATAGTTCTTTAAAGATGTAAAGTGCCAAGTAGTATTATGATTATGATTTTGTCAGATGTCACAAATAACATGGATCAGTAGCTGGATGCAGCCTTCAAGTGAAATTTAAGGGGTTTGCATGATGTAGTTCTGCCATATTAAATAATAATAATTTTCACTCCAAGTTAATAATAAAAAAGTCTTTAGCATTTGATTTGAAGCATTATGTTGCCAGGTATGTCATTTTTCCATTTGAAAATAAAATCAAGAAAAACTCCTATTATTCTGTAGTTATTAAATACTAATGGACCTTTTTCCACAGATTTACAGATACTATTAATGGTGTTTTAAACAAGTTTCATGATGGTATGCTGTATTTGGTATCCATTAATTCTTGCTCTTCATGGCAAAAGGCTTTCTTCATTGGTTTTGCCATCATTCTTCTGCTTGCTGCTTGACAGCTTCAACATTCTTCCTCAGAATAGGCTGCATTTTGGTGAAAGGTGATGTCATTTTCTCTCCATTTCTCTCTTTCCCTCTCCCTCAGCATGCTCTTTAAATGGCTTTGATGCCCTTTGCAATGAAAGGCACTGTAGCAGTGTAAGCCATTACTATGAATTCATTACTATGAATTACTCAAAGCTTTGATGAGGTGAGATTTGAAACTGCTGGTCCTCTGTCTTCTCTCACATTCCACACCATATGCGCTAAGGTGCATTACCTTGCAAAATGGAATGGACTTGTTCAAAAACGCACTTAATTGAAACTGATCCAGTAAAAACATAATTTAGTGAGATAATAGCTCAGCCGATTCTTATTCGTGCAAACAGAGGAAGTTTTAAATTATCTGCTGAGTTAATAGAAGCTGATGAAATATCCAGGGAAATACTTTATAGACATAGTTGCAGCTTACAAGTGTCTATCAGTTCTCCTTAGCCTTGAGAACAGTTTGCAGGTAACATGTTTTCAGCCTCTTCCCCTCATCCAGAAGTCATGTGTAGAATTATTTTACTTTTTTTTTTAAGTCTGCTTGATTGTGCCTTCAGTTCACTGTGCCAGGTGACTCAACTTGCTTGCGTGGGTTGGAGTTCAAGCCTTGTCTCTTCTCCAGCCTGCCAGCCCATCTGGCTTCCTCCAGTTGAGCTGGCATGGAAGCCCTGGGGAATCAGGGCTTGAAGCACCACTCACGTTGTTCAGACTGTACAGCCGTGTGATAAGAGGTTTATACACCCCTCAAACTGTAGAGATTGCTCTTGAGAACTGTTTGCCAAGAAACATTATGTTGGCAAACCTGGAACTCTAGTTTTCTTTGATTTATTAATTAGCTAGCTTTACCCTTTAGATAAGACAGTAACTTGCTAAAAGTTCATTCCCATCAATATGCCTGTCACTTTTGAAAAAGTGGTTAATAGTAAAATTAAGAAGACATTAAGGGAAATTAGGGATCATTCAAAGGATGATTTCCATCAGCAGTTGTTTGGAGCAGTGGAATACTTTGCTAACCAAAAAAATAGAGACCCAAAAAGATAGGTTATTTGAAATTCACAATTGAACATAATACTGCTGAGTATGCAATAGAAAATTGTCCTACTGTAGCAAGGGCATTAATGAGATACAGCTCCCATCCTGATATGATAATGTTTTGAACTCACTCTACAGTTGCTTTCCGCAGATGTGACTGAGTACACAGGTTGCCAAACAGCACAGAATAAAGCCAGCCTTTGTCAATGGGCAGGAAAAGAGACCCCAGAAAGGCCCCAAAAACAGGCCTCAAATTCTGATGAGATCTACAGCTGTAGAGATTTACAGCTGCTGAGTGTCCCTTGCATCTTTTGTTTTCAATTCCAGTGTATAATCTCTGTTTTCTAGCTAAAACAGATGCTTCTAACAAAAATTAGATACCTCAAGAAGCAGATGTAAGTTACCATTACCATGATCCTGCCATTAGTCCCAGCTGTGTGTTCCTGTCTCCAGGCACGCACTGTTGCTCCATCTCTTGTGCCAGCCCAAGTGCTCAGCTCAGCTCCCAAAATGAGCCAATTCAGGGAACTAAACTGATAGAAAGCTACTTTTTTTTTTCCTTTTTCTGAAATTATAATTTTCTACTAGTTTCACTCCTTAAACAGGTTCACCACAGGATCAGATGAGCATCACAGCTGAAACACGGAAGGAGAAAGAAATGATTGAACAGGGATTTCAATTTAGCTTGATTTAAATTGTCATGCAATTAAAGCCTCTGGTAAAAGCATTGATAGCAGAGATTTCTTCTGTGGCTAGTGAAAAGAGAAAAGTAGCTTCAATCACTTTATATATTACCCTATATAGGACTTGATTTTTCTTCACTGGTTGCAGTGAGATCATGGAGATGCTACCATCTTAACTGAGCCACTACAGTCATGTTATGGACTAAGCCTAAGATGTAAACTGTGGGATAATTTTGCGTTTTCCACTCCAGCTTTTGTGTTTTGATGTTTCCCAGTTTCTCGTTCTCCCCAGACCCTATATTGCCATTACAGAAACATAACTGCCCTCAGGGAGGCGTGTGGAAATATCAATTCCTTGTAACCAGACATGCTCAATATTTCATGTTACATTCCATTCTATAACAGCATGATGACAGAATTCATATATAATCATGCTTTACTGGGTATAACTTAACAATAACATAAACTTACCTGTGATTCATTCTTTGTACCGAGAAAAGCCCAACAAATTTACTGATCAGATTATCACGGACATGAATGTGCCATTATGGGAGGGGGGGAAAGGACCACTATGTAGTCCTGTCTATTCAAACATTTGCAGTGCTTTACAAAGGAAAATTTAGCAGAGTCACATGTGGGGAAGATGAGATATTATAAGATTAAATGACTTGCCATTTGACACTGTGTAACACAGCATCAGAGACAAACATAATTCACGTACTATTATTCCACTCACTTCAGTTCCTCTCTTAAATGAGAGCTACTTTGCACCTAGGATAGCACAGCGTGTATCCAGTGCATTGTTGTGGATACTGCTGTGGTACTGAAGAAGGCTGTCCTGCCTGTGTGATCTGGCCAGGCTGTGCCAATTTACACCCTACAAACTACCAATGGGGCCTTCTAGATGTGCCAAGCAGCTTTGTACCCACTCGAGTTCTCTCTCAGGGTTCTTTAGACAGCAGTCTAAAGAGGATTCACTCATGCAGCAGCAGGCAATTTTGCGTTGCCTAAATACACACAGCACTTAAAGGCATAGATTTAAAACTGTCAGAAAGACTGATGGGTGTACTGTCTTTCACACATCTGGGGGATCTAAACCTGATACTTCAGCTTTGGCATTCCTCTGCCCTCCTTAACCATTTTCCTCTGCTGCCCCGTCTGCTCTGTCCACCTGCTCTGTCAGAGAAACAGTTCACAGATTCCTCCACCCCTCTGTAACGCAGGCATGATACAGCGTCCGATCTCAGATTGCCAATGCTATCAAAAAAAGTAAATAGAGGCTAAAGACCCATTTTTCAAGGCTGTACACATAGCTGGAGTACACCTGACCAGCTGATGTTTGAGGGATTTCCTAGTCTAGGACATTGGTTTCCTCTCCTGAAAACATCTTTTCAAAAATCTGTTTTGCTTTAGCCTCACAAGAAAGAAAAAAAAAAAAAGAAAAAAAAAAAGAGAACACAGAGACACATGCACAGTCTTCATATAAATTAGTCCAACATTTCATAAGAAAGGTACCTTAATAATTGCTCTGTATGAATAATACCACTTGCTGTTTTATTCAGAAAACTAAATTTATCCCAGTTTCTTAAATTACATTACGATAGCTTTTACACTAGAGATCGTATTAGCCCATGACATTTTATATGAAAGCTATGGTGGCTTATGCAAAACTAGCTCAAAGTGATGAAGCATCCATTTAAATCAATGTCTCTTAATTTTAATATCTCATCTAAATTGTGGTCTTGTATGCCACTTAACAAAAAAGCATCCTAATCACTCTATTTTATCCATTTTTTTCTCTTTGGAATTAATAGAGCCACGTAGATTCTAATGCTCAATTCAAAGGCATCTGTGCTTTCTATTCTCCTGTAAATACATCACAGACTCACTTCAGATCTAAGCACATCTCTCCCAGTGGTTACTGTAGCGTGGTCTCATATTACCACGTCTTAATCATACTTACAAAGCATTCTACAATTCATTCATGTACACTACGGGTATCATCATAAGTAACTGCAACTCTCAAATTAAATAGAGACATTATATTCCAATTCCTTGTCTTCATTTACTTGCTTTGTTTGTAACGCACAGACCACCACATTCTCTATTCATTCTCAGATTCATATCACTGAGGTTCTCTTGGAAGAGAGGAGGGGATGAACTGACGGTATGACTGAATTAGGGCCTGATTGTCATATCCAAGAATATGGTCTGTTATCAGTAGTCTGATAAAACTGAAGTGGTGGAGCTTCAGAGTCTTTGTGCCACAGTGCTGGTGGGATTTAGCCCTAAACAACACAAGTGGACATGGCCCTTTGGGAGTGTAGTTGCAGTAGCCCTCAGGATGTTCTAAAGAGGCACAATGAAGCCGGTGGCCTGCAGGCCAAATCTAACCTCTGGCATGCTCCGTGCAGCCTCCTGCCTTTTCCTCAGAGGAAGAATTGAAGAGCTGTGCATGTAACAGATGAATACTTCTTCCTGTGCTATGCACAGTCCAGACAGGGACTTGAGCCACCATCACCACATCCAGATAGGAGGAGCGTACTGGAGTTAGCAACCGCCATCTCTGTATCACACTGAATTGAGATGAGAGCTTTCAATATCAAGATCTAGCCCCTGCGGCAGTCAGGCTTGGGGCACCATGTCAGTAGACGATATCTTAGAGCTTAGCAGCAGTCCAGCATCAGGAGAAAATAAAAGCTACCTTTCCCTCCTTTCCCTGTGTGACTGTAGCCGAGGAAGTGGGCACAGTCTTTAGCACTAGCACACAATTTCACAGCCCAATTACATGATGACTCAAGGGAATATGACTAGCAAGTGTGATGTTTGCTATTTGGCATATCTGTCAAAGTCCTATAGATATTTCTTGGCATTTGTCCAATTGCCTCCTTAATGTCTTGTGACATGTGTTCCTGAAGAGGCTGGATTTTATGTTTACAACTCTCTGGCCAGAAAATGAGCACCAGAGCAGATATTCCAAAAACTTAGTTTATTAAGCACTGCAAGCCATATACTTTAGAAATAATTTAATTTTCATGCCCTATTTTCTCTATAGTTTCAGTTTTGTGACAAACAGTGCTTGTTTTAAACAGGTGCAGAACTACCAAGGGACCAAGAGGGCTGCAGTCCCCTCATTAACACACCCAGTGCATCAGACACTGAAGCTACATCCATAATATAAATGTAATGTGTGCAGGAACATTCCCAGATACTGATGCCAGCTGGCAAAGAATGTCCCATGCCTATGCTGGTTTATTCTGTTAGCTTCCAAAACAGGGTGCAGCATGCAAACTGTTTATTGAGAATAAGCAAAGCCCAGGAATAATTTGGGAAAGTTCTACTTGGCATGGGCCAAATGCCAGGTGCCATTCTAGCAATCGAGTTTCAGTGCCCTTGGAGTTTTCCAAGCATACTGGTATTTATTAGCATAGACAAAGTTTCTGTGTTGTTTTCAGGGAGGAGCTTGCAACATTTCACAGCTTGTTATCTTCATCATCCCAACACTGCTGCCTCCAGCCCTACCAGTGAAAGTTGATCTCAAGTAAAGGCCAGTGCTGTGACCATGTACATCCATAAAGCACTTCTGTATTCTCTCTCTTCTTCAGTATCTCTAAACAATATCAGTGTAGAAACAGATCCTGCTCGTGTCCCTGCTCGTGGTTTGACCTACATTACAAGATAGGTAAGTGTTCTTAGTTCGAGTGGTAGTTCTATCAGCATGGACAGAGTTTCAGTTTGCCTTTAATATACCTGTAGTGACAGCTCTTTTCCATAAGAAAATCTTATATTAAGCAAATACGTCTTGGTCACGAGAGTCAGTCTGGTACTTTACACAGACAGGCACATAAAGAGCATGCTTTGCAAAGACAATTGTGGTTGCTTTGGTGCAAATAAATGGATTCAATTCGTTTGAAGGGGCTTTTCAGTCCTCATTTTAAGTGAGTTCCATGCACAAGAAGTACCTTGGAAAGAATAACAATAGTCACAACATCAAAATAAGACATTATGACTTCATTAACAGGATGTTTTTGATTGCCTGTGCTGAGGATATTTTCTGAACAGAAGAATTCTAGGCCTGTGTCTTCAGCAGACCTACCAGCTTTCCGCTTTGATTCCATCAGCACTAGTACAGTCTAAAAGGCCAATATATTGAGCAAAAGAATTAAAGATGTTGCAAGACATTTTAAGCTAGAAACCATTTTATTATTCCTTAAAATACGGGAAGCAACACTTCAATTAGTATTGACTGATTTATCTCTCTCTTTTTGCTGGCAAACTGCATTGAAACTCCTTTATGACTTCTGCATCCCAGACCCCAGCAGGTCTAATATCTTTAAGTTTAAGGTCTTATTTCCTAAGATCAGCTAAGATCAACTCTCAGACCAGGTTCATTTTAGCATAAATGCATTCTTCGGCAGTTTTCCACGGCTAAAGCAAGTTACTTTTGGCCAGCCCAATCCCAGTCTGTTCCTGACCACTGCTAATTCACTGGGTAACTGTGAATCTGTCATAAGGAAACTGATAAGCCCAGGAGCATAGACATCAGCAAAGCAGGCTGTGGGTGAGGGCAGCAGACCTCTGAGAGCAGCAGTCACACTGCAGACATTTACTTTGCTATGCCTTTTGCCAGCCCCAGGAAGTCAGGCTGGCTCCTGATGCCAGCAGTGGGATCAGATGAGGCTAGAGCTAGTGATGCTGCGTGGAGGGATCCTTCCCAGCAGCATCAGCAGGTACCGTGCTCCCCATCCAGCGCCTGTCCCTCCAGCAGCAGTAAGAGCAGCTCACTCACCACAGCTCTCAGTCCTGACTCTTCACAGACCACTATCTTCCTTTCCCATGCCTGCAGCAGCCCAACTCCTCACTGTTGAAACAACAAATATGAATAATGACATTATTAAGTAATGACAATGGAAGTAATGACATTGCTGTGAAACTTGTCCTCCCTGGCAGCAGGTACATGCATGCCCCTTGCCATATAATGGAAGGGAATCATTTGATAGTTACTTTCATATCCATTTCACTGTTTCAAGCTGCCTTGTATTTGGACATTTACAAGACATCTTCACAAAACAACGAAGAAACCTAGGGATTGCACCTTTTGTACATTACAGGTGATAGATACTGAAGTCGGTTTGGCTTTTTGTGCAAGGGAAACCAAATGACTGTATAGTTCCATGTTGCTTATTGCTGAAGGCAACTAGATGGAAATACTGGGTCTTATTCTCAGGATCTGTTTTCCTATGTTCTTGCATGCTTCCCAGTGTGATGTTGTCCTTCTAATTTGAATAGAATATAAAGACAATATATAAATGGCAATGCTTTTCCAGAATGTTTTGTTAATAACTGTGTTTGTATAAAAATGTGCCCTGACAAAATACTGCAGAGGTGCTATAGTTCTTTATATCATACCATTCTGGGGGTAGTTTGAGCTCAGTTTCAGACCTATGTTTGGAGCACTGAAACATTTAAAAGAGTAATAAGATACTAGTCAGTTTCAGGTTGTTCAGACTGAATTCAGTCTTCAGTGATTATTAAGTACACCTGACAAAAACCTTGCTTTGCCCCCCAAACCCATGCATCCATTATACCTGCAGTCTGTAAGTACTCTTTATGAAGCTGGCATTGTAGGAATAGCCTCATGCAAACAGAGATGGTCCCCACTGGGCGACCTAGAACTCTGACCGGTACCTGTCATGCACTGCACAGTCATTGAGAGGCAAAAATTATTCACATCTCCTGGGTCCTGCCTCAGCTTTCCTGGATAAAAAGGGACTGCAGGATGAAGTATGCTTTTTTACATTTAGGTATTATTTTGGCTTACAAGAAAAGCCCATTTGAACTGCACTAGCTTTTTACACAATAGCTGAAAATGGCACTATATCAAAATAGATCTGTCAGGCAGAATAAAATACAATGTAATAATAGACAGTACACAACATTTAATTATACAGATGCATCATAATCTGAAGCAAAAATCAAAGTGAAGAAGTACTGAAGAAGTAAGTAACTGCTTTGCTTACTAAATATTGAATCTTCGTAAGATGTGGCATAGGATCCTGATGGCTTTTCTGAAGTAGACAACTGTTCACTGAGAGCAGAATAAGAACTACCAAGCTTGCTGTACATCAGAATTTAGCAACAATTTGGGAGCAATGACTTTTAATGAAGGCAGTTACTGGGATCTGCAGTGAAGTGGTGATAACTCAAGGTTCTTTCAGATCCCATCTGCTATCAGACTGGGGTATAAACAATCACCTTTTCTTCTGGTTAATAGGAAAAATATTTGCAGTCAGAAAGTAGATGGGGTTTTTGGAGGATGGATGATAAAGCACATGCAGAGCAGAAGCTTTCAAGACAATAGGAAGTTACTGTCCAAGGAAGAGGTAGAAAATGAGAAGAAACTTTTTTAATACGTATGAAACCAAGAGGCTTTTATATGCCTGAGTTGTTATTGAAATCTGGCTGGATGTGATTACAGGAAGCTGTTGTTTCACGAATGATTTTTAATCCTGTTGGCAGAGTCAGACAGGGTATAAATTTACAAGTCGATTGGTATGCAGATCACCCTGCTACCTTGATATTGATTTGAAAGATGCAGGATGAATGTTCCCTGCTTTATAAGGAAAGCATGTGAAAAGGGAAAAAAGATGCTCTGAGTCCTGAAAGCCCTAGTTAAACACTGCTGGATGGGAGTAATGGCATCTAAAGGAGGCACTGGATGGCCTTCCAGGAGCTGGAAGAAACTGTGTCCAGGATGCTTCCCCTTAAAAATGAAGGAGATGACAATATGTGGTAAGATAGGTGTGGGCATAGAGACTAAGGGCAGATACTGACAAGTCAGTATCTGAACTACATTTCTGCATAAGCAGAAACATATATATACATATATATATATATAACAAACATATATAGCTGAAACCAGAATATCTTGATCCCTATTCCAAACCTAGGTGTGTTAATCCTATCTGCAACTTTATAAAATGATTTAAAGTATAGAAAGTGATGATTTTGTCGTCCTTTAAGCCAAGGCCAAAGACATAGTGACCTCTGAAATAACACAAAGGAGTAAAGTAAAATAATAGGATTTGCAAAAATATACATTTTATGTAAAATATACATTTGTGCAAAGTATACATAACAAAGAACTACAGTGGAGAGGCAAAGATTAAGAGGAGAAAGGTCTGATGCCATGAGCAGTGCAAAGAAGGCTAATCCACTGCTTACACTTATTTTTAGTCATGACTCCACAAAAAGAAAGAAACCTAGTGAAAATCATACATCAGTTTTAGAAGAGGTAATAAAAAAAATCTGTTTTTAACCTCAAACACAGGGCACCGAATGTTATTCCTGTTGTTAGTATTCAAAAAGAATCGGGTATTTAGGCAAATAATAAAGTCATTATCTCTTACATTAGATTATATACAATATTATGAGGAATGTTAATGCTTTCTCTACTGAAGTTTACTGCAGATCCAGCAAATTTAAGCTGCTGAACCAGAGCACGAGGATGGTAGTCTATACCTCTTGCTATGCTTTTGGAACAGAATAAATCATAGTAGATGTTGCAAGGCAGCTACCAATAAACAACTGCTTGAACTGAGGAAGAAAATTAAGATAATGTGTGAGCAACTTTTCAGCACCCTTAACACTGAATCATCTTGAGTTAATCTTTCATACCACAATAAATTCCAATGAAGCTTACATGTCTAGCAGTGTGTCCTATCAAATACACTTAAAGATATTTTTACAGGCTTCACTTGCCTGTTAAGGAGAGTTCTTTCCCTACCCTTTGTATTTGAGATTTGAGAGTGAGAGAGCACAATTATTGATGATATTGGACAGGACGATTGCTTTTTCTCCTGATACAGCTAGAAAACTTGTTCTTTAGCATAGCCATAGCTCAATCCAAACTGCATACTGATCTCTTGCAAAACACTGGGTTACCAGGCTATCCACGCACAGTTCAGCTGCAAAACTAGAAGTATTAATGAACTTTTTCTATGTTGCCAGCAGATATGGTATTCAAGCAGATTGATAACTGGTATTTCTGAATATGGCAGTAACACAGTAACCAGGCTGTTCTCAGGTGGTGTGAAGCAGGAGTTCAGACACAACACTGTCAGTTAGGATCAACAGGACAGGTACCAGATACTTAGCAGTCCACCACATGCACATCTTTATGGCAGGAATAATATGCTGCTCTCTCCTGCAGACTGAATTCTGTGTACTTATTGTGTTTGGTTTTTTTAAGTTTGTTCTTCAGCTGGGATTAAACCATTAGTTGTGCCTATCCTCAGAATTAGTTGTGTCTATCCTCACCTTCCATCTATAATTTTCAGGATATTGAATGCCAATACGAATTCTATGCAAGAAGCTGTGCTGTAGAGATTTGAGTCAGTCACTGGAGCTGATGCATTGATCTTTGCTCTGATAAGCAATGTAAAACGAAGCAATAACACCATTTTAATGTTGTGTTGGGTTTTTGTTTGTTTGTGTTTTGTTTTTTTTTTTAACCTTTAAAAAAGTGATGGGGATTTCTCCATTTTCTCTCTCCCAATAATTTGCAAAAACTTTCTAGGGTTTCAGGAACCCTGAATTTTTCAGCTCTAAATTGTTCCTTCTCAGCTGCAAATCTTTGGAATATTTAAGAAACACAGAGGTAGGAACTTTACAGATATTAATGGTACCTACAGAAGTTATTTTTGACTTTCCACATCTTCCCCTCAGAGACACAATATTTGACATGGATTCAAGCTGCCATAATTCAATATGACACACCAAATCAACTGACGTAGCCTTCATAGTCACATTAACACTCCAATTCTCAACAGTGCTAACAAATCACCTTTAGGGATGCAAATTTAATTAAACTTCTACATACTTTTCCCCTCCCCTCTCCCCCCCCTCCCCCCCCAATATTTCCATGGGTAAAATTCACTCAGTTCTTTCAGTAGATGTTATCCTTCAGATGATCCAAGCCATGGACAACAGTCAGTCTCTGTCTGTGTGCAAATTGTATTAAGCCTAATACAAAAACTCAGATTTGAGAGGGAGGCTGGTGAAAAGGGGTTTGGGATGAGAACAGTGATGAAAGAAAAATAGAGAAAAAGAAAAAAGGAAGAAAAATTTCTGTAAGCAAAGCCTTTTGAAGTTTGTTTTCAAATACGAAAAAAGCTTTATTTAAGGGGAGATAGAAAAACATAGAATCTTGCTTAGAATCTTCTGCTGTAGAAGTAGTTCTTAAGCACAAGCTATGAATCCATCATTCCAATCCATCATTCCAATCCAATCATTTCAATCCATCAATCCATAGTTTCTCTGAACACAGTAGGGATATTGTCATGCAGCACCAGGAAGAGAGAGAGATGTGGCCAGTTTCTTATACACTGAGAAGGTCAGGAACTTTCATTCATCCATGCCCATCTCTCTCCCCAGCCCACACATCACAGGAATGAACACCATTGTACAAACACTCATGTTTTATATTCCCAGCATAGTTGTGCTGGTATGAGACAGACAGTGGTTGGTAATTGTATATTTAAATAAATGCATTTAAACACACACAGAACACCACTTCGGAGGAATGTACATTTTTCTCACAAGCACTCTAATTTCACAAATATGTAAATATTTCTAGTGAAGAAAATAAGAAAACTCTAACATATACTGCAACCACTACAGGCTTACTCTGTTCTCTCAGATCAGCCCTGGTCTGAGTCTAACATTGTCCTGTGCATGGCAGGTAGCTATTTTCCAGTTAGGGTACATTAAAATCATTAAGCTAGCAGTAGATGTGTAAATCAAGACCTTGCCTTCATTCCTACTAGATGAAGAAAGGTATCATGCCTTGCTGGAAGGATAGAATGGTTGTAGGTGATGAGTAAATATGGAGTTTATTATTCACAAGTGTTCAATTATCCTACAGTTCAGAATTCATGGGTTAGACATCACTGTCTTTTAGATAACTGTGGGTTGAGCAGTCTCGGGATTTGCACAGATGTTGGCTTGATATCCCTAGAGATTAAAGTTGTCTGTGTGATTACAAGTAATTATTTCTTTATATGCATTTTTTCTGTAGATTCTCTACTGAAATAATTACTACTAATTCTGAAGTCCTTAGCTATTCTACTGAGACTGCCATGAAGGCAAATGCATAGCATGATTTTATGATGTTGGCGCTTTTTTACTAAGACCAGTTTGTGTGGTCTGCATGCGCATGCATGCGCAGGATCTTGTAGCTAGCTACGGGTCACCAAGGCACAGAAATCTGTGCGGTTTCACCAGAGATCTGTTAATAAACAGTCAGTCTTTGCACCTCCTTCTGCATCTCGTATTTTCCTCTGTGTAAAATAAGGAGGGGGGGTTGTTTTTTTCTTTCTGATCTCATTAAAATTGGGAAAGTGCTGCTTTATTAATACATCTCTTTCCTTTCCACCTTCGTTAATTCTTATCTCAAACATCATAAAAATAAGACTGGCAACAGGACACAAAAATAAAATATCAGATAAGGACATAGAGGAAAACATGCTCATTGACCACTTGAAAGAATCATTAGGTGAAAGAGAACCATATTATTGTGGTGATAGTCCTGTATTTCTTTTCAGTGAAAGAGGAAGAAAAGGAATCATAAAAGTGTCTGAAAATAAATTGCATCCTGGATGTCCATGCAACTTTATGTGAATTTCATATGTAATTCATCATTCATACCAATAATTTTATTCTGATAAGGATGTTTTCCTCCTTTTTATCCACCAGCACACATCTTCTTTCCAAACACAAACAAATGATATATTCATAGCTAGCAACAAGTTTAACTTAATCATTTTAGCTGTGTCCTGTAAACCATGATCCAGCAAAGCTAAGTCAGTCATTTTCAGGTAGAAAATTACACTGTTGTAGAGTGATGCATCAGCAAAATCTCAGTCAATCAGCCTTGAAAACGGTTATCAAAGCAAAAGCTATTTTAGTTACAAAAAGATGGAGCAATTATTAATTTTATCTGTCCCTAATTTGTTTTAATGACTGCATCAGAGCCACATTAAAAGCTCAGACTTCAGACTATCATAACCAGCCAATGCAGATAGAAGTTTGTGATAAATGTCATGTGGGTAATTAAGTTTATGCACGAATAATTTGTTATGTCATCTGGGGGGAATGTGGCAGTTTTCAGATGACATCTAAAATTAAGTCCAGGATATCTCACAGTTCGTCTCACAAATATTTAGATATGGTCTGTAGGCAAGTTTCTGGCACTTCCTTCCCTCCTCATTTCCTGAGCCTTTTTGGCAATTTCAGCTGGGTGGAGAGTTGCTCTGCAGATTCCAGCCATCACCTTCCATTACCGCATGCTGCTGCAAACAGAGTGGAAGGTCTTTTGCAGAGAAGTGGGTATTAATTACTTTGTGTATATAGGGCTTGTTTTGTTCCAGCTTTAAATCTTCTGACTACAGAAGCGTATCCTCTCATATTCATTTTCCCAAGCAAGATCAGTCATACACCAAATTTTTAAAGTGCCTTAGTCTTAGGTGAATGAAACAGAAGTGCAAACTATGCATTTGTCTGAGGCTCAGAGATTCTCAGACTAGTTTTGTCCTAATGACTGGTGATATTCTTTGTTTTACTTAATGAGATACACTGGTGGGTCTCAGTCACTATGACTAAAGGTAGCTGAGTCATGTCCTCTCTCTGCATGCGTGTTCAGCAAACAGATAGATATGCAGCAACTATTTGTGATTCCACAGCTTGTGTCACTGTGTTAAAATTCCTATTTAACTGAAAGAAAATGGATATCGACCTGTATTAGCTTGATTGCGTGTCAGGTTCTGCACTCGGTTTGAATTATTAGGAAATAGCCAAGGAAAATTGATTGTATTTTAAAGGTCCTGTGAAAAGTTTTACAGCTGCGCATTAGGAAATGATGTTAAGCAAACGAGAACTAATTGTTTTCAGCATCATTGCTAATCATCCATTCTGCTTTAACCTCTTCAAAGTGCATTAATTTTATCTGAATGGGAGCAATAAACAAAAATTTCAAAGTGCTGTTAGATGCTGTGCAGGATTCACAGCAAGACACAATACAATATTTCCAGTGCTCAGAGATTAATCTAGCTACATGGCAGATCTCAAGACCATAGATAATGGAAGTCATGTGCCACAAAACTAGCCATGAGCCAGACAGGTACGCACCCACTGCCTTTGGTTTTTCCAATACTGAAAAAGCTGCAAGGGAAAGGCAATGTGGCAGTCGCCAGTGGTGAACTAGAAAAGAGCAAAACCACTCTGGCACCGCCCAGCCCTGAGCCATAGGTGCGCTGGCAGAGCTGGGCGGATGCCGAGCCTGGTTGCAATGCTGGGTGCTGCAGGTGGGTGCCAAAGCTGCTGAGGCTGCCGGGCACCACCTTGGTGCCAGGAGCACATTCACCTGCCTATTACTAGAGCACTGGGCTAGCGCTGGCACTCCCTTCTCAAATTAAAAACAGCAGCAAAGAACCAGGTGAAGTATCATAATGGCACCAAGAATGCGAATTACAAATTTACCTGAGTTTGAAATGGGTGATTTATGAGGTTTCTGTCTACATTCTCCAAAGTCTGCCCTGTAATTCCAGCAACTCTGCTGAATTACGGTGACCAGCTTCTGACATGTGGATTGCACACACACTGGCCTTTGATTAGGAAAACACCTTTCTTGGGTTTGACTGTTAACTGCATCAGCATTAACACTTGTGTTCTTACAAAGATTTGGCATTATTTCTAGTGATTATACATCCCAGAAACAGAACTTCTTAAAACGCTGTTACCAGGTTGGCCAAGTGATATTTTTGCTATTATGGAAGCTCATTTCCAGAACTGGCAATTTTTGAGCAGATGTGAGCCTGTTACAGGTGCAGCTCTGCGCTGGGAGGGGTATGAGGAAGCTGTGCGAGTCAGCTGCCAGCAGCCTGCCCCTTTGGGCTAGGAAGGCTTGCTGGAGCTGCTCCGTGAGCGGAGGAGATGGCATGCTTTGCAGAGCCTCCATGAGAATACTGCACACAAGCACATAGTGGAGGTGAAGTTTCCAC
The DNA here is from genome assembly GCF_964211835.1 of Anser anser. Classification (NCBI taxonomy): domain Eukaryota; kingdom Metazoa; phylum Chordata; class Aves; order Anseriformes; family Anatidae; genus Anser; species Anser anser. The sequence goes on along the minus strand of NC_139725.1, from coordinate 14,984,173 downwards.
TCATCTTGGCAGGATATTTAGGGAGCAGAACCTGGAAATGTCTACAGTGCTAAGACAAGGAGAGGTAAAGCTATGATCGGGTAGTCCCAAACAAGGATGTTTCACCAGCCATGTCATGGTTAATCTTTGTCTTTACCACTGTATTTTCATTTTGCCTTTACACAAGGTTTGAGTGTCTGTCCTGTCCCACACAGGAATCTGTACTGGCATCTCTGTGGGACTGGTAAATGATCTAAATGGTCTTGTAAAGAATTTAAAGAGGGAGGGGGAAAAGTCTGCAGACAATAGAAAATTATTCAAAAGGAAAGCAGGCAGTGAAGTTTTGTAGAAGGGTCTCATGATCCTAAGCAACTGGGTTATAAAACAGCAAATTAAATTCAATATAAAAAAAATGCAAAGTAATGTATAAGAGAAACCAATGCACCATGACCGTCTCTAAATTATTATTTTTCATAATGCTTAAGAATGAGATGCTGGAGTTATTGTGTATAGACTTGTGAAAATATCAATTTCATGCCCATCAAGAGTTAAAAATGTTATGAAATAGAATTAAATATAAAAGTGAATAGAATGTTATGAATAATGTATTAAGAAATCATAGAGAAAAAAATGAATATGCTACACCAGTGTGAAAATCCATGTACACCCACACCTTGAATGCAGTTTTGATCACCAAGTTTTGAATAAGCTGTAACACAGCCAAAACAGTACAAAGAGCAAGGATGACTGGAGTTATTGAAAGGCTTGCATATATTTAATAACAGAACTCCTCAGCTTGGAGAACAGCTGACACAGAAATGACAGGATACAGAAGGGGAAGTATTGTCCTATTCATTCTTCACCTCAGCGTGCACAGTTGGCCAGAGTCAGAGGCAGTATATTGAGCTTAGGAGACTTCCTCTGTCCTGCTGTTAAATTCTTGTGATTTTTTATTATTTTCACCCTCTTCTCTTTTCCCTGCCTCAAGACTAAATAAAACTGGCTACAACAACTTAAGGTTTCTGGTAAACTGGGGTAGATCCTTGAGTATTCAGAGGCACTTCGATTCTGGATATTTCTGAAAATGCCATCATGTTCTCTGCATTATGCTATTGCCATGTGCAACAAACAGAAGTAACTCTGTCTTGTTTTTCATTCTGATGGCTACATTATTCATGCCAGGAGACAAAAACATGTCTGGTCAGCAAAATTGTCCCTCAAACTACAGCCATATGTCATTCACCAAAAGCTTGAGAAATGTCGTATTTTCATTCTGAGGTATATATCAGAGGAATGCAAATTTCTTATCACTGTTCCTTTCCATTTGCCAAGAGGCAGCATGTCAAATAAATAATTTAGACTGGCTGTGGCACCACAAGAAAACAAAGCCATCAGTCATCTCAGCTGCATTATTGATCACCAATAACAAGATACTTGCTAAGACAAATGGTTCTGTTATTATATTAGTGAATTTTAGTCTACCCTGACTAAATAAATCGTATTGAACTATTTGTTGTTTTAAGATGTCCAAACATATCTGCAATATTTTTCAACCTTTCATTCTGTCCAGCCATCTGTAGAATCAATGTACATATCTTTTGTTTTGTTTTGTTTTGTTTTGTTTTTTTTCTGTTTGTTTGTTTTGTGTAAAGTCCTTTTCTAAGTACAGCTATCTACTCACTTACCTTAAAGAGTCTGGTAAGGAAATTCATGTGTCCGTATGAACTTTTTATATCCTGAAGATCTACTTATTTGTTTGGATACAGAGTAAAATGTGAACAATGTGATTCTATAAATCAAACTTTCCATCAGCTCTCAATCTTAATGTTTTTCTGCTATCTTATAGTAACAGAGCTTGTAAGGTTTTAGTCTCTGGTGTATGATACTTTTTTTACTTTACATACAGCTTGTTCTACATAATCAATGTATTGCTTATTCTTATTATTGATGGGAATAACAGCAATACCCAGAGATTCTTAGTAGACCCATTCCATTGAAATAATTCACTATCTCAGAAATATCCTTCATCTTCTCACTTTCCTTACTAGCATATGATTACTCAGAATTTTACAGACCTGTGCAGATTCCAGTGTGCTCCTCTGTCAGCCACCTGGGTCATACTCTGGGGGAAGGTGAAAACTCCTCTCCACAGTGAATTTAACCAGTTCTAAAGATACAGGGAGGAACACTTGATCCTGAGCCTCAGAAGTGTCAAATGCTATTTACAAGATGCTGAGCTGTCACAGCAATCAGGAGACAAGTTCTCAGCACCTTGTGGATGTGTGGAAGAAAAATTTGCAGCTAAAGCATAGGCTGAGAATGGCTCTCGTGAATCCTAATACCCTGAGTTTTCCCACATGATTTTTTCCCAAGACTTTCATAAACTCTAGGACTGATCTTCACCAAAATTTATTATTTCGTGTTAAATCTAGCCAGTTAACTTGGGGTAACTAAGTATTTTAAAAAGATTAATGTAGGCATTCTCCAGACATTTCATCAAAACTAAAGACATATGAGAGCTAATTTTAAACTATAAGGAGTAATTTCCAAATACCACATTCCTGGGAAGGAAGTCATCTAAGACTGGAAGTGAGCACAAGTGAACAATGAAAATATGCTGTGTGGAAGACAAGAATAACAACAAAATCCTAGAATTAAAAAGTTTGCAAAATGTGAAGATGGTTGAAAGAGTGCTGATTCTGTACTTGCAAGTATTATATGTGACTTGCTGACATTTCATTAAACAGAAAACTGAAAACAAGAACTCCTGTACAAGTGGAAATGCATTCCAGAGTCTCTGGGAACTTACAGAAGTAAAGAGAGACTGTGAAGGTTAACAAAAAGAAAACAAATCTCTATGAAATGGGAACTTGAAAGCTGCTGTCACCTCAGAGAGATGCTGTTGTGTCTCTCAATGGCAGGAAATAGTCACAAATAGCTCTGTTGTCACAAGAATCTACGGTATAATCAAATGAAATTGCCACCTTGGATGGCTATTGTATAAATGGCAAAATTTGGAAGCAGTAGGTTCAAAATCTCTAGCGGTGAAAGTGCAGGCTGAAGTGGATCACAGTCAGTAAAGACCGAGAATACCAATAATGGCATGATATATATGATATACGGCATAACTACAGCTGAGGGTCTTACAACCACCTGACTCCACACCACTCGCTGTTTTGGGGGACACTCCCAGCTATTTCTGAGACTAATTGTGTACTGTAGCTTAGAAAGTTTAACCATATGCCTGCCATTCCATATCATGCTTATAATTGCTGTTAAGTTTGGCAGAAGAAAAATGTAGAGGTCTGCCAGTTGTCTCATCATTAAGAGCCCACCTCAGTAAAACTAACAGTTGCAACTTGGGTTCTTGTTAAAGCCAGTGGCTGTTCAATACCCCAATTTCTAGAAAGGGAAGTTTATGTCAGGCTCTTTTTTCAATACATCTCCTATGCAGCAAAGCTGAGATTCATGCTGGTAGAATTGGTAGAAAATACCATAATCAGGATTTATGTCAAAAATGCCATCTCAGTTGATTCTATATGTATCAGCCTTACCCATCAGTCACACAACTGTCAATCATGGTGGCTCAGTGGAGCTACAGGGATGTAAGACCACCTGAAAATATATTTGTTCTAAACTCTGTATGTGAGTCTCTGAAACTAGAAATATGGAGAATAGTAATGCAGAGCACATTTTAGAACTTGAAGCATCTTCCCATGCCATATAGCCTTACAGATTCTCAGGCTGACTAGCACCCAATCTGCAAGCATGGACATTCCAGATATTCTAGAGTCTGTATTTCTCAACTGGAGGTGCTTTCTGAGAACCCGCTGCTAAAACATCAGCCCAAATGATACTGCCTTCTGGCTGCCTTCCACCTTTTTTCAGAAGCAGACAAGCTGCTTCAGTACTATATGGAAACAGACTGAATTGCTTTGAGAACTTCTGATATACAAAAAGGTGACCAACGTTTGAATTGAAATTGTTGATAGACAATGTATAAATCTAACCTAAACATTGATTCAGGAAAGTGACTTATGTTGTCCTTTGGTAGATAAGCCTCCAGGAACAAAAGGACACTCTTTTCAAATTGTATTAATATAAACAGAAATGTTAGTTTATGTTTCTCTGCACCCTGGGGCAAGGCTGGCACTAGATTCTGCTCCTAGCATTGCTCTCCTAAATGACACAAAAATGACCAGAATGTGTGGATTATGTCTACAGAAAACAACCATAATAATGTTTACAGAGTCATATTTGTCCCCAGTTCCTTATTTATATCTGCTAGCACCTTTCAAAAACTGATGGACAAACAGCTTAGCAATCACCATCCAAGCTTGGTGTGCCTTGATGGAGGCTGACAGTTGGAGTGATTTAGCTTTTGTTACAGCACAGACATTTCCTTTCTTCCTTTTCCTTCCAGGGGACAATAGACCTTGTCATAAGCCATTACATCTTCTGATGAAAAATAAATAAATAAATAAACTCACTCCTCCTCTCTCTTTTCCTTTGGCACAAACACAAACCAGTATTTACAGGTCATGCACATCTTGGAGGGCACTCCTTCTGGGTCTCTCAAGCTCATACAGACAATAATTAAGCTCTCTGATATAAATCTAGCACCCAGGAAAATACAGCATGAGACTGTCAGGTGGGATCTTTTTCAAAGAAGACCAAGCTTGTCTGCTGTTTCTGTGGTTGTGCTGCTTTCTTGCTGTTTTTCTCCAGAAAGAAAGGGAAGATAGATCAGTCATGTAATTTATTTATTTATTTATTTATTTAGCTTCAGGAGACTTTTGTGTTTGCAGACAAGTCAGATTAAGGGCTTTTTCCTTTGTCTGAATCACTTTGTTTCATCTGCCACTTTTCTGCTTTCTGAGTCAGCCACCAATCAACACTGCCACTTTCTTTTAAACTCTCTTTTTGGAATTGAAATTCCCTCTGAATGAAGAGGGAGACCATTTATTTTCTAAGGGTCAGAAATGGAAAACAGATCTCTGGTCATTTTGTCCATTACCTGCCCTACTCTGTGAAATACTTCTCATGGGAAAATTTGGGTCGGCGTCTTAAGCTGTAATTTAGGAAATTGCAGGTTACTGTGCTAAAGAGCCTTCAGAAATGCATGTACAAACAAAGTGTTGCCACTGCTCCAGATGAATAGCCAAGAACTGCATGCGTCCTGGTTGATTTTAACCATACCACCTCAAATCCTCTGTCCAGTACATTTGCTTATCCTGCTTGTTTGGTATATTTCGTGATTCCTGGTTTCTTTATTACTACATGAAGGCAATTACCATGCTGGGATCCTAATCTGTAAAATATCTAGGGTGTTCTTTATATAATATTATTAATATTTTGTTTTAATATTATTTGTAGATATTTATATTCTTATTCTTCCTGGTCTTACTAAATAGTATGAGTATTCCAGCTTCTAATTAAGAACAAATGATCTAATGTTACCATCTCTCATTGTAATCTTGTGATTATTGGAAGAACATACTAACATCTTGCCTTTTGACTCTTGTTAGAGTCTTTGACACAAAAATTTTTATTACAAAATTTTAATGAAAGATACATTCTGTCTTCCCAGCTGGCTACCTTTTGGACAAATCTACTGGTCAAGAGTCAGTAACCAGCCTTTTATGGATCTGTTTCCATGACAAATGATAGGGGCACATAGAAGCATCAAATTAATATATACCATTCATTGACAGTGCTCAGAACTCTTCTTTTTCTTTGGTAAAGGATGGCCATGGAAAGAAAGTTGTATGTGACTAGCATTTTTTCTCTGCTGTGCTTTCTCTGCCTCAGCTTGTGAGAACTGAAATAAAAAGTAACTCCCTGTAATAGTTTACAGCATGCCAACAGTTCTAAAGATTTTTCCAAATCCTCATATCCCTCAGTAAAGTTCTTCAAAGGGCTATTCATGTGGACAAAAGCAGAGACTGTTTTTCTGTGTCTTGTGTATACTTGCCTGATCAACGTGAAACTGTCATTTGCAAAATGGCCAGTTGAGAGTATTAAATACATCGAAATTTGCAAGTTCTTTGGTACAACAGGAGTGGATTATGGAACGGTGCCAAAGACCTGGCATCTGTATTATTCACTGTTTGGTGATTCCACCTCAGACTAGCTCTATCTAGTCTTGTCCCATCAAGTGTAAGCAGTGCTCTGCAGAAACTGAAACATTGGTTTGCTATCAACACTATTTTTTTCCTAAATCCAAAACATAGCAACATACTAGTCACTAGGAGGAAAATTAACTCTATCCCAGCTGAAACCGGGACACAGCTAAAACCCATTATCAAAGCTTAAGAGACCTTCAGGTTCTTAATAAAGCAGGTGAGCTTTCCTTGTTTACAACAGGGCTGCCTGCCTAGATGAAAGAGAAGTAACTGAGAAGAGAACATACTCTGCTTCCTGATAAGTAAAAAGATTGCATTTAAAAAAATGGAAGACTTGACTCTACCAAATACTGGGTTTGCAATGTCTCTCAAGACAAGAAGCGAAAATCACACTTTGCCTTAGGAAATGGCTGTGTGTTTGCCACCAAGGGTTCGGACCACCTAGGATTTTTTCCCTGTAACCCAGAATGGCATGGTACTGTGTGATCTGTAACTAAAAAGTCAGGTACAGAGCTGTTTTGCTGCTAAGCTAGGCCGGGTAATATTGAAGTGATACCCTGTGGTTTCTTATATTTCAACAGTTCCAAATATTTTTAAACCATTATTTTGTTGTTGTAGTTGTCTTCAGTGCTGGACAGTTGGGAAAATCTGCCTGAGATAACAGGAACGTTTCTACGTGGCCTTCACTTTAGACTGTCATTTCCATTTCTGCTCTCTGATTCCTTGAGGAGATTCTTGCTCAAGAACTTTTGCAAACTGAATTGTCTGAGCTTATTTTTGAGAGCATACTTGTGTGCTTTGTGCTTTTTTTTTTTTGTCTTTTACTTTGACCCACACACAAAAATTAGATCACAAATGATCCCTGTCATTCTAAACAAATTACTTATTGATCTATGAGTTGTTGTGTATGATTTCAGCCAATCGAACAAGCTTCAGAATAAGATGGAAAATAATAAATTGGTGTCAGTGGTGTATAAATTCAGAAAGATGAGCTAAAGGGGCTGCACTGATAATGGCTAAAATAGGAATTTAATTTTTTGAAAGTCTAAGATACTACCACATTTTAATGATGAAGGATGAAATTACCTTGCTAAAAAGAGAGACAAAAGAGACAGAAGACATAATATTGCTTTTTTTAAGTAGAGCAGAAGGACAATTCTATGCAAAATGATGATACTGAATAAATTACTGGCAATAAAATTGTAATAATATTCTTGATTTCAGTTGCAGAGCATAGGCTTTAATCCTGTTTTGGTTGTGTAGATGAACAGGAATATTAGCTTGTTGGGTTCAGTGTCCTTTGCAGCGTCCATTGCAGCGTCACATCTCGTGTCTTGTTAGTTTACTAGTGACCTCGGCTACATACGTGGGTTAAATCTCATCCTAATTCTGATTTTGTTTTTATTGGCTCTGTGCCATTTTAACATCAGAGGAATTCCTGAACTAAAAAGGTAAAACATGCATAAGATAGGTATTCTCACAGATAATCTAAGTCCAATCGAAAATAAGTCATTAACTTATGTTTGCAGCAAGTGAGCCTGCTTGCTAGATGATCAGTTCTACATAAAAACAGACGGAATGGATGAGCGAGCTGGAAACAGGATTTATGGGACAGATCCTCAGCTGCAGACAGTGGAGATGTGACAATTTATACTGGCTCAAAAGTGTTTGAATTTCTGGTTCTGCCACTAAACATTGACTCGTAAATAATGAACATTCTCATGATACTAAGTCAAGTTTTAATAGAAGTTTTAATGAAAAAAGCTGCCAGGGGCATAAGTTTTTGATTCAGCCGAAGAACATAAATAAGTCCTATACATACAAATAAACAATAAAAGCAATAGTAGGTTTCTGTGCACGCTGTCCCCAGTGGGAGAGACATTGTGCCTGAAAGACAAAGGGAAGAGACAAAATCAAGTACTCTTGCAAAGATATTTGCATATTGTTATTAAACAGCCAACCTTTACATAATGAAGGGCATATTTACAGTGCTGCTCAAATTGATTGCTCTAAGGCTGTTTTATGATATTAAAATATTTATAAATAGGCTTTAATTCAGCTTCCCCTCTGTCAGAAAGCTCAATGGAGATCCTAATTACCATTTCTCTGCAGCTGAAAGGCAATCATACGTATGTATTGACATTCAGCTAACACTATTCCCTAAAAGGTTCAATTGTTTAGCATGACTGCCAAATCATTAAATAAGGGCATAGGCTGGTTTTGTAAATAACACTGACTGTATTCAGAGTGCTATAGGACACACTTGAGTTGTACTATCTAGGTAAATGAAATTGCCTTTACCCTGTATAGTGCTGCCAGGCCCGAGATAAAATGTAATGACAGAAATTAGTTTCTAGGCCTGTCATGCAGGGTGTCTTTCATAAGCCTTAGCTTCAGTAAATATAAATATATTCATAATTTAAACACAGTATTCTCTGATACTATTGATTAAACTGCACTCTTGGAACAAGGTTCAAGCTCAGGTCTTTCCCTTTAATTCATTGAAGCATTCTCTGCAGTTCCCTTAGTAAATGAATAATCATAGCTCGAGACTGATGGGCAATGGGATGCACTGACAGATTTAATTTCCCTATGTGCCCAGCCTCCTGTCTTTACAGGGCATGTTTAATTTTGCCACGTTTGCTGTCAAAGAACCTTTTCATATTTGCTGCTGGGCCTGCACTTTATGGGAAGAGAAAGGAGAAAAGACACAGAAGAGAATTACCATAAACTAGCTTTTGGGATCCACACAGCCAGAGGAAAGAAAAAGAAATACTGATATCCATTGTGTTCCTATAATCAGGGCATCACCTCAGGCCAATAATCTCTTGGGTACTCTGGACTTCCCTAAATTCACTTGCTAAGCTTCTTAGAAAACAAACAAGATATATGCTGCTATTAGTTCTGGAGGTGATCTGTCCGACAATACTTTTCATTGTTTTATTGTGCTCTTTAAACAGACTGACTTAATTCAAAGAGATGAAAGCTACTGGGTTTTGATCAAATCAGTGAGGAGAAAATTTGCTTTAAACTTTTTTAACTCTGATATTATTGGTGCATTGCAGCTGTTTATCTAAAGGAAGGATATTTCTCATAGTATATAGAATTTATTTTTACTAACTCGGGAGGACATGCTACATGTAGAGGCATTGAGGTAAACCATTTAGGATGTGGTTGTGGTTTAACCCTTCAGGCAGCTAGGCACCACACAGCTGTTCACTCACCACCCCCAACAGAACTGAAAAAAAAGAGGGTGAAAAACTCATGGGGTGAGCTAAAGACAGATTAATAGGACAGAAAAGGAAGAGAAAATAATCATAATAATACTATATAAAACAGGTGATGCACAATGCAATTGCTCACCACCCACTGACCAATGCCCAGCCAGACCCCAGGCAGTGTCCCCCACCCTCCCCAGTCCAGCTCCCCCAGTTTCATTGTTCAGCACGACGCCACGTGGTGTGGGACATCCTTTTAGCCAGTGTGGGCCAGCTGTCCTGGCTCTGTCCCCTCCCAGCTCCTGGTGCACCCCCAGCCTCCTCGCTGGCAGGGCAGCCTGAGAAGCTGAAAAGTCCACAGCCCTCTGTGTGCACTGCTCTGCAGGGACTGAAACAGCGGTGTGTTAGCAGCAGTGTTCTCATCCTCAGTCCAAAACACAGCACCATACCAGCCGCTAGGAAGAAAGTTAATTCTATCCCAGGTGAAACCAGGACAAAAGATTAATCTAAAACCATTCAATTTTTTAATTATCACATTTAATTTGTTAGAAAATCATTAATTCTACATTTTTATTTATTATGTAATGGTTTTCTTACAATTTATACCAAGTTGCATTTGAAAGGAAATTGAAATGCCTTCAAAATCCTGCTTATATTATTCATTCTGTTCTAAATCTAAATGAAATTGCTTTAGGCCTGACTTCACGCAAGTCTTTCCAAACTAGCAAGAAAACTGACTTACCTGAGGAAGAAAACAGCAGCTGCTATTGATGCATTTAGGAGGTTGCTTCTGATCACCAAATCCTTTATTGTCCCCAAACTAGTTGATCATCTTTAATACCCAGACTTTATTCGTGGGCTGGAAGAGGAGGGAAGGTTTTCACCTTTTCATCAAGCGTTGCCAAGTCTTAAATGGAATCAGCAATTGAAATAAACTCTTTGAGTATTAACTTTTCTGTCTGTACCAAAGGAAGAGGCTATAGCCAGTATGAGTGATTTTGCAAATCAATAAACTGGATTTTCAGAATTTAACAAATTACTTCCACCAGCTTGGTGGTTCGATAGGTGGTTTGACGGCAAGCATACATTTTTTATTTTTATTTAATATGTGTTTTTTTATTACAGCAGTAAATAAAGCCTTTATGTAAGGTGTCATAACTTCATGGTTAAACAAAAATGATTTGGAAGTATTTTTAAATCTAAGATTTTTTAATGTTTGCCTTTTATTCAGTCTATCCTGGAGCACAACTTTTTTTTTTTTTTTTTCATTTTCATTTTATTTTGCAGTAGAACCCACAGAGATCTGGGAATTGTTCACACAAAGAACGACACAGGCTTAATGTCACTGAGCCATTTATCCGCGTTAATAAAGTCAGAAGTCTCTTTCTACTTTCCTTGTAATACAAACATAGGAGAGCAAATGTTTCCCCTTTCATATTTCTTCTAGTCTCACATTTCATCAGCCAATAACATGGAGATGGAAGTAACATACATGGGATTTGGAATCTAGCCTGGCTATGAAGATCTGACAGAAAAAATATTCTGTCTCCTGAACTGAGCCAATTTTTCCTGACCTCCTTGACAGAGAGCAGATTTGGTACCCCACCATCTCACTTTGAGCGTTACCTTCAAACCATACCCGCTCCTAAGTTTACAGTGCCATCAGTTTTGAAATATGGTGCTGTGAGAACAATTTACAGCTTTTGACAGGGTGCCACAAGCCATCTTAGCCTCTTTTTAAATTTGCAGTTCAGAGGAAATGAGTTCTTACCACGGTTACCAAGCTGTAAAAGCCTGGCTTTGAATGACAAAAGCATGTCACAACAGAGCATGAGCAATGTGGAAATATTCTGCAGGCTCTTGCACTGGAGAAAGGAACCGGAGCTCTGGGACTGCGAGGGGAGCGGGTGACCTGGGCAGGCCTGAGCGCAGTGCTGGGAAGCACCTGGAAAGTCAGAGGATGAGATTCTTTAGAGCTTCACAGTCTGGGTTAAAACTCTTCTCATTTTGCTAAGCGTTTCTTCTCTTGTCAAGAACATTAGCCTTTCAGAGGAATAAGGAACAAAAAAAAATATATATTAAAAATTGCTAAGCAAGAAATTCTTCTAGCATTTTCACAGGAGAGAGTTATTTACTGATCCGACCTACTTTGAAGTCTGAAAAGATAAGCCTGAAATCTTAGTGGAATGGCTTATACATGCAGTAATTGGGTGTTTCTTCTTGACTGGAACCCAGAGTTACAGAACTACCTTGAAAATAAGCAGTACAGGGGAAAAAAAAGGAACATATTTCACAATATAAGGATCGGATTTATATCCAGGACAGGGCAAGGGCTCAGAGAGATTTTTTGCTTTCTAAGGGATAGAAGAGCATTGGCCTGATAGTGCACAGGTAGTGAAAAAACTCAGTGGCAGCAATCTGTAACACACAAAGGAGAAACTAGCAAAAAGGAAAAGCATTTGTCTAAACTGAGCAGAACCACAACCAGAAGAAATGTAATCACAACTCATTATATCCCAACGAGTACTTCTATGTTAAACTAGTTGAAAGGAACGACAGGCAGCTTTGCATGGTGCACATCACATTGAGTAATTAGGAAATTCTCAAGGCTTTTTTCTGAACCTACCACTGATTCAGTCTGAGATAAAAATTATTTATTTTATTTAAAGTACAGACTGTAGAAAGGGGCAATAGTACTGAATTTAGCCACTACACTGGACTCTTCTGATCAATTCACAGGTTATAAAGCACTTTCAGATGGCACTCAGTTGAGAAATGTTTTAGAAAGAAATGGGTGTAAAATACATAAGACTTCAGTGTGTTTGAGCTAGATTTTCAGTAATTAAAATCGGCAGTATATTTACTGTATGAGCGTTAATAGAACTGCTCCGCTGTATAATTAAAAAGAAAGGAGAAACAGCTTTGTCTGACAAGTGCCTTAATAAGTCATGATTTCATTCCACACTGTGTCTGCTTTGTAATGCCTATCATTACAATGTAAGTAACTAATTGGTATCTGTGCAGAGATGTCTCTATTGGCACATTAAGCGTCTAGAAGAAAATATCTTATTTGCAAACAACAATAAAAATACCAATGGAAAGAGTTGTTTTTAATACCATACTGAATGCAGTCTGAACAAATGAAGAGTCTTGATGTGATTTAGTATAATGCCAACAGTGAACACAACTGTAAATTATTTTTGCAACCTACTCTCAGAGTCCCAAATTGCCTTTTTACTGTCTGCATTCCTAATGACAGTTGATACATCCCAGGGAAAAGAAAGTACTGATCTCTTTTATCTTGATTTAGTTACTGGGCTGGTTCTTTTCTACATTCAGCAGCAAGAGCCCCCCAAAATTCTGTTTTTGCAACGTCATAATGGAAATACATTCTCAGAAAAGTAGAAATCACTGTTCATGAGTAGAAAGCTTTTATAGTGATAATTTAACCTGCCAGTTATTTACACTATAAAACTGTCCCTATGCCTGAAGCTGTGTTTACTAGAAAGATCAGACAAGTTTTCTTGCCATTTTAGCTGGCTTTAAGGAACACAGACTGACAAAGGCACAAACTACATTGTGCACAGACCAGAAATGGTAAGGATTTTGGAATACCCATGAATTTGTAATGTTCAGGGTATTTTTTTCCATATCTAAACTTAGGAGTTTGAAGAAATAAATAGTATAATTTAAATGGAGGCTAGAACAATCATAGTTTGTGTGTAGATTTACTCAGCTAAAAATGTGTTTGTTTATATCATGATCATCTCCGTAATATGCTATGTCAGTTGAACCTTGTAGATATACATCATATTGTGTATCAGACCTAAATGTCTGGGGTGGGAGGAATGTGATGAGCACATAAATATTGCAACATAAGGTTCTATAACTTGCCCTGGAATTTAATATTAACAACTGTGGGGCTTAGGTACTATGGAAAAAAAATTACTTAATCACAGCTACTTAAAGGACTATTTTCATCTAGCTAAGTGGCTTTTGTGACTAATATATCCTGAAGCTACATATCAATATTTTAAGGTAAACCAATGACAGGCTACCCTAATATTCAAGCTGTGTGATAGTGTGGCACAAGAGCTGTGATACCAAACATCTTTTGTCTTTAGAGAGGTTTTGTGAGGACTGTGTAAGGAGACACATCAGTGATCCTAAGCTAAACCTTCCCTGGCTAGAAATCAGAGCCCTTGATTATTAACCTTGCCATATTTACTTAAGGTAAAGTTCAATCCCATACTAGAGAGAACAGTTATGTATATAGCATAGTGTTGAACTACCCTAGGGCAGAAGAGAATTTAAACAGATGTGAGCTAGAGACAGACCTTTAAGGTTCTGTCAGACCTTTTCTTCTTTGCCAAAACAGAGTCATTCTCATTCTTACATTTTTCAACGTCTACTTTTAAAGTTTCTTCAGTAATGGGACTCTTCGCCAGAAATAAACTTTACCTGTAAGAGATACACTTGTACAATGGGCCATGGCCCTCTTGCATCCTATTGTTATTCTGACATTGTCCAGTATGTCAACCTAGGCAATGTCACTCTCCTTTGCAATTTCAAAGATATTTCACCATTCACTGATACCCTTGACAATAAAATTCATCCCTTCAGAAACTGTAAGTCCAGGAGCAGTTTAATATAAAGGTATGCGAGTAAGGATATATTACATATATCCTGGAAATGACATTAAAACAACATCAAGACTAAAACTCAGAAGCTTGGAATTTCTTGTATTAAGGTTTCCAGTGCAATCTTCACTCAGATCCCTTCTGCATCTGCATTTTGATTGTCTCCAATTGCAAGACCAAGTACAATGTTTTGCATAGGTCCTCTGTCTCGTTTAGTGTACCAGCTGGATAACACTTACTGAATAGTAGCTGTTCAACAGTGCTTTTCACCTTCACTACTTATTGCACTATTTCCCATGCTTTATTTTCTGTATACCATTCATATCTTCACTGAATATAGAATTAAAATCTGATCTACAATATTCTAATTGCTGTGTCTTAGTTCTTAGCAAATACTGGCACATTGATATTTATATCAGCCCTATGAAGAGTTGTATCACTGCTTCATTTTGCACATGGGAGGCAAAGGCACAGGCATGCTGTTCTGAATTGGCCTTTTGTGTCTAGCCTGAGAAATAAAATCATGGTATTCCAAAATATTTAAAATTCAACATTGAATTATCTGTTTACAGCACTGTTGCCAGTGTTATTTTCTGTACTTCCCAGTAATCCACACTTCAGCAAATCAGTTTCCAAGTATTAAATTTGGTACCCTGAGAATGAGGAAGCATCTGCAAGAGAGGGGAATTTGTAGGAATACAGGGTTCAGCCCCTCTGTTAATAACCAGGTCTCATTCCCAGTTGGAGGTAATGATCAAAACCTAATATCATACAGACCATGTGGATAAATTATGTCAAGAGTAGGGAAAGGAACTTTTTCAGGAGAGAGAACGAGAAGGAAGAGTAGGTAGAAACTCTGTATGAAGATCTTCTAGCCTGTAATGGGACAAAAGGGAGTGTTAAAAAAGGGATACTGCTCAGCATAAAGAATTAGTAACTTTGTAAAGGTAGATGAAATCTTTTGGTGTACTGTACATGTGATGAGAAAAATCAAAATCATTTTTTTTGTAATAAGAACTGAGGATTTTGTAATAGCAAGATTGTTAGACTGCAGATGTTCAGTACTACTGTAATGAGCAACTATTGATTTTCTTTTAAAGTAGTATGGCAGAATAACATAATAGTGTCTTCAAAGAGGGAGGTGAATGAGAGGAGCCTCAAAGCCCAGACCTCTGTAAGAAAATCAGAGTGATACTTGTCACAATGAATTGAGATTTTTTTTTAAACATCATTGAAATGTTTAAGAGAGGGGAAAAAATGCCCTTGTTTTACGTACGATCATAGTTTAAGGCTGAAGCTTGTCTGAGTTCATTCCTGACTAGTCTGGCTATCTGCAGGTCTTTCCTTTTGGGATCTGAAATAGACAGTGAATGGTGTGACCTCAGGAGGATATTTATTGTTATTGACTAATCTTAGTAGCAGGGTCAAAGCATAACACGGGATTCACCACAACAAATGGGTCTGTGTACTCATCTGTCCTGTGGCATATGATCCAATACTTAGAGATTGTAAAACTGAATCCACTTTCTAGCAATCTCTGCTTCTCTCTGTCTACACTAAAATTCTGGCACTAGAAGTCTCCTTTTCCATGGCCTGTAGCCAGGCTGTAGGTCATAGTGAGATCAAAAGTAAAACTTCAAAGCTATCACATGATTTTTTTTCAAGTATCAGTAAATGAGACTGTATGATGCTCACTATGCAGCCTTTTTGACACAAGTCTACCTGGGTTTACAATTCTTTGTGATCATATAGAAAATGTGATCATACAATACTATAGGCATCTTGTAACCTGTTCATTTACACATATATTATACTTAAGTTACTGATTTCAGAAGTCAGAGACAAAATGAGCATCTAATAAAAAGTTTCAGTATTTTTTTATATGGGATGCTGAGAAAGATAAGGGCCGGCAAATCTTAAATCTCTGCTTTTGTCCATCACCCCGGGGGAAATGTTCCCTTAGCTACGTTGCTTGTTTTTTTTCTAAAACACTGGCAATACCTGCAGAGACAAACACACAATTAGCCTGGAAATCAGCTCCTGAAACAGGATTACAAACTGAATGTATCTGCTTTGGCCCTAGTGTAGGAGTACAGTCTTGCTGTGTACTGCAGCCCCTTGCCACTTTCATTATTCCTGGGCAACATTTAGTTAAATTTGGCTGAGCTGTGGGGTCACCATGGTGGCAAGGGGACTCATGAGCAGTACTGAGTTGTTAGCTGAAAATTGTAACTGAATTATAGATACTAACCTTAGGGTCTTT
This sequence comes from Anser anser, assembly GCF_964211835.1. Lineage (NCBI taxonomy): Eukaryota > Metazoa > Chordata > Aves > Anseriformes > Anatidae > Anser > Anser anser. The sequence goes on along the minus strand of NC_139725.1, from coordinate 14,967,948 downwards.
TAGTCTCCCACAGCAAAGACTCGTTTGCCTGAACGTGAAGTCATGGGAGCCTTAACAACCCAAAAGAGCCATATTTTCAAATCATGTTTCAAATCTCGAAAGTTAATCTAGAAATGAAGGTTCTCTCCTGTTCCAACTTAAGGGAATGTTGCTACCTTTTAGGAACAGCAAAAAGGGTAACACTTTGTGCAGCTTATAAAGATGTAAAAGTTTATAAGTTCTCTATTTTGCATATACTTCTAAATTACTTTCACGTGCCCGCCAAGTTCCCTAAATCTACTGCTTCTCTTAGACTTTTAAAGAGTATAAATACTTTTAGCTGCTTTTAATCTCAGTGACTTCACTGGTAAAACTGCACTTGCTGAAACTGATGTAAAACAATCAGAAACAGATGAAATGAAAAGCAAATGAAAAAAAAAAGAAGAAAGAAAAAAAAAGTGCCATCTAGTAGTTAGTTACAATATGTACTTGGTTCTTGGGCTTCCAGAGTTTTACCAGGTCTCTTTTGTTGCTAAGTCTCTTCTGGAAAAAATTGCAAAAGCTGTCTTGTTTTTCAATCTGTGAAATGGTAGTATTCAGTATAAAAGTTCACACATGACTAATAATTCGATGTTCTTCAGATTTTAAAACCGAGTGTTTGGATAGAGTCACTCAAAGAAAAAAAAAGTTTCTGATGTGGCATGAAGCAATTAATGCTTCATGCCACATGCTAAAGAACATACTTTCCTGTCCTCTCATCTACAAACTGATTTTTTGCCGAGGCTGTATGAAGTACATCATCGTACTTCGGTGTACATGAAGCACACTCCCAAGGCAGAAGTACATCATTTCAGCAGCATTCCATTTTCATTCAAAAGATGGAATGAGATTGAATTATGCAGTCAGATTCCAGAGTCCTTGGTAACTTTTCTTTTAGAAATCCTTTCTCTTATTCAAAGTCTTGTCTTTTCATGATTAAATAATACACTCATTTGTAGCCATAGGATGCCTGTCTCCAGGGACACTGCAGAATAGCTACAGTAGTTTCACCAGCTAGCAAACCTAAATACATCTGTGCCAGGGAAAAAATACAGCACACTTGAGCTGACAGACAGAACAAATGTTTGCTAATTTTATGTTGGAGGATTTGCAGTTTTCCACTTGAGTTGATGATGCTGAAATGAGGATTTTCACTTTTTGAATATCACATAATTTATGAGGAAGACGTGCAGTAAATATTTCAGCTGGAATAGGTTTAAAATTAGCCCAAGCTCAAAAGATTTAAAAAGTAGCTTCTGTCTTTCCAGGGATTCATTATTCTGTGTGGGCTCGGATGGGTCAATGATGAATGAATGACCACCTTGGGAAAGGCCTTTGCCTGGGAAGTGTATGTTACTTCCCCTGATCAGAAAGAGGCTTCTTCCTTTCTTTCATCCCACTTTCTTTTGTGTGTTCTCTCTCTCACACATTATTTCACCAGGCTATTATTACTCCTTCATCCTCCTATTTCTTTCCAAGCCCCTCTTCCTTTGAAGACTGGAAGATAGCCAATGTCACTCTGGTCTTCAAGGAGGGCAAGAAGGAGGATCCGGGAAACTACAGGCCAGTCAGTCTCACCTCTGTCCCTGGAAATGTGTTGGAACAGCTTGTTCTGGATGCCATCTCCAAGCAATTGGAAGAGAAGAATGTTATGAGGAGTAGTCAGCATGGATTCACCAAGGGGAAGTCATGTTCAGCCAACCTCATTGCCTTCTATGATGGCATCACCAGCTGGGTAGATGGGGGGAGAGCAGTGGATGTCATCTACCTTGACTTTAGCAAGGCTTTCAATACTGTCTCCCATGACATCCTGCTAGCAAAGCTGAAGAAGTGTGGGATAGAGGAGTGGACAGTAAGGTGGGTTGGGAACTGACTGACTGGCCGAGCTCAGAGGGTTGTAATCGGTGGCGCAGAGTCCGGCTGGAGACCTGTGACTAACGGTGTTCCCCAGGGGTCGGTGCTGGGTCCGGTCTTGTTCAACATCTTCATCGACAACCTTGACGAGGGAATAGTGTCTGCCCTCAGCAAGTACACTGATAACACAAAGCTGGGAGGAGTAGCTGACACGCCAGAAGGCTGAGCTGCCATTCAGCAAGACCTGGACCAGCTGGAGAGATAGGCAGGAAGAAACCAAATGAGGTTTAATAAGAGCAAGTGTAGAGTCCTGCACCTGGGAAGGAACAACTGGACATATCAGTACAGGCTGGGGGATGACCTGCTGGAGAGGAGCTCTGAGGAGAAGGACCTGGGGGTCCTGGTGGACGACAGGTTGACCATGAGCCAGCAGTGTGCCCTCGTGGCCAAGAAGGCCAATGGGATCCTGGCGTGCATTAAAAGAAGCGTGGCCAGCAGGTCAAGGGAGGTGATCCTCCCCCTCTACTCTGCCCTGGTCAGGCCTCACCTGGAGTACTGTGTCCAGTTCTGGGCTCCCCAGTACAAAAAAGACAGGGATCTCCTGGAAAGACTCCAGCGGAGGGCCACAAAGATGATACGGGGCCTGGAGCATCTTCCCTATGAGGAAAGGCTGAGAGACCTGGGTCTGTTCAGCCTTGAGAAAAGAAGACTGAGAGGGGATCTCATCAATGTGTACAAATACTGAGGTGTGGGAGACAGAGGGATTTGGCCAACCTCTTTTCAGTGGTGTGTGGGGACAGGACAAGGGGTAATGGCCACAAGATGGAGCACAGGAAATTCCGCACCAACATGCAAAAGAACTTCTTCACAGTGAGGGTGACGGAGCACTGGAACAGGCTGCCCAGGGAGGTTGTGGAGTCTCCTTCTCTGGAGATATTCAAGGCCCGTCTGGACGCCTACCTGGGCAGCCTGCTCTAAGGAACCTGCTTTGGCAGGGGGGTTGGACCCGATGATCTTTCGAGGTCCCTTCCAACCCCTACAATTCTGTGATTCTGTGATTCTGTGATTCCTGAGACATTAGGTCTGAAACACAGTGGAAGAATTTGTGGCACCAGCAGGACTCTGCTGATGTGTTCCCTTATGACACAATTGTGCTTTAGTTTGCTTCTTTTTTTCTTTCTTTCTTTGGGGAGGCAGAAGGAGAAAGACCAGCCAAAGATGCTGTTAGTATGGAGGAGGCTTTCAGTCTGCAACTTCCACTTCAATTGTTACTTACATTGGTCATAGTGTGACTATGGAAGGGTAAATATATTTGACAGGAATATGCACAATTAACAGTCTAGGATCAGTTCTCCACAACAAAATGTGTACATCTTCAGCGTCATTACAGGATTTTTTCCATAGCAGAATTCTATACCAGAAAACCAGCATGGCAAGGAGTTCAGTCTCACTTCTAACCCCTCTAGATGTCCTCCTAAGTTCAGCCTAATGACCAGCAGGTTTGTACCCGTTGCACTGAGGACATGGCTACAAAGACCTCAGTTTCCAGAGGAAAATAGCATATCTGTTACAGACACCGGATGAAAAGATGAGCTGTTATGTTTTTTTGTTTTGCTTTGTTTTATATTTTTCCCCTTGGAGATACACGCTGACATCGTGTTATCTCCAGCAGCAGGACAGGATGACTTTGGCAGAGGAGTAGCTAGATATTATTTACTTCTGAGTCTCCTAAGAAAACTTGCCTTTAAAATGCTAAACCAACCGGAGGCATATCTTAGGGCATATCTGCCCTAAGATTTACCATCTCCTGGATCTGAGAAAAGTCTCTGTATGGGTCAGTTCTGTTTCTCTCTGAAAGCACCTACCAAATTACTCTAGTGATTCTTGCATTAAAGTTTTTTATTTCCCTGCAAGTGATTTGGGACTTAATATAAGACCCTTGAAGCTCTCAGCTGGCACAGTTTTATGTACCTTTTAATAATAGTTTTGTACATATTCTTATGGCAACTGTGTTGACTTCCTGTTTTCTTTCTTTGTTTTCCACAGATCTCCTGATTGAATGAATGCATTCCTATGGAACAACTTCACAAACAAAGGTACAGAAACTTCTCCATACTGACTACATCTGTGCTTGCATTCAGAATATTGTTATATCCTGGTGTTCTTAAATGAAGAGTTCATATCTGTCACTGCCTATTCTTGTGTTGTCATAGACAAGACACACAGTGGCTTTAGAAAGCTGTGAGAGATTTGCAAGTAGGGGATTCTTCTCTAAAAACCACTTCTGCAAGGGCTCTGTTCCAAGGCAGTGCTTTTATTCTCCAGTGTTGCTTAGCATCAGTGCAGGAATCCTTCTGCCTTCCTGCAAGGTAGCAGGCAGATTTTTATTATTTTTTTATTATTATTCTCTTGCATTTCAAACAAATAATAGATGTGCCTTCTATTCCAAGAATCAGAGGACAGTTAACTGTGGTTTATAAGTTTCCAGCATGTGATGTTTAAAAGCAATTTGCAGACATGGTTCATCTTTGAGGGCAGTCAGACAGCCCTCTAAACTTGACTAGTGGTTGTATGTGTGTTTTTGGAGAAGGTAGTCCTTTTTTTCTATTGCTAAATAGAAAAATGCTACAGTTACCATACAGTTGCATCCTCATTATATATGGTGTTAATAAACGTGCCACTAGGACAGTCTGTTCTGTTAAGTAACTTCATGAATGTGAGCACATCAGGCTGGATTTATACTATAGAGGAAAATCTCTGGGGAAAGCAATGAAACAACCTGATGCAGAGAATCTAGATTTATTGTTGTTTCTGCTTTTGTGGAAGAGAAAGAGGGAGAAGAAAATGTAAAGGAAGAGAATTTGCATTAGAATGACTGCAGTATGTTCTGTATTTGGTGATGCAGATGGCCCTTTCTGGATTATTCCACTATGCCAATTTCTAAAGTATCATTATTTCCTTGTAGTTTCTGAATGACCCTCACGAGATAAAAAGGCTCGTTTTTAGATGTCGGTAAACATACATTGACATTCCAGGTGTATAAGGAGCACTTTGGTGCTACAGATCATGTACTTTACCTATCAACCAGCCCTGAAAGATCCCTGGAATACCCCTGAACTCCTCCAGTTTCCTCAGGAAGCAGAGAAAGGACCAGTAAAAGGTCTATGTGAGGAGGTCCTATAAAATGCAGGGTAGTTCTCACAAGAGGACAGGTCATATAGACAATGAAACTCCTGTATATAGTGGGACCTGAATTAAGGAACTTGGCACTGAAAAATGCCTTTCTATCACCCATAAATGCTGGAAAATGTGTTGTTAAATGTTGTCTTTCCACGGCATTCATGTGCAACACAAATTTCTTATTGTGCCTTCACAGTATATGCAGCCCCTTTACACTCACTGTCAGCTCTGTATATTTGTGTATGGATCAAATCTGCTCAGATTACTTTACACTTGAATCATTCAGTAGATACCTGTGCAAAGCATCATTTGTTAGTCATTTAAGCATACTAGCTATCACCAGATCACAAAGCAGGTCTCCTTCTTCAGCCAAGATTGAATTTCTTTTACAATTGTTGCTTGCTGTAGCTAAATCTTCTCTATAAATTTCCAGATATCAGAGAGTTCAGCTAATGCAGGACCTGTCAGACAGTTTAGATGCAGCAAAGAACTCCTGGCTTCAGATTGTTCAAATTGTTATAGCTCAATAACCCTTGGAACCCAAAGGCAAATATTCATATGCTGAACTAGGAGAAGAAAATAGTTTTTGTTTTGTCATTGCCTCTTCTCAGTTCCTTTTCAGCTTTATCCCTCCATTTCATATTTCCAGCCTCACATCAGACTTGTCATCCCAGAGATTTGGATTCTGGCATAATGCATAACTCGCACTTCTGAAACAAAGTAGGGTGTGTTTTTTTTTTCTTTTCTCTGGAACCTGTGTGACAGTGCTGAAGTGCTGCATAAATGTCCATGTGCACGCATATACCCAGGGATTTCAAGACTGAGCACATCATCCATAAAACCTGAGCACTCAACAAATGGGAACAAGGGAAATGCAATGGCAAAATAAAAAAAAATAAAGAGAAAAAGAAAGTAAAAAGAAAGCAGAATATTTGAATACATTAGAAGCTGAAGAGATACAGATTTGACAGGATGATCCAATTTCATGCTACATTAGTATAAATAGGCCTAATTTGACACACATTTGTGTTAGAATGATCTTTTATTTTTCAGAATCAAATTTCAGTATCTCTTGGATACTTAAACAAAATATCCTTGCATTGACTTTAGCCAAAATCCCTTTGGGGCAATAGGAGAGAATCTTTCAAGCAAGGTTATTGGTCTTGTATGTTACAGGAACAGACACATATTTGTGTCTCTGCTGCCTCCTTCAGCACAAAAATAATGCTACTTAGAGATTCATAGCCATCAACCTCCACTGACTGAAGAACCTGCAAAGTGTTCAAAAGGAGATGCTCTGTTCCTCTGTTAGCTTTGACCTCTAGAAAATAGCATTTGGTCAAAAACCTTACTGTCTATTCTCTTGTTAAACAAAGGAAGTAGCTGACAATGCTCAGCAGTAAATGTTGTTGATCCTATTCTTGAGTCTCTTCTTTTGATATTACCTACTTACTGTTGTACAGGCTGGGAGCTTCAAAATGTCCCATGGATACAATTTGTATAGAAAATAATCAGATTACATGTGTACAGACATGGGGATTGTGTTATGCACAAAATTAGAGTTGAGCATGAATGACATCATCTGTTTTGCTGAAAGGGATTTTCTCACTGAGTCTTTCATGTAATTCATACCTTCCAGAAGAAAATGATAATATTTGAAATGAATTTTTCAATTTATCAGAAAAAAAGTGTAATACTTTTAGCCACTTAACAACTCAAGGTCTGTGGAGCTTCCAGATGTACATGAACTGTGCTGGATTCACATGCTAGGAAAAGGGAGGATCAAGCATCCCAAAATTTAATCTGTTTAGATTTTCCTTCTTGTACTTGTTATCTACTTAATGGATACATTTTCTGGGATACCAGCTCTGTCTTTGTATTCACGTGCACTTCTAGGTATACGTCACTCCTAGTTTCTGCTACATCTAGTAAGTGCTTTTATTACACAAACAATGAGAAGAAGAAAAGTTGAAATGTACTCAAACTTGAAAGGACTTTCCTTGTCAATCTTATAGAGATACCATATGGTTTTGATCTGAGTTCAACTCTGCTCCTGTTTCTAGTCTTCTCATTTATGATTACCAGTCAAGAGGGAGTTCAGCACTTTCAGACACAATGAAGAAGCTCAGTACTGTTATAATGTTTGAACTTAACAACAGGAGATCTTAGGAGAGATATTTAACCTGCTTTAATAGAAACTGAAATTTAGTTTTGGTTTGATCTTTCATTTACAATTTTGTCGAAGTAGAGCAAGATTTCATCAGTGATGCTGGCCAGCCTCATAGATTCTCTGTTGTATACACGAATCACCAAGAGATGATCATTTTTTCCCACTGAAACAATGTCTAAAGATAATAAAATAAAATAAAATAAAATAAAATAAAATAAAATAAAATAAAATAAAATAAATAAAATAAATAAAATAAAATAAATAAAATAAAATAAAATAAAATAAAATAAAATAAAATAAATAAAATAAAATAAAATAAAATAAAATAAAATAAAATAAAATAAAATAAAATAAAATAAAATAAAATAAAAAAGTTTTCCTGAACCAGGCCACTGAGCCCTTTATAGATTATTTTATTAAGAAACTGATCCTCATATTCTCATTCTTATAGCAAGAGAAACCTTAAGTATTTAAACTAGCCATAACAGAACCATTCCTAGGAAAAACACGACACAATTTGAGAAAGGATAGAAGTAGATACTCTAAATTAACACTAACATATCTCCTTACAATTTTTATCAGTTTTCCTTTTTTTGCTCCAGTGCATGCCAAGCCATCTCAATGATCACATATACTGCAAACCTGTGGCACCATAAAGCACTGAAAGTATCCTTCTTTTGTATACTTCTCGCTTTCATTCATTTGCTACTAGTCTCTGAGACTGAAGTAAAATCTTGAGAAAGAGCAAAGTGTCCTCTGCTCTCTTCATACCAGTTTAGGTCTTCCGGAGTCTTGGCTTTGCCATTTTTAAACTCTTTTCCTATACTTAGCCCTTACATTTTTTGTAAAAATGAGTCTAATGCCAGCTCAAGTGCTTGACCGACAGCCCTGGAGACTGATGTCCCCTGGTTATGCTCAGAAAAGGCAGAGCACTGGCACTACTGTAAATCTCTCTGCCTGTAGCCCTTTATCACCTCTGATCTGCAGAGACCACCTCCAGACAGAACAACACTCTGGTCTCTATGGCCATTCACTGGCTGGCATTGAAGAATGGAGCTTGTTTGCAAAGCAGGTCAATAGGACTGTCAGACGGCTCTATTTTTGCCCCAAAAGTACCTTTTTGAATTCAAAAAATACAAAATAAAAAATAAATTAAAAAATAAAAAATAAAAAAATAAAAATTAAAAAAAAATAAAATGTAACCCTGTCTTTTTTGTGCCCTGTGAACAGCAACATTTTCAACAGCAACTTCTTCAGCCTTGTGCCAGAATACCAAACCTACGTTCTGCTGATTTTCTGTTGAATTACTAGCATTGCAAACACATTCAGATCTAATAGAATAAGTAACTTTCTCATCTTTGGAAGCTGTGTAATTCCTACACCTCAGGAGATCTTACCACAGACTTCAAATACCTGTTTGACTTTACTTGGCTAAGTTACAGAGAAAACACGAAACTCACCAGTGCTTGTTACTCACTTCACACAACACGGTTACTACTAAAAGAGCCTGTGGCAAGGGTCAAACAACGAAAACCCTCTTTGTAATGACTTAGGCAATTCCTAGCATAAACTATTGCTTTCTAAATGACTATCAAAACTGAAGAGACTGGATGAAAAGGTGCCCTTTCAGCTGGCACCTTGATTAGCAGAGAGCAACCCATTACCCATCATTCTGTCTACTGAGTGTTTCCAACAACGTCTTCTCTGACACTAAAGGGAACACAACCTCGCATGTCTACACTTCTTTGCATAAATACCAAGCCTTTCAGCCCATGTAAAGAAATGTAGAGTGACAGCAAATGCATGGATAAGTCATAGGACTGGAATTCTTAAGATCTGGATCCTTAGCCTGGCTCTTTTCAAGATTTCTCCTGTCACATTGGATACATCATTTTTAGTTCCGTACACCTCACTGCAACAACAGAGTTAAATTTATCAAGCTCCTTAGGGTATGTAAGCTAAATCCAACAGTGCCTAGACTTCCTACATGGAAGGTTCTTCGCATTTATAAGTATTGATTTTCTTTTATCCATTTCTGTTATGGGAGAATTATATGTATCTTTTAATGTATCATGAAATTGAATATTTCTAACTACTGTTTGTTGGTGATGGACTACTAAAAATGATGTGTATCATGTTTCTTTGATGTTCATAATCTCATTTATGGGATTGGCAGAGACAGAGAAATCCGTTTCTCAGATAATGCTTTGAAATACGATTTTGGCTTGATTTAAAACAAAACCCCAAGTTGTTTGTTTTCTCTGGGAAAGGTGCTAGAGCTCTGACCACCAGGGTGTTCTCCACACAGATTCCCTGGGATCTGTGCTCAGGGGTTCAGCTATCCCAGAGGCTGGGAGCCCTGGAAGCCCAGGTGATCAGCAGCTGAGAGGCAGGGAGCCGCTGGTGTCCCAGCTCCGATCAGCCAACCAGATGGGATGCTGAGGGACCAGGGCACCAGAGCAGAGACCTGGCAGCATAAAGGTCACATCACAACTCTGTCAGAATCAAATCAACTCTCTTGAAGGTTTCAGTTGTAGATACTTGGAAGATTCTGCCAAAATCATGTTTTATCAAATATTTCACGGCTAACTCTAGTTTCTGTAAGTGTTGTACATATCAGTCATGTCCTCGCTTGTTTTCTCATGCATGTGTATATAGAGAGAGAAGTTACAATGATAAATAAAAGGGAATTGAAAGAATGTTGTGAGAAGGTGCTTTACAAATCCTAATTTATATGTTAAAGCAACTTCCTGTTAGTCATAAGGGTGTCATTCAGCAGGGACATAAAAGTGGACACAAGGTGGTTGTGGTCTTGATTGATTTAGTAGAAAAAGTCATTTTTCCCCACTTAAACTGGCTAAGGCATTAGAAAGACATCAGACAACTCAGGTCTGTCATCCTTCATGGACAGTTTGTGTCTGGAAACCTTCATTTCCTCCTGCTGGCGAGGGTGTTGCTCAGCCTGGCTGCCCACGTGTGGGGCTGCGGGCACCCAGCTCATCTGCTGCAGCAGCTGCAGAACATCTCCAAACTGATCTCACTCATCGAGCAAAATAGCGTGTGCACTGGAGACTGGAGGTGATGTGAGAGTGGAAAAGACAGGGACTGAGCTCCCTGTGAATCACCTTTATGCTTGGTATGCAATGGAAAAAGCAGTGTTTTGTTTTGCTTTGTTTAAAAAAAAAAAAGTATAACCAAGCTCATCTGCTGCAGCAGCTGCAGAACATCTCCAAACTGATCTCACTCATCGAGCAAAATAGCGTGTGCACTGGAGACTGGAGGTGATGTGAGAGTGGAAAAGACAGGGACTGAGCTCCCTGTGAATCACCTTTATGCTTGGTATGCAATGGAAAAAGCAGTGTTTTGTTTTGCTTTGTTTAAAAAAAAAAAAGTATAACCAAGCCTTAGCAAAAAGATTTATCCCAAATTTATGAGTGATGGCTTCCTTTCAGGATTGTTGGGACTCTATTACCCAGTAATAGAGTGAATGTATTCATCGTGAAAAAATAACTTCAATTTTTAAATATGGGTTACATACATTACATTTCACAAAAATTAAATGTATTTGTTAACTCAATGTGCTGTGAATGATCCTCAGCTGCTAATAGGGTAACCTTGTCTGAGGCTGCATGAAGATCAGGGTTCAAAACTAGAGCTACCAAGACCCAACACTCTGATAGAGGACATAGATGTCTCTCTATAGAAATCCAGAAAATCTGATTTCGATAGAGGTCAAGGGACGTTCCAGAAAGCATTTCTATTTGCTGTTTTTGTTGATATGGTTTGCCAGATCGGAGGCTGAAACAACTCTGCGTTTAGTCAGGGCTCCTGACCTCCAGCCTCGGTTTACTCATAGCACAACTCCTTATGCTGCAGACCTACTTGACAATGCTTGTGCCTTGTTTCACTATATAAAACAGAGTCATTAAAAACAGTCACCACGCAGGAATGTTATGGGGCTATATGAACTGGGACATCTAAAACTGATATTTCTAGATACTGGAATTGCCATTGGAAACACAGTACTTTCAGGGAAAATTCAAAACTCTGATTCTGGTAGCTGTTGAAAACAATGCACAAATACACTAGAGCAGCAGGTAGAAGGAATTTAAGCATAAGAAAATCACTGGAAGATACATGTTTTGTTCTTGCAAGTTGGCCCTTTTTGTTTTACATCAGTGCAACGGGGTCATGTCATGACGTGACAAATGCTGCTGCTTCTAAGCTCGATAAAGTGTGCAGGGCCACTTGGACAGGCAGGTGAGCTGGCCTGGCGGTGGCTGAGAGTCACAAATGGGCCAGCAGCCCTCATTTCTGCAGCCTGCTCACAGAGAAACAAACTGTGGAGCCTTGGCAGCTGCTTTGGGTATGGACACTGAAGCCTCACTAAATATCCACACATATTACTCAGCAAATTGCTTCTTGTTATTTTATTATATTAAGCAGTAGACTAGCTCATGCTTAAATTAGGAGACAAATTTCACTACAAACCTGTTCAGGGTTTATGGATTTGTCATCAAGTTTTCATGGTTGCTGTGATGAATTGCCATTTAGACATCATTCTCAAAAGAACAAAGAAGGGCTTTCATACCTGAGCAATTTTTAAAATAAAAGGAGAATTTAACTAAAGTGAAATGACTGCTAGAATATTTCCTACTGTGTCCAGAGATGCTTCTTTTTGCTAAATGTTTAAAGCTTGACTTCCCCTTTGACAGAGAAATGAAGACATTACTTTGCACATTATGCACGTGACATCACAGTATTCAGTCACGGAGATTAGTGTGCTCCTATAAATGTCTCAGGCCTGAGGCAATGATATATATAAAAATAAGCACAGGTCTGGCAGGGTGGATCTCTTGCAATCTAACCCCAGCTTGAACTTCTGTGGTTTTGTTCTCCTCACCACAATTCATTATGGCTTGCTCTCCTCAGCTATAAGCTGAGGATAATAGTACCGATGGATATCTAAGCCAGTGTTAGTCAATGCATGTAAAGAGGGCGTTCATATCAGTGTTCTATGTCATTGTTCATAACACCATTACAGCTTCACTGTACAAAAAGCAACTAGATCATGAAGGATCAGCTCTTTAATAGATACTGCAATTAGCAAGTATGGTGTGAAACGTTATTTTGTGTTAATGTAGTGTTTCTGTACTGGAAATAGAAAGAAAACAGACAATTTCTTTGGCTTTCAAGTAAAATATTCAATAAGAACAGCCTGGGACTCTGTGTGCTGTATCACAGTGGTTATTATACAGATAGGCTTACCAAATCAAACTCTATGTCAGGGTGGAGAGATTACCTTGACTTGATGCTGGGAGATAAACATCACCGGGGTAACAGAAGCGAAGAGAGAAAGAGAGCATCTCCGAGGATAATAAGTTATGTTCACGTACAGGAATTTCATCTTTCCATGTAGAGGAAATGAGTTTGCATTTTATCTTCCAGAACATTTCTCTCTCTTGTCCAGAGGAGCAGTCCTACATTCCTTAGGTATCTCTGCAGTAGGTATTACAGAAAATGTTATGATAACAAGGTACAGGAAGCAGTACAGTGGGGTGGAGTCACAGAGACCCCCCCACACATGCTGGCTGGGGGAACTGCTCGCTGGTAAAGTGCATCACCCCTACTTTCTAGACATCTTTGGAAATAGCACAACTGAAAATATCAGTATCATTATATGTTCTGGTACAGAAGACTGATAGTTCTTATCTTCCACTTGGTCTCTATTGCGTTTTTGTGGTGGAAAGTGAATAGCAACTACAGAATTTTCAAATTAATTTGAATGGTAGGTAAATGGAGAGCCAGACAGAAGGGAAAGCAACAAGGAAGGCAGGTGGTGGCAGTGGCATATTATCCGAGTATCAGTAGAGCTGGTAACACTGTTCTTGTCTACTCAATACTCCCTTACAGGATTTCTCACCACTGGTAGTCACTGGCAACATGTGATGGAAAGCTAGGGTAGACCTCCCACTGAGACCTGTCAGCAGGTCTTCAAAGTAGGTCTTCAAAACAACACTACCTCGCCTATGTAGGCACCTTCTGCCACCTAAAGTGGCACTACAACAGAGTACTGGTAGGAATTTTAAACCAAAAAAAGGTTAAAGTAGGCCATCCAAAAGGAGTGGGTCAGATCCTGCCTGCTTCCCAATAGCAAAGCACTAGAGGGCAGGTGTGGTGTTTTGTGGTTTTTTCCCACTGAAAACAGTGATAATGTCACCTCAGTAAAGGTCATATAGCTTGGGGCCAAGAATAATAAAGATGTGGAGACACAGACACAGCCATATAGGTGGAATGCTAGTATACACATCTACTTTTCAAAGAAGAATGACAGGTTGTAGAGGAGGAAAAAACATTTCTCTGATGTAGATTTACATTTCTGTCCTGCTAATAAATGGGCCAATGAAACAGCTGACTGCTCCCCTATTGCAGGTGCGGGAGTTATTTACTTTCTAATCCTTTCCCTTTTAGCCCTGGCTGGACAAGAATGAAAATCCCTGGCATTAGGTATTAGAAGAGATGGAGAAAGCACAGGAACCAATTTACAGGGTTTCACTTGACTAGTTTTCTTCATTTGACTCCTATTAGCTCTGATAATGTATCCTCACCATTAATCAGCTAGGGAGAGAAGAGGCAATGCCTGTTTTTTCACATGCATAAGAGGATGCATGTACGCCACAGCTATCTCATTGGAAAAAGAAGGTCAGTACCTTGAAGTGTCTCCCTGGGCACAAAGACACCGACCTGGTGCACTGGGACAGCTGTCAGCAGTCACAGACGGTTTTGAATAAATCTCTGAAATAAATATTTGAGTTAGTTTTACCTTCAATGTAAACTCTATGGAATAAATCAATCCCTCCTGTAATCCCATTAGAAAGAGCAGGACTGAAGGGACTGTGGAAGCAGATGACGTTGTTAGATGTGACCTTCTTCCAAATAGTGAGATTCCTAGCACAAAACCATAATTGTAGGTGTCTAAAAGCTGATGTGGTCCTAACAGCAGCTACTGCTGGCAAGCTCATCTTCTGCCTGCTCCCAGATGTTCCTGAGGAGAAGAAACAGGTTCTGGACTAAACAGCCCTGAAATTTTGTTTCTTGTATTCTGCTCTATAAAAGCCAAGCTGATTCCTCAGATGGCCCTGTGCAGAAATTGGAGTCTCATTAGTATAAAACTTGTATAATATTTCTGCACGTTATGCCAGTCACTAGTCGAGCTTGACAGGTTCTCATTGCTGGATCATTAGACAAAAGTGTAAAAAAATAGAAAAGGTGTTGGTCGATTTCCATGAGATTTGATACAAATGCATCATCCCTAATGTATTTTAAAAGTGTAGCCAGTAAATTGCAGTAGAGTTGGTTTCCATAGCAATGATGTCAACAGCAATGTCACTGAAATTTGAGATTTTGTCACACAAAAATAATGATGTCCATACAGAGTCTGAACAAAAGTCCAGCCAGCCCCATGTCTTGTCTCCAGCAGTGGCCAGTAATAGATGCCTCTGGCAGAATATAAGAGCAGGGCAAGTGTCATACAATGTATACTAGAGATCCTATAGCAGTATCCAGGGATTTGCAGCTCAGAAATTTTCTGAGGTAGGGACAATATCTTTGTTTTCAATAGTCCTTGATGGGTTTTTCTTCCATGAGTTTATTCTATTGCTCTTTAAGCCTATTTGATTTTCTGCATCAGCTGTTTTTCTGTCTGTTTCTTCCCCACACTTCAAAAATCTTTACCAATATCTGTATCAGTATAGAGACAGGTAAGCCAAAACTCAAGGTGAGGTCTGCTCCAGGAGTCCTAAGACCAAATTTAACCTTTGTCTTTTGCTAGCAGTTGAAAGCTGGTATCACAGACTTACCAGAAATTCCTGTCTCTTGTTACTAATTGAACTATGAGTAATGAGGCCTGAGCTAGAGCAGCCCGAAGACTTGCCAGAAGCTAAGCTAACTCATGGGGGTGCTCTGCATTTGGATTACTCCCAGCAGCTCTAGCAAACACTTGAGGAGAAACGGATGAAGCTTCATGTTGAGCTGGACCCTGGGTGATCCACAAACCTTCTCCCTTTGGACTGATATCTATCTGCTCGCTCTGCTGGAGCGGGCAGCCGAGTTTATGCAGAGGGATGCTGCTTCACTAGATTGTCACTAAAAAGCAGACTCTAAAACTACAGCACGTTTCCCCAGCAAAACTGATTTGGGAATGTGTGCATAGTGAATAATTCAATGTGTTCTTCCTGCGCTTTGTTCACTGCTGTTTCAAAGCAGGCACATAATATCTGTGAATGTCTCTGCTAATAGTGACTATTCAGCAAAGGGTTCATAAAACAAATTCCAGTCTAAGAGCTGCGCCCTGCAAAAATTCAATGTCCATTATTTGCAATCGATTTTAGTATCTAAATTACCTGGAATTTCACCTGTTTCTGAGTGACTGGCTACAACTTTTCTAATAAGTGAATGAATAATAAACAACAAGCGTAAATTAACGAAAACAAATGTCAGATATTCACCTACACGTATCCTCTCTCAGCCACTACAGTCTGCATATAAAGAACCATTTCATACAACACTCTTGTGAGTAGTCCTGGGCTGCTGCATATGCATGAAGAATTTCAGTCTCAGAGGAGAACATTCCAGCAAAACATTCTTATGACTGCACTATGCTAAAACAGAAGCTATTTTACCACTTCAGTGTTATGGTTTGAGAGGGGATCATAGGAATAGATGGCTGTCCCTATTAGACCTAGCATCGGGGCTATGTTCCTTTCCTGGTTGTTGGAAGGTTACAGAGGAAAGGCGGAAAATGGTACTCTGTAAGATTAACCATAATACTACCATTTTAATGTTGTCCTCTCCCTTGTGAAGGAGAAGATAGCGTGATCTGAGGTGATCCTGATTATTCATGAGAAAGAAATAATTATTCCAAAGTTACTGCACTAGCCTAGGTCTTTAAATATATATATTTATATTTATATATATAAAACGCCTATCACCGTATTGATAAACACTCTTTGGAACCACTCTGACGGCAGGGGTACGAACAGAAGTTGGCCTGTTAGTACCTCAGCACTTCTGTTTCCAACAGAAGTATTCAAGTATCTGCATTTTCATTGTCACTATATGCAATTCCTGATAGATAAGGTTTCTTGTTTTCAGTAGCACTGGGTGAATAAATGTATTTTGACTGTTGGGTGGCTAGGTAATGTAGTAACAGGACTAGATAAGAAGCTAATGCAAAGAGAGGCAAATTCTTAAGCCCTCTTCTTCTTCTGCCTTACCATAATCATTCCTTTCACGTTACTGCAGAGACTGCCATGATGTGTTAGGCAGCATTGCCTATAAGAGAAGGTCTAGGGGGACATTTTGTTGTTTTTGTTTGTTTGTTTGTTTGTTTAATTTATAACACTGGTTTTTATGACTTTGTCCTTTCAGAAGATTCACAGATTTACTGTGTGTTTCAGAGAGCTTGACTTGCAGCTAGTCTCACATGGGGCAAAGGTCATCAAATCAAAATCTCTCCTGGCAATGTCTGTAGACATCCTCAAAACATAAAGCACTCTACAAGCAAATCAGATGTTGATCTTGTTCCATTCAAAGATAGAACACTGAATCAATTTAAAACAAACAAACAAACAAACAACAACAAATCAAACAGAAACATACATACCACATAATGAACTTCAAGCATGGAAGTCCTGTGATTAGCAGAACTGGAAAATATTCAACATTTTGATCTCAAACTCCGTATGAGTAATCAGTAATAAAATTATTCCGTTTCTATGAGGCACAGAAGGAGACATTAAGGTCTAGTGCAAAAGGCTTTGAATTTTTTATCCTTTTTTTTTCCTATTGGGTATGACATTGCCACTTAGAGTGATTTAGCCGATTGGTGTATGGCATTAAATATTTATTTTCTTTTATGTCTTTTTCAGTCCTTAAATTCCTGTAGAACTGTTTAGTGTGGAGAACTGCTAAAACTGATCTGTGCAATAGGTAAGGAATGCTTTACCGTTGGTAGTTGTTTTTTCCTTGATGTTGAACACTGAAATTGAGTTTTAGGTGTACATCTATAATATTAATTCATGCTGAGAATTAGCTGTACCATCTAAATATCATCCCTAGATACTTTGGAGCACAAGAAGAAGAGAAACCAAGGTTTTTCACTTGAGGTTAACTTTGGAAGGTTAAAGTATATAGGGTGTATTAAGATGGCAATGAAATTGCCATGTCTGGGGTGAGGTTTATTATGAGAGTGAATACAGCAGAAGCATCTGCAAGTCTTGGCAGAGTGCAGCAGTAAGCTGGGAAAGACTCAGTTCTGAAACACAGGGGAATAATTGATGCAAATCAAAACTTTGTTTTATCAGGAGAAAACTGCAAAGAATTCTTCACACTGCAGCAATTGCAAGAGGCTTCTTTAGGGAAAAAGTTGCCTGGAAGTCAGGAAAAGTATTTTCAATTCCCACTTCCATTTGGCCAAGCCACCTACAGTCTGATATTCAAGATTTGATGATTAGATAACTTCAGACACAAATATGTCTCCCATTTTACATACTGCATATTTAATTTGCAAGCTTCTCAGGTTTGGAATTATGCCTTGTCATATATTTTTACTCTACCTGGTAAAAGCTTTCTAATTTTGTTTGAAATCTCCAGGCGTTTCTGCAATGAAAACAACCATAATTATCTCCAGTAGGACAAAATCCAAGTGTCAAATTTAAATTGAAATGCTAAAATGGACACAGTGGCAGACATATTCCTATAACTAAGAGTTAATACCTACTTGCATCAGGTTCTATGTAATCGCTAGACTTGAACTAGCCATAATCCATGTAAATCTAGACATACTATTTTTTGGAAGATTTCTCTACCTCTTTAATCCACTGCCCCAGGAGACCTGTTCCTCTGAATGTAGACATCAGGGAAAGAAGAGACACTGAAACATGTAAAGTTGCAAAGTGGAATCAAAACTAAGACAGTAAATGCCTGGAACCGAAAGTTCTGCCTTAAGTTTAGTCTCTTGTACCACCCATGCCTCAGAAAGTGACCTATTGACAGCACAGCTTCGCCCCGTGTGTGAGCTTTCTGGTTCCTTACCGATGTGAGCCTCAGTACCTTGTGGAAGTAACAAAGTACTAGAAATAAAGTAGAGAGCAGAAAAGGGAACAGGAATCTTCTGCTTGTGTCACTGGGTGGATATATGAAAGAGAATTCTTTTTCAGGAACAGGAAGAACAAAAAAAAAAATATACAATTTACATGATCAGCTAAATTAAGAGAATAGCAACTCACCAGCTTTGATCTGATGGTCACAGAAAGTTTCTGAGACATATCAAGAGATTTTTCAGAATAAAACTCAGAGTTCAGAAAATTTCCTCACTTGTATCTACACTGCATGTTGTTATCACTTTTTTTTACTCCTTCCACAGTCTTTGATTACTTTTGTAGATTCCTGTCCTTATCTTCTGATCCTTTCTCCTGATCTCATGAGGAAAAATAAGGCTTCTTTATGGTGTTCTTCCAATAAAAGACACTGAATATTAGTTCAATTACCTGCAACTTATTACCAAAATTCATTTACCATTCACCATTTTTTGTTTCCATTTCTGTCCTTCCACAAGGTTCTGGTTTTGTGTCGTAAATTCAGTGGCTCTAACACAACTTTCAACACACAGTGTCAAGAAACTTAAGTTACTTTTTATTATGATCAATATAACAGCCAAGCCCTGTTATTAGGCATTAGAAATTACATATAGTTATAAATGGTTATAGTTATAAAATTGAAGTATTCTGTAACCAGAGGATATATCAGTTTTCACTGGGGGACCTTTGGAAGATCATTGGAGCACTTTAAAAATTATTTAAGTAATAATATCCAAGGCTGAGAGATAAAAAAAAAAAAAAATAGGAGAAATGCTTTAGGATGGATGCATTGAGAAAATTGCTGCTTAGAGTCCACTAAATTTACTTTGCACAAGTCTGTGGCCAGCTGGTAACAATGGGGGTTCACTACAGTGAGGACAAACAAGACAGATCTGTGAGGATGTAATGTTCTCAACAGGGATATAATAAGACACATGTATTTTCTGAGTGACTTAGATACAAGACCTTAATTGTATTGTAGTTCTGCCTGAGTAATGTAGACAATAGACAGCATTATTACTTTTAATAGAGACTGTGTTTAATTGTATTAAACACAATTATATTGTAGTTCTGCCTGAGCAATGCAGACAATGGAATTCATTATTACATTTAACAGAAAATGTATTTAATTTTCTAGTAAGTAATCTCATTGAAATTGAAATGGGCTACTAAAATATTTTCCAAAAAAAATTACCTTTTTGTGTAATATTTTTGCAAAATAGAGCTGTCCATGTTCAATTACGTTAATTTCCTTTTAAGCCAAACTGCAGGAAAAAGTGATTTGCTTTTAATTTCATGTGTACTTGTTTCACATTAGATCTAAACATTAGCCGTGCTTATGCCCTAGTTATGAGCTTTCTGTATAATAAGAAAAACAGAAGCATCCGTGTACGTATGTAGATATATTTACACAAACTCTTTGTCATCCAGTTCAGTGACTGGCACAAAAAGACCTGTATGACTAGGTTTCTTTCCTAGGGTAAGAAGGCAACAGAAAAAAATAAAGTGCACCACAGTGGAGTCTGAACATGGCCGGATCATATACCTAGATCTAGAAATCTGGAGGATTCAGAAATCTGAGGGGTCTCCCAAGTCCTGTAGATTAGACATTAGCTGCAGAGAGCTGTATATATTCATCATGAAGCAACTTGGCTAATAGGTTGGTTTGAAGAGAGACAGTTTACAAATAACAACTGCTCGTGTGCTCAGAGGGAACTGTGCTCACTGTCGTCTAGGTCTGGTCACAATGTCCACATGAATTAAGATGCTAATTTCTGAATAGAACAAAGGACGCCTCAACCTGCGTTCTTGCAGCTACTGCTGGGCTACAATATTCACCCTGTCTGCGTAAGACAGACAGCCCAGTACTAAAGTAACTCAGGCAAAGAATAGCTAGAAGGTAACATTCCATGACTGCTTTTCCATTTCTTGTCTCAGCAAGAGCTCTGCTAAGCCCTTTCTTTTTCTTTTTGTTTGTTTGTTGTTGTTGGTTTTTTTACTCTCTTCCTACCCATCTCACTTCTCCTCCCACTGCTTCATTTTCTTCTGAGAAAGAGAAAGAAGAGGTAGAGAGAATGCATTTTCATTTTAAAAGTATCAACAAAAGCTGAAATCCCAAAATGTAAATTCCAATCTTTTTTTTTTTTTCATTAGAAAACAAAGGATTTCTTTCAGTAGCTCTCAAAAGGGCACTTTAAAAATGAGTTCAAAACTGAATGTTTGTTATGCTTGGATCAAGAAACTGGATAAGGTTTATTTTGTGGTTTATTTTATTTATATTTGGGTAGGATCAAGGACTTCCTGATGTGGATCAGGGCCTCATTGAGCTGGACATTTTAAGCACAGAATAAAAGGATGATCTGTGCGTCATGGGATTTATTACCACTGTCAAATTATGGCAATAGTAACATGGAACTAGCTTGGAGGAGCAGCTTTTGCTAATTTATGAGCTACAAACTTATTTTTTTAGGAGCTAATGACAACTATCCATTGTGAATCATTACTGCTATTTTTCTTATTGTCATAAGGAACCCTCTGGAGTTGGCATGTTTTTGTTTGTTTGTTTGTTTTTGTTTTTTGTTTGTTTGTTCTGTGGGCAGCAAAGATTAGTACTCAGATTTCTTGGGGGCCAGACAAGCAGGGCATTCCTACTTATAATCACATTTTGATTCTGCTTACATTGCAGTTCTCAGGACTTCATGTGCTGTCAGATTTATTGTTGGGAAACTGATTCAAAATTGATCTTAATAAGAAATTATTATAATTATATATATATAAGTATATGTATATGTATATATAAGCCTAAAGAACTCAGCTTGCTTCTTCCTGTCAGGCAAATTCCAACAAATAACCCATGAAGCAGAAAATTGCTTTTGATGGCACCATGTCTATAACCTAAATTTTATATCTATCTTAAACCTTTGAACAAATGGTCATCTGTAATCCATTTGAACAAAGGTTTATGGCAGTTTCTTTTTGTCATAACATCAGGCTGAGATTTTTGGCCTCTCTGAAATCAGTGGAAATTTTGCAAGTGACTCTGGAAAGAAGGGGAGAAGAGCAGTATCAGTACTATTCCTCCTCAACTAGGCAACTGTGTAAACCCAGTCCTAAAGGAACAGAAAGAATTTCTCCAGTTGGTAAGAAATGATGAACTGGCACATGAAATTTAAGTAGCCACAGCAGACTTAGTAACAGGGCCATCAGAGAACACAGTACAGTTAGTAACACTGGCACACCTAGAAAATCCAGGCATACCAGAAAAAGTCTGTCTCACTTTATGGTAAATGAGTGCCATCTACTTCATGGCACCAGGGAAGCAAAGACAGAGGCAAGAAATCAAATTCTGAAGGAGCCTTCAGACCACCTCTTCTCACATGTGCCCTCATGTACTAGCCTGTATCTCGGGCTCCTTCGTTCTTTCTTGAATGTCTCAAACACTGCAGTTCAGTGCAAAACTGAACCATTGATGGTAACAAGGTGCAGAGCAGAAGACAGCTGCTGGCAATTCCAAGTTATGGGGGAGAGAGAAAAACAGACATCAGGGGCTTGCATGCAGGTTATGGCAGCATGGAAAGAGTCCTGAAGTCAGTGGTATGTTGGAGAAATCCCAGATCTCACTGTCACTCACTAGCACCTGTGGTGGAGCAGTGGACATGCAAAATTCGTGCCTACCACCACCACACCTTCCTACTTGGCAGAAGAATCAGCCCCTTTCTAAATGTCAGATAAATCATTGCTGAAAGCTTCTGCAGCAAGACAGAGTTTCTGAAGCAAATCTAAGCTCCATAAAACAGAGAAACGCATTCAGGGATGATACAGCTCCAGGACAGTTTCAGAGTTAAATAACTCTCATCACATCCAAAGGTACAGAAGATGAGAGAGCAGAACACACTATACCACAGGGCCAGAAAGGAATCCAGGGAGAGGCACATGATTCCTGAGCGCTACATGATATTTCAGTTTCTCTCTTGCTTTAGCAGCACTGTTATGAACAACAGAGTATTCTAGGATTTCTCTCTACAGCATGCAGTCAGAGTGCAGTAAAAAGGTTTCAGAACAGTTTCTTATAACAGAAATAGTTTTCCCTGTTGTCCCTGGCTGTAATTTTGCCCTCTCTATACGCTTTCTGCTACTGCAGCATTTTAGTGCTGCAGTTGCATTAACATAGTTTGTGAGGCGCTTCAGGACCATTCAGCTTGAGAAGCGCTATATTAATGTAAAATATTCTTCAATAAGTAAGTTAAACAGTAAACACTGTATTGATTCAATGCCTCACAAGGTCTTATAAGAATTAATTCAGATAGTCTTGGATGTGAGCCCTTGTTGCATGGGCTGAAAACTGGCTGAAGGCTTGTAAACAAATTGTAAAGATTAATGGCACTGCATCTTGCTAGGAGCCTTCTCAAACATATTTTCTGGATGCTTTGAAACATTAAGTATTTATGCTTACAACACTCTGGAAGTGGGGAGTTACTGGGGGAGTTCTCCCAGTTTTGTCGGGGGGAAAGGGAAGCCTGGAGAGTCTCTGCAATGCACCAGATGGGATTTTGGTGAGAATTCAAACCCAATCTAATATCCTAGCTTCAAGACCATCCTCTCAGACAAATCTTCACCATGTGTCTTTGGAGATACTGATACTAAACATGCTTCTACAAATTCTGTATCTGTTTTGAACTAGCATATTTCTCAAGGTTTAATAATATTTAAAAATTAATGGTTGTTTCCCTCTATATTTCTATCACTTTCTCTGTTCTTTTTAGTCATATAACATTTAATATCAAGACATAAAGTACTCCCTATAAAGATTATTTTTGATACTGATATTTGAAAATATTTAGAAAGCATCAGAATAGCAGTATCTATTGCTGACAGTATCCTCTCTCTGATAATGACCAGAAGAAGCTTACGGGAAAAAAAAATGTAAAGGAGGCAAGTATATACCTTCCCAGTCCATAGTATATAGACCAAAGATTAAGTCAGTGATTAAAGCCACATTTTAGTTTAATAGCTTACAGTGCACCTACTCTCCACTAGTTTTTCCAGTCATTTCTTGAAATATTGTCATGATTTTGTTCTCTTTATTTTATGACAGGGAGTTCAACAGCTTAATTACACACTGAACAAAAAATTGCTTTCTTTTATTTTAAGTTTGTTAGACAATTTCACTTAGCAATCTGTGTTTCTTGTGTTATGAAAATCAGTGCATAATCATGCTTTATTCACCTCCTCCTAGCCATTTGTCATTGCATGTTTTTCACATACTCTCCCAGTCTCTTTTTATGACTGTGCTCTTCGAGAGACCAACAGACTTTTGGACAAAAGCATCATGAAAAGCTTCTTGGAAATCAAAAAGCACTTTATCAAAGACTGACACATGACCAAAGATAGCATCTGGATTCGTGAAACATAGAATAATGGTGTGGTGTTTTTTTAGAAAAAAAGCTTTATTGATTGATCCTGAGAATGTTATATTTAATAACTATATTATATTTATTCTTTATCATAGCTTCAGTCAATTTGCTTGATAAGAAAATCAGACTTATTTGTTCATAGATTTCACAGCTTGCTTCCTCCCACTCCCTACACATCTCCCAGGGTCCTTTTGAAAATGGGTGTTAGGCTTGCCACCTGCTCCTTCTCAGGTATAAAGACTAATTTATCAATAGTTCACCCAGAGCAGTTAGTTCAGTATCAAATTTAAAAATACTTGGATTAATACCATTGCTTACCCATGGTTTTTGTTATTATACATCTTATTGATCTGTTCTAAAACTTCTGCTGACCTTTCACTTTGAGACAGTTCCTCAGATGAGTACCCTGTAAGTAAAGGTTTCAGTGCAATGACCTCTCTAAGCTCCCGTGTGGATAACACTAATGTAAGCAGTTCTTTTAGCCTTTCTACTACGGCCACAGCATCCTCCAGTGCCTCCGCCAAAGCTCAGCTCTCTGTCAGCTGTACAGAATTGGGAAGGATGCTTGGTTTTCATGTGCTTCAGAGAGATTTTATTATCAATTTTCATGCCTTTAGCGACTTGCTTCTCAGAATAAGTTTTGACATGAGCTTATTATGTTTTTACATTTCACTTATCACATTTTTTATGCATTTTCTGTTCTGCACCTTTGGATATGACTTCTGTGTTTTGAAGGATGTCTTTTTTACTTATAATTGCCTTCTTCCCTCTGTTTAACCATAATCTTTCTTTTTGGTCATTTGGATTATTTTTTGATAGGGATAAACATTTACTTTGAGGATGTAATATGGTGTCTTTAAATGCTCTTAAAGGCATTTTACACTTTAATTACTTGCCTTCATCCTTTAAAATAGTTTCCCGGTTACCACGTTGTTCCTGTTTTGAAGTTTAATTTTACTGTAGTAATTTTTTTCACTTCTATAAAGTTGACGAATTTGAATACATAGTGGTTACTGGTTTTCTTTTTGAAGATTGTTGCTTCAAGGAGCAGTCATCAGTGTTTTCTAAAACTGTACTTTTTGCATAGTGCCTTACCTTGACACTTAGCTAACATTCATGGGGAAAAAAGTAAGGTCTCATTACAGCTGTGTTTTCAGCCCTTGAAGGCTCTTTTTATCACTCACAGTATTGTGCAGCCATTACTACCATCTTGATGAAGTAGTCAAGACACATAATATTCTCCCCACTTAAACATGAAATTTTAATGTGAAAAATTTCTGTGATGTAAATTTAGAGATTTTATTTTTTAAAGTTAATTTATATTATGTACAGTAATCATTCAGACTTTTTGTCTTTATGCTTTCCTCAACATAAAGCACCAGGCTCCAATTTCCTCCTTTATTTTATAGTGTGCCACTAATTACCCTTCCACCAAGTACCTGAAATGAATGTTACATCAACTGTCTCAATCATAGCTGCAGTTTTTCCCCATAACCTCTCTGTTGCTTCTCCCAGTGCTGCTGTTACCCACATGAACATTCACCAATATCTCCACAGAAATACTCCCTAGGAAATTGTCCAGATGGCTCATGAAATTTGCCACTTCTGCACCTGGCAGAAAAATTATCATGCATAATGTACTTACATGTTGTTGTTTTTTATCGTTGTTTTTTGTTTGGTTTTGGTTTTGTTTCGAATAAAACGTAGTTTTTAAGATAAATCAGGAAATAAAGCTTTTTTTTTTTTTTTTGTTAGATCCTCTTGTTAAGGAGAGTGTTTATGTATTATTTCCTAAGGGAGACAGAACAAGAGACAGAAGGGAGACAGAACAGATTTGCAAAGCTAATTAATTATCCTCGTACAAGTATTTATTTAGAGCTGTTGTCTAGCAATATGTTTATAACTGTTGATAATCGTTAGGCTCTTAATGTGTGATCACTTTATACCAAGCTTGTGTGCCTGTGGTTTCTTTGCATTTGACCTTATTCATGTGTCCAGTCTCCTGTCTTTGACCTGATACTCACATTGCACATTGTCTTTGGGACAGAGGAGAAAGACCTTTTTACTTATATTTCCGGAGTTGCTCCTGAACTATGGTCATAGTCCACAGTTACCACTTCTACATAGGCTACACCTTCATCCTGCATGTGCCAGACAGACAGCCCCTCGTTATAACACAACCAGTGTATATCTAGTGATGTACACTGGTGTATATCTGGTGATATCCTATCGCATGATTTTACAGACGCACACACGCGTACACAGAATCCACCTGTATGAACAAACTTAGTGCAGGACAAATGCCAATAACATCATTCATGTACAGAAGTACTGAACTTGCATAGTGCAATGCCAAGTCTGAAGTAGGGACAGCTTTAAAAGTTTAATTAGTGTAAAGCAGACACAGAGACTAATCAATAAAGTATTTACAGTTTCATCTTATATGCAGCCTTCTAACACCTTCAAAATGAAAGATATAACACTTACCTAGAAGTTAATATATTGTTCAGATTATTACAATTATGGGGTTTAGTGTTTTTAGATACCATAATTTGGTCTTTTTTTTATGTAGCTGAATGAATAATTTAACAAGTGATTTAGAACTAACACTGAGAAGAGTGTTAGTGGTTGCATTGGCATTGACAGATCTTCTCAGATCACAACCAGAGGCAAATGCTGTCATAAACAGTTATTTTACAGAGATTATAGGAGTATACAAACCATTCAGCTAGACCTGTAACATTAGTAAACCCTCTTTCACCAGCAGAAGCAAATACACCTGCCGTCTTGCATATGAAGAGTGGAATAAGGAGTTCCAGTCCAAGATCATACAAAATTCCACTTCATCTGATTTCTTCCATTCAGTTCTATGCAGCCTTGGCTTGTGTCTTCCCTACTTCATTTTCTGTTCCTGCAGTCCTTGCATCCACATAGCATTTTAGCAATCCCTTTGCTTCCTTTGTGCTACTTTTTCTTTCTAAATAAATAAATATATAGATAAATAAATAAATAAAAATAAAAACAAGATACAAATTTCCTTTTCCTTTGAGCCAGTTGCTCTGAGAAAGAGGAATTCCCAGAGATTACAGAGCTTTGCTCCATCTGATGGCATACAGAGGATTAGAGAAGGTGTCTAATGTCTGAAGATACTTATTACCTTACGAAAACCTATTAATTCTATTGAAAAGGTGTTGGAAAAGTGGTAGGAAACTCAGTTTTAGAGAAGGATCGTTCACACCATGCCAGTAAGAAAATGAGTCCATATTGACCCAGCATGCTCTGGAGATAATTTCATATGACATCAGGAAAAATTACCTGTTGCGGCTATGTTGAGGCCCCTCTTTCCATTTCTGTTAGCTTATCTTCTGGAGTACATGCAGTAAGGCTATATGCAGATAAAGGTGGTTTGGGATGTTTGTTGTGCAAAGTAAAGATACAACTGTAGGACTTAAAAACAAAAACAGGCCAGGGAACAATAATGGAGAGGATAATATTGCAGACATATAGGGTCTGGGCCATTCCCTCATTCATCTTCAGTTTGATGGAAGAAGGTCTGCAGTAAGTGAAGGATGGGCCTGCTGTAATGAAGCTGTCGGCAGTAACGAAAGTTGTTTGTGCATGGCCTACCACACTAAATTACTAGCGACTGCCTAACCCGGAGCTCTCATCAATCGTCCCACACACACCTGCTGGGCAGGGCAATGTGGACCATGGGGTAAGATATCATTATTCTCTCAGAGATGTCTCTGCTGTTCTTCATCATCTTGCATCCCTCCTCTACATGAGTTATCATTGATCAAGTCCTGTTACTTTTTTCAGGTACAAAGCCATGGTACATACAGTAACACCATTACTCTTCCTTACAGTCATCCACCTCTGAATTATTTCTTGCCCTTCCAAATGAGTTATTGTCCAACAAGCATCTAAGCTCTTTCTTTTTTCCACTTGTGCCCCGAATATCAATATTTGAAAATAAAAAGGAATACACTACTTAAATCTGTGCTTCCCAGAGTTAAATTATGCACTATATCTTCTCTAAAACAGGTGAATGGATCACTTCCAATTAACCTTCCTTAGTTGAGTTTCATGTACATTTTTTTTGCAGAGCAGGCCTTAAACAAGAAACAAATCCAAATGTTACCTGTCTGAATGCAAGGCCAATCCTCCATGTCAAAAAGTAAGATTGGTCACATGTGTAACAGCAATTAAATTTCAGCCACATATCCCTTGACGGTAAACATCAGGAAAAGTCACTCACAGAGAGAAGCATTTGTTCAAAATTAATTCTCTCGAATTAATTTTTCTGTATGAGAGAGAAGGATAGTAAGTTGTTTACATAATCAGCACACTAATTACATTCTTTCTCATGAACTTGTCACACCTTGACATTTATTTTACATCACTTCCACTGTATCGGTCTCAGGATTAAACTAACACTGAAATGATTACACCTGAATCTGTCTCTCCTGGGTTAACCTAGTCCCAGGAACTGTCTGTTCTATAAATGAGCTGCACAGCATCATGAGAGGTTTCACATTTCCAGTGAAATGAGCTGTTTGCTAAGAAAACTTAGCAAACTCATTTTAGCCATATATATAAAGACCAGACACTTGGTATTGCCTTCAAATCTGTCCTGCAATCTGTGCTCCCATCTCCAGGCTCTATACAGACACTACACCCTGCTGATGAGACATGAAAAGTTCTGGGATAAAACAATAGTGAATGGATCCTATGTCTGCATGATCCTTTTTTGTGACTTATGTATATTTTCCACAGTTTTCTGCATTTGTTTGTCTTCAGAGCTGCATTCAGTGGATAGCCCACATTTGTCAAAACTTAGGAACATCACTCTAAGTTTTGTTGCAAAGCTGCACTTTCTGGTTGTGACGGAGATCTGAAGTGAACATGCCAAAGACATCCTGAAAAGCTGCCTTTTGACAGGTATCAGAACTGGTCAGAAGAGGAGCAAGGTCATTTTTGTTGCTCGTCTTAAAACTGCCCATAGGTCATTGGCTTTCCTAAGATACCAGGCAGAGCATGATGTTCCCAGATCTATTCTAAGAAAAAATTGCATCATATTTCTGTATGTCATATCTGTAAAATAAGCATTGTCTTCATATATAAATGTGATTCACTCACATTCCATTTTGGGGAGCAAGACAATAAATTTTTTCAATATCCATCACTTCTTACTTGCAGCATTGTTAGCTCTGTTTTTGAAATGGCTTGATTACCAACACGAAATGTGCTTTGAGAGTCCAACAGTAAAAGTTTCTAACATCTTTAAAAAACTAATCCTTTCATTTGCAAATGTAAACCTGACTCTATCATGAATATTGGGATGAAAATGTGTTAGGAGTAAGGAATGTGGGTACTTAAAAGAATAAACCAGTCTTTTGTCTCTTAATATCCTTAACTATATATCCTCCTAGATTTATATTCAGTTAGTAAGTCCTTAGATGTAACTTCCACTTTGCTAGTTAGGAGCTGGGCTGGACACTGGAAAGTGGTAAAAAGAAAGTGGAAAGGTAACAGGAAAAAAAAATTGGAAAAGAAAGACCTTGAGTTTTGCTTTAATTATGCTTATTTAGTGGATAAAATATGCTCTGTGAGCTGTGTTAGAATCTCTATGAGGGATTATATTATAATGTAGGCTCATGAAAATGGAATTATGGTATGCACAATTTGAAGAATTTTATCAAAGTTTCAAGGGCAAGCACAAACAGTTAGGAAATGACAGAACGAAAGGAGTGCCTGCAAATTTAGTTTGGCCTCTGGTATGTGTGCATTATGATATAGCCCTTAATCCCATGCTCACATGTTGTAGTTTACAGAGAACCGTTGTCTCATTCAGTGTGCAAAATTGACAAGGGAGCACTTAATAAACAGCTCTTCATTTTTTTATTTTCTTCTTATTCTTCAGTATGAGATCTTAGTATTTTTTACTGCATTGCATGCCGACTTTGCTCTGAATACACAACAATTCATTTCATCATGGACTTTTCTGTGTTGTCCATGATTATTATCTAAATGCTTCACAAGCATTAATCAATTATTCTTCTCAATACTCATGTGAGGTGAAGGCTGACACTATCCTCTTTTTTGTAGACATAGAACAGAGAAGTTAAATTCAAACATAGCCACTAACATCAGGCATGCTATCTGAGATGTGTAGCACCTGAGTTTTCAGTGTATTTAGCAATTGATCTCATTCTGTATGCTGAGAGCACATCTCCAATTGACTTCAGCTGCAGTTGTGAGAATTTTACACTCCTGCCAATCAGGAAAAAGAGTCTCATGCTGGGCACCATGGGAACAAGGAACAAACTGTTAATGATCCCATCTGAAAATGCTTGGGTTTGAAGTCACTTGCTAAGCAACACATCAGAATTCAACAAAAAAAGATGAGGTAAAACCTAATTCCTGAGTTCAGCATGTGACTGCCTTAACTGTGAGACTTTCCTTTCTCTTACAATTCCTGCCTCAGAATCCAAGCAACTTCTAAAAAAGCACAACAAATGAAGAAACAATCCTATGCAATGTCTTGTACTACACAACATGCCTTTCCCACTCCTTATTCTTCAAAAATGCAGATATGTTTTACCTCAGGTCGTGGTTTAAAAGGCAGACATCTGGAAGTCAGCTTAAGACAAGCCCAGAATCTTTTGTCCTGATATAGGCTTGTTAGGAAATCATTGCTTTGAAGCAAAGAGATAGATATCATCATGGGCTATAAAAGCTGACTGGAGTCTCTTATTTAATGAGCAGTTAAAGGTAGGGTTAGTCTTCTGTCCTTTGTGCACCTGTGACCTCAAAAACACTTTCTTGTATGGTATAACAGATGGAAATAAGTGAAGAGTCTTTATGAAGCAATATCAACACTTTTATCATAGAATCAAAGAATAATTTAGGTTGGAAAGGATCTCTTCAAGTTATGCTCCCCCTGAAAATACACAGCCTATTTTTCTAAAACATTATACATCAACCCTTGCCATTTTAAGAATGTCCTTAAACACTTAACATTTAGAATCTTGCTACTAATCATTTCTGATTCATTTAGGGCACATCCTCTGGCATGCCCATTACTGAACGAATGGGCCATATTATCATCCTGTTCTCTGTCTAAATATTCTAGATATCTAGATTATCTAAAGACTGTCCCAAATAAAGAGCCTGCACCTACAGTCTTATTGCTCAACCCAGAGGACTGCTAAAACTCCAGGCTTGGATTGAATTAGCAGTAAATAATATGGGCATCTTTGATAAGGCTCTTGATGATGTTAAATATGGCTAAATATAAAATATAGCATAAAATTAGAACAACTCAATACAGCTAACATGACGGGGGGGCAGGAGGAGGGCTCATTACTATTCGTACAAGTCTAATCAAGAACAATCACTGAGCAAAACAGCCTTATAGCACATTTGCCAAGTGACCATTTTTAATGTCACTTAGTAGATTAAGACCAAAGTGAAGCCTGCTCAGTTTTGGAAGGAAGGATATGAGCAATTTCTAACACTACATTGATTGCAATTCTTTTCTACAGTGCAATGCGTAGTCAGGGTCAGCATCTGAATTATTATAAACAATATACAAGATAAATTCATATATTTCTTTATTAATCTTGATAATAGTAATACTGTTCTGTAATCCTTGATGAGGAAAGGAACAGGGTGAACGTTGCAAACACTCCCTGGAAGAGCTAAGAGGTAGAGCAGGCTAATGAAACACGGCAGAGACTGAATGATCCTGCCAATAAAATTACCCAATTTGTCTCCAGTACTTTAAAACCGTGTTTTCCTTTAATTTCTCTCTTGCTCTCTATTCTCCAATTTTACTATACTCCATCTACTATTTACATAGAAAATTCCATTACAAAGGCCACTGTCCAAGACAGATGCTTCGGCAAAAATAAATAAATAAATAAAAACTTTTATTTGAGTGACAGAATGAGGTAATTTCTAGCCTAAATATTCACACAAATAAAAAGATTATATAGGTATTTAATGATCATACTACAGAAACAAAGGTCTTGCAGT
Source organism: Anser anser (assembly GCF_964211835.1). Lineage (NCBI taxonomy): Eukaryota > Metazoa > Chordata > Aves > Anseriformes > Anatidae > Anser > Anser anser. The sequence continues at coordinate 14,936,134 of NC_139725.1, read as the reverse complement.
GCTATGAATTACCTTGGCTTTCCCTTACGCTTTTTTTCACTCCATTTGTCCTCTCCCTTTCACTGTAGGGTGTTTTCCCCAAATATTTTCTCATATATCGTTTTGCTTTCCTGGTCTTCCCGTTTATTCTTCCTTCTCCAGTTCTTTTCTCATCTCCATGTTTCTTTGCTTTCTTTCTATCCTCTCTTCTTTTAAACCTTGTTTTTCACCCTGTCCTTGCTCTGTGCTCTATTCTTCCCTCTTCATTCAGTCTCTCAAGCCCATATCCCTTTCTCTTTTTCAGTGTAACCTTCTTTCTAGACTTATATTGCATTCTTTCCCTTGAAGTTTTCCTTGTCTTTCTTCTCTGTGTCCCTGCTGACCAGTGGCCAGAGAAATGGTAAATATCCAGATCATCACTACACCTTCCTCTCCCAAGTAATCCAGATTGTGTTCATAAATATAATTTGCATTTCAAAAAGAAGTGAAACACCTCAAGTATCTCAAGGGCCATGAGGGCTAGAAATAGTTCATGTAGGATACTACACGTCCTGTAGGTAGTACATTAAGAGGCAGTGCTCATGCAAAACAACCGTCAGTTCAGAAAGAAGGCCTACAAAAATGAGAAGAAAGGGAATATTGTCAGTGTTTTAGAGATTTCAGATGTGAGCAAGTTGAAAATTATTTCTGGTAGTCTAAGGGGAAAAAAATAAAACAGATCTTGATTGAACTCAGATGTCCTACTCCTGATCCAATACCTTTGGTGTAAGGCCATATCTGCCAGTCTACTTTTTGTTCTGTGAACCTCTCCTTCAGTCTAGATGACTGACTCGGACTGTTACAAGGAGGAGCAGGGTCTGTCTGTCTTTCTGTTCTTGCATGTGGTCTTTAAAGCGAGGTCTAAGTCTCTATGAAGAGATCTGCATATAGCCCAAAGAAATAATGTGTTACTCCTGTATTTGAATTTCAGTTGAATCCTAAAAGCAATGAGAATAAAAGAAGTGGCATGTGTAGTTCATGATTAAGATTTTGCAGCTAACCAAGGTAACCTCAACAAAGCTCAGAGAGGGAGTTCTCTCTGTGGGAATGCCTGACCTTTCAGGTCAAACCTTTTCTTCTAGTCCTTCCCTTCATGGCAGATGAATACAAACTTCAGTGCAGAGACCCAAGTAACTGCTGGCTAGAGAGAATGGCAATTTGTGATGAGGGATGAAAGACTCTTCTCCTGCGCTCACATAGAAACGGTGCATTTTTCTTCTCTCTCTCATCAAATGGCAACAAAGCTGCTTCTGTAGCCTCCAATTATTCACCACAACTTCATTGCAACAAAGATAAAATGAATCAAATATACATACCTCTGTGCCTGAGACCTAATAATTAATCACCTCTAACCCACTTAGCAGCCCACCCCCAGTCAGCTTGTAATGGCCATTATTTAATGATACAATTGCAACATCAATACAAATTGAACTTTCAATTGCTACTCAAGTACAACTTAATGAACGGGGGAGAGTTAATCATTTCAAAAAGAAAAAGAAAAAAAGAAAAAAAAAAAAAAGAACATTTCTTTTTATCATAGTTCTGTATTAGCAGAAAAAGAACAAGCTTAGCCACAGACTGTAAGCCTCCCTTCTCAAGCAGCTGTGCCCATTCAGACAGAATGTCCACTTCTTTGCTTTGGGGGCAAACGGCCAGAACTTTCCTTATTTGATGTAATTCTGCCCTGCAGTATTCCTATGCTGTCTGTATCATGGGTTTAAATTTCTACAAGTGATCCTAGCTGCAGGAACAGCTGTTGTTCTGTGAGACACTTGACTGTTTAGTCTGCGTTCAGATATTCTGTGCAGTGTCAGTTGCAGAGGTATGACATGCTACTAACCTCAGCTGGTTTGGTACCACGTTTCTGTAGAATGTTGCCCACCCCACAGCAGGGCCAGCAGAAGGGAAGGAGCTTTTTCGGTGAGTGATCCTCATCTACTGCAGTGCAAGGAAATCATTTTAGCAGAAAGCACCAGCGAAGGCTATCTAAACTGAGCCAGCTGACTTCGCACTGGAACAGAAGAATAACAATAAGCATTTGGGAGTCTGTAACAGCTTGCATTATGCACTGATCTATGCAGATCTGATGATTGCAAAGGGAAGAGATGTATGCTGACTTCTTGTTTTCCGTTTTTGGTTTCATTGTCCCCACAACTAAAATGAGGGATTGTTCAGAGTGAAAGTACCCACGTGCTTTCCATGCATACGAAACATAACACATGGATGACCTGGAATTTGTGCATATACAGACTGTGGTCTGTACTTTTAAATCACTTTGTAAAGTTTGTTGAATGCATCATGATCTTGAATAAAAAGCCAGTTAGCCTTCTGTATTTTTGAAATGCTTTTGTGAGCACTTTGCTACATCCCCAGGCAATAAAGCTACTTCTAAAAGACAGTAGCAACCCTGACAGGTTTCTGTGATGTCAGCCTGCCTTCTATGAGAATGCAGACTAATGTACAGACTGCGTTGAACTGGTCAGTACCTCCCGCAGTCAGCCCCAAGACAGTGTTGAACAATTAGGAAACAGGAAAACAAAGTTAACAGCTGTATCTTGTTTTCTCTTATTCCCTTGCCTGCCATTCCCTAACACAATTTAGGCTGCAAAAACTCTTCTCTGAAATCACATAGTGAAAGGTTTTGATAAGCTATCACTGTGTTAGACATCTCTCCAAGGAGGATCTGAGGAAAATGCACAGAGACAAGGCCCTGCATTCATGCATATGAATTCAGTAATGTATCAAGTTGCCTTTCTCCTAGGATGTGAAAATTCAAGCAATGCAGACATGGATGATGTGACTGGAGCTCACAAAATGTAGCTGTGCTCCCAAACCCTTGGCAGCCTTCCTTTTCTAATTGGCGTATGCGATTACTTTTGGGACAGAGTGGGTGGGTTTTTTCCTCTCAGCTTTCTTCATCAAACTTGAAGTACTGACTGCTGGAGACTGCTGTTGAAAGATGTCACTACTGTGATAAAGTCTTCCTGTTGTTAATTTCAGCATTAACAAATTATGTCTGCATGTTGAAAGATACATAATTCAAAGGAAGACACATTTTTTGTCTAGCAATAGTAAAGGGCAATAGTAGATGCAAGGCACAAATTTAATTAAGATTTTACAGTCTCTACTGTGCTCATCAGAAGGGAGAGGATGTGACTGAGAAATCTGTTGTCTGGCCCCTTGTAAAGGCAATCCAACCAAATCACTTACATATTTTTCAAGTGCACTGTCTGCAGAGTTAAGATTTTACACCTGATTTTCCTAAGCAGTTGCACATCTGCAACTGTCCATGAAATCAGTGTCTGGAATGTCTGAAAAAAGGCACCCAGAATTAGAGGATTTTTAAAAAATAAAGAATAAAATAAAAACAGAAAGTGACTTCATTTCCTTGTGGGATGGGAAAGGAAAGTGAGCATAATGATACAAATAACTCTCATTTTATCCTAAAATGAACAGCTTACATTTTAATCAGAGAACCATGAGCATTTCAGATGACATATAATAGAGAAATTAATAATACTGTTCAGGGCCCACTTTCCTACATTGTCATTGTATTAACAAATTCACCTTAGGCACAGAGGTCCTTTTTCCCCTGGTATTTTCATAGTGGGTCACATGCAATGCTTTGTCACTGGATAATTCACAAATTATGGTATGAAACAAATGAAACAGGCCAGTCTATGAAGGCCAGTTATTTCCTGTATCAAACATAAATCATTCTACTTGGCATTCACCACACACAGAGTTGTGTTTCTGGATCCAAAGCCTCCTGAGATGCAGGTTCATAGTGTAGGTCGTTCGTTGTTTTGTTTTGTTTTGTAGCTTGAAAACCTTGTTCAGAAGGCTTCATCAATGGAAGAGCAGATATTTAGGGGTAGTGCTATCTAAAATATTAAGTAAACTATTAATTCTCTGTAACTGTATGCAACTAAAAATGTCTGTGACTTTTGTTTCAGTTATGTCTATCCTAGAAATTAGCATTGAGGAAAACACACAAAAATAATAGGACAGGAAAATATTGTATCTTGCATCTGGCCCCACATACCATTGTGATGGTTTATGAAGCCATGTATGAACCTCTGTAGATCATTTCCCAGGCAGAAAATTTACCTCAAGCAGAACAGGGATTAAGCTGCCTCCTCTGTAATTCTGCAGGAGAATCAGGATCAAGGGTGGGAGTAGTTGGCTTCGCGTGCAGAAGTGCAATAGAGACTGTAACTGTATTGCAGCTACAGTGCCCTTCCCTACAGATTACACCTGAAGTCATGTCCAGTCTTCCCTAAATGGGGCCTCCAACAAGCCCACGTCACTCTGAGCAAGAATAGAGATATAAACCAACCTGGCCGAAGTCCAACATACATAGCAACGTTTTGTTTTGTAAACTGCACTGGATTTTCAGTGGTTTTCGTCATTACTTGTTTTAAGTGGTTGTGTATAGCTGAGTGGTGTTGAAGTGGCTGTCACATTCAGCACTAGAAGTGGTATCTTAGTTGTGCAAAAAAAAAGCAATTTCACTGAGCTAAGTAATAAAGTGCCAAAACCACCCAAGGGCTTCAATGGAATCAGCATAAAACCTGTGTGAAACTGAAAAGCAGAGGGTAATTTCTGAAGGCAGAGCAATTATCAGAGATCGGATTCTGTCAAGGGCATAGGAGCAAAACAACTTGACTTGTATGGGAAATTTGCAAGTTTGCCTTTAATAACCATAAAAGGTTAGGACATTTGTTCTATATTTCTGGAAATATGGGAACTCTGGCAGAGCAGCAGCTGTTTGGTGCCACATCAACTGGTTAAGATAAATAATCAGAGTGATTCCTTTGATACAAAGGCATTGAAAAGATGGAGAGAAACCATGCACACAAAATCGTTTATGTAAATTGCCTCTGGTGATGCTTCAAAATACAGCTTAGGTAGATTAATCATTGTTAAAAGAAATAGCCAGCAGAATAAAGTTGCTGTGATGCCTCTAGGCTTCTCTTCAAGGAAAGAATATTTTGGCCCTTGGCCATGTCTCTTGATTCATCTGTGAAGTTACAGGATCAACTATTATTAAGCACTGTTATAAGATGAAAAGCTCAGTTCAGAAGCTGGGAGCTTGGATCTGGCAAGAGGAAGAGTGGCAGGTTGCTGTATTTCTGGAACCAGTTTTCAGCAGCATCTGGAGTAGGTCATTAAATTTATCCCATGTGGACAGCTGTTTGCATCAACCTAATAGTGATGACTGTATCCCTGTGGTTTTGTACACCTGATTGAAATATGTTTCCATTAAGTATTATGTGATAGTGATGATGACTTAATATTCATGTGATAAGACTACTGGAAGATGTCATCCTTTACCCTGCTCCTCTTGGAGCCATATGTTTTATGTATCATTATGATTAATCAATATGTACAAAGCAGCAGCTCTGACATGACTATAATTAAAACAAAAATATGGGCCAGATTCTTATTTGGCATAAGTGGATGTAGCTCTGCTGACTTCAGAAAAGTCACCCCCTGTTCTTGCCAGAGCAACATCCAAAACTCACAGTGAGATTCACTTATAAAGCCAGAAGAGGGTAAATCAGCCCTCATATGTCTCAGTCCAGAGCTCACCAGTGAAATATCAAGAAAACCCTTATGTATGGCATCCCTGGACTGTGTTATATGCTCAGCGAGGTGGCATTAAAGATGATCTGCCATCGGCTAAGAAAAGCATATTTGTTACCCAGTTACTTCTTACCTTGTCACTTGTATTATTTCTGGCCATTTTTTTCAATAATGTTCGATGGAAACAAATATCTCCAAATTAAAGTCATACCATGTTATAACTATGTTACCACTGTAGATAATAACTCCTGTGCATAAACATTGATTTTTTTTGCTAAAAGGAAAGGTAACTTGGGCCACAGGGAAAATACTGTAGAGCTTTTCATCTCATGGTTAGGTTAATTGTTCAGCACTAAGGTATGCCAGTTCTTGCCATCTGATAAATGATTCATAGTCTGCAGAAAATCAACTGGTGATCTCATTCCATTTCTATAAACCTAGAGATTGCATCAGAAAAAATGGCATTAAGTGGGTTTCTAACAGGTAGCTTTGAAAGAAATTAGAGTTGTTGCAGAGGTTAAACTCTTGTGTCACCCTGAGGTCAAGATGGGTTAAATTGGTCATGGCCTGATTTGGAGCAAGTCTGCAGTGTTATATGTATTTATGGTCAGCAAGAAAACCAGCTGGAGACAAGCCAGATGACAATGGTTAAAGCAATTGGTAGGGATGTTAATTTTTTTGTTCCCACCTCTTATGAGAGTGGGAAGAACTTTTATAAAGTACAAATTATTCCGGATATGGATAAAATCTCTAAATGGTTAATCAAAACCTAAAATCTGGGAATACTGAATTAAGATTGCAACCTAAGACATAGTCTCTCTGCGCTTCATGATATATATAGCATGAACTAAACTGTGATATCTTGTTCAGTTCACGGACAGTAAAACACCTCCACATGTGCACCCTCAAGTAGTGTGAGCTGACCTTAAAGCCAGTAAAGCAATTCCAGCCAAATCTGCCAACTCTTAGTTCGAGGTCCTTTGACTTGGGTTTGTTGTAGACTGTTTTATCAACGGAATGGGCTACATTTGCAGAAAATTTGTTCAATTCCTTTTCAAATCATTTGTTGGTATTACCCAACTTTTAGCTTTGTCCAGTTTTATGATTTAGTTCTGCATTAAGGTCATAACAGTGAACTTATGCCATGGTAAGCTCAATTTCATGAGTCTGGTTATTCCTTAAAATGAAAGTCACCGCAGAAGGAAAGGAAGAGTGGGTGAGGGCAGAATCTCGCTCTTCATAACAGTGTTACAAAGATGTTATTTCTCATTATTATTTTCTCTATGCAACACTTCCAAATGCAAGCAGTACTTCTTGATGACAGTACTGTGAAGAGATTCAAGATGGCAGCTGGAAACAGAAATCTCTGTGTCATGCACTCTCAAACAAATTTGCGTTAGCTTTTTATTTTTCACATCTTTTCTTTGATGTAAAGTGAAATTGTTTAGACTGAGGGTACCAGTTGCTTTTTGTGCGTGGAAAACAGAGCCTGGGAAGTGCAGAGCAGGTCTTGCCAAGAAGGTTCAATTTTTAAAAATGGTTCTAGAGGAGCTTGTACAGGTATAAAAATGTCTCTGCTGTAAAATTGTTAGGCTATGTGCTGTATCGTGACTGCAAAATGTTGAAGCTGTTCATATGCTGCCCGCTGCCTTTATGTGGGAACATTTGGAAGGCCATTTCACAGTTTCTCTGGATTCATTGTTTATCCTTGAGTGGACTTGATTGGGGGAAATTGGCTGAGTGTAAAATCTGGCCATCCCTGACCTGTTATGGAAGCATGTCTTATTCTGCTCTAAAAGGAAATCCTAATTAAACAAGAGCTGTTACAGAATCACAGTTCATACAGCCTACAAGTGGGGGCAAAAAATAATAAGAAATCCTGCTCAGTGGTCTGTGAGAAGGCTGATTCAAAACAAATTGTAAAGAGCCATGGGGTCTCATTCTCGTGTCTGCTTATACAAGTTTTGCATTGTTCTTATTGCACCTTATTAACACTATACTGGTGCAAACAATTAAGAATCAGGTCTACTTCACTTCGAGATGCCCTAGCAAAGGAAATGTTGTACCTATGGTCATATATTGCAAGATGGAGAGGGAGGAAGGGAGGCATGGAGAAGTGATATTTAACTTTTACGGTTTAGCTGTGAGAGGGTACTAGTACCTAAATATCTGTATGTGTGCCCACACAAACATATGTGTGCACAGTAAATTGCAAACAGAAACATAAACAGCTTCAGAAGACAGCACCTAGGGCAGGGGAGCATCTCTCCTCTAATTAGCTGCGATGCTGCTCAGTTACAGGCTTTCTCTGCAGGCACTGGGTCAGCCAAGGCTGGAGCAAAGGGAAGGCTCTTACCTCCAGCAGGGGAAGGAGAGGACCTCCCTTTTGCTCCTGTCTCCCTGTGTGCAGGCACCAGGGAGGATAGGGGAACCCCATGGGCCATGCTCTCAGGGCAGGAGGAAGCAGAAGGAAAAGGTAGTATGCCAGAGAGGGAAGAGGGAGAGAGCAGGATAAAGGGGAAAGAGAGGTGGACCTTGAGAAGGACACAGCAGCATTTACATTTCTTTAAAAATCGTTGGGGATACATGTGATCAGGGAGAGAAAGAGACAGGTAGCAGGCTGATTTGCAGTACTCATGAAGAGTACTCATGACATCAGAGAGTGATGGCAGCTGCAGATTCCTTGTCCTCAGCCAGTCAGACACAAAATTTCTCCTGAGTGCAATTTTCCATGGATCATTAGGGAAGTATCTGGCCATACCAGATAAGAATGCCAAGAAGCCATGGCTGAGACCAAAATCCAGTTATGATTAGAAAGAAAAGTAGACCCAGACTTTGATCCAAGGGAAAGAGAGACATTACTGAAGAAACAGTTCCAGAAAAATTCAGAAATCTTTGAACAGTTCTTGAATGTTGTACTAACACAAGATAAAAAACAGAGACATTCATTCCTGTGAAAGGAGAAAGCTCCAGGTCATTAGGAATGTTCGACTAAGTTTGCATAGCTTCTATTTTTGCCCTGGTGCTTTGTTTGCAGCTGAATGTCAATCAATGCAAAAAGCTTAAAAATCAAGTATTGCTGATGCAGGACTGACTAGGCTTCATGACTGAGACCACTGGAAACAACAACACCAAAAAAAATCTATTCTACAGATTCATTGCTATTTTTTTCTGAAAGCCAACAGATCATTCTTTCTGTCTACTGTGTTTTGAATGCTGGAGGTAGAGTGCTTACAGAGGGCTGAACAACTAGAGTCTTTCCATGTCCTTTTTTTCATTTTAATATTTCTCATTTTCCAGTAAGGAAGCAAATGTGCTGTGCAGGCAAACTGAAAACAAGCAAGCGCAAAACTATTTGCATTTAATTCTTGAACAGACTCCTTAAAAACTTGGAAACATGCATACCATGTGGCTGGGAAGAAGGGACGAGGGAGAGTAAGGAATTGGAGAAACACCCTAAATGCGGACCATTTGTTAAAAAAGACGTAAAAACACTTGCCACTTACATGTGTTGGTTCAGCCATTGGACTTGCTAAACTGTGTTTGGTGACTGTTTTATAAGCTTTGGAAATATCAGCAATGCCCAGCACAGGTGGTATTATCAGAACTAGATAAACCCTCCCAGACACCTCTAGGAATAATAAAGGCATTGCAACAAAAACATACTAAGCATAGGGCTCCAGCAAGGAATTAGGCAGCAGGGCTTGCCTACTCCTTCCCCAACCCCAGCTCACCCACGGCTGCAGCCTGAGCAGAGGCAGTGGCTGCAGAAGCCCATGCGGCTCAGCCTTATTATCCTTCACCTGGTGTCCTGCTCCAAGGACTGAAAGCTGCCTCTGCACCTTGTGGTTTCTACCTGCTGTCAGAGGAAAATATCCTATAAAGAAAACATCTGCTTTCTTACCTTCTGCCTCATACTTATATTGGGGGAAATTCACTGTGTTGTCCTTCTACCTTAAGCAAAAAAAAAAAAAAATCTTCCCCTGTCTCTCCACATGTCAAAATTGGACTTTTTATCCACTACTGTAAATGGAAATGTAATATTTCTGTTTGCAATTCCAATTTCACAGTTGAGCAGGATCTGCAGAGACACAGAATTCTAATAAAATTGCAGAAGCATTTAATGCAATGACTGGCAGATGGGGAAAGGGTTTGTGGCAGCTCCATTTTTCTGATTATGTTAACAAAACATGGCATGTGCTTTTCTAATGCACAGACAACAGTATCATTTACAATTTAAATCCGATGACTGAAATACTGATTAGATGACTTTTTGGGAGAATGTGTTTACCACCTGAATGATCTAATAATACAGGAAGAGTTATTTTTCTTCCCTCAAATTAACATCCAGACTCCAAGTTTAATGAAGTTACATGGGGCAATTTCAAAAATTGTCTAAGTGCAACAATGCAATTTTGGTAAATTATTTAGGCATACTTGATTCAGCAATTAGGAGACGATAGCCTGCTTTGGTCCACACTAGGAAGTCCTTTAAATGCAGGTAGGACAGGAACAGGAGGAACCAGGAGGACTCACGGCGTGTCAGAGAGCACTGAGTCACACAAACACAGACCTTGGAGAAAAGCTTTTTTTCCTTTGGCTCCTCCAGCTGAATCAAAGCTCGTTTTTAATGCAGGTTCAGAAACCAAGTGAAAATTACTTCAGCTGATTTTAGCTGACCCCTGGTGAGCTGCAATCATTTAAGGTTACAGGGGAGTTATCATGTGCTTTGCCATGTGATTTCTCCCTATAAATTATCATCAGGTCTCCAGATGACAGCAAATGTGAAGGCAGCACTTGAGGCACTGTTTAATTGGTGGTGCTGAAAGATTTCTCTCATTTATAACCTCAGCCTTTCTCCCTCTCATTCCGAAATAGCACCATTGCAGCTGTGGTGAGGCTAGCTAAAGTCTAGGAGAATTATCTATATCTCTAATTAGAAGCCTTTTAATAATGGCACAGAAGAGTAAGGGAAATTTGCCTTAATTTATTCGAGCTGGCTCCATCCTGTCATTGCACATAGGACTTCAGTCTCTAGCACTGTCAAGTCTTACATGAAAAGCATTTGAAACTATATGGATCGCAGTTACCAAGGGAATGCCTTACCGAAAACAGGTCCTGAAACACCACAGACAAATAACACCATCGTAATGAAAGCAGGAATCAGCAGCAGCGATTCACAGGCCCTCGGCATCTCTCCCCAAGCCAGGACTGTTTCACTCGCACCCCTGCTCCCTTGGTGGCCAGCAGGGCCACACTGGAGTCACAGAGCAGCAGCCATCTCTTCTGATCCTGTCGGTGATCCTCCCCACCTTTTCCTTTCCCAGTGTGACACTGTCAGGCAACTCTTAGTCTCTCTTCTGTAATCACAGCTCTGTTCCCTTTCCGTGCCTGTCTCCCCTCATTACGGAGCAGTCCTCCTGCTGTCCTCCCAGGCACCAAAGTGCAGCAGACAGGGCTGGCTGTTGTGACACTGTTGGTCCCTCACGCAGCACAAATCAAGTTGATGCACTCTCCTTCTTTCCTGGCCTCTGCACGTTATCCAGAAAAATAGCTATCTGAAGACTGCACCTTCTAATTCAGCAAATCTGCTCCCCGTGGAGGAAATTTAGGGGTGTGTTACAGCAATTTATGCCAGCAGTTGAGGAGTTCAACTAGCAGAGCTGGCATAAACTGGCAGCAAAATAGGTTGGAGTGCTCTGAGGCAGAAAGCCAACCCTAACTGATGTGCAATCCGTACACCCAGCTTAACGTCCTAGGCCACCCCTCGCTGGGAGTCCTTTGCATGGTGTGATAATCAGGAATTAGCATGTTTGGGTGTTCAGACATGCCAACCATACTCACATGCCAGAAGCTGCATGTCCACACTGCCTGGAGCCAGGGCAGCGCGGTGTCCCCTCCTTGGGGTTCTGTGCTCTGCACAAGCAGGAGGTGAATTTCCTGATGGGTTTTGAAGTCCCATCAATGCAGTGATTTGGGTACATTTTTTAATACTATTAATCCTTTGAAGCCATGGGAAGAAAGTTGGCTGTGATCTAAGTGGCATCGTATATCCACAGGGAAAAAAAAAAAAAAAGGCAGAGAAGGCTAGATTCTTGGATTACTTATAATGATTTCAGAGACATTTATACAGGTGGTTTTTCAGTGAATGGGGGGAATGTGTGCCTAACAGCAGTCAGAAGAAAGCCAGTAAAGCTTCGGGCTTGGGAACTGCACAAATCTGAGAGAAGTCACTGACGAAGGAGGGCTGTGGTACCAGAGATACTATTTCTAGAGTCACTTTGCAGAGTAGGAAAAAGATGACATTTAAAACTGACAAAACCTGCCTTTAAACTGACACCAAAGTTTGTAGCTCCAAAGAATTCTCTTCAAGGATGTTTCAGAGAAGATTGTGAGCTGAAACTCCAGGTTTCCACCATGCCCTGCAAAATAGTGTGCTATACGCCAGCAGCACAGCCACACTACGGGTAAATGTTGCACCTTGCACGTAGATGATCCTGGTTTGTTTGGTTGGTTCAGAAAGAGGAAAGTTATATAGTAACCCTCATTTAAATTTTTTAAAAAAAAAAAAGCATCCCCCTATGCTAAACATATAGACCTTTTTATACTGAGGATGTTTGGAACTTTCTGTACCTTTCAAACAGATGAAAATAGGTGTCAGAGTGTGATATAAAATATAGGCTTTTCAAGCATGTGAGGAATTACATAAGATGTTACCTAACCTTAAAAAAATTGGAATCTGATTTTCTAGAACTTCCAGATAGAAAAAGACCAAGGCAAATGAAAGATGACTGAAGTGCTTTCTGCTACAAACTTTGTTTTCACCTTTTTTTGCGTGCTGTTTTTCCTTCTGTCTGGATTTTTGAGTTTGTTTGGTGGAGTTTTGTTTTGTTTTGTTTTCTTTATTTCTTTCTTTGTTTTCACTTTCCTAGCGTTAACGGGACTAAAAATATCACCAGGCCATTTTTATGAAATTTTTGCTGTTGTTAGGCTGACTCGAGACAGTCTCGCTGCCTCTGAGCTCTTCTTAAATTGAACAGAGCCAGACCTTTTGAACTCACCTTATCTTCATGCATGAAGGTGCGTGGGGCTACAGAACCACCTCCTGGATCCAGCAGCAGCCTTTTTTAAAGCTGTGGTCTGCCCTGTCGGTCTTTTTCCCACCCTTTCCAAGGCGAGGCTGAAGTAAAAACATGCTCCCTACATTTTCTTCCTTTTTAGGAGTTTACCTTCTTCCTAACGATCTGGGCATTTTTTATATGGTGTGATTAGCAAGGCTGCTGACCACACCTATCTAGATGTAGCACTTCTGTAGCATTTACCCTGAGGCAGGACCTAAAGATGAGTTTCCCCATCTCAGAAATATTTTATGGGTTTCCTTAAGGGAGGGGGAACATGATTTTGAAATTTATTGTTTTCATCTTATGCAAAGTTCACCCTGACAGTCGGCTGGTAAGGATCAAAGCTTCATATGGCACATTGAAAGGTCAAAGCATGTATTAAATTGTGCACTGAAAAATCAAAGCTTTGTAATTTACAGGCAATAGCTCAGAAATTCATACTTGAGGAGCAGGGTCAGAAGAAAGCTCTTATCCCTCTTAATTCGGCCAGCAGCACAGTTCCCTTCTGTGTCATAGCAGTGCCTCCTGCTGCTGCCATGCAGGCCTGCTGATGTCTCTTGTAAAAATTTCGGGGCATGTAAATGCTCCACGCTCTCAGTTCCGCTGCCTGCTATTGCACTTCTATTTCAGGACTTAAGAGAAATGTACTTTTGAAATTGACACCAGTTTTTCTGTATCTCAATATCCTCTTGGTAGCATGGATGAAATACTCTCCTTTACGTGAAGCTTGTGAGGATTGTTTTTTACAAATTAGCTGCTGCATGTTCTGAGATCCCTTTGTGAAAGATACCAATGAGAGGTTTAGTTTTATGTATGTGTACAATAAATACATTATAAACAATAGCAACTTTAAATTAAAACCTCATTCTAAATATCACTGATTTGTTAAAAAAATCAGCCTCCAATACCATCTTTGAGTTTACATCATTTGATTGTAAAATATTGAGAGGATAATGGCTTATTAAACCCCTGCTGACACAGAAGAGTTACACTGCTTTCCTTACAGCTTGCGCATGGGTATGGATTTAGTTAAATTGCTCCATACCCCATGGGAAAAGATTTGGTTTATAACTGATTTATATGGCTTTATCTCAATCCAATTATTGAATTAACTAGATTTTTATAGGATTTGTATTACTTTTAACTACATTAATTTAAAAAAATAACCTGAATTAAAATGGTGCAATATATTTGTGTAGATGGAGCCTAAGAAGAAAATGAACTCTTCTTTTACGCTTCCTGGAGCTTTGGTCTTACATCACTTTCACATATTCTGCCGCCCATGAAGGGTGACTTCAAAAAGCTCATTGGGACATGCGGTAAATGAGATCAGAGTCAGCCTATCCAGTAGATGATCTCTCTTTGACATTTCTTTTTACTGTTAAATGTAGTGCTTATTAATGCAAAGGCTTAGCGATGGCCTGGCTGGGGACATGCTGGGACAGTGGCCACCTCCTGCTGTCCTGACTTGCCCTCAGCAATGCCAAGGCACTGCAGCACTGGGCTGGTGCTTGCGCTCCTGTCCCTGGCTGCTCCTGCCATACCGGTGTGTCATCGCGCTGCCGTGCTGCCCTGGCACCACATGGCGACTTTGGTGAGCTCTTGATACTCCTGGCAAAGCGCAGGCTGTCGGAGACAAGCCAGAGGGAAGCAGTAAGAACAAACAGAGGGCTGGAAAAAATTGCCTATGAACAAAGACTGAACAAGCTGCACTTTTTTAGCCTGAAGAGGAGAAGACTGAGACCTACTAACAATCTCCAGACACACAAATATTTGTTTTGTAAAGGAAAAGAAGAGCCTGTTCCCCTTTTTTTCCTGATGGAGGGTGTGACATCCCAGGCCTAAACTGCAGCAAGAAAGATTCTAGTTAGATCATCACAAAAACTTCCTAATCCTAGGAAAGGGGAAGTACTGGAATAGACAGCTAGGGGACAAGACAGCTTCTCCTTCATTAGAGTCTAAGAACATTGCCCCATGTCAAGAGTATAGAAATGATACAACAGGGTACTTTCTAAACCTATTTTCTGTTATTGCTGTGCGCTCAAGGCACTGTTTCTCCCCCACTTATGTCACCAATACACTTGGCGACCAGTTTTCTTCATTCCAGAATGACCAACCACAAGTCAGCTGCTGCAGTATTAAGCAAGAGCAAAAAAAATATATATATATTTAAAATTTGCTAGGAAAAGAAGAAATAAAAAAAAGAAAGAAAGAGAAGCCCCTTCTTGTTTAGGCAAATAGTCATTATCTGAGAGGCAGAGTCCTTGGATCTGAAATGCACAGTAGCATTATCTGAAACTGAAGTCTCTACAGATAGGGTGGAAGGTTGCAGGGTGCTTTCTGACTTCACAGATCAGGTTTCTCTCATGTCTCTTGGAAGTCTGTTTTAACACATCTCAGTTCAGTGAATCCAAGTGTCCTCCATCCCTACCTATTTTCTCCCATTCCAGTGTGATACTGATCTCAAGCTCAAGTCCAAAACAACCTTGTAATCATGAAAAACTCACTAGTCTTCAAAGTCCAGACAGGGCATATGGAGCATTTTTGCCTGTTGCCAATGTAGGGCACAGGCTGCCACCATCCTCCTGAAGTGGGACAAAGCCACCTGTGTCCCGTGCCTGTCAGCATGAGGCCAGGGTGTGCTCTGCTCTGCCTCTGTTAGACTGGAGTAGATTTCATAATAATAAGGGAAATAAAACAAATGAATAAACAGGAGGAAGTAGCCTTAGCTTCAAGGGCTTTTTAGTAGTCTTTCTAGGTCCATGCTTTCTGGCATGTTACTTGTACGAAACGTGTACCGTTTACTTCCTGGGAGACACCTGCCATCAGCCTGCTATCTAACTGCAGCATCAGGACTCCAGAAGCAGAAGACAGGCTGTCAGGCTCTCTACAGGCCTACTTTACTGCAATCTTTCTGTCCCTCTGAAGCACTACGGAGAAGCGATGGGGAAGAATGCATATGCCTACAGCTGCTCTTTGTTGTGCCCTGTGCAGGGTTTGTGCATCCCATCTCATCAATCGTGTTCACCTGCTGATGTAGCACATGGATCTTCATACTATTGTAAGGGCGCTCTAAAGCATATGTGCATATGCTACAAGGTTTTATTGTGCCATCCAGGTCTGAAGAATAAGATCATTCTTTTTATGTTTTCAGAATTTCCAGGCTCTCTCAGGAGGAAGATGCTATGCTACCATGCACACAGAGACATCCTGTGTTTGTAGGCTACTTGTCACGTAGAGTTCAATATAGAACATGATATTCATTTTCTTTAGATTTACTGTGTCAGTCACACTAAGTAGGAAGATACCAACTGGTACAACTAAACACAGAGAAGTTTCATGGATAACTAAGATGCACCATTATGTCTTATTCTTCCTGCACTCCCTCTGCCCAGAAAGGGGGTGGGGGGGGGGGGGTGGGGGGGGGCAGATTCCAGCCAGAGAATGACAAAACGTGCAACAACAGTCCTCTAATTTCTATAATATAAATTCCCCTACAAAAATATCTCAACTATTCAGGGGAAAAACAACAGACAACAAAACTCTCTGAATAATTTAAAAATCCTTAAGTCTAGAGTATAAAGGAGCTATCAAGGCAAGCTACTTGGAGGCTGTCAGTTCTGAGAGTAATTCCTACACATCTTCGCAGCAGCCTCCTAATCTCCATAAGTTGCTTGTTGGAGCTGTGTGGAGGCAGCTTGTTTCCACAGCCAACTCTTGCCCCACTTCTGAAGTGCGCAGCTATTAACGCTCAAACCGAGAGCTGAAACCGGCACGCCATCTCAGGCCTAGGGGGCTCTGTCAGAAAGCAGAAATGCCCCCACAAATCTTCTCTTTTGCCAGCACTGTATTCCACAGGGTGCGATGAATTATTAGCAGGCAGTTTGGTCTGTGCAGTCCAACAGTGGAATATCTGGCGATTCATCTGTTCAGGAAGGCAGAGCTCGGTCACTGCCGCAAGTGGGTGCAGGGCAGGGCAGTGCTTGGGTCAGAAATCAGGGTCTCCTCCTCATGAGGGTGCTGAATCACCATGTGGCCTTCAGCTCTGCTATGAGAGCTTTGCCCTTGGGTCCTTCTCCCAACCCCCTGCAAATAGGGACAAAGAGGTATTTGTGAGCAGAAGGTACCGGTGGCTTGACATGCTTTCGGGGAAGCTTAGGATGAGCAAAGGGCTGCAAAGCCACCAACCTGCAACTCACTCAGAGTTTGTTGCATGGCTGCAGCCAGCTTCATTAAAGACACAGCAGCCTGCAGCTGTGCACGACAGTGTATTTCCAGCACATTTGCCGTCACTGCATATGCACATTGTGTGCTCTGGTTAAGGGTTGTGAGTTAGAAAGAAATGGTATGCTCACTCGGAAAGATAACAGTAAAGGGTTTTTGTTCACTTATTCTTTCTGACATGAAGAACCTAATCTGCAAGCTACCTTGACAAATTCTTGATCCCATCTTTTGCTGGTAGTAGCTGAGGAGATCCTTGCGCTTCCCTTCGTTCCCCTTCTGCAGATGCAACGAAGCAGGAGGTGAGCAGGCAGAGGCAAAGGAAACAATTGCACCCTGCTGGTGTCCATGCTACCTTACTCCCAGTGAGACCTGCAACACTCAGCACAATAAACCAGAATAGATGTGTGAATCTGCCTGGTCTGTGTATATATGTTGTTACTAAAACATGCACCATTTCTCTCTTGAAGAATAAACCACTTGCATATTGCGGAACATTGGCTTTCTGCTTGGTACTTTATAGAGAAAGAGAAAGCTTTCAGAGCTTAATGGCAGAGCCTCCAAATACCACTGCCGAGCTTTGCACTTTGCAAGCTCTTGTATAGCCACACAATAAAATTTTAAGGTGCTTTGCTGGATGTAGTAGGAAAAGCTGGATATTAGTAGTTCTAGGCACAACTGCATAATTTTAATGTCCTACTTGTTCATCCTCATATTTCTCATTGAAATCAATATATATTTTATTGAATATTAATTAAATTCTGAAACAAAACATTGCCTACCAAGGATTTCACAGTTTTCACTAACTGGCTTTACTATGATGCTGATCAGAGAGGCAGTAAGAGAGAGTATTTGGAAAAATCACCTTCTCTATGAGTTGTAGATGGCTCGTAGGACAAACAGATGGGTAGCTTTGACTGAATTAAGCAGAAGAGTAGTGAGTGGAAAGACTATTCATTTTAATATAATGTTAAGCTTACATGGTTCCCAGATTTGCCCCATTCCTGTAGGAACAGTGTGTTTTGAATGAAACACTGTGCTATTTTGGTAGTCACCTATACAATTTTGTTCATATATGGCAGAGAAGTCAAGGACAGCATAGATGATCGAGCTTGAATTCCTCCCTCATCTTTCCTCAGCTAGATTTGAAGCCTGCTGAAGTGGAAGAAAAGCCTGCATGCTGCAACCTGACCCTGCCAACCTATAGTTAAACAAAGCTATATACCACTGAGGTTGTCCAGACACCATATCGTTTCAAGATAAAGCTCATTTGCAAGTACATTGCAATTTTATTTTTTCCAGAACAGTGAGAAAAAGGAGGCATGGCTCTGAAAACTGTGCAGTAATACCAAGAATGTTTTCTATTAACAAAAAGAAATAATGGAGTGAAGGATGGAAAGGATTTGTGTATGTAGTATTCAGTTAGAAAATAATTTCAGGGTGCATTCTGCTCAGTGATCTCAGCTTAAATAAGCCAGGAGCCAAAGGATTTAGCTCAGAGGTGCGGTTACAAGCATTCCTCGAGATGTCGTGGCAGACTGCAGTGCCTGCCAATTAGCTATTGTCAACTGAGAAAAGGACATAAGTTTCTGTTCTGTCTACTAAATGAAATGAGGGGCTGAAGCAACAATTTTT
Source organism: Anser anser (assembly GCF_964211835.1). NCBI lineage: Eukaryota > Metazoa > Chordata > Aves > Anseriformes > Anatidae > Anser > Anser anser. The sequence goes on along the minus strand of NC_139725.1, from coordinate 14,917,550 downwards.
ATTACAGTAGTTGTATGAACAATATCAACATAAGCCGATCAAAATGAAGAACATTATCTCTCCATTTTCAGCCACAAACTGTACAGTGTCCCTGGTTCTTAACATCCAACTCAATCCTGTTTCCCTATTGCAAACATGAACCAGTACCAATTGATTTTAAAAATGAATGTGCTATGATTCAACAATAGCTGCAGAGCACTGAATCAAAACTACTCACACGCCTGTGACTGTTTCTGTAGTGGCTGAATCCCTGCAAGGAGAATATCAGCTCTAACAATGCACAGCTGATAGAGTTTCTCTGTTGTTATATCTGTCTGGGCATCCCAAACTTAGGCACATCACATCTGAATTCACTTGGTGGACAAAGACTGAAGTTTATCAGCATAATAGTCTGCCTTTTTGGATGAACAAATATATCAGATCTGTGTGTGTAGCCAGAAAATATTAAAACTGCAGATCAGTGTTGGGACAGGGGGAAAAAAAAAAAAAAAAAAAAACTCCAAACACACACAAAGCTACTCAGGCAGAAAACTTTGTGTTCCTTATGCCAGAAAAAGCTTTCAGAACAATAAGAGTGGACCTTAAATTATAGGCTTTTTCCCTGCTTCTCAGCACAGCATGTCCACGTGCAATTTCTCCTCAGAAGCCCTTTATCTCTTCCTTTAAAATAACAGTGTGGAGCTGTTCTGTGAAATTGTTCAGCCTTTCAGAAACATGAAGGTGCAGACCATTGCTTCGCCTTCTGCGTGCTCCTGCCCCACTCTCCCTCTCCCCATCTCAACAAGTGCGGTAGGACCAAGTCTGCGGCACTTTCACTGGGAAGTGGGCTTAAGTCATTTGTATGCAGCATGAAATGAATTGGATGAGGAAGACTTTATTACTGCATTTTCTTTTCATTTTCTGAAGGAACTGGAAAGAATAGCTACCGTGTCCCTTTCAATGGATAAAATTCAGTTTTGAATCCACTAAAGTTATTCCCTCTTGTGACAGGACTGAATTTAGCCCAAAACATACTTGCTTCTTCCTTTGCATTCAATCAGATGTACTATGTTAACACTTGTGTATAAAAAAGAATTATACCTGTTTGACTTTTTGTTAATTCACATGCTCCACACAAGTATAAAGAAAAGAAACCTTGCATCCCTTTCTGTGCTTGTGTGTGGCTCTTTAGCTCCACTGTCTGGTGGTGATTTAAATTTTTATCAAGACATGTAAAATCATGTATTTTCTGATCTAAATAAGATGTCACTGTTGTGCCCCACAAGACAGGGGGTATTTACGGTTTCTGGAAGTTATAGGTGGCTGTCAGATATAGGAGACAAAAAAGGCTATTGATGTTAAATCTTTTTTTGCTGCTGAGTTAAGCATGTTTAATATTTTACTTGTTATATTGACTAGAAATTATCTTGGGTTCTAGAGTTCAGACCTATTATTTCCAGGGATCTTGTGTATTATGAACCAAAATCTTGGATTTCTCCACTTAAGAATAGGAGCATCCTGGAGCTTAAGGAAAAGCACCATTTAAGTATTTTCTTGATCTGCCACTCCACCTGTGTGCTTCAGAGAGCTGTCATGAGCCCATAAGTGAATGGTCTGTAAGGAAAAACTGTGTCCATTCTGTTCCCTTTTTCCTTCCTGTTCCTTTCCTTCCCTCACTTTTTATGAGGCTGTGATATTTCTAGAGTGCTTGGCCTAAGCAAGTGGCAATCTGTATGCTAGGGGGTGGGGGGCAAAAAGAGAAGGAGGAAATGCTTTAACTTCTTTCTAGACTGTACAGAAGGTACTCGGATGCTGTGGTAAGGACCCTGGCGCACAAAACTAGTCAGGCAGGCAGACAAAAATTGGCTGGGTAAGTGCACAGCCAGGTGTCCTGAAAACACACTTTCTTTCAAACCAGCACTGCTGACTTTGAAAGTTCTAGGCAGCTACACAGCCATTTCTGTAGAAAAGACTAAGTACATTCCAAGCCAAAGCCTGCCCTTCTAACTTTCTTCTTTCAGGGGACCTTCCGAAAATGCATAGTCTGAGCTCAAGTCAGACACACTCAGTACAACTACATCAATCCAGACATTGCAAAAGCATCGTCTGCTTTCTCACAGCACTTACCAATGTTGTCTTCAGGTTCTGCAGAGGGGATCTGGGCTTATCAGACCAAGCCCAGTTCATCTGAAAGCTGGGGAATGTAGCATAACATTTTAAAATGTTTCCTAAAATGAAAATTAAAAGGTGACTATACAACAGCACATGTGATTTCACCTCTTGTATCCTTGTCTAGCCCATAGTGCCATACCACTCTTCCCCATCTCCTTGGCTCAAGATCTTTTGTTACGCTAAGCCTAAATACATTGGAAGGCTTGAGTTGGGTGACATGAGCATGTCTTCCTGTACCTGTTTATTGGGAATAGGAGAAGAAAAGTACTTTGAGGGAACAAAGGAACTAAAATTGCAGAAAAGTGAGATTTTGTTGCCCAAAATCTCAGAACTAGAAAGAGAAAGAACTAGAAAGAGAAAAACACCAAGGCAAGACTAGAACTCAGGTTTTTCACTCATAGCAAGTCACAAGTAGTAAGGTAAATGCAAGGATTTTTTGAATTGTGGGCCCACAGATTCAACAGGAGCAGTTTTCAGAAAACATTCTTTAGTATGAGAACTTGGAGTCTTTTTTTTTTTTTCTTTTCTTTTCTTTTCTTTTCTTTTCTTTTCTTTTCTTTTCTTTTCTTTTCTTTTCTTTTCTTTTCTTTTCTTTTCTTTTCTTTTCTTTTCTTTTCTTTTCTTTTCTTTTCTTTTCTTTTCTTTTCTTTTCTTTTCTTTTCTTTTCTTTTCTTTTCAACAGAACAGTCTACTCTTAAATAAGTAGCTACGTATTTATAAATAAACATTTCAGTCTGACATGTTGTAGCTATACAGCTGATTATTCACATACCATTTCACTATATTTTCACAAAATCATTCCGTTATTCAGTTCATAACTACTGATTTGCTCAACAATTAGGTTAACTGGGTTTTGCTGTGGGATGTGGGATCCTCTGTACAATATGTCTCACCTATTGCTATTGCATTTTTTGAATGTCCCGGCCTCCATTTCTGACACTCTCTTACCACCACCACCACCCTTCTCTCTTTTTAAGGCCCACGGATGCCTATTCTCAAGGGGCAGGTTTGGTTTTTCAGGCTGTGACATCCGATGCAGCCCACAGGTTCCGCCCCACCACGCTGCCGCCTGCCTGCAGACCCTGTTCCTGCTTCTGCTCCAGATTTTCCTCTGTGTCTTTCAACTCCAAAGCCCCAAAAGGAGGTCTATGCAAACACCTTGCCAAATGTTCATGAATCTCACTCTATGCTAGCCCAGAAGATACTTGCCTTACATGTTCGTTACCACCAAACAAGATCACATACCATTAGGTAGGGAAGCTGAAAACAAACAAAAAACCAGTTCAGTGCGGCGGTTACAGGTCATTTTTCTGGTCTATTTTCATAGCTATGCCTGAAGTCAGGACACCAAGGGTTAAGCTGGGCATGCATTTCAACCTTGTAGCTCTGAGTTCTGTTCATAGGTCATTTTAAAATGTCAGCATTGAGATACTGCTAACTTATTACAACTGATGTTAAACAGTCTATTGCTTCTCTGTCTTAAAACAAGCCTTTCAATTCACCTACAAAATATGTATTTTTTCCTGACAGATGGATAACAAGCACGTGGAAAAAATAGCTTTTATAAGTGACTGGTTGGACTTGAAAGTGGATGTTTTGTATGCATAAAAATGTATACAGGCCGGCAATGTCAAAGGCTTAAAAGGAAAGATCATTATAGCTTCTGCTAAATGCAGCTATGCTGCTAAATTGCCTGTGATCCTAGAGAGAAAAATCTTGCAGGAATAATCTATGGTTTCCCAGTCAGTTGTAAAAGTCAGGTTCCTTTAAACACAGTCTACCTTCAATATAGCACTCCTGTCTCCATTACCTGACACACAGTTTTTCAAATATTAAAGCACTTTTTCAAACAGCTTTGTTGCCATGCAATGGACAACTCTGCCTCTGTGTAAAAGACTTAGAAGGAAAATAAAAGACAAACTAAAAGGAAATACAAACGGAAAAATATTCTAGTTATACAGGCTATGTCAAGCAGCATCAGACTCCCAGAAATTAAAATTTGTTGTATATGCAGGTCTTGAGATATTCCAGCTATGATACAGTGAGAGTTGTTATAGTTAGACTGAAATACTGTGAGAAAGGTATGGTCTGTTTCCTAATTACAGACCGAGCTTTCATTTACATCTATATAATGTAGCTCATTTGAAATGGGACAAGGATCCTTCCTTGTTTCTGTGATCAAATCACATAATACCTATTTGGTATATAATGGAGGTTTCTACTGTCTGGTAGTTGTCTAATGATTGTTTTGCAGCAGGAACTGATGCAGCTTGGAGACAAATGTCCACCACACTGAAGCTGCTATGCCATTCTGTCAGCCTTAGGAAAGACACTGAAATTGTTATGAGGTCAGAGGTGAATTCCTCTTTCATCCTGTAGACTATCAAGGTGGACACTAGGCCAATACCATGTATCACCAAGTCTAACTTCTGTTGTCAGACTGACTCCCTCAGTTCTGTGGCACCCAGCCATAATTTTTATTTTGTTTAATAACTACTTTGTGCTGCCTTCTGTACACGAAGACAGCCTCTGCTCACCCATCACTGACCTCAGCACTACTGCCAGCTACCAGCTAAGAGCAGATTTTAGCTGTTGTGAGCCCCTGGTGTGCACCACTTCCAAGCTAGCAGACTTCTCCTAAACTTTCATCCATTTTTCCTACCCTTGAGAGAGACTTGAGGTACATTTATCTTGCACCAACCGTGATTATCTGGTCCTGAAAACCCGTTTTCTCCTGACAGCCTAATTAGTATCATCAGGTTACTAATTTAGTTGGAACATCAGTGTCTGTTGGAAATAGACATTAAAAAAGAGTCTGTGCATATCTATTCATCTTCCAGTTGGGTGCTGTGTCTAACCTTTGTACAGGCATAGTATCTCAGGTCATCGGTGACATCATCTGTTGCCTTGATTTACAAGTCAGGATATTAAGAATAAAGCTTCATAATGTGCTAGCACTGGTGGCAAAATGATCCAGGTGTTTAAAACAATTTTTTTCTGTTCAATTTTATTTTTAACTTGATCATTTTAGTGATGAGGTTTATGGCATACCCCCAAATAAAAGTTTTACCATTTTAATAGGAGGAGGAAATGCAGCACATTGCTGCCAAGGGGCAAAAATGAGTTGGCAAGGTCAGAAAAGACTGAAAGCAACTTTGTCATGGTAGAAAACACCCTCTATTTTGAAACAGATTTACAAACCAAGGTTAGTGACTCTCCATTTTGTTCTCAGAGTTGATATTCAAAGCCAGTCAAAACCAAATGCTATTACACATTTATCTGATGGACTGGAAAGTAGATACGTGCCACTGACAGGAGTATGACGGATGAACTTGGGAAAACAAAAAGGAAAATAACGGAGTCCAATATACTGCTTGGTTCTTAGAAGAGAGATGCTTGTAGCTTTTATTTCTATCAGATGCACAGGCAGCAAATATCCTTAACTATTTAAACATTCTTTTCTCCATTTTAAGCATGCAGGCAAGTTGTGTATTAAAAAGTGACCTAAATATTAGATTCAAAGAAGAATCTTGTCAATACCCAAGGACTGACCTGCGTAGGAAAGAAACCTACTTAGTCAAACAAGAGACTGTTTCAGTTTCTTCAGTATGTATTTATGAGATTTTCTAAGTCACAAAGTTTTAAACAAAGCCTGAATCTATTATTTCAAAATTCTAACCTATCATATAAATGTAAATTACATTGCAATCAGAGGAACGAATTCATCATAAACAGCCTCTTTATGGGAAGTGTTAAGGAGGCACACTGCAGTTAAAGGAAGAAAATCTCATTACTCCATTGTGAGAGGATGTGATTATAATAGTTCTTGACATCAGCCAGCTATATATCTTACGGAAAACCACAGGGAGAGTAAACACAGAATCTCTCATCAGAAACAAATTGTTAGTTAAAACTCTTCTGAGAAGGACTCTTTGAACATGTCTCCTGAAGATGCAGTTTGAGGAGCTGTGGTTAGGCAGTCTGCAGTGTTGTAGAGGTGAGAACAGGACTGAAATGTTTGCTGTTCGTGACCTGCCATCCTCAGTTGGTACCAGAGCCACCAGAGGTAGAAACTCAGCTTCCTGCCCCTATTGCAGTCATGCTGCCAAGCACGTTCCTCTTTTCCTCTCTTCCTAGCACAGACAGCAAGAGCCAAAATGATACAGAATGGAGAATAATCAGAATAGTCTGTACAGACAGTCCCAAAACAGTGGGAGAGGATTTGTGCCCTGACCTTTGCATGCTGTTCATGGCACAGTCAGGGTCAGCACTGTGCCCTGAGAGGCCAGAGGAGACTTTTCCCTAGCCCAGGCATGTTACAGACGAGCCCCAAGTGGCCTGTCTGGCCCTGCCTCAGTGTCACCCCACGGAGACGGCATGTGGCTCTAGCACAAAGAGCCAGAGCCCTACTGTCAGACACAAATCTTGGTGAGCTGAAAGAGCAAAGCACAAAGCACCCAGCAGCCCTCCCAGTCTGACAGGCAAATACAAGATGGTGGGAAGTCCAGCCCTGAGGTCTCATGTCAGAAGAGCAAGGGCTAGTGACACTGGAAAAGCCCACTTTTATGTTCAGTTTAATGTCAGAATCATTTTGAGTTTGTTTTATTTTCAGATTCTTTATTAACAGGCTTGTTGGCATGTTTGCCTATTAATTTTTGTTTTGCTAGCACTTCTAGGGGAAAAAAAATGAGGCTGAAAAGATTTGTATTCAATGAAATATGAGCTGAGATAAAACTCAAGACTACAGAAGGATCTGTGCTCCTACCTGAGCTGTTTATATCATCTTCAGCTCTTAAAAAAAAAAAAAAGAGAGAGAGAGAGAGAGAGAGAGAGGTCTTGTACATATAACATTTTCCTCAACATTACTGTCGATGTCCCAAAACCCAGCTGATAAGACCATCTTCCAGTCTTCCTGTTCTCTCCTCACCTGGTAGCAATCCACCCATACAAGCTCTGAGTGGTTCAGGCAATCTGTATTTTAACTATGCTTAGGAGACGTGTCACTACCCGCGGCATTTTCCTTGAATATTTCCAGACCAGAATAATACTCAGCAAATTAGTGATTGTTGTGGAATATGTAATGGTCCATAGGACTGTGTGTTTAAAAATGAAACATTTGGCTAGCTGTAAAGTGGATAACCCATCCAGTTTATAACACAAAGCAATTCCAGCTTCTGTTTATTAGATAAGATTTCCTTCCGTAAAGGACTCTCCCACCTTTTTTTATTTGGAACAGGAAAAAATATATATATTATTTTTAAATAATTATTTTATCATTTATTACTTTATTTATTACTTTTACTATTTTTTACTATTTTTACTATTATTTATTACTTATTACTATTATTTATTACTTTATTGTATAAAGAAAGCCACCAAAAATGTGCTAATATATGTAAACACCAAGTAGAAAAAAAAATGGCTATTATTATATTGAACACCTGGAATGAAAACATTTCTCAGGCTTCTGGTGAAAATGATTAACTCCTAAACAAATATTGCTGGGAAGTATTTGAAGACAGCATTTGCAATTCACATCTGATTTACTTTCTAATTAAACAGTGCTTGCAAAAGTACTAATAATGAAATGCATGTAAAATCATCTAGTACAAATATCCAGAGTGATACATCTCCATGTTTCCTGCTTATATCAGTTATGAAATTCTGAGCCTCCAGCAGCTTTTCTCATACAATTGTATTAAATCCAGGGGGATTGGTAGGAGGGACAACAATATTGCTTTAAAGGGACCTTGTGAAATGATTTTGGTAAATATCATCCATTCTTTAAAACAGACAACGTTCAGGAATAAAATACACTTTAGTAGAAATGTCTTCCTGGTAAGCAAAGCAGTAAATTTCTGATACAGAAAGTACCTCTTTAAATGTCATATACAGCTGCCAGAAACCCACTCTTCAAGCACTTGTCCCAGACTTACCCTGCTGATACTGCACACAGCATGTGGGATAAAAGTGCAGCGTTCATTTCACATACAGAACCTAGGAAGGTTTAAAGGTCTGACCTGGATGGAGTCTGAATGTGCTTCTGTAGCAAAAGTAGCATCTCCGGGGCCATTGGTAAAAGTATAGTAGATCTTGGGTACTCTTTATACTAATCACAAAGCCCAAGTACTGGTGTTTATAATGCTTTATATATTATGTTCAAATCTCTTTTTTTGATCTGCAGTGCATATCTCAAACAAATACGCTGAATTCAGGCCCCAACAGAGCTAGGCGGACACTGTTAAAAAGTGTTTAAACATGTTGTTTGAGTAAAATCTATGAATTGGTTTTCATAGTATTTATGAAATACTTGTATTGGATTTATGAAATATATGAGGTCTTTATGCTCATAAAAAAAACATTTATAGAAAGAAAGGATCAATGGTATACACATGAACACATGCTTAACGCTGCATTCATGCAACTGGCTTGAAAACACTTTGTGGGTTTGTGGGAAAAAACAGCCAATGCATGAGACTGAGTCTCATGAGTACTGAATTTGTTTCAAGGCATAACAAAGCAGTAAAGTCAGATCGGGGCTGAAATGATATTCAAAACAATAAGAAATCTAGTTGGATTCAGCTGTGTTCATTTCTATTCATATTCATAAAGCTTTGGAGATAATCTAGATAGCGAAGTCAAAACACTTATTTCAGATAAGTACTCAGCCTGCTGTGGCCCTTCAAGGCACTCTGTTCATCCAGTTAGGTGAACAGCAGCAAAAGTATTTGACTTGGCTCATCAGGTTCAAAATTGAAAGCTCACTGGAAACCCAGCTTATTTCATTATGCTTCTTTAAACTATATTCACCTGTAATATTAGCTTGATATTTTCAAGCACAGATATATTCCCCAAATGAGGTCAAGGACTACTGAGAGAACCTAGGATTTGGCAAATTATGTTTGACCAGCTCTGCAAATTCGTATAAATCAAAGTCTTTTCATGAATAATCTGTAAATACAGAACACAGCAAAATTTGTCAAATAAATTCTTCGTTCTACACTGTTTACCCAAAGCTACTCCCTACCCAAAATACCCTTTGGTTTTATCTGTTGTTCTTTATATATTCAGTATATATAAGAAAAATCCATACTGGGAAGAGCTGAGGTGCTATGAATTTCAGAGAAGTTTAGTCCAAGCTTCTGTGCATGTGTACATGGAGATGGATCTGGTAAAGGACTGGTACTTCTGCGGTCTGTTTCCTTTATTTATACGGCAGGAGCGGTTTAATTTGAACCGAGGAAATTCTCTCTGAAAAACAAGAGGAACTCAAGCCTGTGTCTCAGCAAGTCTAAGGCTGTTTCATTATACCTCCTCATGACATCCAAACACCTGTCACCAGAGCCAAGCAGTCCCTCTCCATATTCAGATAGGTGCTGGTATACCCCACGTGACTATGTGCACATCGAAAGCCACCCCTCTTTCAAACTGGCTACTCCATCAACTGTCTTATGATGGAAAGTAAGTATCCGCAAGGCTATTCCCACCCATCAGATGAATCTGAGCAACAGACCACAGGCATGCTCTGAGTTCCTCCCCAAAGTGAAGTAAAACACAGTATATCACACTCAACCTTCTTGTTTCTGTCTTTTTTGTTATTTTGCTTATGCTGGGCAGGGAGTAGGAAAACAAACATCTTTGTTGTTTAAAGCTATGGAGCTCTCCAATACAGTAGAAGTTCCAATTTTAGCCTGAACATGTATTGCTCCAACTTTAGCAATGCAAATAAAATCAATCTCTTCTTTCTCTTATTTCATTTCTGTAACTGTCGGTAGGATGTGACTTTGATTTTGGGGTAGTATCCTCGCCTTCTGTGATTCTAGGTTAATGTCTTTAATTTGGGTATTAGACTGATCTAGTGAATTAATTATAGGATACTCTCAAGGTCTTCCTAATCCTGTGATGGACTTCTCATATGGCACTTAGAATAGTTGTTCAGCTGGTGTATCTTTGCTCCCCAGAGGTGGAGTCTCTAACTCTAGCAAAACTTGCAGCAACTATTGAAAAACTACGTAGATGTCATAAGATCCACAAGCAAACTTTTTCCTGCTAGTCTTCAGTTACTGATTGAGCCTTGTTTTCTATTTCTTTTTCTTCAGGAAAAGAAGATCAGTAACAAATGGTGACTGATGAAAGCTTTTCACTGCAAATCAAAGGCTTTCATCCTGTTTTCTATAAAAATTGGGTAGTGACAAATCCAGAAATACTTTGCCTGAATCTGTTCTTTGGAAGAACTCTGGATTGGCCCAACATACATGTTTGATCACTATAGTATCTTTTGCCTAGTGTGCGAAACTAAAAGCACTTACCAGAAGCCTAGCCTAGCGGTGAAGCAGACTAGCCCCTTGCTTTGTCTGGTTTGGCTCTGCCACTGAAGTTTATATTTTTGAAGGTAGTTTATAATCTGGGAGGGATGCTCTGTCTAAAATATCAAGGACACTTGTAGTTGGCAAGCAGAAAATAAAATGCATCTGCAAATAAAGAGTGAAATTTAAGGCAGCTCTAAGCTCCTTCAAAGCATTGCCACCGATTTCAGTGATCTTTGGGTCAATTGCTCAGGCCTTTACTTCTGTGCGTATCTGTTGGGAGCAGGAGACAGATGAAATGAATGCTCTGGACAGGCAGCACAGTTAAGTGGAGCGGCAGGTCAAAAAATTTATGTTCTGACCCTGCATCTGCCACTGAGGCAAATCACTGCATCCATCTCCAGCTCAGTGGTAAAACGGGATGATACTGACCCACCTTTCAAGGCATGGCGCCTCGTGTTCCACCAGCGGGAATCATTCTGTGCCTAGCAGGCTTAATTATTTGAAACACTTTGAGATGTAAAATGTTCTGAAAGTATAAGGTGTTATCATTATTAATAATGAAAATGCAAGGAGAATAATTTCCAGTAAATTAACACAGAATGACAGATCAATTCCAATCTTGTGGGTTTTAAACGTAGCATTTCTTCCCCAGGGCTGCAGTAGGATCTTTCCCCCTTCTTTCATTCCAGCCAACAGTTAGGTTCAGATTGCCTTTTAAATATTTAATAACTGCTTGGGACATTTTATTTTATGGTAATTCCACAACACACATCCCTGGGCTCCTAAATTCAGTGCCAGGTTTTAGAACAAACAAAGCAAGTTAATTCCTCCGTGTGCAGACCACATGACCTCCCTTAGAGTTTCCTGAAGGTCAAGTGAAACAACCAAAGGAGTTGTGTGCTTTTTTTTTTTTTTTTCATTTTTCACACCCTTCTTTCCACCCACCATCAAATCAAGCAAAGCTTCTCTTAATCATTATCAGGGAGACAAAAAGTTATAGTGCAGAGCAATGGACCAGAATTTCACACTCCATTTGCACAATAACTCTGAGGGCTGCTAATGTGCTGTTTGCTTTTTAGCAGGCATCTCTGCAGCCATAACTGAAATGCATTTTGGCACTGCTCCCAGGGCAACTTAACTATTTATGACAGCTTGTCTTGAAGTGCCTACATGAACATTAGGATGTCCACGGCAATCTGCAAATTGACCCATCCACATGGCATTTGAGATCAGATGGAAAGAGCTTTAATAATGTAATGAAGGTTAGGGTAGATGTCATTTTTAATTTATCTTTTTTACCCGTGCTCCGGCAGCAGCTACGATTTTCCATCCCATCTTCTGGCCAGGATACGTCAAATTGTGAAATCCTCCCATATTAACAGATGCTAATGACCTGACTCATACTCAAACTGTCTTTTATTACACATTCAGTCAGACAATAAATGGGAAATATAAACTCCCACCTTGCGTAAACCATTTTCCTCCAGAGAGAGAACCTGCTACGCCAGACCCAGCTGTTTGCTTATTGTCCGAGATGAGTGATGGATGAGTAATTTAAAAGACAGAGATTCTTCATGACAGCTTTCATTTCCATGTTGCTCCAAGGTTCAGAGGTGGATTTTATTCTTCAACCTTTATTTCAACTTTTTATTCTCTCTCTTAGAAGCAAAGCTGCCTAATAAAATGTCATTTTCAGACACAGATAATAACAGGGAAGAAGAAAACATGCTTCAGCTGAGATCCAGATGCAGCCCCCAGCAAGAGTGAGACATTATGTCAGGGAGATTCACTAGGGTTAGAAAGGTCACAGCTCCTAACCGAGTTGCTGATTTATTCACAAGGCAGCCTGTGTTAAGCTACCGCTCCTCATTAGGCCTCACTTTCTCTGTCGAAGAACTTATGTGCATCAGGAACTGTGAGAGATGCAACTTGTTACAGAAAGTTACAGCAGCAGAAGAATGAGTTTCGGTTACTTCCCATCTTTGCACCTTTGTTTCCCTTCGCAAGGTTTGGCTATAAATATTTTGTATAGCTGTTGGTTTTAAATATGTGGCTTGATAGTACACGTTGCAATTTTCCCCATAATCCATCTCCTCAGGTGATAATTACCTTTCTCTCTCTCTCTCTTTCTCCCCCACCAGGCTAGCAACATTCTCACTTCTCTCTTTGCTAACATCTTCTGTTCCATAGATACCAGTCACCTTTTCACTCTGACTCTCTAACTGATTAGCAGAATTAAATTATGCTAGAGGCGCTGATCTCAGCTTGCACTCAGTTTCAAGTTTGTTGCTTCCGTTCTAACCAGCAGAGGGTTCAGAGTTCCCCAAATTTCTTCATTTTTCTAACTATGTGAGTAGATTCTAACAAAAGACATTGTCTTTCTAAGTATACTGTTCTTTATTGTCTTAAACCACTATATTTATAGGTCTCTTTATACATATATTTTGTATGGGTCTGTATAACACCCAGAAAACTGGGACATCCAGGTCCAACAGTGGTGCAAAAATATTAATAACCTGGGAGCTACAGAGGCCTTCAGGAATAAATGGAGTATGATTAGGTCACTTGGAAAAACTCCACTGTATATAAGGTATGACTGCTTTCAGGTTAGCTTCTAGGTCTGTTAAAGGGGAGCAGAACAGCAGTGTAGTCTGAGAAGGTATCTAAATGCATTACCTTAACCTGTTACACCATTACTGTCACTGATACAACTCAGCCATTGCTAACATCACATGAAACACAAGTTTCATGTAAGTAAGACAAATCTGGTTTAGAAAGTGTTACAGTTAAAATGCTGGCATTAAGCCTGTTCTAGTTTTTCTCTTGTTCTTGTCACAACAAGGCTTGCACCAGTAATCACAGGAGCTGGGAAAATTAAAGGGGAAGGGATACCATGTGGTCAGGGGCAAGCATTACTACGGATCAGCATAGCAGTTTGCCATGCACAATTAAAAGAAAAACAGTTAGAAAGCAAACTTCATGGTTACAAGAATAATTACTCAAAAAAATGCATTGGCTTTGCTCTTCAGAGAGGAACTGTTTAATTTTATTAACTGTGGAAAGTTTAATTTACTCCTGATTGTAAGTGCACAACAAAGGGCTAAGCAATAAACAGCCATTCATGCCTGAAGATGGATGGCAGGAATTCACGTGGGAAACCTTCAGCTGAAGCAGGCTGAGGTGACAAGAGCAAGGACAGGGCAGGACTCCTTGCTCCCCTTGCTGCCATGCTTTGCTGGGTGGAGTTGGCTCTGGCCAGCACTCTATGCTTTGTACAACTAAAGATGCTCTTACAGAGCTGTGAAAAATAAGTTCTTTTTTTTTTTCTTTTTCTTTTTTGCATAGTAAAATTTCAGTCTCTGCAGCCTTGCCTTAGGATGGGCTGATAGCAACAATGGTTACATCTTCATTTGACACAGATTTCTTGCATAAAGTTTTTCTGTGTAAAGTTTCACTGCATTCAATATCCTATAAAAAGGCACTTGTGAATTACAATATTGGTCTGGGGAAGATCGTCCTGGAAAGTTGTTTTATTGTTTTGCTTGTTTGTTTGCTCAAAGACAGATGAGCAAAGAGCAAGCAATAAGGTTAAGAAAGGGAAGTTGTCATTGCCTTAATCTCAGACTTTCAACAAGAAGTAACATTTCCTGTGATTTAATATGGTGGATGGAATTGTATCTTCTGAGAGAGACTATAGATTACAAAACATTCCTTCCTTGTGGCTGTGGACATTAGTCAGCCCAAGCTTACTAAAGACAGCAGCAGAGATTCATTCCCACAACAGTAATAATTCACAAAATAAAGCATTTGTGCTGCTTTTTTTTTTTTTTTTTTTCCCAAGGATCTGATCTACTGGCAGTAGACTCATCAATAAAGCTCTCATTGCTTCAGGAGTGGTGTCTGAAGAAATGACTACAAAGAATTTGTCCTTGACCCACAAATGTGAGATCAATTCTGTCTGAGCACCATTCTGTCTGAGCACCATTCTCAAGCTTAGCACCAATGTGAATTACATTGGTCAGCCAATTGCTTTGGTTGCATTCAGTCCATTTTAAAGGGAAGTGTTGCCTGGCAATATTTGAAGTTTTTATGCTCTTTTTTACTGCTGGGTCCTTACCACTCCAGAGGAACCACTTCAGCAGGCCCACGGGAAGCTATCTGCTCACTGCCTGTTCTTTTATGTAATGTCCAAAGTCACAGGGGGGATAAAAAGTAGAAGTAGTGAAGAAGATGGTTTTTCTCACGTCTGCATAAAGTTTTAATATCTGTAGCACCCTATTGAAGGAGTTCCAGAGATTACATCTACACCACGTGAAGAACCACTTCCACTGGAGAGCTTGGAGCCAGCCACTGGGTAGAACCCTCAGACAACCCTTAGAATATTTATTGGAAAACTCAGCGAACAACTGGCCTGCATTCAGCCTCTCTGCAGTACTCTGTAGTTTTATAGACCTCTACCACATTCTGCCTCAAGACATACCTTTCCCAATCTTGATGAGTCCCACGACTCACCGTCTCTCCTCGTAGAATCATAGAATCATTGAGGTTGGAAAAGACCTTCAAGATCATCAAGTCACTAAACCATGTCCCTTAGTGCCATGTCCACACTCATGTGAAAACATTTTCAGAGTTTTTCTGAATTTTTTCCATCTATTATATACCTTTTGAGATGAAGGGAACAGTGCAACTACAACATCAGTTTTTATAGTGGCATAATGATGGTCTGTGTTCCCTTCTCTGTATCTTTCTTAATCAGCCCTAACAACTGGTTTGCTTTATAGGCTGTTACTCAGCACTGAGCTAACATTTTCCTGAAATTTTTCATTATGACTCAAACATCTCATTCTTGCATGGTCACAGTAAGCCCATCATTTTGTATAGATCAATATCCACCATATAAATCATTCATCATTTTCCATGATAAAAGGAACTATATAAGTGGAAAACTTTGTCATCTCCCTGAAACATATTCACAACATCAGCTCCAACATGCTCCAACATGCTCTCATGTTTTGATCTGGTATTTGCAGATCATTCTCACTGGATGGGAAATGTACGAGTGTGTAAATAAAAACTTAAATAATCTAAAAAATCTTTTTGAAGTTTAGTGTAACATTTATGGAGAGAAAGGGCTAGCAGTCCTGGGTGAAGATAAAGACTACAGATCACTTAACTGATCTGGATGGAAGTAGAGCAAACCTTCCTTGCTAACCAAGCTAACTCAAATGTCTGCAGGTTCCTTGGGCAAACGTGAATAAGCACAATAGAGTGCTGTCTCTTTTTACACTTTTTTAATGCAGATTTTCATTAGGAGGCTATGGTCATCAGCGAGCTCAAAACAACCTTTTACAAGTTTAAATTACTGTCAGTATGAAATTAAAAAAAAAATACTTCTGGAGCCAGTCCATTCCATCCTCACATGTCATCAAAGTCGGGAGTAGCTGGTTGTAAAGCTGATGTGATGTTGGGAACATCAATCCTGGGTCTCTTGCCTTTCACAGAAGAAAAATTCCTGTGGCCAGCCAGGTGGTGTTCTCCATCCACAGCTTCTGAGTGCCTGAGGGAAGCCAAGGGGTGTTCTAGCACTGAGCCATTGCAAGTAAACCCTTGCTCTCAGCACTGTCCCACTTGGAGCTCAATGATTTTTGAGGACGTAGGGCTGCTAGTTTGTACATATTGTTTGTAAGTTCCTTGCAAACCTGCAAACCTGAACCATAAAAGTTCTCTCTGAGGTAGTTTTAGAGTTCAGGTGAAAAAGAAAAAAAAAAAAAAGAAAAAAGGAAAAAAAAAGTCTTCATTGTGTATCTGTGGATTTATGGTGTTCTACAGAATTTCACAATTTTAGGTTTAGACATTATTAGACATATTAAACAATATATTTTCTATTTTTTTAATTGACAATGTCACAATTTTCACGATGACCTGCATGAAGGCTATAGATAGATACATAAACATGGAACTGAGTACACAAATATTAGCCATGAAAAATATGTGCCTTCAAATGTAAAAAAACTCTTACAATGCCCAATTTCACAGTAGAGTTTTGTCAACAAGCATTTCATCCTTTTTTAATTTATGCAAAAAAAAACCTTACATTTAATAATCTGAAATCCAAAAGATGATGACATCTTATTTAAAACAAAACAAAAACCCACCAAAATGTAAATTCTCTACTTAATTTAAACTATTATAAACTAAACTCTTTTCAGCTGCTGACAAGCCTCTGCAGACAAACAGTGGGGGGAGGTGAGGAGGGATTAAGCACTGAAAGAAACTGAGATGCCGAAAGAAATGTGCAGCTTGTGTGGGGATCAGGGACGCTTTTCTCAGCAATGTGTTCATAAATTTTATCCTGAGTGTATATCGTGAGCAGAAAGTCAAGGATTTAATATTTCTGGCAGTAAGCCAGCAGTATGTTGGGAAGGTTTTATATGAAGTCCCCACACACCACTCTGCTGATCCACCTCAAATTGATCTGCAAAGCCCCTTGCTTACACCCATCCTGGGCTCCCCCATGCGCAGACATATTGGCATGTCTTAGAGGAGGCTTATACAACATCTCGGTACTCCAGACCAAAAGGTCACCAGCATTTCTGCCATACGCACCCTAATTCTGAGTTTCAGAGCTCCCAGCAGCCTCTTTTGCTAGAACACAGCTCCTTCTTGCCAGCTCCCAACAACTGTTGGAGTGTTCATTCCTGTCACTTTCACAGTAGCTAATCCTTTTCCTTACTTGTCAAAGGAAGAACTTTCGAAACCACTCACCCAGGCTGAATTTGAGTCAGCAACCAGCTCTATATACTGTTTAGAGTTACTTGGGCCATTCAGCCTATAAGAACTATTAATCTCACTTTGTCTGGAACTTCCATGAATTCTCTAGCTGAGAAGATATTCATTAAAATGAATACTGAAAGCATATCACATCGTATAGTACTGAAATGCCAAAGTGGTAAAGGCCACATAAGCAATTTGCAGATCTAAAGGGAATAGTGGCTAATATGAGTATGAAAGTTGAATTGCCAAAGCTGAGTTTGGAAGTTGTCTTGTTAGTTTAGGGCTGTATTCTGAATATTACCTTAAACCACGGGATGATCATTTATATCAAAGTGCCAGATTCAGACACTCAAAGACTGATGAATATCTTACCTTGCATTTAGTTCCTTTGTCTGCAAGGAGTCATAGATCATGGTTTGGGTTTCTGAACTGCAGTGAATTCTATAGTCTACCCAGTGAAACTGAAAATGCTGCTGAAAAGGACAGGAATTTCGAGTAAATAATTTCCAGCAAATAATTTCCAGCTGGTAATGCAGTCCTCCCTGTACTGAGAACTAATTCTGTTTCACTGGAACCCCCCCAGACATCACCCATTTAGGCACGGAGAGACGAGACTAGATGTTCTTCCACACTCCTGGCTCGTAGGTCACGTAGGTCAAGGCGCAGCCTAATTACACAGAGTTTTGTCTTCCAGGTGCTGGCAGGGCCGGAGCTGCTTGGAGGCATCAAAGCCAGCTCCCTGCCTCAGGGCACAGTTTCTTAGCCACAGGGTAGCCAAAGTGGTTGTTTAGCAAGGCTGAACAGAAATTCTAGGCTGAAATTATGGTATTTGAAGTGAAAGTCCTACTGAGTGGTGAAGGTGAAGATGGTGAAGGGCCTAGAGGGGAAGACAGATGAGGAGCGGCTGAGGCCACTGGGCCTGTTCAGCCTGGAGGAGAGGAGGCTGAGGGGGGACCTCATCGCAGTCTACAACTTCCTCGCGAAGGGGAGTGGAGGGGCAGGCGCTGACCTATTCTCCTTAATCACTAGTGATAGGACCCGTGGGAATGGCGTCAAGCTGAGGCAGGGGAGGTTTAGGCTAGACATCAGGAAGAGGTTCTTCACCGAGAGGGTGGTTGCACGCTGGAACAGGCTCCCCAGGGAAGTAGTCACTGCACCAAGCCTGTCTGAATTTAAGAAGCGATTGGACTGTGCGCTTAGTCACATGGTCTAAACTTTTGGGTAGACCTGTGCGGTGCCAGGAGTTGGACTCATTGATCCTTATGGGTCCCTTCCAACTTGGGATATTCTATGATTCTATGATTCTATGAGTGATGTTGTTTTGTTATAAAGGTTGCCAAAACTTTTTATTTTGGGAGTGAAGGAAGAACCTTCTGAGTTTGAGAATATAACAGGATAAGAAAAAAGTAAAGGAGAAATATACTTGCCTTGAGAAAATACAGATTTTCAAACTGAAAAAGCATCAGTATTTTTTTGCCAGTTCATATCCAAGGAAAAGTTTGTTTTAGTATTTTAGCTTGAGAATAGGCATATTAATAGATTATAAGGCTGTACACCTTATTTATAATGCCTTCATATGAAGTTTTAATAACAAGTCATTCTCCCTGCCTTTCCTAAGACAGTAAAGCCTGTCTTTGGACAACCCATATTTTTTCACTATGAAAAAAACAATTAGCTAATTAAATGGGAGTCCTGACCTGAAGTGTCACTGAGAGGGGAATGAGAAACAAACTTCCTTCTTATGAGCAAGAAGTCTAGTTTTCAGAAAGGCTGAACACCAAAACTTTAGTTAGAGGTAACAGAATCCAGCCTCCACAAAACAGTAGTTTTTTGCCACCTAGATTTCCATTTTCCAGTGATCTACTTTTCACTCAGCCTCTTTCAGTATCATTTCTTAGTTCCATGGAGCACTGGCTCCAGAAACATGAATTTTGTTATTCATCGTCAAGAGAGAGCTCAGATATTCCTTTACAAATCAAAGAGTGTGAGCAGTTCTACCTGAATCAAACAGGTTCCCAAAGCTTCTTCTAATCATGTTGTAATCAACTGGTGTTGGCATTTGCATTTGCATGTATATACCGGTGTATATTATTTGTGTGTAACTGTAACGACAGGAAAGCAGTGCACTTTAATGAATAACATCAGAATAATGCAAGACTTCTGTCACCTTTCTTATTAGTTGGAGATTCTCCTTTAACTCACTGTTTAAATTGCATCAGTTCTTTCAGCGCTAGGTTCAGACCTCTAGTGTCTACAGGGTGCCAAGGTTATGTTCACAAACTTAATACAATATATAATGACATGCCAGCTTAAGGTTATTTTGCTTGCCAGGGCAAAGCCACTATTAGAGGAAAGCTGGAAAGCCTCCTAGGAAAGGAAGCAAGTACACTACAAACACTTATAAAAAGCTAAATAGACTCAACCAAATTACCTGAAGTGAAATTTTTGCATGGTACAAGTAGCCTCTCACCAACCTAGCGTAGTGTCTCTAATCAGCACCCTTGTAGACCTCACTGAGGAGCAACATCTTTGCTACCACATAGTTGGTTCTGTGTCAGAAGGAAAATGCCACCCACAAATTTCTAACATCTAGTCATCTGTATATGTTCTTTGTGGGTCTCCTCAGTCTAATACTAACTGCCTGAACCTGCTTATCTTACAAGATCTGATGAACACATGCTGCAAGACAGTACTGCTTAAGAAAAAAAATGTTCTTGATGCTGGTAGAAGTGCCTCCAAGGTTGTGAGTTTTCCCAAAAGAGAAACTGTCTTTACAGTAACTATTGTGAAAAAAATCCTGACATATGTTAAGGTTTTTATATTGTATCTTATTCCATAGTATCATTCAGTCTCTACAATTCCCCACTTACCTGCTTGCAATCTGTATTTTGCAGCCAGCTCAGTGAAAGTACTGTCACTTCCTCTTCTGCCTTTCTCTCAAAGGCTGTTAGTAATCCCTACTATGAAGGACGCATGTGAAAATTAACCTATGTATACATCTTTCTATGATATACGATTGTCACCAGGCACTACCTTAACAGAGAAGATTTTTCATTTGTATAGAGTAAATACAATGAGACCAAAGATCCGTGCTCATCTCTCTTCACACACATGATAAGTCAATCAAGTGTCTTTTGTTAACTAACTTATTTCCTCCCCCCCCCCCAAAAAAAGAAAAAAAAAAAACAGTATTGAATCTGACAAAGTCACATGGTGCATGCCAAGTGTAGGCTGGGAAAAAACCCTTTATAAGCTCCAGTCTAAGACTTGCAGAGTGTTGTCCCATACCACCCAAAAAAAAGCAGCACCAATGAATCATGCCAGTTCAGAAGGATCCTTACAAAATGATGTAATTCTTTATCCCAGTGACATTATTGATTACCTTTAAGAAGACACTTAGCAGGATAAATTACTTGTTATCCGCAAATCAGACGTCTCGCATTCATGGGCCTCAAATAAATACTCTTAGATTTGTTGGTTATTTCAAGATCAATATACATAGCCTCATAATAGCAGAAAATTAGTTCATCAATAGGAATTGACCAGTGCATAATCCCAAAATTGCAGTTATGCAGATTGCAGCTACTTTGTGTGCGCACATATGTGTTTGTGTATACATGTGTATTGGTTCAGGAAGACTCTCTCTCTGACATGTTCAATTATGAAATTCAAAATTTTCCACTCCATTTCAGGCTAAATCTAAGAGGACTAAATCTGGTGGAACTGGGGAAATCAAAATCAGAGGCTTTCAAACTACATATTGTCTTCTGGATCTCCATTACACTGAAAGATCAAATGTATGGCAATGGAATTTCCATTCCTTTAAAGTCTGGGTCCCAAAAACAACACTCCGGTGGAAAGGCTCATCCCTTTGCACACAGCATATGCATTGCTATTATGAAACTATGTGGAAGGGAGGGAGTAAAAAAGGAAAGAAAGAGAGAACCAATGTGAAGAAGAGAAAATCAGTTTCCTGGGGAAGACTGTAAACATTACCCATGAACGCCTCTGTGTAGCACTGACTTGGATATTTCCTTATTTGCAGTGTGACTGCACTAGAACTTTACATAAGCATGGTGTGTGAATGACAGAGACAGGAGCCCTCCCTTAAAAAAGCACATCAGGCCGGCTTTTCCTTCTGCTGAGCAATTCGTTGTATATATCTTTCAATTATCTATTGACTTTAAACTGTTTGTACCTTGTTTTAAACAGAAGGAATAATCCTCATAATTCTATGAAAAATAAATAAATAAATAAATAAAATAAAATAAAATAAAATAAAATAAAATAAAACAAAATAAATAGATAAATAAATTTAAAGGTGTCTTATTAAATGCAGGTTAATCTGAAAATCTATAAATCCTGTGGGTGATTACCATGTCTTCTGTAAGCCGTAAAACAACCAGAAAAACAACTATTCGAACTTTGTGGTTCAAGAACCATGAAAAGCAGGATTTAGTTCTGAGCTGTTATTTGTGGCTTTACTCAATACTTTGATTCACTTAAGCCACAAGGGGTCAAGAAACCTTTTGGAAGAAAGGTTTTGTAAAATGTCTGGGACTTGTTCCTTCTGCCTGGACAATCTGCACGGGGGGCCCAGGAACAGAGGCAGAGTTGCACCACAAAAAAAGGAAGCAGGAAGATTTTTAGAACATTTTTTACATTCATAGTACTTCAGGGTGGAGTCCTGATTTGAGCATTAGCAAGCTGAAAATGCAATTTCAGGCTGACGCAGTCTCATTTTGAAGGTTCAAGGCAGGCTTCTTATTATGCCCAAGTCAGTTTGTGTATTTCCAGATGGATCTGTGAAGTAAGACATTCAAAGCACCTAAAGACTTTCTGAAAAATGTCCCTCTTGTGACCTCAGTTTCCAATTCTCTCTAAATACAGGACTATAATCTAGGAAAGACTCAAATTCAGGAGGAGAATTAATTATCTGCAGTTTTCCACCCTGGTACTACTACATACAAGAAATGTGCTGGGAACTATTCTTTTTCAGCAGAAAACAACTTCTCTAAATAAAGCCCAACATAAAGGTCATCCTCCAAACACAGAAAATATTTCAATGACAGCTCTGCAAAACCCAGAAGCTGGTAGTGTCTTCAGTCTGACCAGTGGATTGAGACAGAAGAATTTGTTTTTCTGAAGTTGCTGCATTGTGCATTAGATAATTGAACCCCCATTGGCAAATACTGCTGCTCCAATGGCTCACATCTGAGATGAACGTCATAACCACCCAACAAAAGGAATGCCATACCCTTTGACTCATTGTCTAGTTAAATCTTCTGCAGTGTGGAATATCTCCAAAAGAAGATTTTTCTTTTACCTTATTTGAGGACACTGACCTAAGAAATTATATGCCCCTGTTCCCTCACTCCATGTTGATCAAATAAAAGTGGATTGGTTTTCTTTTCTCATTGCTGCTGGCCTGCATTTTTTTTTTCAGCAAGCAAACCAAGAAGTCAATTACTTGCACAGCCCCATGTGAAGTTTTTCACACCAGGAACAGTGCTTCCATTTCACTGTTTTACTTGTCCTCACAGTTCTTTCTTTTGGGAACCAGATTATGGCCTCATAAAACTGTAGGATGCTACTGAAATGACTTAAATACAGTAACTATTAAAAGAACAAGTTGGATCTCTAATTGAATTGCTTCTTGTAAGGGATTTCTCCATTCAGAAAGGTAAAAGATACAGTCTTCTTCTTATAACTGTGCCTGCCAGTGTACACATAATGTGCTTTTAGTCAAATTCAGTAGTCCCTTTATATGTAATTATTGGTCTCTATTTATATGTAATTATTGGTCTTGCAATTCTTATTTAAGGGCATAGGTAAAAGGATTTTCTGAAGTACTGAACAGTATAAATATCTATAGATCTCACTCTCCAAAACTAGGCATGAATAACAAGTCTCTGTTCACCAAATTGTTTATTTTTTATGCTACTGCAGTGGGCAGCCACCACTGGAGCCAGCAGTGGACATTGCTACTCCAGCTCTTCCCAGAGCTGGTTGTGAGTCCTCAGAGATAACAGGACTGACTGATTTGTAAGAGCATCTGATGGGTCCTTGAATTAAACCACCTACAAACAGAAAATGAAGAGTAATGAGTTCCTAAAAGCAATATTTCTTATTGGATTGAGGAAAGAGAGCTGCAACAGGCAAAAACTGAAGTTACCCTTCAGAATCCTGCACTCTCCTCAAATGCTTAGTGCAGTGCAGATTTCTGAGAAACAGGAAAGGGAAAGTTAAATGTCTGTACCCCCTTGCCTTTAGCCTCCTCTTGTAGTTCAGCGATTCCTGCATACTGTGCGGGCTTGCACTCTGGCCTTGAATGTACTGAATAGGGATCATCTCCAGCAACCCTACATGCAGACCCAGAAAAGACATCACACGTGTGAAATCCTACAGCCCTTTCATCTCTTTTTGCAGCCTTTTACATATACGCATATAACGCCAGCTAACATGACCCTCTCTCTTGCTCACCATCGAATGCCAGCATGTCTGTGGGCAGTCCTCACAGCAAGTCCTCCTCTATGTCCCACAGAACTCAGATCAAAGTACTTGCCTTTTTTTTCCGCCTTTGACCACAGAGATGGCTATCAGCAGGAGCTCATCCTTCCTCCTAACAGAGGTCCACAGCAAAGCGTAACCTGCCCAGTAGGCTCGCCCTGTTTGCTGCAGCAAGGAGCACACCTACACCTGGTACTGAACGGAGACAATTCCTGCCGGCTGTTACTGCCTGCTCCAAGGAAGCAAGTTAAAGCTGCCTGGGCATAGACATGACAGATGTATTTCTCATGCTCAATGGATTGAGAAAGAATGCTTAACTCTTTGCTTCTCAGTTTTCAGAAGTTTTGCCAAACTCGTTGTCTTGTATGGCCTTGGGATAACATTGGGTCACCATCTCACTGAGTGAATGAATATTTTTTCACTGAGGCCCTCAAAAAGAGAATCTTCCTGCCGCTTTGAGCTCATAAAGCTTGCTTATTGGCCTCAAGACTGATATTAGAAAAAGGAATCCCTTTTGCTTGTGAATGTCTCAGGGACAGATGCAGCCATGTGGCTGTGACCTCAGCTCACTATGCAGGAGCGTTTACTGCATCTGCGTGTACTAATACACACAGGGAAATTAAAGCCTTCATAACCTCACTACTCATTCCCTGTTAATCTGTGCCTGTATTTGTGCTCATGTCTTCATTATTAGGGGTGATTTATGCACCTTCAGATTAATATTTTTGATTTAAAGGTTCATCATAGAAAGACTGACCCAATCAAATGCATGGCTCTGCATGTTCTCTAAGTACTTGTCCTGGAAATATTGACTTTAATTTTTAGCAGAATTATCTTCATTCTTGCTTAAAAACCCTTATATTCTGCACATTGTGGGCCTCTCTAACTGTCTGGCCTCATTGCTGCAGCCTTTGTACTCCTTACCCCTTCTACCAATCGTTATTTATTCATTGAATCTTGTCTGATGCTCACTGGCAAAGTTTTCAGAACAAAGACTGCGTCTTCTTGGGTGCTTCTATGTAGCCTACTGCAATGCAGGCAGGAACTGGAGCCTTCCTGGACTGCTGCAGTGTGGCCAGTAACCCAGAGGGCTTTCTGCAAGCAAGGGCAGATGTCCAGAGTGCCTGGCTCCTGGCTGTGTGCCCCAGGAAGTGCGGCATGCAGGCTGCCAGGGCATTCCTGGGGTCTGCTGCAGCTGAAGTGGTTTTGGTTCACACCCAGAATGGTTTAAAACTTATTCCCATAACCTGAAAACTGTCAAGCAGTGTTCACAAGAAAATGCAATATTTTAAAAAGGAAAAGCTCATGTGACAAGGCAGGCCTGAGAGACAGGAGTCCTGCCAAGAAAAGGACTTAACCCTATCCCCTATTTCTCTGCAGAATCACAGTTTTCACCACAGTTGTGACCACACCACCACTGTGTCTCTCCAACTCCATAAAGCTGTTGTGAGATTGAAGATCTGGAGGGAAGACACGATGACAGGCAGTGCCAGTGGTGGAGGTTAACTGCCCCAGGGACAGCCTGGTGAATGTAATGAAATAGAGCGCTCTACCTCAGGACATCCAGGATAAAAGAAAAGCATGTTCCTTACACAGGTGAAGCTCACAAATGCGTATTTGCAAAGAGGCAAGTGCTCATACACCTGTTCTTGTACCTGAGAGATGGTGCAAGGGAGAAGCCAAATGGTGATGGGAAAGACAGTCGACGCTACAACACCACTTTGCAGACTCAACCAGGCACAAAATTTGTATCAGGAAGGTTTCTAAGTGCCTGTCTTTAGTCAAGCTTCTGTTCTGAACCAGTATGCAGAGATGTTTTATGTTCTTGGGTCCTGCATGCGTTCATTGAAGACTTCAGGGTAACAGTTCAGGTTCCTTCCAGTTTCAGAAAAACTAACAACGTCAACCATGTCCATCTTGGATTCAGTGTGACTGTTTTCAGTGCTCTATCCACTGCTATAGAGTCACCAAACCTCTTCAGAGAATGCAGAAGAGTAGAAAAAATGTAAGAGAAAAATACTTGTGCAAAACTTTCCATATCACAAAAATTTTGTTTTGCTTTTAATCTCATAAGTAGATACAAGCAGTTATGGTGGCTATTCTGACCAGTTAACGTACATAGTCTGCTTCTGTCACTGCATGCACCATGGAAGTCATCTCTTTCCTCTAGGGATTTAGGAACCCACATTGTTTAGAAAGCAATAGAGGGGAAGCTCCTACCCACAGTATGCTGAAGCATAACAAAAGAAATCTCATTAGCCACATCTATCTTCAGGACAGTTCCCGGTAGTAGGGGGAGATTTCACACAATATCAGCCTTCTTCATCTGGGTATTGGAGTAAAACCAGCAGGACCATCTCTCCCCTAAGCAAATTCAGATGTCATAGATAAAACTATTTCTTCTACATGTCCCCCTCTATCCCTTCCTGGCACCCCTACCCTGCAGACAAGGACAGAATTAATTTTCCATTCTCCATTCACAGCAAATAAAGAATACAGTGTTCGCTCCACATCATTTTCATCTTTCATCTTAATTATCATTGCAAAGACTACAGAAATCATTATCTTTATGATGATGAACGTCCAATTAGCATTTCTCATATAAATTTTAGATCATGAAGGGGGTTGAAAGGGATAATGCAAATTCCTAATAGTCTTTTTTTCCTTGCTGAAAAATTGAGGTGCTTAACAAAATGAAATTTAATCTAAGCCATTTTCAAACAAGTCAAGAACTTTAATTACTTGATCGGGAAGGGGAAAAGAAGAGACTGAAACTAAATCTTAAAAACAGCCATATTTTAAAAGACCTTGCTTTTCCAGCCCATTGCTCAAGCTTTCCCCTCCAGATAGCTAAACACTTGTCTGGTTGTGCTCAATGAGTTTTAAACTATTGTGAAAGCTGGTAGAGGCAATTTCTTTCATTAGTTATACTATTTAGTAAATCGAAAAATTATTCCAAGTAAACAGTCTGTTGTCTCTAGTATAGCATTTTAATTGATTCCCATCCACAGTACTTACGTGTAGAGTGAAATTGCCAATAATTACATCATTGCCATTGCAAGGCAGTAAGAGATGCAACGCCTCCCTGGTGCTGGTTGAGGTGAAAAGGTGTGTGTAGAGATATGCCAGTTGGATTCATTCCCCACAGATGGTTTTGGTTTTGGGGAAAATTAATTCAGCTGGCAGTATTAGAAGCATCTCAAATAATCTTTGCACAGAGGAATTGCAATTACAAGTGAATCATTGGGTCCACATAGTCTAGCTTGTCATCTCTGATTATAAATGCTAACTATTTCACTAAAGCAGGAAAAAAAAACATCTCAGACCTCTGGACAGGTCTTTCTGTCTAGAGGTAATTATAATAACACAAAGCAAAACTATCCTGGTCCAAAAATGAAGCAGGGAGCAGCTGTCGATTCCTCTTTTTTTTTTTTTTTTTTTTTTGTCTTTCCCTCTCCTCTTTATTTCTTTTCCAGGGAAAAATTAAAAAATTTAAAAAGGTACCCCTTCTTCCACATGATCTGCAATTAGCTCTTTTCCAGAAGGCTCACCCTATGGACATGAGTGGATACACACACGTGAATTCTCTTCTTTTCCCCAACCTTCACAGATAT
The DNA here is from genome assembly GCF_964211835.1 of Anser anser. Classification (NCBI taxonomy): domain Eukaryota; kingdom Metazoa; phylum Chordata; class Aves; order Anseriformes; family Anatidae; genus Anser; species Anser anser. Next base: position 14,890,192 of record NC_139725.1, on the reverse strand, counting down.
GTTTTTCAGGTTCAATATCTTGTTGAAGAGGTGTGTAAGTAGGTGCTGCACTGGTTCTGTGGCTTACTATGAGAAAATTTGTCAGCCTAGGATGGTCTGCCTCATAAAATGCCATCATTTCAGTTGGGAGCCAGGATAAATGTGCCCCTGAGAAGTAATGCCTTACAGCATGAACTTTCCATTTTATAGCAAAATACACCATTAATTACCACCATTAATTTTCTCCTGAGGAAAAAAAAAAAAAAAAAAAAAAGATGTGTGGTTGTATGTAGTGTGACCTTCTTTAGTCTCTTCAACCTTTAATCTACTCAGGACAGAGATACTTCAGTACTGCATTCATAGACCTGAAGCAATTACAGAAAGTTGTAATTGTCTTTGATACTAGTACAGGCTGGTTGTTCCAACTCTTTTTGTTACCCATGAAACTTTTTGTTGTAGGTTTATCATTTATAATTCTTCTTCAGCCTCTAAAATCCATTAAGGGAAAGACTCCAAGTGATGTTTCAGTGTTGTTTTGCTACAGTATGACACAGGTCTAAGTTTCATTTTAAATGCATGACAGTGAATTACAAGAACCTAATAAGTCCAAGCTATTGGGCTATTGTAACTTTAGATTGTGTGCCTATTATTCATATAAATGTCTAATCCATTTCTGAATTATCCTTTAAGCTTCATCTCAATCATGTCTAATGGTGCCAACAATTATTTTTCATCTTCAAAAGCATTTCTTCCCCTCCATTTGCATTATAATTTTCACTGGTTTCCATTTGTTCTTCTTCATGAGAACATAACAGGGAGAATTATGTGACTATTTCCTTTCATTATTTTATGTGATTCTTTTCTTTTCTTTTTTCTTTTTTTTCCCTGTAAGTGTTAAATAGGCCCAATGGCAGATTCTTGCATTTCTAATCTTTTTTTTTGATAACCTTTTCCCCATCCTTTGTATATGCATTTGGAAATAAGATGTTGAGAGACGGAGTCAATATTTCAGGTGATTACAAATTATCCCTGTCCAGGGTCACATCTCGACTACACCGTGATTACATTCCCTATGTCTAATTTTTAAAGGTAGAATCAATCAATTCATTTCTGTACACTTCAGTTAAGTATATCATGTGAATGGTTCAGGCTTTTGTAGACCTGTCACTGTGCATCCAAACTACAGATCTACATCTTGTGAGAGTAAAACATGAGCTGAAGGAAAGATGCACAACTGCACACAACACAAAACTGCATACCTACATAGGGAATGCAAATAAAAATAGTGAAGCTTCATATATCATTTTAATTTCTTTTTAGACTGCTTTCTAAGGACACTGTGCAACTTCATTCTACACTTTTTTTCCCCCACTGTTCTATTTCAATAAATTTGACAGAAATGTGGAATTATCGAAGATTTATATTTCTCTGGGTTTCATGGACAAAACCAGAGAGGTAGCTTAAAGAAACTCTATTAGTGCCAGTTGTGAGGGAAAAGCTGTAGCCCTCATTGGACACCAGGGAATCCACGTAGGAAAGATGTTATAAATGCCTTAAACACAGGCAAAGAACCGAGCAGTAGATTTCTTGGTGTCTACTTAAGAGTTCATTCCAGCTGAAACTTTTTTTCACATTTTACACTTTTCACACTTTTTCACATTCATAACATCTCCACTTCACTTCCTGCCTACACAGATACTCCAGTCTTAAATATAGATTGTAATCTTACTTCGTCTTTAGTCACTGAATAAATTAGTTCTCTGAATGAGGACTTTGGAAGAGTAGCCACTGTCCTTATTATAAGGTTTTATTAACCTAGGCCAGAAGAACTTGCATGGAACGGTATAACAGAAAGGACATGTTTGAGATCTACAAACAGTAAAGAATATATAGCGTCAATTTAGGATCTGCTTACAAAATAATGAAGGAAGAGGGCTTTATAGCTCTATAAATTCAAATGATGCTCTCTTAAAAGCCCATCAGAATATATGAGAAGTTGGGACAGTTTTACTGCCCTAACAGATAAATAACCATACAGTAAAAGCTCCTGATGGAAAATGCAGAAACAAATTGATGAATGGGCATCCACAATACTGTAGCTGATTTTTCAAGCTAAACTCATTAAGAAATCTTAATAGTGATTGGCAAGTTCCTTCAAACATGGAGGCAAAGAGGTGAACAGGAGTCTGCTTAAAAAGCTGTCATGTCAGTGATTAGGAGTGAAAGCCATGTCTAATATATTTTCTAGTAAATCTGCTTGATGAGTAAACAAATTTAGCTCTTTCACACAGCTAAAATAAATGTGCTCCAATGAAACCAGGTGTTAACTCGAACATACTGCAATCCCAGCCTAAGCAGCACTGTGCACCACCTGTGTGTGAGACAGCTTCAAAGTGCTTGGAGCCTACAACAAAAAAAAAAAAAAAAAAAAAAAAAGGCTTCTAATGGACTGCCAAGAGCTGGGAGAAGGAGCTTAGTGTCCATGGTTCCATGGTTTTGTTCACAACACTGTCCCTTGTGTCCTTGCTTGACCTTTCCTTGTTCAAGCTTGTCCTACAGTGTAAAAAGAGCTTTACTGATAAAGACATACTGGTATTTTGAAGGGAGGTTATGATATTCAACCAGTCAGAATCTGCTTCTATGCAACTGAAGCTAATGGAAATTTATTATTGAGTTTAGCGGATGCAGGAATAGAACATTTAAGGATTTTAAAGTCCTTTAATCCAAAATACTTGATAATAATAAAGCAGATTAGAGTGAAAAAATATTTTGCCAAGCACCATGTTCAGTTTTCAGATATTTGAAGAATCTTTCAAATGGCTTATAAGTCCTTTGTTCCCATTACCCATATTTTAACCATGGTAAATTGTTGGCCTACTGACTAATGTTTTACTGTTTTCTTCTCACCAGAATAACATTCTTTAAAACGGTAAGATGCCTTTGTCTCAATAGCACTTTGCACCTTCCCAGTGCAGTTCTATGCCATTCATATGTTCATATTTGCATAAGAGGCAAAGAAATCTTTATTGTTGAGAAAGTGAATGTGGTATAAACCTGCTAAAATAGGACAGGGAAAATGTGAGGAGTCTTGTTCTTGCATATCGAGGGAAATTTCTTAAATAAAGCACCTCTTAAGAAATTCTCTTCCTAATTCCATTAGCTAGTGGCTGACTCATGCTGGATTGTAAGGGCTGTAGACTATTTTATTTTTTTTTATTCTATTCAGTGCAACTGTAGAAATTCTCATTACCTGTATTTTAATCATTGTAAATTCTTGGCCTACTGACAAACATTTTGCTACTTTATTCCCACCAGAATGAGTACAATAACTTAGATTTATTTAATAGTTTTCTCCCTCGTGGGATACCAACAAAATTTACACATTTTGGAAACTATTTTTTTATAGGAATGCAGCATGGTGATTTTAACAACACTTAGCAATAACCTATAACAGAAAATGGTGCCTACTATGTCAATGTAGGAGGTCATGCACATTAGCAGAGGGTAATTGGACCATCTTTCAGTAATTTGATAATTAAGATACAGTGTTCGATGACAGGAACTTACACTACAATTTGGAGACAGAATTTCGGTTTTGTGAAGAACCCCATGAGCTCCTTAATGAATGCAAGCAGCCTGGTCTTTCATTTCATATTTCATCTGAATGCTCAGACCTCACACAGACCCCTCACTCTTAGCTTCCCCACATAAATCACACTTTTCCAAGGCATCAGATCAGCTCAGTTTTCTGAAATTCTTACCAGATGTCATTTCAATTTGTCGGTCAAGAGCATAGAAAATATGGAGTAAGACAGGCAGATATTTTTCTTTCTGTCCAGGAAAATCATGTATTGCAGAAATACCCCTTGTTCACAAAATTGTGTCAGTGAAAAATCTATTCCATTTAATGTGCAAAAAATGCTCATTTTCTAAAACACCTTCTAATAATACCATCTATAAAAAAAATCTTGCCGGCACCTTAGCACTCACAAGACGGGCGGGGGAATTTTGAGTAGAATATTCTTCTTCCTAGGAAATTGCATTTTCTAAATGTGTAATTTTCTGCAAGAAATATCAGACAAATTTTCAGGCATAAAATCTAGGCAAAAACATTTTGTGGCTGTCAGCCTGAATCTGACTATTTTATTCTCATGTTCATGTTGTTTACAAAAGAACAATTTGGGAAGGACTCTACTTAAACTGTCCAGAGCAGGAAATAAATATGATTGTATTTCAGAAAATATGTGAATGTTTTTGGCAGAGTTCCCTCGTTCTTGCTAGTAAACTAGGACGGGATGCTGAAGAATGAATACAATTTCAGTCATCTGAGAGAAACGCAAAGGTACTGTGGCATTCTAAATTCTCGTTTCAGCTCAAGTTAACCATTCATTCATAACTGTAATTTGTTCTCATAATAACGCAAAAGCCTAGTTGCTACAGATTATGTTGCAAACTCAGTATTATATTCCCTTCTGAAAAAGGATGCTCAAAATGCCATGTAATACTAAATATGTTATATTTCCTATCACAGCCCTTGAAATCAGTCAAGTGGCTGGAACCCAATATTTCAATATTAAGTGAGCATTAATAAGTCTACAGGCAAGTAATCAACATGACTAACAGGCTGACAGCCTTTACTTCAGAGTGAAATATCATGGCAACACTCACAGCCAGTGATCCATTGCTTCTTGCTTTGGATTGGCAGCTTTGGCAGCTATTTTGGTGAATTCAAAAGTGGGTTTGATCCTTTGCCCATTAGACCTTTTGCCCATTAGATGTGTCTTAGCCCATATGAAAAAATTTCTCATAATGGAGCTCAATGTCACCATTAAGTCAGTCAAGTGTAAAACACTTGGAGAATTATATGTGTTTCTATGCTTATCCCAGACCTGTAAAATCACTTCCAAGAAAAAATGATAATTACAATAATACATTATAATATTGACAACCACAATAATAGTATACACCTTTTTGTATTTTAATCTGTAGAAATCAGATTGCGACAAAACATAATGTTTTGAGAGCCATTATTTTGCATTTTGTAATAAGAATCCCAAAGCACCTGCTGATATAGACTTTTCCCTAAAGTCAGCAAAATTGAGTACAAGATAGCAATATTTATTCCAAATTGCACTGCTGTGATGTAAGGAGAGATCAGAAAATATGTAACATTGGAAAATTAAAACCCAGTCAACCAAGCAGAATTTTCACCCAAAATGATTCTTAACTGAGGCTGGTTAAGCATCACCTAGTTTTATTCTTTTTTATATTCATTCTATTTTGTCCAGTTGCTTTTATTTATTTATTTATTATGCCAAATAGCAGAACTAGAGATGTGAAATCACAGCAAGGAAGAATGTTTTTTTGATTTTTTCCAAACCTAGGAATTTCAAGATAGTTCATAAGAAGGTTTAACTTCACTATCAAGGTCAAAGTATTAACAATTCTGGAAGACAAACTATTCACCTTCTTACACCTTACTGCTGTTTATTCTCTAACTGTGAAAAGACCTTAATTTTGCTAGTTTACATCAGTTACATATCCTGGCTTTCAGATCTCTTTAAAAAGCACTGAAACTGAATTAAATTACTCTTAGGCCTTAGAAATCCAAACTGAGTCCATCTTCCTTCTTTTTTCTGTCCTCATTAACCAGTGTAAAATACCCAATTCAACCAGCTTAATTCTAATCAATAAACAAACAATTATCTTTTATATGTGTATATATGTGTTCCTCACAAAGCCCTCATTGTAAATGGAAACTGGAATTTCTGCCCTAACCTTATGCTTAAAAATATAGAATATTTCAAAAAGGCTTGGCTGTTCCCATTAATGTGAATACTTCCCAAAGATTCTAAGAAAATCATGAAAACGTATTGTCTTAGGTGGTATCCAGAAGTGTATACTCTTTTCAGAAATGGTATTGCGTCCTGTACAGACAACCTCCCACTGCATGTGATTAACACAGATTTCTCAAAATTGTTTTCCTTAGGTTAGAAATGAGAAAGACAGGTTTCTCTTTGTCTTGATATTACTGTCAGCTTCAGTGCAGGTAAATCACAGAGCTTCAGTGTGTCATTGCCATGGAAACCTAAAGCTAATACTGTACAACTTATCTTTTTTAACATTTTGCAGTGGTTGCAATGTCCTTGTTCAGACCAGAAAGTTTAAGAAATATAGTAAAAGAGATATCTCCAGATTGGTCCCAAGATGAAAACAAGTTCAGACCCACTTTCTAATGGGTCAGATTCTGGTTTTCTGGACTCCCACCCAAAAGATTTTGTTTCTGAGCCACATCCATCACTAAAGCTTGAATTTTACCCTGACATCTTATGTGCACATCTATCAGTATGCTTGAAGAGGTTAGTAACTTATTGCACGTGGATTATCTGTAATTTGTTATCATTTGCTACATCCAAGTCTATTCCTGGTTTATTAGTCATCACCTTTAGTTACTGTCCACAGCCATAATGCTTTGTAGCCCTAGAGGGATCAGTGGGGACATAAAGGTGGTGCTGCTACACCCTCATTTCTATTAGACAACAGGCACATGGCTGTGCTATACCAATAAACAATCTGCTGTGTCCACAAATTTGCTGTGCTTCTGCAGAAACTTTATTGGGCACAGTACAGAAACTCAGTTATTACTGGGAATTACTTTGCCTACTGTAACCCAAGTTGCATCAAATTACTTTTTCTTTATGCCTTTTGTTCAATCCCAAGCAAACATAAGAGGGGGGAGGCTGATGTCCTTCCAGCAGCCCTTTAGTAGGAAGCCAGGGATCTGCTGAAGAGTCTCAGCATGGAGGCCACTGACATGGCCACAGTTCTAAACCAGTCACTTTTTCTCACAGCAGCTCCACTGCTGTGATGAAAGTTAATCCAATATTAGAATTTGGTTGTTTCTTAGGAACCCCATTCAATTTACCCCTCTTTATGCGAGAGTAAATGCGATGCCGCCATCAACTCTGCCTGACAGAATGATTACCAGAGTGCCTTTTGCTACTGCTCCTTTAACTAAATATCTAAAATTGGTTTATTTCTTTCTGTCTCATACACAGAAGTTTCTCATAAAATAATGATTAAAAAAATACTGATTAAAAAAAAAAACAAAACTAAAATGCAAGGAATGAGCAGCATTGTAGCCTTCCTAGTATGTACCATGAATTTCAGCTCAGAGAAAACCACTGTACTGTAGTCATATCAGACATATTCCAGAAAATTACACCATGAGCAGTTAGCAGAATTTTGTATCAATTGAGACTTCCTTTTTATCATTGTTGGGATATAATGTTTGGTGTGATGGGGAGGTGGGGTGTGGCTAGAGAGACTTTTTCAGATGCTCCAACAAAAACTACGTGATGCCAGTTAAGCCCCAGCTAAGGACTTGGTCCCATGGGATATACAGTTTCAAAGGAACAATGGTGTTGCTTAAATATACTGTAGCATATGTGTTTATCAGATATAAAAGGTCTGAGCTTTCTGAGACACAGAGAATTTGTCTTTTACATTGGTATAAAGCTCTGCCTTCTTGTTTCCCTACCAGCTTGCGAGTGGTTCTGCTTTATGCTACTCATTCGTTACCAGGAGCTCGTTGATTTCAGCAGCAGCTGAAAGTGCAAGACATTTCTCTGGCCCTTTGGTTGAGAGTTGATGTTTGTTAGAAAAAAAGAAAAAGAAAAGAAAAAAAAAAAAGAAAAAGCACCCCAAATGTTGTCTAAACTCCCTGAATTTACTCTGATGTTCTTGGTACTTTTGGTAAAACTCTGTGTCTTTCTAGAGCTCTAAAATGTCACTAGAGGAGTACCTGTTAGTGGTAACTGACTGCTGAATGTCATTAAGTGTGCAATTCAGCTATTAGCAGTTTTGGTCCTGAAATTCTTCACAACAATGTTGGGAAAGAATCAAGCCTGCATTGTTGGCCTTATCCTTCTTCTGAACCCTGGAGTATTGGGAAGTTATTGAGGTATCACTAACAGCTTAAAGACTACTTATTTCCAACATAAAATAGCGCGTTGGAGTCACTGTCTTTTAGCTGAATCCTTGTCTAATTATCTAAGATACGCATCCATGTCTTTTTATGTGATTTATACTTGTGTACACAGTCTATATAAACATGTGCACGTGTTATATACATTCATGTACCTTGACAGGGGTGTGGTACAAACTTCAGTAAAAATCAGAGGCTAATAAAGACTCAGAATTGGGGTTGCCATCTGCTGATGATTCTAAAAATGAACTGAAAATTTCATCCATGTCCTTCAGTTCCTAGTAATTCCCATTTCTGCCTGGTGGGGAAAATTACAAAATCTAGTGTTTATATGCGCAGGGCTACCAAAGCATCAGATGGGCAAATAAACCCCACAGCTCAGCTGCCATCGCAGCTGCTACAGCCGTCCAAACAGATTAGACTGCAGGCCCATCCATCTGGGGCAGGCCGTTGTTGGGGTGTCCTCAGGCACTGCCCCTCCACTTCTGCACTTGATCCAGCCTGTACCATCTCCATCCTCTATATCAGGACTCTGCTCACTCCCTTCCAGCTGATGGAGTAGAAAGGAGATGGCAGAGAGAGTGGGAGGTAGCAGTGGCTCAGAGGAGCTTGAGAGCAGGTTTAAGGACCCAGGAGAGGTACCTGTGGGTGCTAAGGCAGGCGGGCTATGTGCCAGGGTGACATACACTAATTTCCCAATGCTATAGCTCGGCTGCAATTTCACTTTTAAGAACTGCTGCTCATTTCCCACCCCACCCCATGATCCCCTTGGGGAATTCAGTTACCTTGACACAGCTTTTGGAGTGCCTGCACTATAAACCGGATCAGGAAAAAAACACCTGTAAAATGCGTACCTGGGACCACATCATAACTCTCCACCCCAGATACTGGAAGGCTCCTAAAGACCTACGTGTAGTGATCGCAGCCAAGGCACCTCTGTTTGGGGGCTGCACCTGGAAGGCAGCAACAGGAAGAACTGGTCAAGCAACAAAAGCTCCTTCCAAAATGTCTAAGCAAGGTTAGAGAGAGTAATTTAGCTATGAAATTGCTCCAGGAAAATAGTCTCTTGGTTGTCTGTACTAAATAAGCTTTGTGCAATATATAGGACTTTTGGGGAGCAACACAGAGCCTCAGAATAGGGATTTTGTTGCAATTTTTCAAATTATATTCAAGTTAAATGTTAACAAATATATTCAATATTCAAATTATATTCAATGTTAAATGTTAAATTTTACCTTTTTTTGATCATCTTGTATTGAAAAAGCTATCTTAAATAGACAGTTTGAGCAGTTATGACATAGTACAATGGCTAATGCGTTATGTTCATGCCACATAATGTACATGTCCATACACACATCTGTAGGCCCCAAATTTGAAACTTAGTCCACTCCTTAACACAAGCACTGTTTCTCTCTCTTACCTCTTCAGCCATCTTTTGTATTTTTAAGGTAGCACTTTTCTTTTTAGTAATTATCACAGCTTAAGCTTTTCTGATGACGAAAAATTTGGTTAATAAAGTGATAGTCAGAAGCTATTGAGTAATCTGCCCAAGGCATTTTGCAATTATTTGCTTGTTCTATAACCTAATAACCATTTTAGCTTTAGGATACAATAAAACAGAAGTGCTAATTCAGTAGTTTTAAAGGAAGACTAATTATACTGAGGACACATCCTCTTCTGAGCTTAGTCACTTGTGACCTACTGTGAAGCTACCAGAAAAGAGCCAGGCACTCGCCTGTGCTGAATTATTCATGGCCTTATCTGCTCTAAGGGGCTGATGGAAGCATTGTTCATACAGTTTTACTCAGCAGACTCTGCCTGCACTCGTCTCAGTACAATTTTAGAAGCATTCAAGTCAGGAACATTCAGATAGGGAAACAGATTCATGTTCTATGTCATGTTCATCTGATTTTCAAACAAGTCAGAACATTTCCCTATAAATGAGACAAAATGTGAGAGAAAACAATGAGAGGGAAAGTATCAAGAACAAGTGTGTCTATAGGTCGTAATCATGGTCTGCACTAAGATGAAACAACCTGCTCAGCTACAAGGGGAGCCCAAAGGCCTTCCTAACTCCACCATCTGCAGATGCATTACAGTACTTTTTATTTCATGAACCATTTATTGTCATCATCACAGAAATCTAAGTACTGTACAACCCAACAAAAAGTTCTGGCATTGGGTTCCATAGAAAACAAAGATGTTTTATGCAAGAAGAAACCCTCTTAGTTGTGTCAGTAGTGAAACAAGATTTCTTCATGTAATAGGACCTCCAGTGCACAACAGGTCTTACTCGAAGCATGAGAAGGAAATTCAGTCTCTGTGTAGACTGAGTTGTTGACTTGAGAGCAAAACCTGGTAAGTAAGGTACAGTTTTGATTTATTTTATGAGATGGGAGCTCCCATAAAAATCATTTCAGATGGTACCAAACAGCCATAATACAACAACACACCTAATTACTGTTAGCCTTGGATGAAGCTGAACCAGCAGTAATGAGAAGGAAGGCTCTGTCTTATTGCACTGAGTTTAAGCCATCCAGACTCAATTATGCAGTTTTATTCCCTGTAAAAACTGGAGCATAAGAAAGAAAGAAAATGTTATCCCCCTATGTATCATAAATCATTGTGCAGGGCTTTCTGTTTTGGACCAACTGGTATTTAAGGCCTTGACCATGCAGAATGATTTAAAATTAGTGAGCTGTTTCACGTTTTTATACACACTTAAATCTGAACAAGGTGAAAAGTGCTGGGCATATGCAGATTTTACATTCTAAACCTGTTAATACATTGCATGCAAGCAATTTATTGGTGCTGCCATCTCAGGCATCACACTCTTTAGTCCAACCCATTCTTACCAGAAATTACCTGAAATGAGAGCCAGGAAGGAGGAATGGCCTGTTTGTTCCTTTCAAACCTCACATGCTGCCTAGCACTGTTACAATAAAGAAACCATATATTTTTTAAGACATAAGGCACATTTCTTTTTATTTTTAAATGCCAGCTTGGGCCAAGGGGAGAAAGCTACAGAGTCACTCTGAAGAGGGTATCAAATGGAACAGAAACCCAGCAACCTTCAGGCTACTAGAACTGTTTTCTGGCTCAGACAGATTGAATTTTCCTGGTGGGACTGGAAGCGTCGGAGTGGAGGACTCTGATACTCTCCTATAATCATCTACTCCTAGTGGCTGCATAAGCTTGTACATATAGATATAATACTTATATCACAGTGCTAGTCTTTGCAACACATTGTCTGGGCTGGTCAGATATGTTCTAAATATCCCTCATCTCTAAAACATCCCACTTGTAAAAAATTTATTTTTAGCAGTTGTAATCATATAAACACAACTGTTTGAGTGCCACTCTATCTTCCAAATATGATCATTTGGACTCACTACAGTTCTAATTGTTTTTAAGAAGAAAAAAAAAAAAAAAAAGCTCAAAAACCAAGGGATTTCTACTAAGTGTTGATGTGACCACATATGCACCAACCCACTAAGTCAGAACATCCCAGTTTTACATCACTCTGACAGAGTTAACCTGCACTTCACTGTGAAAGCGTTAAAACTCTTTCTCATTGATCAGTTTGTTTAGTTTTTGAATTTGTCCTATTAACAGATTCTCTGTCAGCCTCATAATGGAACAAGGCTCTCCCTAAGACAACCAGTGGAGAGTTTCTCTATAAATTTGTTAGGGAGATAGAGAAAGTGGTGCTGCATTAAAGAGCTGCTTTCAAATGGTGAGAGAGGACAGCAGGTGCCTCCTTATACACATAACTCTCATGAGCAAATGCAACAGTATTTTATTGGGAGATCAATAAAGGAGCTGAAGGACAGAATAAGGCAGGGAATGGAGACCTCATTGTTAACCTGTTTTTGCCTGTCTTGAAACAAAAGGCCGCCTTCATTCTGAGACATTTATGTCAGGGTAACAAACCAATGTTATGTCTTTGTATCTAGATGTCACACTATTACAAATAAACTCATCGTAAAATGTGGATCCTATTGCATTGCATTATGTGTCTGCACAGGGAGGCTTACAAAACATTACCACAACAGTGAGCCTAGTGAGATAAAAGGGTCAGGACAGAAATCCAAAGACATATTGTTCATGGCTTTGTAAATGAACACTTATCCCTTTCCTTTGAAGCATCCAGTGCTGGATATACCAGAAAGGATAGACTATGTAGAGGTTACTGTTCCATCTGAAAGCAGCAGTACAGCAGATGCTCACATGTTGCATGATGCTATCACACTCTGTAGTCCCCTACATAAATTAGAGCTGTGAGTGCAAGGAAGAAAACATGATGGACAGAAGAATGAAAGGACAAGATTAAGTCTGTCCTGCTTCTTCCTCTTTAATGCAGGATCTCTTGAAAAACTAGTTTGCACCAATATTTGCCCTTTTTGTGAAAATCCTAATTAAGTTTCTCCAGGAAAATATGTATAAACAGAAACAAAATTAAAACTTTAGATCAATAGCTCTTGTATGTGGGAACAGACCCAAGAGATCTACCTTGCAATCCAAAGAATTCTATGATTAGAAATCTTCTGTAGTCTTATTTGATCTCTATATGAATTTGAGTTCTTTTCATCTTTTCCCCTAGATGAGTTCTCTGCATCTGGAAGCTCATATACCCATCTGTTTCAATAAACACAGAATTAACTTTATGTCCAGAAAGTGCCAAGCACTGCATATTTAGTGCAAAGGTGCACTAATGTTGCCATTGTCCACACTGGATATTTAACTAACCACCGCTGTCAAAACTCATCTGCCTTTTGTTGTTTCCCACATACTTACAATTTTGATGTTGTTCCTACTTCCAGCATTGAAGCTATCTTTAGCTGTTATGGGTATGTCCAGCATTATACTGTACCTCAGCTGACTCTTCATGTTGTTGTGTTACAGCACTTTAGACATTTCTTAGTATTTGGGCAAATAGCCTGTAATATATTTAGATTTCAGCAGCTTCTGCCAATGCTCTTCTCTGTTGTACCTTCATCCTAATGGTAGCACTGGCACTGCAGAATAGGTTGCTATGTGCTCCAAGTGACGTACACTGAAGAGCCTTCCCAGCCTTTGTCTGTGAGTTTTCCTGCAAAGAAACAAGAGCCCTCAGCATGCTGGGGTGTACCCGTGTCCCTTCTAGGGACCAGGTCAGGGCTATGCTGCAGAGAGCATCACAGAGGAGGTAAAATTTTCCTATCACATCAGGTATCGTAGCACCTCCTGGTACCTCTGTATTTCCTGCGGCCCCACTACAGCTCTTACAACGCATCTGTCCACAAGCTTGCTCTCCATTTTTTGCCCCAGTTCTCTCACCACATATTCAGTTCTGTAAATGCATACCTAAGTGAGCTGTGGGGATACGTGTGTTGCTCTGATCATGTTTTCAGCTTCACTTCTGTGAAGATTTGAACAGCTGAATTCCATTTGCTTTGTTAAGAGCCTATATTTTTGCAAATATAGGCAAATTTGCATGAATGAAAATTTGTGAAAAGCTGCAATGTATAAAGTTTTATTGTTCTGTATGACCCACAGAAAATAGAAACCATATAATATAACTCAGGCAACCAGACAGGCAGTGAAAACTGTGAACTCTCTGTAGTGATTGCTCTAAGGAATAATTGTTATGAACAACCTAAGCAGATCACCAACTGAATTATGTCCATTAAGGCAAGTACTCCTCAGAAAGAACAGCTGGAAAAAAACAAAAGCCAATCAGTGAAGAAAAAGCATCTGGCTATCTGCAGTTTTTAAAACAAGAGAAGAAAGAATAAAACTAGCATCCCACTTTTCCACTTCTTTCCTAGGCAGGCTGATCCATCCTGACTTGTACACTTTGCCAGTCAAACCCTATTCAAAATGTAGCTAATGGACTCCATCCCTTGAGTTTTGCTGCCATGCTTCTTGAGACTTGTTGCTGTGGGCTGCACTTATGCAATACATGCAGATAAACCATCATTATTATTATTACTATCATCATCATCATTATTATTATCATCATCATTATCATTATCATTCCTGTTAACAGCAATATCATTATTATTCAACAAGCTACTATTTCTTTCTGTTGCCATAGCCTTTAGGAGCTGCAGCCATAGAGCCCCAGTATACTAGCTTTATCCAGTCAAGCAAAGCCCTTAGTGATAATCTCTTTAGCTTGTGGCTGTGCCCAGCTCTGCAGGAGTGGGATGTAAGTAGATGTCTGCTTTCCACACTTGGTTCTCTGGAGAAACAATATTTTTGTATTTGACCTAACAGTCAAGGGGACGCTAAATATTGGTGAATAGATCCAAGATCATTTCCACATAAAAATCTCACTATAAATCCTTCACAGTGATGAACAGACCAGTATTTTAAAATGTCCACTCTAGCTGCAACCCTTAATAAATTACAGAACATCTGAACTACCCAGAGCTGTTGCTTCCAACCTGCACACTAGCAGCATAAAATGTTTTATCGCCGGATAAATGCTTCTGTGGTTGTATTTATGTGAGGAGACCATGGCACCCTCTGAGAAGTAAATCACACATGTCTATCCCACTTCCTTCTACTTTTACTTTGAGATAAGAAAAGATATCCAGGGCACCAATCACGGTGTCAACCCCTGTCAAACTCAGTGTTTGAGGTTGCCCAGCACCAAAATTAAACAAAGTTGTATTATATGGGAAAACTATGAAAACAAAGCCTTTTTCCAGATGTCCTTCATATCATGCCATCAGTTGTAGACTAGGCCCAAGCATGAATCTTTCCCAGGGATCTAAGACTTCGCTGTGAAACAAGGGAGACAGTTCCCATTAGTTTTCTTAGGGCTATGTTTCCCATACCTCTTGGTGGGAATATCACCGCTGATGATTATCCATCAAATAGAGACTGGACCTATAGCAGATGAGCCTAGGAATCCATCAATGAAACTGCATATGTTCAATTTCTTTGTGATAACAGTCAAGTTAACTGGATACAAGCATATTGTGTGAGACTACATTGAAAGCCTTGCAAAAGCTCAAGTAAATGACATCCACAGCTCTCCCTTCATCCGTAAATCTAGTTATTTGATGATAAAAGGCAATCAGGTTGTTCTGATATGATTTGCCCTTGGTAAATTGATGCCAACTTATTCCAGGCACCTTCATCTCCTTCATGAGCCCAGAAATGTGTTTCAAGAGACTTATTCCATGATTTTCCCATGGACTGAAAATCTGAAAATTCAAAATTGGAGATATCCTTTCACTTTCCAGCAATTTTTCCATGAGATTGCATATGCCTAGACTCCCAGGGTTTTTTTTGTTTGTTTGTTTCTTTGTTGTTTTTGGTTGGTTGGTTGGTTTTTGCTCTCCTAAGGAATACTTAAACATTCCTTAGTTTGATTATTTTGGAACAAGGATAAATTATGTCTGCAATTAATCTCATAAGCAGTAAATCATTCTGAATGCATGGATACAGCAGAGGAAGCAGCATACTAATTAAGATGTGACTAAATATTTTACATTTGGATTCTTATCCCACATGGACAAAAGTGAAACTGAAGAGCCTACTGTAAAGTAAACTGAATGCTCAAGAAATTTTCCCATATCATATATTGCTATGCTGTTCTGTTATTAGTACAAGGCTGTGTATAGACAACACATGGCAAAGATCTATAGTCAAAGAAGTTCAGAGTATCAGTCAGTAGCGGTAGAAAATTATTCTTCTCATCCTGAATCCTGCCACAAGGTGGTACAGTAACCACAACGTGTACGGGAAGGAACACACTCAGAACATGACTCTTCTTCAGAACAGGAAAATTAAAGGAACTGGCAACCTCAAGGCCAAGAACTATCACTGCATGGCACCCTGATCTTCCTGAGCCTCTCTTTCCTCCAATGTATCATCAGCCCTACACTTGATTACTTCATGTTTTAAGCCATAATAAATGTTTTGTGTGTTTGTACCCTTAAATAAAAGCAACGTAGAAATGCAGTACTATTAACAGCCAGCAAAGACTGATTTCATTATGAATTGAAAATACAGCCACAATACCAAGAAAAAGCTGAAAGAAAGCAGAGAGGCAAACAGACAGTCATCTACCTAGGCAGCCTGGCCAAACTTCATTTGCAAGTCACATATTTAGCAGGCATGTATTTGACTCCACTTTGTACGACATGCACTGGCAACAAAATCATTTTCTTTATTAAATGACTGAGAATGTATGTTTCTCTACAAAATGATTCAATGACACAAACCATCAACTCAGACAATATGTGACCAGGATACCTAACACCTTACTCTTCCATCTTTATAATAATTTTAAAGCTCTCTCTCCTGCAGCTCTTAATAAAGTAAGAAAAGGGCCATATGGCTTTCCCCTAATTTCTTTAGCATTTCTCAGTGAATGCTTATGAAGATTAGGAATAGACAACTGGGAGGCAACTGGCATATTTGTAACATGCCACATACACTAGGGAGCTTTTCTACTAGAGAGAGAAATAGATGGGGTAAGCAGAAGCAAGGCCTTTATTTCTTATTTTCTGTGTTTAGAGCATTAGGCAAGTAGTCAGGTACCAACCTGATATGTATTACACAAAAACACCTCGGCAGCAGTAAGTATTTAGAAGAGTCAACTAGCGATAAAGTGCAGAGGTGAAATCACCTACTCATTTACTCATTAAAGTCTACTGCTGAGAAAATGTTTCATTTCTTTATTTTCAGTGGTCCTGCTGGATATATTGAAATATCGATGCTTTAGCTTTTATGATGTCTTTCATCCCAAAAGATCTTCAAAGGCATATCCATCTGCACAAATACCTTCCCCTTTTCTTTGTATGAGGTTCTGCAACCATTAAATATGTACCAATAATGTGATTGCTCAAGGCAGAAAGTGGTCACCTGTGGTAGTTACTACCAGAGTTTGATTAGGCAGTTTCATTTTTCTTCAGACGTTGAGACATTCTTTTTCCACAGTCTTCAAAAGTAACTTTTGACTGTTGCATTACAAGCAAAATAATCTCTCAAGCTCCTTCTTCTGACTTTAACAAATTTGAAATAGGTCCTAGATGGATAGTAAACATGGATTTAAGTCTTTTTACTGATGTAGATTTCTTTAACCCTGTCATACACCTGATCAGACAAAAAGGCTTCATGTTCTGTATTTATGAACATCGGCTCCTCTTGTAGGAGAACCAAGTTTCTGTCTGGACCTCAGTTCAGGAACCTCAATGACTCTCTCCAGCCTGGTGGATCAGATAGCTCAGAGTGTCCAACTGATAGCTTATGGACATCTCCAGCACCTGTGAGATGAGTCAGCTGGGCGGCTCATAGCATATTTTTTATCCATTTGATACCTATGTGACCAAGCTCTATATTACTGTTTGAGATGTAGTGCCTTTTCCTAGTAATCAAGCATTTTACCTATATAATATCTTCTGATTGTATGTATGTATGTATTTGTCTACATACATAGTATCATACTGATAATATTTGTGATGTTTCTTTAAAATCTCAGATACCCTTCCTGTACATCTTTAGTCGTTTTAAGACTTTTAAACATTTGCATACTAATGCACAGAAATACCAAAAACAGGTAGGAAAGATTTAACAGTATTCCTAAAATGTATTCCACACTGAATTTGTTAAACCTAAATTCTGATAATCAGAACATTTACTGGCATTATGTAAATAGTATAATGGTTATTCATTGGCATACAAATTAGGACACCATTTGCATTTCAGTTCTACTTTTCTGCACTTCTAACACAGATATGCATCATTTTGCTGATTTTGCAAACTGAAACTGTTAGTTATATTTTATTCTTGGTAATCTTGAAGGAGTAAAACAGTTTGTGAGGAAGCTAGCACATAGATCATCAATAATATTGCTGCACAAAAAAAGTAGAGTTCTTCTGGTTAGTAGCATGCAGACAAGTACCAGATCTAAGATTTAGTTTTAAAGTAGAGCATTTTTTGCATTTGTCAGATGAGCAGATTTAATTTGGAAATACAGAAAGGCAATAAATACACAACTCCAACGTGACATTTTATGACATTTTTCATGAATGTATGCAGAAAGGGAATATTTTTGAACCACCCGAGTGCATCATAATATTTCAGCTTTTATTGAGTTACAGACAAATGGCAGATATTTTACAGTTTAGAAAACTATTAAACATCCTAAGCATCCCCAGTGATGGTTTCTTCATCCAATTTAAGCAGAGTTCCTGCGTTCAGAATGCTACCCATAGGTTCTAAGTTTCAATTCCCAAATGATAAGCGCAGAAGAGCAAGAAATACCAATGTTACACTCTGAGCCCGCATGTCATCAGTTTTCACCCAAGGCACCTGAAAGCCTATCTGTTCTGTTCAGATCACAAAATTAGTGAGTATGAGGAAAAGAAGAAAGTCTGTAAGAGAAGCCAGAAGTCTTCACAATAGGGTCCCCAAAACATGGATGATTGTGTTAGGAACATAATCATCCTTTTAAAGGTTATCAAGTAATTACATCT
Source organism: Anser anser (assembly GCF_964211835.1). NCBI lineage: Eukaryota > Metazoa > Chordata > Aves > Anseriformes > Anatidae > Anser > Anser anser. Next base: position 14,871,748 of record NC_139725.1, on the reverse strand, counting down.
CTAATTTTGTTTGAATGTAGATTAGTTCACTCTGCTGAGATCCAAGAGAAAATAGAGATCCCTGGAGTTCTGTAAGAACTGTTGGACGAATTTTAATTGCAAAAGATCATGTGGAAATGCTTCTTCCAATAGAATAAATAAAATAAAGAAAAATTACTAGGAATTTGCATGCTCATTTTGAAGGATATCAAATCTTACTGAAAAGAGAGTCACTTTGCTCAGTATAAATGCAATGATTTTTATTTTTTTTTTTTGGCTAAGCAGGTTATGTTGGGTGCATGGAAAGCCAAAAAGATCAGTCTCAATTATCTTAATAAATAAGATGGCATTACTGGAGAGAAAGAAACAGATTATCTTCATGAGCAGTAAACCCAAATGTGCATGCTTGATAAAGTGATAATCCAGATTAGTCTGTCCCACCTTTAGGATGATTGTAATCCATAATTACCAGCTGCCTCAGTATTTCAATGAATTATAACAAATATTTCATCACAAATATATCTGTCTCTAACAGTGACATAACAATCGACTATGAAAACTAAAAAGAAAATATATATATATATTTATATATATTTCTGTTAGATAGTTATTCTCCAGTGTATTTTTAAGGATGTTTCCAGAACCAATGAAGATTGTAAGGAGAGAAAACTAGTCAACACATATTCACTTTTATTTTCATTTAAATTCTCTTGGTTTTAGCTCTTACATGAATCTGGGGAATTCCCCAATGGAAAAATTAGAAACTTTGGCTTCTTTAAGATCTTAGCTATTTTATTAATATCTCTGTCATTTGCAGACGGGTGTATTGCAAATTATCAGACCTCCAAGTGTGGTACAGGTTGGGTACCAAAAGAATTTCCAAACCCTTCTACAGAATGTTAGGTATTCTGATTTGTTGGGGAAATTTTGGACAATCTTTGTGTATTGATTTGTTTAGTTAGCTGCTTTTTCCATGTGTTAAAGAGTTAAATACTTGACACTGCAAAATTAACCTATACAGACTCCTAGGGCAATGATCACACAAAGCTATTCTTATCCTGGATAGGGAAAGAATGACAGATAGATCTTTTCTATGATACAGAAGAAAGTGGTTTCCCTCTGCAGTGGCAAGTACCTTTCTCCGCCCCACTAAAAAAAAAAAGGTGGGAGGGGGAGGAGGGGGCTGGCCAGGATTTCCCATGCATGAGAATGTGCAAAAAAGGAGTCACTATTTCTAAAACATTTCAAGTAGTTTTTCAGACATCCAAGTAACAAAAAAGATGCTCAATCTGTTAATAATCTCGTTCTAATTAGATACTCAATTTGCAACACTGGAATTGCACAAAACATGTATAAATGAAACAGTAATTAACCTTTAGTTCTGAGCTTCTTTTCCTTCCAACCAACATGGGTCAGTTACCATAGAGATTATACCTACGTGATCTGCAGATGTGACTCAAACACGGCTGGAGTTTCCATCTCAGCCACAACTCAGTATGGCACCAGGATAATTAAAAACCTGCTAAAAGAGAAATGAAAGTTCATCTGAAACACCAAGAAAAAAAGCCAATTAAAAGGAGAATGGTTGTGGGGGGACAAATACTTTGAAACTCCAGGAAAAAAAAGACTCCTTTCATCAAGACAAGATGTCCTGGCCAAACCCGGAGAATCTCCTCTGGAGGCCAACGTGCTGAGAATGTTTGGTGCCTCTTGTGGTTCAGAGCCCAGCCCAAAGCAAGACCTCCTGAACTCAAAGTGATACGGTTCAGCACTTTACAGCTGAACCATATACTAATACCATACGCTAATACCACACACTTGTACCACACAGCAATTGATTCCAGCTGCCTCTGCCTGTAGCTCTCTGTGACTGTCCAGAAGTGCACTGAGACACTAGAATAACTGTTCTAGTCAATGTCTTATAAAGAACATATTAAAAATACTTGGCAGGAGAGTCATCATTTCCTGGCGAGTCTTCTTCAAGAGCTTTTTTCACCAGTTTCCAGAAGAGTCTGAAAAAGAGCTAAAACATTGTGGGAGTGTACTGTAAAGAATCAAAGAGAAAGAAGGCTTCAGAGTTTTGATAAACCACCTACTTTTAGCTGGGTTACATTTTGGTTGCCCTTCCAGAATTATCTATATACAAACATTCATATGATACACTTGGCAGAGATCAGCTATGAATTTGTACACCACCTTCTAAATGTAATAGCTGTTTACACAATTTCTTTTAGGCATCATCTGAGAGGCTTTGTTAAAAGTTCTTTTTACAATATGTTCAAAATGAACTTTGGCTGCACAATGTTCACCTTTATGGCATGAATATTTCATTTAGATAACTAACCCAGGCTTCAGGGAGAGTGAATAGTGTGCACAGCACTTGGAAAACACATGGCCTTTTCCTTTGTCATCTACCTTGACTTCAGCAAGGCTTTTGATGCTGTTTCTCATGACATCCTGCTAGCAAAGCTGAGAAAGTGTGGGATAGAGGAGTGGACAGTAAGGTGGGTTGAGAACTGGCTGACTGGCCGAGCTCAGATGGTGGTGATCGGTGGCACAGAGTCCGGCTGGAGACCTGTGACTAATGGTGTTCCCCAGGGGTCGGTGCTGGGTCCGGTCTTGTTCAACATCTTCATCAACAACCTTGATGAGGGAATAGTGTCTGCCCTCAGCAAGTACACTGATAACACAAAGCTGGGAGGAGTGGCCGACACACCAGAAGGCTGTGCTGCCATTCAGCGAGACCTGGACCGGCTGGAGAGATGGGCAGGAAGAAACCAAATGAGGTTTAATAAGAGCAAGTGTAGAGTCCTGCACCTGGGAAGGAACAACCGGACGTATCAGCACAGGCTGGGGGACGACCTGCTGGAGAGGAGCTCTGAGGAGAAGGACCTGGGGGTCCTGGTGGACGACAGGTTGACCATGAGCCAGCAGTGTGCCCTCGTGGCCAAGAAGGCCAATGGGATCCTGGCGTGCATTAAAAGAAGCGTGGCCAGCAGGTCAAGGGAGGTGATCCTCCCCCTCTACTCTGCCCTGGTCAGGCCTCACCTGGAGTACTGTGTCCAGTTCTGGGCTCCCCGGTACAAAAAAGACAGGGATCTCCTGGAAAGACTCCAGCGGAGGGCCACAAAGGTGATACGGGGCCTGGAGCATCTTCCCTATGAGGAAAGCCTGAGAGACCTGGGTCTGTTCAGCATTGAGAAAAGAAGACTGAGAGGGGACCTCATCAATGTGTACAAATACTGAGGTGTGGGAGACAGAGGGATTTGGCCAACCTCTTCTCAGTGGTGTGTGGGGACAGGACAAGGGGTAATGGCCAGAAGATGGAACACAGGAAGTTCCGGACCAACATGAGAAAGAACTTCTTCCCGGTGAGGGTGACGGAGCACTGGAACAGGCTGCCCAGGGAGGTTGTGGAGTCTCCTTCTCTGGAGATATTCAAGGCCCGTCTGGACGCCTACCTGGGCAGCCTGCTCTAAGGAATCTGCTTTAGCAGGGGGGTTGGACCCGATGATCTTTCGAGGTCCCTTCCAACGCCTATAATTCTGTGATTCTGTGATTCTGTGTTTGTAAAATGAAGGCATCTACATACATGAAAGGAAAAGTAGTGTGTGTGTCCCACAGGCCAGTCCATGTAGTGCATTGTCACATTTTTATTGAAATCATCATCATAAAATTCATAGAATCATAGAACACTTGTAGTGTCATGTAGCATCACTTATCACAAAAAAGTTTTACAGACTGAAGAACATCCAGAGAATTAAACAAATCATGCCAATAGTAACAGAAACAATTCAACTGAATATTTATAGAGATCTATAGAAGAGTTGTACAAGTGGATAATGCTACTCCGTATGTACAAGGTGCCTTTTAAGTGACAATTGCCCCTTTTTATGGACTGGGAAACTAAGGCAAGGATGCCTTGTTCCTTTCACTCCAAAGTAACTCAGTCAGCAATACAATCCACAGATACAGCCAGTGCTTCTAAACAATGTGTTATGTCACCTTGAAGTTAAAGCAGAAGTGAGGAAAAAAATAGAGCTGAAGAGATAAAAGCATAGAAAAAAAGCAGGGGATTTTCAACTGAAATGTGAACAAAGATACAGAATCAACTAGGCAGACAGACACAAAGCAGAATCTTGGAGAAAACGCCTATTGTATTTGGCTTACTTGGGGAGAAGATGAGATAGCCATGTACAAAAAACCCTGAAGTCCAGAAATGTTAATTGGTGTCTTGAGGAATGGGAGTCAGTGGGGCATCTGTGAAACAACCTTTAGCTACTCAGGTAATTTGGTTTGAACCAGTAGTTACAGCCACCTGCAAAGCAACATGGAAAGGACTGATTTTATGGATTCCATACATCCTTCCAGGATTTTATTTCTGAGATTATGCTGATACAAAATCTTATGACTTAACAGTATGTGGGCAATGTAAATCACTCTTTCGTTGTAAGTCCCATGCATTATTAATGGTATCATCCCTAAGAAACTAAATGTCTTTATTCTCCTGGGCAAAGTATGTAGAAATTAATAAGGAAAATAAGGTAGCATTTCTATAGCAGAAGAACACAGTTCTTCTTCTCTTTGAAATGAGGCCAGGAAGTAATCCCAGATGTAGCTGTAGTACTTAACATGGGAGGCTGAATATCACTTATGCGGTATGTTTGCATGCGAGAGAAACAGAAAGTGCCATTGCCTCCGCTTGTGCATGAAATCCTATTCAGAATATTTCAATGATATGGATAGGGAGGGTAAACCTGCCACCTGGGATTGCTTAATGAACACTGTAATGAGCAGCACCAATTAACTAATTGTTAACCTGCAAGAAGACAGTGCAGAAGCAGCCAGCCTGCCCGCTGTTGTCCTAAATGCTGCTTCAGAGCTGGGGACTCTTATGGCATATGAGGACTCCTTCGCTACATGGTTTGAAACTGATGGCTTGGCATTTTTCCTAATATAGCTACCTTTAATGGAGTAGCCATCTACTTCTTTACAGAATCCCCTAGCACCAGAAGAAGCATTGCCTTGAAAAATTTCCAACATAACAATTGGAAAGATAAAAAGAAATAGAGAAAGGAAGAGAGAAAGAAAGGAAAAGAGGAAGAGAGGGAAGAGATGGAGAGAGAGACAGAGAGAGACAGAAAATGAATTCCCAAGGGTTGAAGCTTTAGAGGAACAGGAAATTTTAGAAAGGCTGATCCAGGTGGAGGTTCAGAGAAACCCTGTATCCTAAAAGTGATGATGGCTTTTAGGAACAGAATGAAAGCCAGATCCAGACTATGACACCAGCTGGTATGAAATTAAAATCCTGCCCTAGGTGCACAACCCATGAAATCCATGAAAGAGCCTGCAGTGTCTGACTCTCCTGGTAACAGAAGAACCTCAGGACGGTGCTGAGCACCCACTGCAATGAGCCCAGCCTGCACCTGCAGGCTGCAGACCTCCTGCAGCCCCCTTCAGTCCAGGGGAGTCTTCCAGGCCTCCTGATTTCAGTTGCTTCTTAGTCCCACGTCCAACGTGGGTCCACGTCCACGTCCATTGTCCATTGTAAACGTAAATGCTTGTCAGCATTCTTGTAACAGATGGGTTTACTTTAACTACAGCTAAGCACAAGCAAATTTCACAGTAGCAATTGCCATAATATGTAGTAATCTGGACCTTTGCCATCAAGAAATTAAAGGAAATAGTGCTTTAAGAGAAAATCACTGGGGCTTGCACTTTATTTCCTTCAGATTTTTAGCAAAATGCACATTTATTTCCAAATGAATAAACCATTAAATGCTGGTTGAAATAAGGAAATACAATAATACTAGCTAGAATTAGATACTTTCTCATTTTCCTGCAGTCCATAAGCATTTCTTTCTTAAATTTTACTCAGGCACACCCAAGCCGATCAATGAACGGAACTGTGCTCCTCCACAGCTTGGCTTTTTAGTCACAAGCCACCCTTACTGCTCTACTGATCTCTTTACAGCAGCTTCTGGTGCCCCGGGCCCCACATCCCTCCCAGAGTGCTGTCAGTTTTAGCAGTCTGGATGGCTCTGTCTGAAAGTGTTGTATTTGTTTATACGCCAAAAGTCCTTCAGCACTTCCACGAGGGATCCCAGTGGTTTTGGATTCCCTGCATTTATGTCACACAAAAATGCAACTTCTCTCCAAAAACACTTACAAGCAGGAAGACATATAACATTGAGAAGCAAAGAGAATTTAAAATGCAATTTAAAATGTTAATTACGTTCTCTCAACCAGCCTATTTAGCTTATTTCTAACTTACTAATGTTACGCAATGGGGTGGACTAACATTAAGTCTGAATTTGGCAGACAGTCAGTGAGTGGTACAGAGGACTAAAATCAACACCCCAGAATGTTCAATACATTCTGATAGGCTAAATCTAGTTCTAATGACATGGCAGGGATGTTTGTTGTCTGCAGAATTCAGTGTAGCATAGAGAAACCTGAGCTGGCTTTAAAACCAACTACCTTAGGTACCACAAATAGCCCAGCTACGGCAACACTGGTCTCCATTTAAACTAGTTCGCACTTTACCCAGGCAATCCTTGCTCCAGTAGGAATTATCTTTCTGATGCAGCAAACTTACAGAGGGGAAAAAAGAAAAAGAAAAAAAAAAAAAAAAAGAAAGAAAGAAAAATAAAGAAAAAAAAAAAAAAAGAAAAAAGAACTTTACAGGAAGGAGGATATTGGGCCAGGGAGAGCTAGATAAAAATGTCTGTTGGAGAGCCCTCACTAGGCAGGGTTTTGCCTCCAAAGAAATAGAGGAAAAGGCTGCTGGTAGGGAGTGACCTGCAACTGGAGGAGCCACCTCCCAGATCAATAATGGGACATGGCTATTTGCCAGTCCCAGCAATTTGCAGCCTATACTGCTGCCTGTCTTTTGGTTCCTGATCTACCTCCAGCACCTCTTTAAGATCGTTTCGTGTTCCTTGTGCAATGCTACAGCCTGACCAGGGTGTAGTCTGACCCTAGGTCTGACTTGGGCCTCTGGCACATTCAGCAGCAGACATTTCTGTTGTTACTGCCAACAAGCCTTGCTGAACATACATATGCTGTTTGCACTGATTCATTAAAAGAAACTGACACTAACCAATTCCCTTGCTGGCAGTTACATTGGAGCTTTCTACTTCTGAGTGCCACGCAGCATGAACAACCGTTCTCCTTTAGCAGATGCTCTTCTAGGCACCCTGGCAGGCTGCTGTACCTATGCCCTGATAAACTGCAAATGTGAGTCTCCATGGATTTCAAAAAAATTAGCGCCTTCAATTAGCATCAAATTTTGTCAAAGTATTGTGTAGTAGATGCCTTTGTTTGGCTTGTTCTTAGGGGTAAGATGACATCAATGAGTTTTGCAGAGTTTAGAATTCTGTTATCTACCCGTCAGCATCTCTGTGGGTCCTATATTAGCGATCTCTATTAGGGAATGCACGTATGATACTATCTGATTTTTAGCCCACAATAACAATAAAACTAAAATCCAGACCACCTAGCTGCATGCCAAGAGCACATCATTACTTATCTTCTCTATTTTTCAGTGTAAGACTGAGATTCTTTCATTGCCTGAAGTATTTTTTGCAGCTTATCTAGCTTCAAATGTGCTTTGAAATACAAACCTATGGTTTCATAATAATAACTCTTTCACATCTTCTGATCACTTTTGGGAAATTAAACCTGAAAAGCATTGATATATTTGAATGACAACTTTGGGTCTTGTGCCATGCAGCTTAATTCTTAGCTGGGGCTTCAGGAGGTTTGAATGGCACAGGAAAGACAAAGGACCATGTTGCAAAATGCCCTTGGAAAACAAGATAGTAGGAAATGGCATAACACACTTATCCAAGGGCAAATCATCTGATAAGAAAGAGGCTATAGGAAGGAGAAGCAACAAAGTTTAATACAAAAGGTTGTAAAGGGATAGGAAAATTTTAAAGTCCTTATCCTTTTCACTCTGAGCATCTCAGAGCAATAGATCACAAGGTATCTTAGACAATGGAGATTATTATTCCTCATTCATACTCAGGAAAGGCAAGCAGATATATTTTATTTGTCCAGGACTGCACAACCACTGACAAAGGTAGAAGAGGAACCCAGCAAAGAGGAATCTGTGAGGGAGTTACGTGTAAAATTCCTTGACTCCAAATGGAGTGTCATACACTGGGTCTCTTTCCATTTATTCCAAAATCTCCTCTGTTTCCTGAAAACATTAACTGCTTGTTGATAAGAAACAACAAGTAAACTTGAAATGATTGAAGTGAGATTCAGAGGAATATCTCATGGACTACATATAATTAGTGTGGGAATCTTCTGAAAATATTTACAAATATTCTAAGTTCAAGTTGCCAGAGCTCAGATAATAGATGATGAGTATTGGTTAAATAAAATGGATATGTAAGCACTGAAGGACTACACATGTCTAGCCATTTAACTTCCATTCAGGGCTTGAATGCAAAAAAAGACTTGCATTTTCAAATGGAAAAATGAACGGCAACTACCCTCCTCATTAAGTTTTCCTCATTCTTCCTCTGGGCTTCCCAGTACACTAGATTACTCAAAGTTAAGCTTACAGTGCAGCATAGTCGAACAGTCTGTATTTTCAGCTTCCTCCCTAGGAACTGTCAAGGTCAATCTACTAAGCAGTTCATTTTTCTCAGATATCCACAAGGGCTGATTACCCCAAGGGCATCACTAATTAATATTCAGGGTTGAAACAGAAGAGAGTTAAGCTTAATGCTAATTAAAGCTGGAGACTTTCAACCCTAGAAACCCATAATGAAGTCAGTTTTAGAATTAGAATGTGTATTGCACTGGCAGTTTCTTTTTGGTTTTACCATTTCAGAAATTTCTTCTGGAATCAATTGTGCCAGACTTCTCCTCTGTCCAACTTCATGGTCTGAGATATATTTGGTTAAATTTTAAAATCTCAGCTATTGTTTTCAAAGATCATCAGACACCTTACACATCTTTTAGTTAATGGAAGTTGGAGTGACACTTGTGAACAACCAGCAAACTCCACATTTTAAAGCTTCCTGAAACCCCATATTCTGTTTCCTCTTGTAGCTTCCTCCTTCACAACAGATCTTAGTGGGTATGAATGAGTTTGGAGGATCAGAGAAATTTTCTTTGGCTTCACCCAAACAAAGCTGCTTATGATATCCATAAACACAAAGTTCTCTGAAGAGCTCTTCTAAACTGTGTAAAATCAGTGGGAAGACTGTCACCTATTTAAATGGACTTCAGATCACACCTTACAAAGGCATGCAAAATGGAAGTTTTATATGTCCCTAATATATATTCATATTTTCATTTATCTTTACCTTGTGGAGTTCCTGTCATTCCTCATTTACCCCCAGATACATAGAATAATTATTCTCGATACACTTCAGGAACTATCAATAGCCTATTAACTTGTCATTTCCAGATCTACACACAGGGCGCTGCATCACCCTCTGTGTCACTGACATTTGATGTCCTGCTATTTGCTTTTCTTGATGGGGCCAGGGTCTCTGTGGGACAAAGGATTGGAAGTAATGTGCTGCACCCATTAAAATTAATTGCATGCAAACATTAGAAACCAGCCACCCATTTCAGTCATGAAATATGGATAAGGATTTGCTGAAAGCCATTTATATTAAATTACTTTTATGATAATATTTAACTTTTTGGTATTAAATATTTAGTGCCCTTTTACTTCCCCACTGTGATGAACCTTCAAGCTCCTGTATTTTTGGCAGAACTGCAGAAAGTGGCTCAGTAGTAACTTCAACTCTTGTCTTTGCACCTACAAGGTGAGTCAGAAGAGCAAGGATACACAGATGAGCCAGAACCAAGAGCGCCTGCATGATGCAGCACTGGCCAACCAGTTCACACAAGGATAGTGCATCCATTCATTGCATTCACTTCATCCTTCCTCAGAAAATCTCAAAGGACATTGATAACTTTTATTGAGTTATCCCCCACACCCTACATAAAAGGTAACTAATAAGTCTCATTCCTGTCATAGTAGGCCTTTGTCACCAAACGACCCTTTTCCTGACAGTGAGTCAGTGACGGAAAGTCCCAGCATCCAGTTCCGCCCCTTAGATCCACTCTCGGCCTTGGGGCAGGGCCACAGTCTCAGACTGCACTTGTGTGTCTGTAGCATTACATCCATACACACTCCCAGCCTAGGGGTCTTGTCAAGAGACAATGTGCTCTCGCTCACAGAGACAATGTGCCATCCTTTGGGGCATCAGAGAAATATGAGGCCAAATGCAAAACATCAAACATCAAACACTAGCTCCAGACTCACCTCTGTGTTAAAGCTGAGAAAAAGTCAAGAAAAAGTTGTTACAGCAACAGCGCCATTCAGCTCATCTGGAAGCTCTTACTGCAGTAGAGTCAGGATCAAGCTCCCGCTTGTATAAAAACTTTTCCCTCATTGCTTTTTTTCATTATGTTTGACAGTAATTCAAAGGAAAAAAATCCATCAAAAGCAATTCTGCACCTCAACTCCACTCCTCTTCCCAATTTAAGCAAACTTGGTGTTGACTTGAACTTCCTGGTTAGTTAACATGGGACCTCTCTGTGTACCAGCTGCCTCTGTTAATATGATGATCAAAACCAATAGCTCAGATTATGTTTCACTAACAGCAAAAGAGATGCTTCAGCTGCTCATAAGGGAAAGACTAGTGGGGGATCAGCATTCATGGTGTTGAAATATTGGCCTCTGAACAGCCTGGAGCAATCATATGATACACAGAAAAGCACCCAGCTGCTGGTTGTGAGCAGAATCTCAAGTGAAAGACCAAGCAAACAAAACCCAACTTATCACTGGCAGTATCAAAGATTACAGAAGGAACATTCACTGTGCTACCCAAAGCTGTTCGGTCCTGGGGATGGAGAGGAATTAACCACAGGAATAATAAAGCTGACAGTACTTGCCCTATTGCTAAAGAAGTATATTCAACTGGGTGGCTGGAAAGCTGGCCAGAGCAATTTAAACATGCCTGTGGAAAATATTTCATATCATCCATAGATATCCATGCTTTAGTTCACATTTAATTTTACTTAAATTAGAAATTACTGTACAGTGTTGAAGTACCAAATTAATATTTATAGGTGTTTACTTAGCATTAACTGCAAGCTACTGTGTTGAGTATATGTCTTGTGAATATAACATAGGGCTGCAAAATTAGAGGTGAAATCAGACTCAGCCTGGGGAAAGCCAACTCAGATTGGGGTCCATCTATTTTGTGTCTTTGAGTCCTCAAGTAAAGGCAGAATAACTCCCATCACATTGCACATTCAGGCTGCAACCTTCTCTTCAGTCTCAAAGAGAAACCACCTCCATTGCTTCGGTCAGAATAATTAGTTCCTCCTCCCTCCACTCGCTAAAATGAACTATCAGTTTCCTTCATCTTCTCCACAAAGATACGAAAAGCTGGGTACAGCACTAAGGAGCACTGCAGTACCTTTTGGGAAGTATCCAGCATGTTTATGCATTTGCTCAAGTGCTTCAGGGAGAGTTTAAACAACACAAAAAGATCCGTCACTGTCAGCAATAATCAGAGGAAAAGCTCTGATTCTCCTTCCTGTGTCCAACCAAGGCTTATGGATGAAAACAGGTGGTTGAAGTTGAATTCAAGCAAGTTAGGCCAACAGATGGCACTGTGCATGGATTACGCTGTTATGGTGCAGGCACCTTAGGCTACTGATATAAAAGCCCATTTGGTCAAAGCTGTGCATAGAAAAAGAAAACTCCTCAGTCTCAGATGCCAAACTCTCACAGTGCTTCTTAGGAAAATCCAGCTAGTAAAGAAAGCCACAGTACATTACCTCAGCTACAGGGGTTATGGCAAATACACCTACCAGACTTCAGCTGTGTATTCTAGCGTCCCAGAGGACATGGAATTAAGTTCCTTTTCTCAGTCTCTATCCTCAACATGTTCAATGGCTTGAGGCCAAAATAAGCTAGAAGCTAGGCATCCAGAAAATGAGAAATACACATGCTGTGTTTGAAAAAAAAATCGTTTAAATGATTTGCCAACTTCATAATAGAAATATCCTGTGAAGAATTTTTCACAATAGATGAAGAAATGGAGGAACAAGCATAGATTCTACTTCTATGTCAGTCAGCTGCCAATTCGTAAGAATTTTCTTTTCTTCCTGACACTCCTTGTCTTATTGCCTGCACCTTGGTTAACATCTCTGACATATAACAGAGGCACCTTACATGAAATGATTTTGTGCCCTGTGTAAGCCTGACTCAGCCTGCAAGCAGGGCCCATGCTGTGCTGTGAATGAGATTCCATGAGAAAAGGTTTGCCACTGAGTCATCAAAGAGTATGTCCTAAAACATAAGAGGACAGACAAGATTTCAAGGGCAAGTTTGGTTACATCTACTTTTCTTGCTGGGGCTAAGCCCCGTTATCCAAACCGTCCTACTTATGTCGCCAGCTGGTTTAATGATCAAGAATGAAAAGGTGAATGAACACAATACAACACAGAAATCAGCTTGTTTGGACTTAAGTGTCACCTAGGCCCCTGATCTAATATAAAAACATAACCTTTCTCAATATGGCATTTCCTGTTTTTTTTTTTAGCTAGTTGAATTGACAGGCTGTTCTTCCTGGTTTGTGTAAAGTCTCAAGCTTTCCTCCAAAAATCTGTTACCCAAGAGTGTCAGATGACAAGCAAGTTATTCTGTGGCGGCAAGGCCTTCATGAGAATGACAACCCACCAAGCCTGCCAACCTGCTCCTAAGGACCTTGACCCAATCCATAAAATCATTACATTTTTCTCCTGCTTGAAGAGACATCCTACAGATACTGAAGCATCTCACAGATATCTCTTCAAGCATCACTGTATGCAGGATAGAGAGCAAACAAAACCTTGTTTAAATTCATTTTAAAACTTTAACATTTAATATTTAAAACTCTGCCTGCTGCTGGCGGCTAGAATCAAAGGTTTCTGTTCCTCTTGTCCTCCGTTATCTGTGTTTTCCTTTATACCTTCTCTGGGGTCAGTGCATTCATTGAGGAGAGAATAGAAAGTGGCCTAGGGGCTCAGGGGTCTCCAAATTCTTATCACAGAAATAGGAGGTAATAATTATGCCTCAGCACCCACTGGGGCAACTGAATCCAGAGGATTTTATCCATAGGGGAAAAAGGCAGTATTTTGCCTGGCAGTGTAAAGTGTTTTGTCTCACAGCGACAGCAGGTTAGAAATATTTAGGAGAGAGGCTGTTTGTACAAAATCAGAGTGTACCGTTAGCATCATCTTTCCATCCAGTGTCACAAGCCCGGCTGTTGAACTGCCTTTCAGCCTGCTGCTGGTAAGGTTCAGCAGTCCTTGTGCACGGAGCCTCCCTCAGAACCTTCCACGTGGTGGCCAGCTGCTCCGATCGCACTCTGCCAGATCCTAGCGCCTTCCGACCTCTGCTGCTGCGTATCGCTTCCTCACTGGATGAGTGCAACGGCGCTGTGATTCCCCAGCCCTAGACAACTAACATCCAACGTCAGGCTGAGAACAAATGTTCCAGCGTATGCCTAGCGCTTGCAAAAGCATAACCTTTGCTTGTAAGGCAGCAAATAACTTTGGCTGTATGTGGCTTGTCTTGGCAGAGTAAACACCAGTCATTGGAGGCTAGTGACATTTTGCCTGCCACTTCGTACAGATGCTCACTTGTTACGAGTACATGTTGCACTTGTCTCCTGCTTTGTAGTAATCGGTCCTTTGCTTGGATTTCAGTGAAATGGTCTGAAAATGGACAAAGGTTCATGGCGTGGGAGCAGCAGCTTAAGAAATGGGTTTGATGTCTGCCCAAACAGCTATTAGAAGCAAAAGAAATACCAGTCCAGAGCTGGCAGAATGTTTTGAGTGCTCTGAGTGCATACGACTGCATGATGGAAATGACAATCAGATGATGCTGTGATCATCTTTTCTTGTTGGAAAACATTTAAATGCACAGTCATTCTATAGGAGAAAAAAACTATTCTGGAACAAAAAGGTTTTGTTTGAGGGCTAATGGGGGTACTGAACAAGACAAAATTTATTTTAAAAAAATCATTAATAACCATTGCTTTTATTAGAAATTTCTAGGGGAAAATGCAATATATCTGGAAGGCACTGAGAGCACACGCATGAGTTTAAACCTCTATTTGGAGAATAAAACAAGCATTTAAAAAGTTTCATACCTGGTATAACTCCATGTTTCCATGAAGTCCAAGCCCTGCATCATTTTGGTTATGCCAGCCTGTAGAACTGACATAACTGAGAGGGGAAAAAAAAATCTCAAAATAAAATTATATTTTCTGATCAGCCTATGAAAATTTCAGATCATAGTGTCCCAAATACTATTACTATTATTTATTTTTCTAGAACAACTCAGTGTTTGACCTGATTACCCAGAAAGATCACTTTCTGGGAGAGTCTGTGCTGGTTTCACACTGCTCAGCAGCTGAATTCCAGCACATCACTCTCTCACTCCCCCTCCTCAAAGTAGGAGGGGGAGAAAATAAGATGGAAAAGGGTGCAAGGGTTGAGGTAAGGACAGAGAGATTGCTCACCAATTGTCATCACGGGCAAAACAGACTCAGTGTAGGGAGATTATTATAATTTATTGCCTATCACTAGCAGACTAGAGAAATGAGAAACTAAAAGCAATCCAAAAACACCTTCCCTCTGCTGCGCTCTGCTCACAGAGGCCATCCTGCAGCACCTCTGCTACCAAACCATTGCCACATAGACCCTACAGAGTTGCATCAAAACAGGGTCTTGCAAAACTATTTTAGTGCTCCTGTTGACTCTGGCAAGGAGTTCCTGGAACTGCTGCCATCTCCACTGAGCTCCTCCAGTTGTCACTGTGGAGCCCTCTCCAGCATATGGCAAAGGAACAGATGCCCACTAGTATCCTTCATCTGTTTGAGGGAAGAGCTATGCTGCTATAGACACAGCTGTGGATGGAGTATACAGCAGGGATGGGCATGTTCTGATTTGATTTAATGCTGAATTTTGCTGGGCAGAAAAATATCTCGGTATAAAAATGTCTCTGGCAGAACCTCACCCTGCAGTGTCAATCTTCCCTTCCATCCCCCACTTCTCTAACAGCTGTGGTGCTCTCTCCAGTGTTATTATGATGCCAAAACACTCACTCATGTCATAGAGATTTTAGAGAAGCAAGTGTGCATGTTTGTGTGCTCGTGTGTGTAACAATTCTTGGAATATTTCCCCCCTTGTCAGTGGAAAGGCACCGGGAAGGGGAGGATGCGGAACATCTTCTAGAACTGATGAATTAGTCACCTTGAAAGAAAAAAGTACCTGCCAGATATTCTCTTCTTGAACACTCCACAGCCCTCTCCTTCCCAACCCATGTCAGCAAAATGTGCTTAATGGATTGTACTGAACCTTTGCATAATAGCAGCTGCTCATTTTACAGATTTAATAAATTAAAGGCCAGATTCAATGTGCTGTGGATCTGCTAACAACAGACACGAATTGCTCTAAAAGCACATACTAGATCTGGGCTATTCCGTGATCTTCTTTTTCCCAGGCTACAGGCCAAGAACTTGAGTTAAATGGCTAGCCACAGTGGTAATGAAATGCGAGGTTGTCAAAATCAATCGGGAATGTCCAACACTTTGGGAGCCAAGCTCAATCGTATAGGTTCTATTGTTCCAAGGGATAGCCCAGTTTAGAAAAAAATGTTTGTTTTTATTCAACAAAGGACTTGCGGTTGTATCATTCCCATTTATATTGGCAATATTGCCATATTATATTATTGCCATGTTGTATTATTGCCATTTTTGGGGGGGAAAAAAGAATAAATTCTGAGAATTGCCCAAGTCTCTCCAGTTATCCACTCCTGAGCTGTGTTCTTAGCCATATAAGTGAAGGTGAGCTATTAGTGGTTTGGGTCCAAGCAAGCACTCAATCACATCCCTAACTTTGGTGCTATAACTAGTCCCATTGGAATCAATTGCACAGCTCAAATGTTTTAAGGTAGACGCACATATAAGTACTTTCCTGCCTAAATCCTCCAAATGAAGAGCTAACATTTATAAAGAGAAGACAAGCTGAATAAAAGCAGAAAACGATCCATGCCAGACAGAAATGGAGACCATCAAATGTAATTGCAAAGTGTTTCCAATTGAGGAAGAAAGTAGAGAGACACCAAAGGGATGCAAGCTGAATCTCTGGATGTGCATATTGGATGTCGTACATGAAGTACAGTATTGAGAAACAATGCAAGAGAAGGACAGTTTTCCCCAAATGCTTGGCCACAACACTACCACTGAGGATATTAATAGAATTAGACTAATAGGAATATGAAGGTCCCCTTTGAAAACATAACCACTCACATACACACATGTAATTATTTTGTGTTTAGCAGAAAGGAGAGATTTGTGTGTGAAATTAGCAAAGAGAAGAACTATTGCAAAATAAACAAATAGCATGGGAAAGTGCTAACTGCACAGTCAATGCGGCAAAGATCCTGTGTTCTGTCTGTGACTCAAGGAATGAAATAGAAAAGTTAAGAGCTCACACCATGAGCTCCGAGCAGCATGACTGTTTATGTGCAACAAAAGGACTAAATAAATACAAGGAAATGGGAAGAAAAAAGTTCCATCAGCAATTTTTAACCATATGTTTTCTAAAGAAACGACCTCTCATGGAACTTTAGCTCCACTTACTGGCTGTAAATTAAATTCCTCATATATATACACTCAATGGACACCTCTGTTTTTACTGCCTTCAGTCTGCCCTCCCTCACTATCCAGCTGAGCTATCCAGACTCACCTTGGTGCAGCACAAATCAGAGGCACAGCAGGCAGTAGAAGTCAGTGAGGTCCACACGACTGGTCATAGCAGAATCCATCACACTCGTGCTCTGAGCACCCCTTTGCTACCTACTGCTTCCAAGTGGGTCCACACCTGGCAAGGCAAAAGAGCATGCCTGGGTATGTAACACTGCAAAGGCGAGGCAGGATGAATGCACCTGCGATTCATGAAGCAGAGAGATCATATACCAGTCCTCATGCAGGTGCAAGACCGGAGTGTTTATCAGCATGAAGCAGTGGCCCCACCAACTAAGTGCAATCAATGTCTTTAAATGAGCTACAAAGGGTGCATGCCTCATGTCACAGAGCAATGAAGACACTGCTGTGCTTACCCGGCTAGATGCCTCCTCGGCATCACAACTGGATTTTCAGAATGAATTACCTGAATCCTCCTCAGTCTTCCCATGGACCACCTTTGTAGCGTGTCAGCACAGACATTTAGGAAGAACCAGGAGAGAGAAGAAAAATCCCTTGTGAACTAGGGAGAAAAGCACATGCTATCAGTGGTCCATGTAAGGGCATTGCATTATCCAAATTAAGCCTCAACAACAAACGACAAAAGTGTCTTTACACAGCCACCTTTACAAGCAATATAAGGTGGACTCAGAAAACCTTGTGACAACTGTCTGCCACAAAAACACACCCTCCTGATGCCTGTAACATCAGGCCATCCTCAAGAATACTTAGTCAACCTCCTGCATTGTGTTCTGGGCATGCATGTAGCTTTCCAGTTGCCAACTTTCATAAACTTTTTCTGAGCTTCAGTAGGGAGAACAAGACCTGGGATTGCCGTGTAGATTCCTAGCCATGCCCCAATTCCCATGGGAGAAATGTAGTGTGAATTGACCACCCGCTCTTTTTGCTCGCACTCACATGCTTCCCCCAAGCACCTGACGCCTGTCGCGATCGGGTGGGCAGTGGCGGTACGAGGAGTGGGTAAAGCAGGAGAAAAAAGCACTGCTATGCAGGTGATAGAAAACAGCACTGCTATGAACAACACTGCGTCTGCAGGGAGTCAAGGCTACCTCTTGACCTGCTCAATTTAGGTAAAAACATCGCAGCACAACTACGCTAGCAAAGCGGTCATCTTTAGGTCAGAGTTAACCGAACCCAACATAACCTTATTTATGCTCATTTTTTCTAGCCTAGAAAAACCCAATGGCATAATGCAAAGTAATATGTGTTAGGAGGGACTACCTTACAAAGGTTACCTCTTCATTTAATCATACATTTCAGTTATTGCTCAATTAACATACCTCATGCATTTTCATCCCTCTATTACAGCTTCTGAATCTTTAGACCTGGAGGTGTCTGGCTCTGTGCCAAGCATTTGCTGTTATCTGCTCAGATAGGTAAATCATTTCTTTAGTGCAGACTGTTAGCATGTATCCTTTCAAAGCACAGGATAATTTCGGTGGTCTTTTACAAGGAAGCATGCCAGATATGTGATACCGTGAGAGTACCCTTGCTTCTCCTCAGCACCCTACCTGCACTAGGGCTGGGAGTGTGCCAGGCTGCGTGCACGTTCAGGACCCAAGATGACAGTGCAAAATCCTCACCTTTTTTAGGAGGAGATTTTAGGTCTCCTGCTCATCAGGAGCCTTGGTCTCTATATGCTAGGTGGTATCTAACTTCTCTGCCATATCCATGAATAAGACACTTCAGAAGTTTGGGAAGAATGATCAGGAATTTCACAAACAGACCATCTCTGTAATAGATCAAATTTATCTCTGAGCACAGGTTGAAAGGTGTTACTCGTTTATACAGTTTCTTGTCATCGTGACTGCATTGCACCACACATCAGAGCACACACATGAAAAGAGCTCCCCAGGTGGGACAGTCCAGCACAGTTCCAGAGAGAATTAGCTACAACTCACCCTGAGCTTCTTGCTAAGCTGGTCATGCTGCTGTCAGGACAAAAGCCAGTATCTCCAGACAGGGCTCTTGCCCTACATATAAGTACCAGCCTGCTCAGTGGTTACGCAGAGACCACAGCTCATGCTCCAAGACAATGTAGATGAGACTTATGTTGCTTATGTTCTCAGTGAAAAGCATCTGTAACCATGTCAAGTGAGTCAGTTTTTGTCCAAAGTGAAGTCTGGCAGCATAGACTTTTAGTGCATAGACATTTAGTGCATCTCTTTTGCCTCTCCTGATGAGGCTCATCAGTCACTTTACATTCAAGCTTTCCTGGGTCATAGACAGTACAGCTACTGCCCTAGCTGCTTGTCACTGGAAGTGGCTGAATCTTAAAAGTGGTGTTATAGGAAGGATGAACTGGGTTCAGAACAGGAATTCTACCATATATCATCTGTCTGTCCATCCTTTGGGACATGACCTTCCAAGTCTATAGGGAAGAAACTGCCTATTAAATAACAGGTGCACACTGATACAAAACTACTCTGCACAAGCAGCTACTGTGTTCAGACTTACAAGGCTGTTTGACTCAGTTGCTAAAATTGAGATGTTGCTGTTCTGGGGAGTGGAAGATTAAGTTAATTCTCTTATAGCTCCATATGCAAAGCTCAAGGCCTACATCTTACTTCATTTTCCGAGGTGGGGCACAGAGATTTTATGCTAGCTGTCGCCACAGGGAGGAATTGTCCTCAACATAAGCCAGAAAAAAAAAAAAAAAAATCACAAAAGCCCCTCTAATAGAAATGCATTGGCATAAAGGAAAAGGAGAAAAAAACTTTGAAAAAGAAAGCTTTGCTTGCCCAGAAATATTTAGCCATTTAATATAAACCCTCAGGAAGGAAATGTGCAATAATCTACAATATTATCACTGAACTGCTGTATTATCTAAAGTATACATTAAAAAGTCACCCTGCTGCGAGACAAAAAATCATTAACTTCCTGATCTTTAGAGCAGCCAAGTCCTTCAAGGGATACTTAATATCAAAGCATAGCATATCTCACTTCTTTCAGCCAAAATAGCTCTGTAAAAAGTATAAAAGAAAAACAGGCCTTACTTCCATTAAGCATGATAGCTGAAGACTACAACAGACATTTTTGATCTTCCCATACCTCTGAAATGAAATAATTAAAGAGATAGAGAACAACTTCATTAAGAAATCGTCCACCATTTTTTCCAAGTGTTTGGAATATCAGTTTTCAGTTTTTCTTTCTTTTCCTTTTCTTTTGTTCTGTTTTGTTTCATTTTGTTTCTTCCTTCTCTGAACTCATCTTCTTCTCACTACCGCCTTTACCAGTTGGTCCCCCACCCCAACACCATGGGCAGCACCCGTGCTTTACCCACCAGACACACACACTTCTGCAAAACAAGGTGCTGCACAGAAATAGAAGGGAGGAAATAGAAGTTACCAAGAATTTGAGGTCACCATTCCATGAAGGTTAGTCAGAAATTGCACAATTTATGAAATGATAGTTGTTTTGTATTCATTAATGTTATTAATGTGGAAAAGATAGTGGGAAGTGGAAAAAATGACCCAGAATGGGGAAAGTAGAAGTTTGGGCCTGTAACCTCCCTATCCCTTTTCAGAAAGACCTTTTAAAACTCTAGATGTGTAGATAATTTGGTTTCTAAGAAATAAAATGCCATTATAGGGTGCTGTTGTACACTGGCTCGTTTTAAGCACTAGATTATCTGTAAATGTCCTCTTGTGTTTAAAGGAGCTTAACTCGTGCAACATTTAGACACCAGAGAGGTCTATAAATCAAAAGCACTTGACATAATCCCCTAGCAGGCATGTCAGATAGTCCAAATTACAAACTGACTGAAACCTTAGATTAAATTTGCAAAATTACCACTGTTTTCACTGAGTACCCCTCTCCAGCATGATATTAAGAGTAAACCAGCCATGCAGTTTGACTTAAGGGAGCACTGTAAAGGTAGATTGAAAGGAGGGCTCAGGAAGCTCAGAAGCTGGCATAAAGGACGAATCGACCATCCTTATATCCCACCTGGCAATGCAGCAGTTTGCAGCAGTCATGTTACAGCCATGCCACAGCACCAGGAGTGGTGCTAGCTAAACGTGAAGGCTCTTATTTTCCTGAATTCCTGGTCATGCTTGTGGCTGCTGTGTAGCTCTCACTCCTGCATGCTGAAATCTGACAGCCAAAAAAAAAAAAGACTGTAGATGAATTTCACTTTTCTGTCTGCTTAAGTCTCAGCTAATTCTTCAGCAGTGTCACATGGGACTTGAGTGGTACATAAACCTTCCAGTGGCTCTCTGCAAAAGAACAAATTCACTCTTTGGTACTGTACCGTTTACAGTGGCTGATTTTGCCATTCATCTGAGCAATAGAAGACATTTCGAAGTTTCTTTTTTAAATGCAGCTGAAGTGGGTTTGGCTGCCACGTGAAACAGGATTCACACAGGAGAAGAACTATGTATCCCGCTAAATGTCACATTATTCTGGCCCACGAGGGAGGTCACAATAACTTAACAAAAGAATAGCAGGAAAACAGTGGGTTAGGAGCAAGACGGAGCATGAAGGGAAAATCAGGATAGAATGAGTAGAAGAGAAAAGTACAACAGAGCTCTCTGAAGTCCGCTGCCGTTTAACATGACATGCTCAAACCAATCAATTGAACATAATGCTGCAATGCCAATGAAGAGTCAACAGAAGCACCTTGGCCATTCCTCTATCTGCGGCTACAGCAGTAAATCAAGTTTCGACATTGTGTATTTCTTTCTTTTTTGTTCCACCCCAGCCAAAGCCCAGGCAGGGACAGGATGTTCCTGCAAACCTGCAGGGGGCAAAGAAGAAGACGGGGACAGGCCTGTCCCTCCCCAGTCCTGATACACTCGTGCGCCACATCATCTCCCATGCTTTGCCTTTTGCTGTTAAAATTCCTGCAGGCAAGGGAGAGAGGATTGCTTGTAACACTAGCACAGCATGTGAGTTGTGACTTTTGTTTTTATTTCTAGTCCAGCTCCCTGAATCATAGAATATGTGTTAATTCTCAAAGCAAGAACATATTCCTCAACTGCTTCAAAAGTCATGCTTTTGAAATCTGAATCTTCTATTTCTTCCATCAGCTCACTTGTTCAGTCTCTCTTTAGATTTTTAATATATTCTCATTACTGTTCATATCAAGGCAACAGACTCACTGGCAACATAAAATGAAAGATTGACAGAGAGACTTGCACAGAGTGTGCATTTCATATGTTCCACCATGCTTGGGCTGGTCTGACTGCATTCTCCCTGAACTAAGAGCTGGATTTCTTGCTTTTGTCAGCCCTTTTTCAGTGCATGGTTATACAAAGTTGTACACACCACCCCATTGGAGCAGTTCTCATGAGGAAAGCCCATCCTGAATACCATGGCATGTTTTCTGCAGCAATTACCCAGCTGGTGCTCTTTCCACATCTCTGCAGATTTTTGATGACACTAACAGCATGGTAAATCAAGCAGAATTACCTTAGTTTCTGATGCATTAGAAATACGGTAGTTTTGCAGCCTAAGCTCACTCTTTTTGTACACTTTGAATCAGCTTCTTCATTTTATTCTGGGATATGGAACAGAAGGGAGAATACCAGATGATTTGCCAAATGGAGAGGAATTAAACTGTGCCAAGTGCTATCTGGAGTTTACTCACAGACACATACGCCCATATCACAAATTGTCTTGCTGCAATATTTTTCCACTAAACCTGAAAGTGGTGCAAGAGGCATTATTGTGCATTTCTTCATGGATTACAAGATTCCTATGCACTCAAATGCCTTTGTTTTTGTAATATGTGCCCTGCTGTTTTTGAAATGTGGTGTGTCTGAATCTGGCTAGTATCTGTCAGTAGTGAAAGTGTTAACGCGTCAGATACAATAAAGCTTCATCAAAAATAGCACCCCCACCAACTGAGGCTTATTCCTTGGGAGGCAGATAACACTTTTCTTATCATTTCAACTAAAATCCTCTGAGATCTCTTACAGTTCTTACTTATACCACACCCTGGCACCAGCTGTTCATGTGCAGTGGTCACCCCTCTGTCCTGCAAATGAAGAGCATTTGCAGGTCCGTAAGTATATTAGAGACGGCTGGGCTCTCAAAGCTGGTCATGTTCAAATACATAGTCCATCTTGTAATTGACTGTCAGCTTGATTTACAATGGCAGTTGTGATGGGTTTGGAGATTTCAATCCAAAAGGCTCTCTGAAATAAATGAGGGGAAAAGTCAATCCAGAGAGGCAACTCAATTTGTTAATATCATCAAAGAATAGGGAACAATTTAGGCAACACATCAGCCCAAAACAAAATGCACTCAGGACAGAAGCAGACCATACAGAGATGGTTTATAAAACAAATCACAACAGCTGTAGAAATTATAGGAGGAAATGGAGGAAAGAAGGTCAGAAAGGGGAAATAAAAAATCAGTCTATCCAGAAGTGAAGCAAGGAATGAGCAACAACATTTAAATTCTGAAAATGTTGACCTTTCTATTATCTTATGTCATTTGTGGAAAAAGCTCCATAGGAAAGAAAATCAATCATATATTATGGGTTTGAAATGGTGGCACTGCAAATCTTCCAGACAACCAGTTTGCCTCAGAAAAAAAAAAAAAATGTGTCTTACAATTTAATTTGTGTACTGTGGAGTTCTGTTTAAACATTAGGAAGGAAGGTAAAGGGCAAGTCCAGCAAATGCTGATGGAGACCTCCATGTTCCTTGGTTGGTCTCCAGAACAGCCCCCCACCTTCACTTCCAAGGCTCTCAACATCTTGCATTTTGCAGCCATTGCCTTTCCATTTTTAAAGTGAACAGAGACACACCAAATATTTTCCTCCTATTGAAGAGCTTGTCAGCAGGTGAAAATGTTAACACCTTATTTTCCATTCACAACTTTGCCAAGTCTCACTCCTGTGCTTAAGCTAAGTTTCTTTCAGACTAAAACAGCTGAGTTTCTCTCTAAATTAAAACCATTCATTGACATTTTGGGCTTTGTTTTAGTAAACAGAAATAAAGAGTAAAGCAAAGTTGACTTCAAAATCTATCACATTTTATACAGAACCTTAAGGACTAAAATAGGATGTTTTTTAAAGAAAACCCCACAAATTAATGTATGAATTATGCTCTTGATCCTTCACCTTGGTACAACTTACTCATTTGAATGGGTTATTACTTTGCCAAAGGGATTCTCCCAACTCCTGCTTCAGATTAAATGATCAATAGCATATAGATCTCAGCTTCCTTACTTTCTATATATTTAAATTACTGTTAGAGCAATCACCTTAAGATGTAGTAGGATGTGCATCATTTTTTGCTCTTTAAGCGTAAAACCAGTTGTCAAAACTTGGATTTGGTTAACCCCTTTGGTAACCAAAGCATGCACAGACAGACATTGGTTCCAAATCATGAATTTTTCCAAAGTGACCTACTGAATAACAGAGTCACCTCTGTCCCCATGCCATCAAAAACAAGGATTTCTGAATGAGTGATTCCAGTCAGCAAGTGCATATACATATGCCCAATATCCAGGACAAAGTCCCACTTCTAGTGTCCCAAGTTTTCTCTTCCTTTGTATACCAAAGGCACTCTTCTTCAGTCTTTTGGAAGGTTTAATTATTTCTGGACTTAAAATCCTTTATCTCCTTCCTGTCTACTCAAACAGGTTGGAAAATTATGTCCATATTGTTTGTAGTGGCAATGTTTACATATAAGTTCTTTTTTTCAGCTAAAAGGAGTATATTTTTTAAAGAAAAACATTCTGTTCCAATTTCTGTTGAAAAATATTTTACCTTACAAAATCAAAGGTAAACATAAACTGAAAATTCTGTGAATATGTGTTTCAAGTAACTGAAATACGAAAAACAGATGGTGCTTTTCATCAACCTTAATTCTCCTTCTTTACATCAATTTCACTCCTGCTTTTCTCATCTCCAGAGCTTATTACGAGTTCATTCAGTTCATGACCATTCCCTTTTCATGACTTCCAATCTTCTTGGTCTCATCACTGAAAACTCTCTTACATTTCCCTTCATTTGCACCTCCTACTCTCATTTTGATATCTCTTTTTCCCACTACAGCTAGAGTGCCTTTCAGGCCTGATAAAAAGCAATCTTTCCAGCTTTAAAGTTCTACCACGGTTTCTTCAAATGTATCAGCTACAACTGTGCTCCCTGTTATGCAAAACTATATCCATTATCCAGACATTTTCTCATGATGCCCTGAACCTAATTCATTGAATTTTGTCTTTGGATATTATCACTTACCT
The DNA here is from genome assembly GCF_964211835.1 of Anser anser. NCBI lineage: Eukaryota > Metazoa > Chordata > Aves > Anseriformes > Anatidae > Anser > Anser anser. The sequence goes on along the minus strand of NC_139725.1, from coordinate 14,846,765 downwards.
GGCAAAAACCTATGGGATCTCATTAAAATTCTTTTCTTTTGCCCTTCTTCCCAGAAGAAAATGTAGGACAACCAAATTAATTAAAATATAGATAGATCCCAAAGTCCCAACAACATTCCCCATGAGGAACATGCTCATAAAATTCCATCCATTCACATTCCCAAGGAACTAGGTTATTTTTTCAGCTGCCCGTAGCCCTCCTGGGATTGTTGGCTGGGGACTCTCTCTGGGAGAAGGGAGGAAAGGCTGCAGCTGCATAACGCTGCTGAGGTAAATCTGTTAGCACATTTCCATACATGAATGACTTTATTAAAGTCATTTAGACAGAGCTGGAGAGGCTGAGGTACAAAACCTACAAAGAGATTCAAAAAAAAGATGATTATGGGATTTGACAACAGTGGCCACGGGGGCAGTATTACACAGAAAGGGACAATGAAAAAGATTTAAGAATTGTAGAGAAACAAAGGAAAAAGTATAAAGGAAAAGAATAGGGGGTTATATGTGGCTAAAACAAATGTTTCTAAAAATACTCTAAGTATTTGGAAACAACCTGAAGTGAGCATACATCAAACATGACATCATCTGTGTGTTGCGATCAGGGGGTTAACTTTAATTAGGTTTAAACATAAAAAAGTAGATGCCTCCTCCAAAGCAGTTGCCCTCTGGAATAAATAAAATAAAATAAAATAAAATAAAATAAAATAAAATAAAATAAAATAAAATAAAATAAAATAAAATAAAATAAAATAAAATAAAATAAAATAAAATAAAATAAAATAAAATAAAATAAAAAAGGAGAGATAAGGAAAAAGAAAAAAAAATGAGAAAGGATAAAACATAAAATACCTGGAGTTCCCTGAAAGATGAGATGCAGTGAGAGAAAGCCTCTCTGGAAATGCTTTTTTTTACAGGTTTCTGAAGAGTCATTGCTTTTTAACACAGAGCTCTGCTCCCCAGGGAACTCCACTCCTCAGGACTGCCAAACGCACAGCCTGGCTAGCAAAGTGCAGCTGCTTAGAGAGTAAACTGCACTCTGATACTGAAAGAAGAAGGGGCAGTTGTTTCTGCTTTGTCCACGCTCTGTTCAAAAATGCAAAAATAGTGTCTTAGAAAAGCTCCTGTGAAAGAGTGAAGGATTTCAAAGGACAGCAGAGGAAGTGTAAGGAGGAAGGGATGGCCAAAGCCAGCTTTCCAGAGAGTACTGGAAGCCTTTGAAATAAACTTGGAAAGAACATTCACCAAGTTTGGTGGCATTTGTATGCTGAGATCTGTACAGAGAATATCAGCCTTTGAGTTCTGTACCTCCTTTGGATCCATCTGCTTCCTGATTACTACATCTAAGTTGTTACTTCTAGGCTAGCGTTTTACATGCTGAAAGGAAGATGAAAAGAGATACAAACTAATATACACGCTCAGTAGAAGGTTCCCATGAATGTAAAGGAGGGAGGATGGAGGGCCAGGGACTGGCTCAGTGCTCAGGAAAAGAAAAAAAAAATGTTATGCCATTGGCATCTGAATGAGTATGCCAGTTTTTGCTGCTGTAACTGAGTGCAGAACCCAGCTTCATTTAGTGCTGGTCAAAATGTCTTCCATTGTAAATGCATGTGCCAATTCTGGGCACATCCAGCATCTTTGGAGAGAGCCTCCACTGTGATTTCTGTTCTCGGGACAGAAAACAAAAATAATCTGAGGTTTCTGAAGCATCAATGTTCATACGCTGTCCCTCTACATGAGTCACTGCTCTCCAGCTGAGGTCAGACCTTCTCTTTGACGAAGAAATGAGAGCAGGCAATCTGTTTTCTCATCTTCTGCTCATCCTTCCTTCTGCTCTTCTACGTGAAGTACAGTAGGAAATCCAAAATGAGAGAGCAATGCTAGAAACAGACTAACAAAGGAAAGTCCTCCTGAGGAGACTTTGAAAGAGAGCACCAGGGAACTGGGCAAGTAACGAATGCTACAGGGCAGGGAAAAAATGCCCCAAGGTTCTGCCTAAAGGGAGGGAGGGAACACGGCCAGGTGGCACTGGATGCCATACGCCCACGCCTGATCCACTCTTCATTGCCCCAGAGCACTTGCAGTCGCAGCCGCAGAGCTCCCCAGCCACACGTCCCAGAGCACACCCCTCGTCCCTGCAGTACCGACGTGCTGCTCTGCTGCCTCGTTGTCTACCACAAGAGGGTTTTTGTAACATATGGGAGCTCCATACCTGGAAAGTCCTCTGGGTAGGAAACTGTTGGAGAGAGCAGGGGAAAGAAGCTTGTATCTGCCACTCTGAAGCAATTTACCAGGTGTTTGCTTGATTTCAGAGCTAGCGTAAGCTTTTTTTTTTTTTTTCCTCTTTTTTTTTTTAACTTGGCTGCTGAAAACATTTCTATTCCTCTTACAAAGAGAGTGGAGCTTATTCACCTCTAGTGGAAATCCATTGACTCATGCTAGAGATAAATTTGCCCCTCAGGACTCAAAAGTAAGCAGTCAAAGCATTCTGGCATGGTGCAAGGAAACAAGCCTGCTCCTAAACTCCTTCCCGGGGCAGAGCACTCTCTTCTCACCCATGCAGCCAGCAGAATCTGCTAGCTGGCACAGAGTAGGAAGCAGAAAAATATCTCTGCACCTTCACCGTCTCACCTGGCTTTTTTCCAGTCACCATCCCCTCTGGCTGCATGGGAGCTGCCCGCTGAGCGCTGCTCACCCCTTCCCAGACAGGGAAGGCAGGCAGGCAACCCCCCGTCCTTCCCCCCATGCTCCCCCCAGCCCCAGGCACTTGCCTGAACACTGGACCTTGCCTGTAGGCTGTAAAATCTTAGAGGCCCTCCCAGCTGACAGGGGCTGTGGAAACATAACGTGAATCTTAACAGCATCCTATTGGCAGTATCTGGGATCATCTTTGCCTGCCCGCTAGCATTTATAGAGGTCAGTAAAACCACTCTGACATTTATGTGTTGTTTGCAGAAGGAAAGGGGTGGGTAAAAGACTGGCATTGGATGCTTAGTCTCCCTTTTATCAGGAGCTATTTGAAGAGTGCTATTTGAAGAGTCGGACTAGATTTAGCGAGATGATTCAGGAGGGATCAACAGAGCTTTATTTCATATAGTCCCAACTTGAGAAGCAAGATTGCTTTACCTGAAATTGCTCTCAAGCTCATTCTCAGCAGAATACATGTGGATTTTATGCAACTTGCTACCGTCTTCTCTCCTTAAAACCCTTTAACTGGTGTCTCAAAGTTTCAGCCTTTCAGGGTATTTTTTTTACAAGGCGACCTTTTTGGTGCATCAAGGTACACACAGAAGCCTGATGGTTACAAAGAGGCCCATAGCAACAGTGTTAAGTAAGCATAAAACCCGGGGTTTTCTTTGAGATATAAATAAACGCCACATTTCCAGGGAGACGGTCCCATCTTTATTTGTCTCCCAGGTTGTCTAGGCAGTGGCAGTCACCGATACCAGTGATTACACACTGCCCTGTAGAGTACCGTGCAGAATAAGAGCCCTCCAGAGTCTCTGTTTGTCATTTTGAACACTGCAGATGGGCCACACAAAGCCAGCCCATCCTGAATCTCCTTGGTGAGATTCAGCAGCTTTCCTTTAGCCCAAGACAAGGAAAAGGCAGTGGACAAGTCACTGCTGAGAAATCACACTTGCTTCACCCCTCCTCCCCCAGGGCCATAGTGCAGGAGCTGGGATCTAAGACCTAGGTCCTCTGCTCTGGTGCTTACAAGTTCTCAGAAAGCGACAGATGGGTTTTACCAAGGACCCATAAAAGTCCTTTTAGCTAATGTGAGGCTTAAAAGATTAACTCGATGCTTGAAAGAAACACATGCTAAGAGCAGACTGTGATTCTCCTGATTCAGCAGTACTCCCTCAACGTGTCTGAAAGTGCTTATGAATTTCATCACTCAGAGCCAACGTGCATGACAGATGGAGATAGACAGAGTGGTGATGGCAGGGGTGGAGGGTGCAGTATTTCCTTTCCTCTTTTGCTCCTTAGTCAAACAAATGGCAGCCAAGTAACACCCTCCAAACTCCCCCTTCTCCACAAGTTAATGGCAGCTACAAGATGTAATATTCATTAGCTCAATGGTTTGCAGTGCAACTCAAGGCTCAGCTGATATTTTTCATGTGGAATGAGGCAAGAAAATATAATGGGAAGGCTTGGTGGCTGCTTGAGCCCAATTTCTCATTTCTCTGATTGTACCTGAGACCTACGTGTGAAATTTTGCATACCAAAATATGTTGTAGAAAGGGTGCAATACCCCTGACTGTGGAGCTTTTAAAGAAACAGAAAGCAATGAACCCCCAGTACTCACCTGTAGAAGTATTACAAGTAGTTCTCTTAATCAACTTATATTCTTGACCACTTTATTTCCAGTAAATTAATTTTGTACTGGTGAAAAGTAACAGAGCAAGGATCTTGGAACCCTAAAGTCCTCTAACCAGAGAATAAACAAAGCACATGCAGCAGCAACACAATCTCTCCATCTGTACTGGGTCGGGCTGGGATGTTAACCTTCCCTGCCGCAGCCCATACAATGCTGTGCTCTGCACTCGTACCTAAAAGAGCAATGGTATCACACCAGCGTTGTGTCTGCTGCTGAGCAGTGCTGGCACAGCATCAGGACTCTCTCTAACCCCCCTAGGGGTGGACAAAGTTGTGAGAAAAGAAACATCACCAGGGCAGCTGACCTAAACCAACCAAAGGGATATTCCATACCATATGATGTCACACTCAGCAATAAAAGGTGGAAAAAGGAGGAAGAGGGGAGGGGTGGGCTCTTGTTGTGAAAACGTCTGTCCTCTTCCCAAACACCGGCTACGTGCATTGAGGCCCTGCTTCAAGGATGTGGTCAAGCATCGCTCGTTTGTAGGAAGTAGAGAGTAATTTCTTTCCTCTGCACTTCCACACAGCCTTTACTTGTTTTGTTTAGTTTTCCCTTTCCCCCTCCCTGTTCCCCTTTCCTTTTTTTCCCCTTTAGTTAAATTGTTAATTGTTTAGTTAAATTGTTTAGTTAAATTGTTTAATTAATAATAATCTTTCCTTAATAATTTTTTTTCTTCCCTTTAATTAAATCATCCTTATCTCAACCCGTGAGTTGTTCTTTACTTCTTCCCCTCCTCATCGAAGGAGGGGGAGTGAGAGAGCGGTTGTGGTGTTCAGCTGCCTAGCACGGTAAAACCACCGCACCATCTTTCATTATTATTGTTTTCTTCTTTCCTTCAGTGCCAAGAAGCAGTAAAACAACCTGTATCCTTTGTCCTGGGCCACATACATCTTCAGCCAGGTCTTTGGGTATGGAGTGGACAGGCTTGCTCCTTCTCTTTAAGTTGCCTCTCTTAAATGCAGCATGTTAACCCACGATCCAGCTCTGCTGGCCTGTTATCTATGCTGTGTTTATTCTCTGTGTCGAAAGCACTTGCTATAGGTGCCCAAAACAGCTCCATAGGCTTTTTTTTCCTGCTCTTCTTGCTGTTACATTCTTCTAGCTTCTTCCCCTGTATCTATGCATCTATTATCATTGACCCTGCCATTTTCTACATTCCTACATTTCATTCATACTGTGAGCACATCCATCATGCACTTACGGCAATTGTGTCTCTTCATATTCAACAGCTGCATCTCATCCGAGCAATGTCTGCATTTTGCAATCTGCATCTACGAAAATACAATAGCAATGGACAATAGTAAAAATTCTGTTGCCGTCCGTAGTGGATCTTGTTTTCTGTCCTTCAATGGGTTTTCTGCTCCTGAAGAAATTATTTTCTTTGCTTACTTGGAAGCTAAAACTTTGCTATTTTTATGGTGGCTTTTTGCTTAGCACAGTAATGGTCTGTTGTTATTGCCCAGAAGGGAGCCCCAGGTGGGACCTGGGCCTGAGACATCAGCTGTTTAAACAAGTGGAACGGCTGCCATTAATCTTTGCTTCTGGAGCTCATAACAGGAAAATGGAGCAAGCAGGGAATTGGTTCTCAATAAAAGAAGCGTCCTTCAGCCTTGCACAGTTTCATGTCCAGCCACTAATCAATATATATTGTTCCCATAGATCACAGCAGCGGCAGGTGAGAAATTGCTTGGACTAGAGGCTGGTGTAGAGTGGACATGTGAGGATTTCCCATTCACACTACAGACAGATCAGTCTTGGAGAATAAGACTCGGAAGAAGTGTCAGGAAAAGGCAAGAGATGATACCAAGGATATTTGGGAACAGACTCTCTGAGGGAAATATTAAGACAGGAGGAAAGCCTGGTTCTTGGCATAAGGATTTTCTTGTACTGCAAAGATCAATAGAAATATGCTAGAAGATATGTCTTTGCAAAATTATTGGTAGCTGAGAGGTAACTGAAAAATGTCACGTGGCTGCACACCAGGACCTCTTTGTATTAATGACTTTCTTGCTAGTATCTCAAACAACTGCATCCTCTGGTCCACACAAGGCGTATCTCAATATTGCTCCTGTGTTCTGACCAACTCACCCTTGCCCCTTCCTCCTCTCTGCTGACTCTCTCTTTGCCACACCAAGGCTATATTCATCAGTAAAACGTGATTCTTCTTGTGCAGGACATTTCCTCAGTGCTATGAGCTGATCCAGCCTCCCTTCCGCACTCATAAACTAGCAGAGCAGTTGCTACAAATACAATTTACAACAGCCCATGAGAGTGGCCCTGAGATCCAAGAGGCCCATTCTGCTTAGATATAGGAATGCAATCTTCAGGTTACTGCTCTCCGAGTCCACGGAGCTGGGTTCAGTCTGACTGAGGCACCACACTGACATTTGACAGCACGCCAGCAGTTCCCATTATGTACATGGCTCTTCTTTAGCAGCAACCAAAAGTCTGGCATTTGGGTACTGTGTTTCTTACTAGAGGCTTTGGCTACAAATAAATCATTTTTTCCTTCAGGAACAAAGGAAAACATCTGCAGTATTTAATTGGCTATGTTGATCTAACTCCATGGAGAGGATGCTATTTCATGACCCGTAAGGATCGTATTGCTGTCCACTGCTGGACAGCAGCGCCAGTTAGAGCTGGCGCACGCTGGACTGAGTGTCTCTGAAGGAAAGGTTTAATGTGCCCGACGGCTGTCTTTTCTGTAAAGAACAGAGGGTACCTTAAAGTGGGCCATGATGAAGAAGAGAGGTTTTAACAGCTAAGAATTTGCCCAGTAGGTAATACAGCCCCTGTGTTTTCAGCTGCTGTGCAGGAGAGGTTAAAGCAACAGGCATTTCAATTCCCAGAAGGAAGAAAGCACTTCTGGTTATATTACCAAGACAAATAGTGCAGTGAAATCAGTTCTGAGAGACAAGAATTGGTCCCGAAAGATTGACTGAGTAAATTTTCAATACAATTCAATTCATATGCTCGTTTGGTACTTTCTATTTTTTCCTTGTAAGCAGGTGGTAGGCAGCACAGAATGTGGCAAGCTCTTTTTCATGATTGATGATTTAGACTCTTCAATTAAAAGTGTGTTTGCAGTTTTGAGCAAATCTCTATGATGAGGGAGAAGGAAGAGCTCCATGTGTGTGAAGAAGAAAGTCTTATTTTTTGTGTGCGCTAACACCTCCGCTCCTGCTTTAGTTCTGTCATTATTTGACCAAGGGGATAGGGCAGCACAGCACGCCGTTGTGGGCTGGAAGCGTGATGCCCAGCTCCTCTGCAGCACAGTGTCTGTACCACCCTGCCAAGGACACGGGGAAGTCAAGCGTGAGCTGGGGGCTTTGCTGTTGCTGCAACAGGAGTGTCACCCGAGGGCTGAACGTGCTGTTGCTCCCGGTGCCTTCTGTCACCCAGCTTATCATTCTCTAAGGACCTCATTAGGGACGGATAAAGTGTGTTGTGACAGGTGTAAGCCAGCTGTAAAAGTGAGAAGAAAAAAAAAGAAAAAGAGTCTGTCTGCTCTAGGAAATGACCATCCAGGTCCCTCTTTCTCCTTGGAAACCCTGGCAATGCCCACCGCTGTTTTACCTCCTGTTCCCAGCTGAGGAACACCTGCTTTGGGTTGGCAGGTCCAGGGGCACGATCCACCCCGAGTCCCTGCTGGCCACTGGAGCTGAGGGCACTGGCCCAGCCATCACTGCTGGGCTGCTTTTGTAGACTTCCTAATAAGCACCGAGAGCAGGCGCCCTGGATTGCTGCCTTGCTGAAACAAGCCTTACCCCTGACTGTGGTTTTGGAGAAGGCATTTCACCTGTTTTTGCTGAATGAAAATGCATCCTCGTTGAGGATGACATGCAGAGAATTTTTAAGTACCCTGCAATTCTTAAGGTAACTGAACTTGCTTATCCTGTAAATGGTAGGTTGTAACATGTCCTTAGCCCGTGTTTTTTATGAGATTCAGTATCTTTTGTACTTGGATATTTCTTTTGCCCTCTAAGAAATGAAATTTTGATTGATTTGTTTTATAAATGGCCTTTTATTGTGGTCATGATTGCCGAGAGTGATCGTAAGCAAGTTTTGTCTTTTGTTTTCACTAATTTATTTCAAATTGCTCTAAGGAGCATCTCATCAAATGGCTGATATTTTCACTGCCTAAACAGTCCTGGAATGAAAAATGCCTGTTGTCTGCTGGCTGTGAGAAAAGCAGACTTTTGTATCCGCGTTGCTATCAGCTGTATTCTGAGCTGGGAATTCACTGACAGTTATTTGCCAGATACTGAAACAACATTGTAAATTGGCTTGGTTCCAGCTGTGCTTTGGAAGAAGTGCATAAACAGTGTGTATCATTCAAACCCACCACATTTCAGAGAGCCGCTTTTGTTGGAAATGGGGGATACAGAGCCATGTTAATGCGTCTGTATGGCTTCCGGACTACAGGTGTTACTTCAGTTAGCTGTCATGTCCTGTTAATTTAAGGGATGTTCCTACAAAACTGCCTTTCACTAGCTAAATCTGCGTTATCCTCTGGAGATGCCTCTTTCTTTCCCTTGATTATGGATATCTTGGTATATCTCAATCACCAGCGGAGGTACCTGACTTACACACCTCGGGTGAGATGGAATGAAGCCAGTTGTGCACATCCCTCTTCTCCACCAAGAGCTGATACAATCATGTGGTCAAAGATATTAAATTAGCAATTTTGTGGTGAGATTGTGAAGGTGGGCAAACGGCCTAGATCCACAGTTTGGGAAGCTGAAAATATTCCCATTGGAATAAACATTATGACTGGGCCAGAAGTGGCTTAACCATCCTGTATTAACTTGAAATGTATTTAGAGAACCAGTCCAGTGAGCAGTCCTTTGTAGGGACTTCCATGGTATTTGGGGCAGGAAGGTGTTATAATCACCTGAGGCTATCATGAAGTATAAGGCACACTGTTGTATCATCTCCACCAACTCCCAGCCCCTTGCAGGTGATGGATTGCTTCTCAGAAAGGTTTCTTGTGGCCACAGGCTGTGTTGTGGGCTGATAAGCCTGGCCTTTCCCTCTTCTGCTGTCTGCACTGGCTTAGATCTGAAGTGTACATGCCCAAACCTTTCTTGAGTTTCCCTTTATGGCAGCAATGATAAAACCTGAGACATGCAGCAAGGATGTAGCATTAAATTATTTTGACAGAGCTAAAATTACTTGCCCAGGATGTCAGTCAGGAGAAAGCAAGAAGACAGCATGAGAAGTACACCAATAAGGCAGCCAAGGCTCCGGTCCAGAGAAGTGACTTTTGAGGTGGAAAAGCAGCAGCCTGGCACAGAAATTTTTAGAACAGCCAGACCTGGTAACATCTGCAATACTAAGCATTGAATCCTGCAAAAGCCTGAGAGCCCCTGCCCTTTGAACTTCTAGGGATGTTGAAGGTAAGCCAGACGGCAGTAGTAATTAGCACCTCCTTATCTTTTGTATACTGTCAGTGACTTCCCAGTACCCTGGTACAGACACTCTAAAACATTCCTGTTTAACAAAGGCTAAACCAACTCTTATCTGGATTTCTGTATATTTCTTATAAATATTCATGTATTTGGTCTCACAGCACAGCTATAAGTTACGTAAATATTATTATTCCCACATCATGAATAAGGAGCCTTTCAGTAGACACGATTTTATGCCTGTAGTTTAGTTTCACTTGCAAAATCTATGTCATGCTTTCAGTGCCTCGATGATCAGTAGTTTCTTTGCCCTTCCCTGGATAGACGAAGGGATGGAACTAAGGAGTTATGGATGTTTTCCACCTGTTCTTAAAGTTAGAAAGCCAGTTCATTGCATTGCCTCTAGAACAATTACTTATTAAATTTGTCATTAATTCTAGTTCTTTTTAACGCATTAGCATAGAGTCTGTAAGAACCAAGGGAACAGAAACATTGGACGCCACTTCTCACATATCAGTGAAATAATAAGATGCTATGAACTAAAAGAACATGAGCTTAAAAGAACAAATTCCATCTGGAAATTTTATTTATGTATCAAAACTAATTATTGCAAGTTCCACCTCAGTAGCACTTGAGGATTTCATTACAAGATCTAATTGGACTTATATGTACTGTAAAAGTTTTTTATCTTTTAATTGGTAGCAGACATCAAAGCAAAGAGAATCAGAGACAAACTTGGTATTTGTTCCACAAACTCATCTTCTGGCTTCATTTACATTTACATGGTTCTTTGGAGCCACTCACAGCACAGGCTTGTATTAGCATGCCAAAAAAGAATCTGCTCCTGGTCCTCCAGTTCAATGCTTCAGAAGTTTGTCAGAGTCATCCAGCCAGTCAGATCTTAATTACCAAAGGATTCTGCTTCAAGTCAGCCCTGAGTTTCCTGCCCCTCCTCAAGCCTGTCTTTGAACAGGTTTGGAAAAAAGACGTGGCAGCTGTTGTGCCATTTTCCTGCACTGTCCATGATGGAGGGACAAGCCTACTTTCCCAGGTGTGAATGAGTCCTTGGAACAGCTCACTGAAGTAGTTTTGTGGGTCTGGATCATAGCCCTTTTAACCTTCTCCCAGCCTGGCAACCTGAACATTTTTGCTTGAATCTACCTTAAATGTAGCCAAGCTACATTTGGGCTCTTTCAGAGAAACATCTCTTGAGCTGGTATGGGAACACTTCTAGAGCCAGTGACACGGAGGTGGATTCTTCCAGCCCAGTGAATCAATAATAGCTGAATTCATTACGACCGAGGCAGCAGTAGAGGCAACACAGATTTAAACCTGCCGTCTTAGGATGTGCAAAAGTTGGCTAGATGCTAGTGACACCAAAAGACACCGAAATATCTACTCATGAAAGTCAGGCACCATTTTTCATCTGAGCTCAAGCTGAACTGACCAGAGTGCATCCCTTAACGTTGCTAATATCTGAAATCAAGCTGTAAGTGGACACAGCAGCAGAAAGGGCAAAAATGACATAAAAGATTCTTTTGAATGTTGAGCATTCATGCTGGCATATTGGGAAGATGAATGAGCTGCCAAAGAGACTGAAGACTTTGAGTTGTATTTATCATTCAAATGTTCTTGATCTGATTTGTTGCATTTTACCAAAGAATAGCTGTGTCCTTTCTTCCTTTAAGCTTCTATTTTATATTCAGATTCAATGTTTACAAGGGAAGTATTGATTGTCGAGGTTTCAACTTGGAGGTATTTAATCTTCACAGTTTTCTGTGTGTTTGAGCCAGTTTTGCGTTACAACTTAAGAGGCCTACGCTGGTACTGGCCACCCAGGCTGGAAGAAAGGTTGTGTGTTAGAAGTATAACACCTCCCAACCTTTACATGGAACTGTGAAAGCTGCCAGTCTACTTTTTTGGTCCTCCAGCAAAAACAGGGTAAACTTTTTTATAAATCTACAAATACAAATAACTGGCAAACTGCATTTTCACCATGGGCAGAAGCAGAGAGGGTACAGGAACATTGTTTTCAGAATCTGTTGACCTCTTTGCTGTCACCTTGCTCTGTCAGTTTGTGGTGCTTCACTTTGCCACATAGAAAAAAAACACAATACTTACACACACATCCCCAGAGGGCAAGAAGGCTAAACTGACACTGTTCAGTTGCTTTGGGAACCCTCAGAGAAATTGACTTAGACAAAAGATGATGCTGACCCAAATGACACCATCATTTTCTCTCTGTGATGGTCCTGAGATGTGACCTCCACTGAAAAGGCATCCTGCTCCCCATGGTGCTTGCACATAAGATGAGTATGTCCTTCAGGAAGCTGTTTTATTTCTTTTTCTCTGGCTCCTTCTAACTCTCCTTGAAGCAGCCCAGCAGCTTCGATAGTGGATCCTTCCCTTTCTTTTACAGATATTAATTAAAGAGCTCAATCTCCAATTCATTTATTATAATATAATAACCATGCAGTATAAAGCAATCTAATTTTCTCTACTCCACAGAGGACAACAAAATGCTCACTTTGGAGCCTTAATATAATGAAAGAGCTGAAGAGTTACTTAGAGACACATTGAAGATTCACATGTTTGAGTGGGTCATGGGTGCTTTATTATACCCTCATCATAACAAAAAAAACAAAACAAAACAAAACAAAAAAAAAAGCTTATTCTTTGATGAGGAGTTCCACAGTGACTGAAAGCAACCAGCTTTATAATAGCACTTGTAAAAGCAGCCAACATCTCATGGAAAGTATGTGCAGCCCTATCTTTAAATTAATAGTTCCTCCCAGCTGAACAGCTGCAGAACTGACCATGGTGCATGTATATGGGCTACATGGCAGCACTTTTGCTCCTGAATAGTATGACAGTGCACTGTACCAGGCCATCTTAATGGACAGGTCATAGGAAAGGCTGCTGCTTCTTTCTCACGGTTAGCCTGCCCAGCAGCAACGCTGGAAAGTAAATATCATTCTTAACTGGTGTTTTTCCTATCTGAGAAAACAAGGATTTTTGAGATATGATCATCCTCACTCTACATTAGATAGCCTACATTAAGAAAACTGTCTGAAAATCCTCACCTGCAGCCTGTGCCCTACTGAGTATTAGAAAAAACAACAGTACACAAAACCATCAGAAATCAGACTTCATTAGTTCCTTTGCTCTCATAACTATGTGTTTATTTACCATGGTAAATCTCCTGCAAAGAAACCCTTCACTGCAAGAAAGTTCTCCTGCATTCATAATCCTCTGCTTGGAACACCCTGATCCTCTGTTTGCATAGGGGTGTCTACACTTTGTAGTGTTAAACTGTTGAAAGAGGACACTTCACAGACCAACAGGCTAAAAATGGCTTCGGAGCTTTGGTGTATCAACATATACGCGGGGGGCTGATATCCCCCTGCCTGAGCAATCATTTTACATCTGTGCAAAATGAGCTTCAAGCTTTTCCACTCTGATTCAGTTGAGTTTCAACACCCTTTATGGGTAAGTTTAAATGACAGCATAAGCGGCAAGACAACAGAAAATCAAATGCTGTGATACGGATATGCCAGCTCAAAATGGATAAGGCAATAATAAAACAGATTAGCATTGTGGTTTTCATGCCAGCAATCCTAATATAATTGACATACTCTACAGGAATCACAGGAAAATAGATAGGGACATAGGATTGGCAGGGACTGCCTAGGTCATTGAGTCCAGTCCCCTGCTATCACAGGCAACCATGTCATATAATCCTTCTCATAAATCCTTTGACTTGCCAATGAAATGCAGCAAACACAGGGGAGAACACTGCAGCTGTTCAGTAGAGCATAGAAAAACCCACAGTCTGTTTACAATAAAATATTTAATTGAAGTCATACAGGGTTTTAATAGGGATGAACCAAAAAGGTTGGTTTAGTTTATCTCTGACACCAAACTTTTCTGTCAGGTGCGAAAGTGTTGCATGTGAATATCTGATGCAGGACATTCATGTTCCTCTTTCACTTATAAGGAGGGTCTATGAGAAGTGAGAGTTGGTTTGAGCAGCAGTGTGGTCAAAGATTGTCCATGGATCATGAATAATCAACACTGGTTGAATATTCCACTGTACATAGCACTTGAGGCATAATGAACATGACATTTGACTAGTTTGTCTGTTGGCTCCAGGAAAGGCTAACCAAATCCAGTAGGGAGAATATGCCAGGTCCTTAATCGCTGTTTTACACAGGATATCAGAGACATTCATCTATGTAGAGTTCTGAGAAAAACACAGGTCTTCCCCAAGTTTCTATTTAATTTGTGATTCAGACATTTAATTTTGTCTTGCTCTTTTGCAAGCTACATATAAATAACCCGTTACCAGTTGATTTAGCTTCCAGAAGGGCCAAATTCAATGGCAAGAGAAAGGGATTAGTTGGAACTGCTTGCTGGGACCGATAAAACTAATGAGGAAACAGTCTGCATTGTTCACTTCTGTCAAGTGCACATTAAGCAGTTTAACCTTTTGCTGTTTCCTTGCCAGTGGCCAATATTTATGTCTACATAAAGGGAAGCATAGGTCTCTCTTTCAGAGCTCTTCATGCTCCAGCATGTATTATTAGCCAAACCATGAGCAGTAAATAATCAAGACATTTGAACCCATTCTGCCAGAAGCAGAAGCTCAGATTGTTCCCTGAGCTAGAGAGAGCTGCTGCCTGCTCATTCCCTCCAGGAGGCAGTTCTCAGTGCTGCATCAAACAACCAAGGAAGAGGAAAAGGGCTACACATCTGTGGATCATCTCCTCATCAAGCTTGTTCAGTCTGAACTGAGAAGTAGTTGTTTTGGTCAGTACCAGGTAAGGGCTGAGAATTCAATGGCATCCTGTTGTAAATTCAGTGCAGAAAGAAAAGTGAGAAGGTAAGGGGAAAGGTTTAGCCAGTCCACAAACTTTGCCGGTGAATGCTCATGCTCAGATACCTTCACTAGTCACTGGTTCACACCTTTTTAAAAGGACAAAGAGGGAACTGAGGTTAATCCCCTCCAACTGAGCCCTTCCAAACTGTTGTGAGATAACATGATAGCTGTAACATTCTGAAGTGAATATTGGATTTTATCTATGCATTATACTCAGTTTTCTCTTTCATTTGTAAGACATATCGTGATTGCAGATTTCCATTATGAAAGGATATAACTTAAACTACAAAACCAGTTGCTTGGGATTTTCTAAAGGGCACAGAGAGAAAAGTGGCACTATATCAAGGAGCTGATGCTTGTTTGGAATATGTTGCAGATGAAATGTTGAGGGAAAGAGAAAAATGTCCAGTTTATAAAGTTGAGGTACCATTCTGCCAGAGATATTAAAGATAACAAGAGGGTGTACATAATGAGCTTCTCTGGCCTCTGAAGCTTGGAAAATAGATGAGAGAAACAAAGAAAATACGTGAGAAGTAAATTAAGAGTTAAAGCATTGGCAGAAAATGATAAGTGAACCACTTCTAGTCTGGTTTCAGCAGCTTTTATAGGGCATACATGCCAAGGAAAATGATGGAATTGAATAAAAGAAGTAGGGAAAATTAAGCTTAGTGCTAAATTTATTTGGAGTGTTCCAGTAATGGCTTGGCTTACCAGGAAAGATCTCTTATACTTACCTTACTCAAAATATAGAATGTTGGTATTTCTGTGTATGTGTATCACAGTAATTTGTTGATATTTATACTCAGGAGACTAACCTTTCTGCTGCATACCTGGCTACTTTTGAAAGTTATATTTTAGTGTATTTTCTCATAGGGATAAACTGGAAAGAGAGGTAACAATTCCCTTGCCTCTTTCTATGGCCCCCACAAAATAGACCCAAACTGGTCATGCACAGAGAGCATGCTCTTTTAAGGGAGATCAAGAAATTCAGAGGTGAAAAGCACACGGGCAAATATTTCTAAAGAAAAATAGCGTGGTTTTCTCAATCTGACTGCAGAAAGAACACCTGAGTGCAAATGCACATGGCAAATTGGAGAGGCTTCATCAGCCAGGAAGACTTCTAAATAGTCACATTTCTTTAAGAAATACTTAAAGTACAACTTCATGTCCTTCTTCAGAAGTTTTTTTAAGTTTCCAAAAGTTGGAAGTACTTTCTTAAAAACTTTTCATTGTAAGGTTCTTTTGTTCTCGTTTCCATTATTAAAAGTTAAGGCATCCTCTTCACCAAAGTGTATCTGTCAGCACACAGAAGTCCTTTCACTCTCTCATTAACATCTGATGTATCTTCCCCACTTTTCCCTGTCACTTGCTTATTTTCATGTCCTAATTACTTCTTTCCATTTGAAAAAGCAAAGAAGCTCAACCAGTACAGTATTCATAACAGTATCACAAAATCTTCACACTTTCACCACAGTGAGTGTAACTAGAAAGTGAGCATCCTGTAGCTTCCATGTTTTCACACAAATACGCAGGCAATAACTGTCCAGATGTTAGTTGGCCTTAGCTTCAGTAAAGGAATTTTCAGATTTTAGTTTTAAGAAGTCCTGTGATGGTTCTTCTGGTCATTAGAAATGCCATCAATATCTCACTCCCTCATGTCAGAACAGAAACTGAAGACAAGGAAGTGCACGATGCAGACCAAAGGCAGCGCTCCTCATCTCTGTGGCAGGCTGTGGTGAGCTGAGCGGGGACTGAGCAGGCTGGCCAGGTGATGAGCTGAAAGGCACTACTAATCTGATGAGTTCCCGAGGTCCCAGGCATGCACAGATAGATGTGAAGGAGCATCTCCAGCAAAGCGCCTTGAAAGGTGTGAGAGAGGGCATATAAACTACGCAGCATGTATGAGTGGGGACAGGACTCCATACACTGGGCAAAGTACCATGCATGGCACAGCCCTGGGAAAAGATGGCAAGGCTGATATATTTTGATGGCTGCTATTTCCTGAGATTAAAGGCAGGGAATGATTTCTAACAGCAACAACAGGAAACAAAGCAAAGTGAGGGGCAAAACAGAAAATGAGGTCTTCTAAAGGAGGTCCAAGACAACGTACTGTAAACAAGAAAACCAAAGAAGGGAGAAACGAACCATTCACACATATTCAGGTACATTCACACATATTCATAAAACTAGGTACATTCGCACATATTCATAAAACTAGGACAAACACTCAATGCTGCCACAAGCTGGGGAGTAGACAGAATGAAAGAATAAGGGGTAAAAGAAACAGTAGTTAGTTTTGAAGTGATGTACTTCATGCCTCTCCCTCCACTAATTACAGCTGCACCAGCAACTAACTTCTCCTCTTCCTCTGCCAAGAGAGAAGAACACTGACAAAATGCACTCAGGCAGTGAAGGGTCCTCAGTGCTTTTCCTGCTGACTGGCGTCATCTGTCCATGGAAAAACTACTCCCTACATCAGTTACACCAGAGTCATGCTGTGCTGTTCTGGATGGAATGAGATGTCACTTTTGTCTCTGGCCCATTCAGTCATCAGCTTCCCTGCTCAGTGCTCTCATAAATGCACTGGTTGATACTAATAGAGTTGGACTGAGGAGAGAAATGACTTGTTTCTTTCCTAGCTTTCATCCTGTGCAGCAACTCTCACCTGTGTATACAACACACATACACAGTCTGCTGATGGCTGTCGCAAGTCTACCTCCTGCTGGGCAGAGTTCCCTTCTGCCTGAAGTACAAGAGCAGAGCATATTGCAACTGTGGAAATGTCACCAAATTACAGCAAGGTGAGCATTTACAAGGGGAAAAAGGCCTGCTAGCCAGCAAGCATTTTCAAAGCATGTTCACAAATCCAGCTTATCTCACATGCCAGTTCTCCCCCGCCCCATTCCCATTCCCACTGAATAGACACTAATTGAAAATTATGTTTTCAATGTGAAGCCTTTTTCTAATTTGGTCTTGTTTAGAAGCATTTAGGGATCCTATGGTTTGTTGTATTTCTGAAGTGCTTTGCGTGAAGTCCCAAGGGAAGCCAACAAAGGCACTGTCAACATTTTTCTGGCAGACAGCAAGGGTTTTGACTCAGCACAGAATATTCATGTGCTCCAAGGAGCACAGATTCTTGGGGCAGAGGAGACAGCTGCAGAGCTCCAGTGCAAAGCATCTAGCAAAATGCTATAAAGTCTGTTCCTCTCCGGGTTTTTTTGAAGTCCTTGAGCAATCCTAAATTCCCTGGTAAGCAAGAGAGAACTCTACTAAATATATTAAAATATTTCTAAAGGAAAAGGTAGAATTACCAATGCAGTATTATTAGATTTGTTCACAAGTATGCTTTACAGTCTTTAAGTCACATAAGCATTATATTGCATAGGCTAAAATCTTTTCGTGGAGTTATATACACTTTTGTAGAGTATGACAAATGAGTTTACAAAGAATAAAACACTTTGTATTTACCAAAAAAAATATGAAATAATATTGTTCATAAGGAACAGCTTGCAGCTTACAACATGCATTTGCAGGATCTACTCACCACCAGCCTCTCTAGTAAATTTTAAATTAGTTATACCTACAAATATATTGGGCTCAAATGGTTATGGTAAATGGGGTTACATCAGGCTGCCACCCAGTCACTAGCAGGGTTCCCCAGGGTTCCATTTTAGGGCCAGTTCTCTTCAATGTTTTCATAAATGATCTGGATGCAGATCCACACCTGCTAAGTTAGTTTATGGATAATACTGACTCCTTCAAGGATAGAGAGTCTTGCAGAGAAATCTTGACAAACTAAAGAGCTCAGCAATCACCAACAATATGAAATTTAACAAGAGCAAGTGCCAGATTCTGCACCTGGGATGGGGCAACCCTAGTTACACGTACAGTCTGGGGAATGAGAGGATGGAGACCAGCCCCTCAGAAAGCGGTCTGGGGGTTTTGGTCGATGGCAAATTGAATATGAGTCAACAGTGTGCCCTGGCAGCCAAAATGGCCAACTATATCCCGGGGTGCATCAGGCACAGCACAGCTAGCTGGTCAAGCGACGTGACTGTCCTGCACTGCCTTGCGCTGGCACAACCTCACCTCAAGTACTGTGTGCAGTTTAGGGCACAAGAGTATAAGAAGGACATAAAACTATTAGAGAGTGTCCAAAGGGGGGCTACGAAGATGGTGAAGGGTCTGGAGGTCAAGACGTATGAGGAGCGGCTGAGGTCCCTTGGATTGTCCAGCCCAGAGCAGAGCAGGCTGAGGGGAGGCCTCATGGCGGCCTGCAGCTCCCTCACGAGGGGAGCAGAGGAGCAGGCGCTGAGCTCTGCTCTCTGGGGACAGCGACAGGACCCGAGGGAACGGCATGGAGCTGGGACAGGGGAGGGTCAGGCTGGGAGTTAAGAAAAGGTTCTTCATGGAGAGAGTGGTCGGGCACTGGGACAGCCCCCCCCGGGCAGTGATCACAGCACCAAGACTGCTGGAGTTCAAGAATAAGGGGTGTTTAAGGAAAGGCTGGACGTGGTGCTTAGCAACATGGTTTCATGGGTAGGGGGGCGGTTGGACAAGATGATCCTGGAGGCCTTTTCCAACCTTAATGATTCCATGATCCTAAGAAGTGCTTGGACAACACTCTCAGACATTTTTGGGTGGCCCTGTGCAGAGCCAGGAGTTGGACTTGATGATCTTTGTGGGTCCTTTCCAGCTTGGGATATTCTATGACTCTACGATTCTAAATGCAATAACAAAACCTGTGTGGTATAGTATTACATCTTTAAAACTGTACACATGCAATACATGCCTGTACATTCATTTACTTAATACAGTATGGTTACAAGGAAAAAAGCATTAAGGAGTACAGTGGAGACTTCAGAAAACAATTTATTAAACAAAGTCCTGTTCCTGGTTGTTGTTGTTTTTCTGAGTTTTCAGATTAGTATAAAACCTGTTCTACATGCAAAACTTTTGCTGGCACAGCTAAGTTAAGAACATAGCAATCTAGCACATTAATTGACATCCCCATGACAATAAAAGTCTTAGAGCTATGCCAGAAAAAAATTCCTTGGCAGTCTAATTTCTCTAGTTCAAGAAATGAGAGAAAGGAAAATAACATTTTCCTTTTTTAAGAGTAATTGGAAATACAAATTACCATCAAACTTTTTCCAATGTAATAAAGGCTCGAATCTATTTAGGATGATTTTTCTCACTAGAGTGGCTCAGAGTGTTAGAGTGATATTATTTAACTCAAATCTAGTCAAGATCCAAACTTTTGTCTGGGAGTGGCTACTCACAGATCCTATTTCAAACTACAAATTAGAGCACAGTAATTGCTGCAGGCTGTGGTTTCTGTAGCCATGTTTATACAGCCTGCTGCAGCCCAAAGTATTTCATCAAGATGGTAGAAACCTTTTACAAAGTATTGAGTGCTATTTTGAACAGATATTCCAAGTATTTCAGGTATTCAATCCCATATGCTTAAATTTTGCGGAAGTACCTGTGGAGAACATTGCCAAAGCTAGCTAAAAATGAACCTCAAATACTCCTGATTCTGCTCTCTCTTCTGTCACCGTCCATCTCCTCCTGAGCAGCCTGCACCATTTTCACACTCTCACCACCCAGCACAGATGAAAACAGTGCTCTGCGCCATTGCAAATGCCACTGCAAATAGACACAAGTTGTGGAGATGTTCTCACAGCTTGCTGCCACGTGGCCTTTGCTCTGCCAACCTGCCACCCCACTGTGGAACAGCTCTCACGGTCTTGGAAGCGGTTACAACAGCTGTCTCAGCAGCAGCAGCCTCAGGAGCACTGGAAGGCCCAGGAGGGCAGGCAGCTCAGCAAGGAGGGTGAGTCACCATCCATGGCTGAAATGCTGCTTCTGAATTTATCAGACAGGATGCAAGTGGTGGGGAAGGTCCTGGGACAACCATCAGCATCTGCTGGGTTTCTGGATACAACAGGCCAAATTTTTGGATGTCTGTGGAGGATTTGGCTCAAAGTCTATACGCCTACCTGAGGACTGGAGTTCCTGCAGGTAAGCATGCTGTCCCTGTTCTCCTCGGCTCAGTTTGGTGCAGACAGATTGAACTCTGCTGGAGGTGGGCAGCGAGGAAAGGTAGTGTCAGCAGATGTTACGAGGTTTGCCACTGTTCAGAGTTTATTGAGGGCTTTGTGCACACATGGTTCAGAGTCTGAAATAAGATATGTTGGATGACCGTTTGCTCTTTTTCCCACACAAGGTGTCAGAGCCTGTTAGCAGAAATGGGTACCATTGCATTGGGCTGCCATACCTGGATGAGCACAATGGCAGACTTACTACTGTGAATGCAGATGGTCTAGAAACCTTCGTGATTCAGATATTCCCAGGAATTTGCAAACTCATATTCAACAAAACTGGTGATTTGTTCCTATCACCGTAACAGACAAATGGTGTTTGCATTCTCCCTATAATTGCAAAGACCTGCTCATCCTTCATGTGTGATTAAATCTTTTACTTAATAACATGCTAGAAAAGAGTTGCTTAATCATTTGTAGCTACAGGATCATGTTAGAAAGTATTCAAGTGCCAAAAGGATAAACATTACTGCCTCTCACTAAATGGAAAGGCTGCAAAGAACTGCCTGCTGGTGGCAGAAGCACTGAGTTTTGCCCAACATGTAGTGAGAACAAGGTGGAAATGCTCCCTGAGCACTGGGAGGTAGCAGTGTGTAATTCCTTCTCCAAACTTACAGTTGCTTGGGACACATACTCAGGGATGCCTTCTTTGAGGACACAAGTTGATTTTACCCTTATGTTTCATTAAGCTTGGGGCTGTATTGCTTTCTTTTCGCTTTGTGTAACATTCCATTGATGTTGCAGAATTTAACAAGGCGTCAAGAGAGAATACTTCATGGATGGTAGCACAAATATTTTATGTAGTTTCATGAAATATTTCACAAAATACTAGATGAGTATTTTGTATGGTCTGGTTTGTGTGATTTCAGGGTTATGTCTTATTCAAGTTGCAGAAATACTTCATCAGAATGGCAGGGAATATTTCATGAAATAAAACATTAATATTCATATGAGATTACATGAGAAGTTTCATGACTAGTCACACTCCAATGTTTGGAAAACATATTTTATGGCACTTTCTTTTTGAAATTTTCCTCAAAATATTACTACAACTTTTCAACTATCCTAATGTTTAATCCAGGCTTTAGCCTGCAGCAAATTACCATTTTATATCTTTTCAAAAGGAGGATGGAGGACTCATTATCTGTCCCACTAATGTGCCCTAAGCAGCATTGTATAAATGTGGATCTTTTCAATGTAGGTAGAATAAACCCACAATAAACCAGTCATCTGCCTCCCTTCCATAGATGCCCTTTGAGCTGAATAATCCATAACTGCTGTCTCCATTTTTGTCTTGCCACACATTGAATTTCACAGTCACTTTTTTCTGCACTTTGAGATGTTTCCCCTCTATTATTGCTGTATGAATAGTCCACACTAGCAAGAGAATCAAATTGACTCTGGCAAGTCTGGAGTTTTCAATCTTTAAACAACCTTTCCAATGTGGAAAGGCACACATTATGGGCTCCAAATAATAGTGCCAGTTAACTATAGTTAACATGCAAGGCACAAATGCTTTGTCAGGTCTTTGAGTCTTCTGAGTTATAGAAGAGAATGAGGCTTACTGTCTGGCTCACAAATCATTCGAAAGGATACTCTGCAATTGCTACACACTGCAGTGGGGTAAACAGTAGGACCGATACAATCAGACTGCTATCACACGTACGAAGTCAGCAACACGAAAAAAATTGGAAAAAACAACGACAATAAAAACCTTTATTTCTCTTATCTTGTTCTTCTGCTGAGTTTGGCAATGTCACTCGGAACTGCCTATTGTACCGCTTTTTCAGACAGAAACGCAGGCTGATTCTCAACCCTGCACAGCAGTCATTCAATAGAGACTCAGTCCTGCTCTGTTTGGGGACGCAGATGCGGCGTGATGACACAGCCTCTCTTCCCAGCCTGCAAAGCCGGGCTTCTGTCGGCGTCTCAGTCCCGACAGGAGCAGAGGCGGGGACGCCCGGCTCCATTCGCGGTCGCGGAGTGCCGCCTGCCGGCTGCGGGCCGGCCGCCACCAGCAAAACGGCCCCGAGTACGCGACAGGGGACCCGGAGAAAGCGAGGTGAGGCTGAAAACGCCTTCATGTGACACAGCCGCACCGTGGAGAGCACCTGCAGCTCGGTCAGAGCATACTGAGAAAGACGAAGTAAATACTAAAGTGATAAAAATATAAAAATAAAATAAATAAAATAAATAAAATAAAATAAAATAAAATAAAATAAAATAAAATAAAATAAAATAAATAAAATAAAATAAAATAATAAAATAAAATAAAATAATAAAATAAAAATAAAAAAATAAATAAAAATTTTAATGGCTAGATAGAGCCAAGGCTGAAGACAGCAGATCGTGACAACAGAGGCTTATAACCACGCAAGCTGCGTCGAATGTGTGCCAACAAAAGGCATTACATCGCTAACCAATTTTACACATTCACTGTGTTCCCCCATGATACCCAAAGACCTTTTTCTGAGAAACACTATGCAATGTTTAGGATGGAATGGGGATAATTGCTATATCCCTTCATTTGTAAAACTAGGCTTAGTGATTCGAGTCTGATTCTACAGAGTGAGAAACAGAAAATTAGAAGAATTTGGGATTTATTGCTCATCTGGCACAATTTGACTAATGGACTCAATTTCAGACACTTTATTATCCACCAGGTATCTGTCCCACAGAAACCTTTCAGCCCTGGTACCTGAGGATTCACGTGATTAAACCACTGTGCCTGTGAGATGTTTTTGTTAAGCATGTCTTCTCTTTCTGTCTCCATGTGGTCAAAATATAAGCCTATTACTTCCACTGTACACAGCTGCATATGGTCTATCCTTCACCAATGAGCAAGACAATTCTGAGACATGAACAGTATGTTTTATTCATCCAAGAAAAGAAGCAAATTTCAATGATTTCACAAGTAAATTTCACAAGTTTCTTCCTCTGGAGAACCTACTGAAAATTGTGTGGAGATCAGCAGTGATGCCAATGTATGGGGATTAGTGGCCAGTACGCAGGGATGGAAGTCAAATGTACAATGGTAGCAGTCCATTAGCGAATGACTCAGTAACTTACCATAGGGTTATCACCACATGAATTGGCATGAGATAGAGAAGAAAGAGGAGATGAAAATCCTAACTGATGGCCACATTAATCATATTCTGTGAAACCAGGACGCTTGCACCGCACAGTCTGTTGCAAGCTATATTGCCATTCACAGATACGCATTTGAAGCTTTTGAGTTTCTACAGATGCATTTCCAAAAATATCCCAGCTTTAACAGACCAAGAGATACCTGATTAACTTTTAAAAATAATTTCAAACAATGTGTCCTAGATTTGTAACACTCTTCATTCATATTCCTTCCATATTAATGCTGAAGACTAATGGTAACTAATTTTAAGGTTTCATTATAATAATAATCATAATAAAAAAAAAATCATGTATGAGTAAGATGAAAACTAGAGACTGGAAGATGGAAATTTCTGTAAGGAGAGAAAAATTAAGAGAAGAATGATGTGAATCAACAAGAAAGTAGGTGAGAAAAAAAAGGTGATGCGTGGAAGAAGAACAAGGACAGAAATAGAATAAACACTGCAGAAAATGTGTTCTTAATGTGGCTCTGAATGTCCCTTTCCCTTCTGCATGTTCTTTTTTAGAGTCACTGATCCCAGCTGAATGGATTGTTGTCAGATAAGGTAATATAATATAATTCCAATGCATATAATACCTATTACAATGCAATATGTATAACTGTGATTAAAATATTGTATGTATGTGTATATAGCACATTATACAATGGTATTATAGTATTTTGAAATTGCTTAACATCCCACCCTACTCATTAATCTCCCTCTAGTGAAGCCGAGGATGAATAGTTCAACCCACCACTCTTTCCCACCCCTCTCCAGCACCTGCTCTGCTGTGCCGCAAGGTGCCTATCTTTCCCAGCATGCACACAGCCCCTCTCTCATCCACAGTCATCCATACCTACTTCTCTATTTTTCCCCCACAGCTCTCATACAATAATGTACAAATGCTACATATTGGTCTGATTATTGATGGTTACTGTAGAATGTAATCACCATCTAACAGCATGTGTTGAGGAATCAAGGAAGAAAAAGAGATAATGAGGCACCTCCATCTACATAAATATTTCAGGGGGGTTAAAAAGCAACTAAATGTGAGGTTTATCTTTCCTCCTTTTGGACCAAGGTGTAAAGCTTGCCATGGTAGTGCCAATAAAATAGACTATAAAGAGTTTTCAACTCTGCATTCAGCGGAGATGCTGACTGCAAGATGTTTGAGGGCAAGAGATGGACATCTCCCAATATCTGTCCAGCTGCCTGAACAAGCTGTCTTACCACAGAAAATGAAAGGTTCGGGTAAGCTGTGCATGCATGCAGCTCTCTTGATGCTGAAAAATGTCTCTTTCTCCGATATTACATTTTCTTCTGTCTGCTAAGATTAACCAAGATATTAAGAAGATAGCTTTGGATGAACGATATTTTCACAAACACACCAGGGCCAGGCCTGGGTCTGACAGCATCACAGTCTCATGGAGTTCTTGGTCACATCAAGTGCTGGTGAAACCACCAAGATGCTAATGCACCTTGTGACAAGGGGAAGCTGCTGCTAGAGTGGTTTTACTTTTTGTCACATTTTTAGGTCATTTGAGCTCACCATGTGCATCCTCCCTCCATTGCCTACAGGGCCAGTCATTGCAGGTACTTTGGTTTCTATGTGCTAGGATGAGGTTCAACATGGCTAAGTTCCATTTCCTGACCTTTGGCCACAACAACCCCCTGCAGCGCTACAAGCCTGGGGCAGAGTGGCTGGAAAGCTGTGCAGAGGAAAGGATCTGGGGGTGCTGACTGATGCTCACCTGAACACGAGCCGGCAGTGTGCCCCGGTGGCCAACAAGGCCAACAGCATCCTGGCTCTATCAGGAATAGTGTAGCCAGCAGCACCAGGGAGGTGATTGTCCCCCGTGCTCTGCTCTGGTGAGTAGAGTACTGTGTACCTCGAGTACCGTGTTCAGTTTTGGGCCCCTCAGTACAAGAAGGACACCAAGGCCCTGGAACATATCCAGATAAGGGCTACAAAGCTGGTGAGGGGCCTGGAACACAAGTCCTATGAGGAGCGGCTGAGGGAACTGGGATGGTATAGTCTGAAGAAGAGGAGGCTCAGGGGAGACCGTAATGCTCTCTACAACTACCTCTACAACTCTCTACAACTAACAAGGACGTTCTGCAGCACTGGGGTTGGCCTCTTCTCACAGATAACTAGTGATAGGCCTAGAGGGAATGGCCTCAAGTTGCACCAGGGGAGGTTTAGGTTGGAAATGAGGAGACTTCTCCTCAGAAAAGAAAGAGTTGTCCGGCATTGGAACAGGTTGCCCAGAGAGGTGGTGGAGTCACCGTCCCTGGGGTTGTTTAAGGAAAGGTTGGACATGGAGCTTAGGGACATGGTTGATGCTTAGGGTGCTTAGGGTGATGGTTGGACCAGATGATCTTGGAGGTCTTTTCCAACCTTAATGATTCCGTGATTCTACGATCCTAAGGGTAACTGTGGGAAAAGAGAAATCAGAAAAATGAGGAGAAGAAAAGTGAAATAATACAGAAAAAAAGAAAGGCTGCAAAAGGTAAACAAGAGGTTCCTGAGCAAGAATGCACACCCAGAAAAGGAGCAGGGTGCCCCGGCTGCTGACTGAGACCAGGGCCAGGCAGGCCTCACAAAATGGCGGCAAAACACTGAGAGAGGAAAATGGCTGCCCAGCTGGCAGCAGGTGCAGAGACTGATGCCCATGGCCTGGAGGGGCTGGCTGGGGACACAGGGCATCCCTGGGGCTGCAGCTAGGCACCTGAGGGCCGGGGACAGCCTGAAGGGAGCTCCCAGGAAGATAAAATGGGAAACTGAGGGGCAGCTTATCTATGGAGAAAGTGAAAAATAGTCTGGGAAAGAGGGAAGTGGCTGCAAAGGTGGGAACTGATGTGAGAAATCTTTTTTTTTTTCTTTACAAAAAATAAAGGAAACCAAGAAACATCATTATCTGTTGGCTCTCTCAGCAGGAAGACCAAAATTAACAGCACCTACAGGATGCCAGAGTGGTGGTGCCATACACCCTCTTAGGTCTGCATGATACAAATGGGTCTGATTTCTACCCAGAATGGATTTCTCTCTCAGAGAAGCTTCCCATGCCACAAGTCCCCCAGTCATTTGCTTTCCTTCCTCCTCAAGCAGGCTGAAGCTTTGCTGGAGCCCCACGAGGCTGCACACCCACAACACCCACCACCTTCGCAGGGTGCTGCAACCTGCTGCCACAGCACCCCGGGCCCAACCTGGGACACCGAGTCTCCTTTGTGTCACTCCCAGACCCTTGCCAGTCGCTCTTTCCCTGAGACCAGTTTCTTAATTATGCCCCTTTGGGGTCTAATCAAGCGCTCTTGACGCCCCCTTCTGGAGTCGGTGTGATATGTTGGGCACCGCCGATTTTATGAACATACGCATGTATATTTTATGACTGTATACAAAACGTCCTCGTTCAAGCCGAGCTCCCCCCAGCCGGTTTTATTTTATTTTATTTTATTTTATTTTATTTTATTATTTCGTTTTATTACGCCGGTCCTGCAGGGGGCGCCGCGCGGCCCCCGCCACCGCGGCCGCTCTGCGCCTCCCTCCTCGCTGGTGCTGACGGCGGCGGCCTGCGCGGAGCGGCGGCGGCGGCCTCGGTGTCAGCGGCGGCCTCGGTGTCAGCGGCGGCTGTGCCCCTTCCCCGTGCCCGCCGCGCCATGCCCACCGTCGAGGAGCTCTACCGCAACTACGGCATCCTGGCCGACGCCACCGAGACGGCGGGGCAGGTGCGGCGGGGATGCGGCCTGCAGGGCCTCGCCGGGCCTGGGGCTCGAGTGGCGCCGCGGGCCGGGCCGGGCCGGGCAGGGCCGGGGGCTGCCCGCCTGCAGGGCCTCGGCACGGCTTGCGGGGGCGGCCCTGCGGGGTGGGGACGGGCAGGTGGCGGCGGGGTGGCCGCAGGGTGCTGCTCGCCGGGGCGGCGAGCTCGGCCCGCCGGGGTCCGGCCTTGCGGGGGAGCGGGGGCCGTGCGGGGCTGGGGCGGCGGCGATTCCGCTAAAGGGCTCCTGAAGGAACTAAACTGGGGGGGGAAGGTGAAGGCGTTACCGGGTGGTAGCTCCTCGCAGCCTTGTTTTCACTTAAGAATGGTTCTCACCACCGAAGGAGACTGGTAAAATCCTAGCAAGAGCTGCGGCTCAGCGCCACCGATATTGAATTCACCAAACACGGGGATGCCTTAGTATATTAACAATTCCAAAATATTTTCCTTAATTAAAACTAATTTTTTAATTGCATGAGGCGCTCATGCTATTTAATGGTTATCCAAAAAAGTAGTAGAAGTGTTTTTTTATCATTACGTTTTTGTCATAATGTACATAGGTAGGGAAGGAGTTTGGGTTTTGTTTTTTTTTTTATCTAGCAGTGGATTGTCGACCACATACTAGTACACAAGGTTATGTGGACAGTTCTTTAAGAAAACAAATAATAAGGCTTTGTTGTTGGTTGGTTGCTTTTAAAGTTAGTTTAGTCTTAATTCAGGTCTGCTCACTTTGTGTGACTTTCCCCCAACACTGCAGGCAGTCCAACAAAAACAGCAGCTTAGAGGCAACCAAAAAATTGAACTAAAATGCTGAGATCTGTGGGGAGAGATGCAGAATAAAATAGGTGCTGTTAGCGTGCTCTTTTACAAATGTGTAGTCCCTCATCATTTTCATGAGTATGGGTAACTCTCATAAGATAGGAATAGGAGTGTGAGATAGATGAGCTCCAGGAGAGCTGAGAATGCTGCTCGTGGCAGGGATCAATGCCAGGTGTCTCCGAACCTCTCAGGGTAAGAGCAGGGCAAGTTTAGAATGATGGTTCCTGGTGTGCTCTCCTGGCTTTTATTTCTTTACAGCTTACGGGCTTCCAGAGTCAGGGAGAGACCCCTTGCGTTCATGCTAGATTGTTCTTCAGCAAACTTCTCTGGCACTTCTTTTATCTGGTTATATTTCTGGCATATGAATGTTCTGTGCCAAAATGTTCTGTTATTTCATTAACCTTTGTGAAGAAATTACCTTCTTTGAACTTGTCATTTCGTAATCTTATTTGATGTCTAATTTTTGCATTTTGAGAAGCCATGAGTAATTGTTCCTTATTCGTTGATTTTATCCCACTTACGATTTTATTATCTTTTAATATCCTTATAAATGTGATTTCTCACTGTAAAAAATCATAGTCACGTTGCCTCAGAAAGGAAACTTTGAACATGAGAAGGGCAAGGGGACAACTGGAACTATGACATTAAGTGGAATAATTTAAAACACCAGAAATACTCAGCTCCTAAAAGTGTTTTGGTTGAGAAAAGAACAAAGGTAGGATGAGTATACCTCAATGGCAGAATGAAGGTGACGTCAAAAAAAAAAAAAAAAACTACCAGGAAGTGGTTTAGAATAATGAGGAAGACATACTTTATAACACCTTGTTAAACTTGTCATGGGGTGTTATAGAGTATAAATCAGTCAAAGAGCTGATCTAGAGTAATAAATGGATGAGAGGTCAATTTTTAGTTATTAAAAATAAGGGTCTGGACTCTGGGCTTAGGACATTCATATGTTACAGATTGGGAGGAAATGTGCAAAAAATAAAGGATCGCTCATTTTCTGCACTTGCCTACTTTTCTTCTTGACCATTCATTGCTGCTAAGTATAAGGTAAAACAAACTTCTGCCTGAACTGTGTCTTAGGAACAATGAGTGTGCAGTAATATGAATTAATGGAACACAGGGTACTCCAGGCTACTCAATTTCAGTTGCTGTTTGGACACTTTTTAAGTACGTATTAGGTTTAAGTAATTTGTTCCCCAAAAGGTCATTCTTAATGTGCAGCCTCAGAACCAGTAGCCATGACAATATGTATTTCATTGCTAGTTTGTGCTGGCGCATTCCTGCCCATGCTGTTGAGCGTGCCGTGAAGGCACGGCTACAGAGCAAACTGGATGCGGGTGTGGATGAGCTGAAAACCAACCATTTTTATCCTCAATTATTTTTCTTCCAGATCAGTGCCCCAATCCAGTTCAGAACTGGCTCCACAGATAGGTGCCAGAATGGTGTAGGGAGTGTTTCAGCAGCACTGGTACTGAACATTACAATGCAGCTTACTGTAAAGGGAATTAGTGCAGCATACTGCTTTGTAAATCAGTGTCTTCACTTGCTGTGAGTGAACTTTTATGTGGAATGGGGGTGCGATACATGTGGCTCTGGGAAATTTGGTGCAAATAAAGGAAAGCATCCTGTGTTGTTGATGCTTCTGTTCCAGTTGGGACACATTGTCTAAAACATTTCTTTCACAACGATGAGGAAAATTAATGGTAGAATGTTCTGATTTCTGCCAGCATCC
The DNA here is from genome assembly GCF_964211835.1 of Anser anser. Lineage (NCBI taxonomy): Eukaryota > Metazoa > Chordata > Aves > Anseriformes > Anatidae > Anser > Anser anser. Next base: position 14,816,559 of record NC_139725.1, on the reverse strand, counting down.
TAACAACACTGACTTTTATTTCTAGTGGGAGGTATCCCTACCTATGGCAGGGGGGTAGAACTAGATGATCTTTAAGGTTCCTTCTAATCCAAACCACTCTGTGATTCTATGAAGCACATCTGTAACCACAACAAATATTGAATTTATTCAGAAGTCTCAAGTCCTGCACGCACAAAATCAGAAATGCCTGTGCATTTCTAGTTGGAGCTGCTAGAGATTTTTCTACTCTTTTGCTGAAGTGTTTATTTCTGCAATTCAACTGGAGATTCATTTTTTGTTGTTTACTTATTTATTGCATCCAGTTTCGGTTAACAGATGTGTTAAGAACTCCCTTACCTCAATTCAAGTCAACTGCTCAAACATGCCAAAGATGCTTTAGAGCAGTATGTGTTAAAAATCACTCATGATTTGTTCCAGTACGCTTGCTGGGAGAGGTAGCCTTTGCTTAAGAAACAATAAAAGAGCAGACAGAAGGCAAAAACTCCTTGAAAAAATGCCTAAGCTCAGTGAAGAAGGTGATCGTGTAATTCCTTTAGTCTACACTAATCTAATCACAAGTGGTGTGCAAGAGCTGTTAGCCCTAACAGTTTGAACAGTAAGCACTTGAACAGATAGAGAAACCGAATAACAGTACAGTCAGTCGAGGCGAATTTTACTAGATTAATGAGAGAAATTGCTCTGAGAGAAATATATTTCTTTGTATAAAACTTGTATAATATAGTTCACTTAAACAGACGCAGTAAACGGGAGAGAAAAAAAATTTCTTTGTCTTGAGATTACCCCAAGATTTTTCTATTTGTGTGTTCTGTTTTTCCTCTTTTAGCATAAGGATGCTTACCAGGCGATCTTGGATGGTGTGAAAGGAGGTGCCAAGGAAAAGAGACTTGCAGCCCAGTTCATTCCTAAGTTCTTCAAGCATTTTCCTGAATTAGCTGACTCAGCTATCAATGCCCAGTTGGACCTCTGTGAGGATGAAGATGTTTCTGTAAGAATAAGGACTGGAACCTTGTAGAGAGTTGATATGTTGATTTATATTTTGCTATTCCTTTTTTTGTTGTTGTTGTTTGCTTTTTAGTTTTGTTTTGTTTTTCCTTAACCTGTGTCTTTGGAGAGGGAGAGGAAGGTTGGTCTTTGGAAGACTGAAAGATACAAGACTGTTAGTGTATTCCTGCAATAGAAAAATCTACTGTGTGATGGTATGGGAAGATAAATCCGTTTTCATTTGACTTTGCACCCCCATCATTGATCAATGGACTATCTCTGCAGGGAAAAAAAAAGCTGAGATATGGTTTCTTTGAATATCTTACATTTTTCCTTTCAAAGCACTTCATGGTAACGGATTCTAATAAATCTTGCTAGAGACAAGAAAATTTCATTTGCACCTGAAAATCATAGGGTTGTTAAAAAAATGTGGTCTTTCTCTGTTTTTGTTGTTGGTGGTTTGTTTGTTTGTTTTTGTCAAACTTCATATGGCAGTTGAATTGCCTGATTTTTTTGTAATCATTTTTTCATTTTTCTTTTCATGCTACTGACAATTTCAACAGATCCGGCGCCAGGCAATTAAGGAATTGCCTCAGTTTGCCACCGGAGATAATCTTCCCCGGGTAGCAGACATACTGACCCAGCTTCTACAGTCAGGTAGGAGACATCGGTAGTGTCTTGGCTGATCTACTTGTGCACGCCTAGAAATGTATGCAGTTTTGTTCTGTAAAACATTTTTTGTTGATTCATTAGTTTGTTACAAAGCTGCCTGTCCCAGTGGATTTCATGTCCTGCTTCTGTTCTTTCTCTCCTCTTTTATGTTTGCTGTCCAATTATGCTACTAGTTTCGCTAATTAATCGAATCTAAATTGAAAATCTTTTTTTTATATCTCAGACTTTTATTTTCATTCAAGTTGCCTAAAAGCGTTTGTAGACAAAAAAAATACGCAGTTGTAGTCTACAGGAAACTGCCTTCCAACTGAGAGCTATTGGATTTCTAATTCAGGAACCTTAAAAAAAAAAAAGGCATTTTCTTTGATGCAGTACATTTTTTGTACAAAATACTTAGTTCAGAATTTAATATACAGTATGTATTTTTTATATTTCAGTATGCTTTTGAAGTGCTAAATATTACATGTTCCAAATTATATTAAAAATGCATGCTTACGTCTCTACAGATTTGCTCCTCAGAAGAAACATAGTTTTTAGGAACATGTACATTTCTCCATTTAGTTCAAGGAGAATTGTTTCTTCCATCTAGGAATTCTGTAGATTAAAAAGAAGTTAACTGATTTACTTTAATCTAGTAAAAGTGAGCTTGTTTATTCAACTGTTCCTTACAATGACCAAACAAATGGAATTAAAACTTTGCTTTAGGTTTTCAGTCCTATCAAGTTTGTAATATTGAAGCTATGGGGGCAAGAGGAGGAAGATGAAATGACAGATAGGTTTTTCTTTGGCTTCCAGCTTTCGTAATCGTGGGTTTCTACTTCCTCAGTCTAATAGTAGTTTGAGCACAAGTTATGTTGTTAATAACGCTGAAGATAGAATTCTTCTTGTATGATACCAGAAATCTTTCTGGTTTTCTATGTTTGCCTTTCAAGGATATGTATGTGAGTTTTTTTTTTCTCTTCAGATGATTCTGCAGAATTCAATTTGGTCAACAATGCATTGCTCAGTATCTTTAAGATGGATGCTAAAGGTAAAGGACACATTTTTCTTTCAATGTCTTTTATTAATACTTCCCAGTCTCATGGGATGAGAGCAGGACCCAAATTTGTATCTTAGTACAATGCAAAAGTTAGAGACGTACTCATTGGTTTGTTTTGCAAATGATACTGAAATTCTCAACAGTTGTGGATCTGAATTATGCGGACCAATAAAAGACTGCAGTTTCTTAGGTCAAAAGACGTGAAAATTATCTTAAAATGTTTCATGGAGTCTTACAGTAGGAAATTGCTTTCTAATGTGTTGAAGGCTCAGCTCCTAACTTTTAAAATAATTTGTGTTACCTGATTTGTTCTCTGTTCAGGGACGTTGGGAGGCTTATTCAGTCAAATTCTTCAGGGGGAGGATATTGTGAGAGAGAGGGCTATCAAGTTCCTCTCTACAAAACTGAAAACCCTGCCTGAGGAGGTGTTGACAAAGGAGGTCGAAGAGTTCATATTATCCGAATCAAAGAAGGTGAGTGTCTTATTTTACTATAAACTTAAGTATTATTAAACAATCTTTTATCACTGGTGATATTTTGGAGGTCTGTTTGTTTAAAATCACACATAGGGTTGAGCATTGTATAAATTACAATTGTCTAGTTTTCCTGTTCTGCTACAGTTCAAAGTTTGAAATGTTTTTTGTGGGGACAATAAAATAATACTAGATTTTTCTCATTTTGTAAAAGCCACTTTTATTAGAATCATAGAATCATGCACACTGGAAAGATGAGTCATTTCTGTGAATCCTGCTTAGTTAATTCAGATCAGATTTCTCAGTGCTTTGTCCAGCTGGGTGTTGAACATCTCTAAGGATGGAGATTTTCCAACCTTCTTGGGCAATTAATACTAATGTTCAATTGTCCCTGAAGTGAAATTTTTTTTATCCAGTTAGAGCCTCCCATTTCAGTTCTGTACCGTTGTCTTTTTCTCTCCCCATGCACCTCAGTAAAGAGCCTGGTTTGTAGTCTTGGTCATGTTCTCTGAAGTATTGGAATATTGCTGTCAGGTACCTCATCTCCCCATCACAACTTTTTCCCTGTAGGCTGAAAAAGCCCAGTTCCCTTCAGTTCTCCTTATAGGTCGTGTGCTCCAGACACTGATATCTTCATGGCTGAAATTCCGAAGCTTATCAACAACTTCCTCATGGCAGAAGACCCACGACTAGGTGTAGTGTTCTCGGTTTGGTCTAATGAGAGCCTAGTGAAGGAGAATCCTCAATCTGCTTGATTCCCTCAATCTATTGGCTGTGGCTTTGTCACGGTCCAGGACAGTGTTCATCAGCCTCCAGTCCCCAGGATGCTCAGGGCCTTTGCAGCCGGGCAGTTCCACAGACAGCCCGTTCCCTGCAGGTGCAGATGCAGGGAAGTTGGTTCATCCCACATGCGGGACTTGGCATTTGTCCTTTTTGGATTTCATGAGATTCCAGTGCATTCCCTAAGCTGAAAAAATGCAGAAAGTATTAAGACAGTCAGTCAAGTAGATACTCATTTAAGATTTATTCTGCTTGAAACATACAATTTTGTTAGATAAGAAAATTTGTCCTAAGGTTACTGTTGAAGAAAAATGTTATCTATGCACGATGTGATGGCAGTTATTTAATTTGGAGATGTGTACAATCATACTGGATGTTTTCCTGAGTTCCTTTAACCTTTTGTTTTTAAATAACTAGGAGATAATTTAAATATTACACAACCGCACACTTTATCTTTTCAAATCAAGTAGGTTTGACTTGGAGGTTTGCAAATTACCACAATGGAATTATGTTTTCTGGTGTTTTGCTAAGGTGCTGGAAGATGTGACAGGCGAGGAATTTGTTCTGTTCATGAAAATACTGTCTGGATTGAAAAGCTTACAGACAGTAAGTGGGAGGCAGCAACTAGTGGAGCTGGTAGCCGAACAAGCTGACCTGGAGCAAACATTCAATCCCTCTGACCCAGACTGCGTGGACAGACTTCTACAGTGTACTCGGCAGGCAGTGCCGCTCTTCTCAGTATGTATTTATTTGTTTTGTGTGAGGAATATTGTGGAAAGTTAATAGCTGTAGCTCCTCTCTCTTCAGTGTTCTGAATGTTTATGTTACAGTGACAGTGTACCAGTACTTCTCCACCTTTACCTTTTAATGTATTAGATTGTTAGAAAGCACCCTTTACGCCTGTGAATACAAAGAGCTTTTGTGTATTCTCTTGTCTTCAACATCTTCTTTCAAATTTAAGACGTCATAGTTAATTATGACAAGATTCTCACACTAGGTTCATGTATGTATGTTTGAGTAATACAAGTCCAGTGCCAGGCAATTGCAGCATGTAAAGGTCTATTTTCAGGTTTTAGGCAATCTTTTCAGCCCCCGTTGCAGACTGCCTCTGAGCTTAAGCTACCTGGCAGGGTCTCTGCATTTCAGAGTTAAAGAGAAGTTTAATAAAGCCTTAAGGTATAGCTGCGTGGTGGGCATTTACGAGGTTGGGAGAGTAATGGGGGAAGAACATTTAACTCACTCAAACTCAGAGCAGCCTGAATAAAGCGTGGTGTTTTTTGCAGAAGAACGTTCATTCCACAAAATTTGTTACTTACTTCTGTGAGCACGTGCTTCCGAACCTCGGTTCTTTGACTACTCCGGTGGAGGGTGTTGATATCCAGTTAGAGGTAAGCGAAGGTTACAGTCCTTTTCAATCCTAAGAAATACGCATCTGTACTGGAGGAGAACCAGCTACACTAGAAAAAGATGTTTGCTGTATTGAGGCATGACTGAGCATTGCCTTTTAAAGCATGCGTCGTTTGTCCCAGGCTTTTGAGACACAGCTAGAATAAGTAGAGCAGTGTAATCATCTTTATATTACCGTCAATTTTTTTTAAGCATGTAGCATTTACTGAAATGATTGTTGCATGGCTTGTGCTAATTTAGTCTCCTAAGGGAGTGGTTTAATGTCTGCAATTTTGGTTACGTTAATCATTGCTGCAGCTGCGGTTCGATCTTTGTGAGTCTCACTGCGAAGGTGAGCTATGCTGCAGGCATGAGTTGTCAAGGTTTTTGTTCGCTTGTTGATTAATGGTGCTTGTTGGGATTAGACAGCGACACCCATGTTTCCGGGGTTTAATCATGTCTGGAGACGTGGAGAACAGACTAGGCATGTTCTTCCTTGTATTCTTTCCTGAGGATTAGGGTTTTTTAATAGCTGACCTCTTCTATGCCAGCCGTAATGATATAATAATCTCTTTTTAGTTTGGAAGTTAAGCCTCCATACATATCTTTTAACACATTAAAAAAAACAGCTATCCTTATGTCTAGGTTTTGAAGCTTCTTGCGGAAATGAGTTCATTTTGTGGAGACATGGAAAAGCTTGAATCAAACTTGAAGAAGTTGTTTGATAAATTACTGGTAAGACTAATTCAATTTTACTTAGGTAAAAGACTAAAATGAACATCAAAACAAGTTATTTTTATCCGTTAATCTATTTATCCTTTTTTGAATGTGGCTGTATCACAAATAGTGTTGTCCATGATTCGAGGAAAAACATAATTTGCAATTCAGAGCCCTTCTAGATATAGAGGAAGGTATGCTGTTAGCTGCATAATGGTTTTTGTTCAGTATGCTTGTGGTTTTGTTACTTTTTAAATTCTAAACCGATGAGACTCATGCTGGATTGCATCAAACACTGTACCTGTGCTGCTCATCATAAGCAAAGGCAGCACTCTTTCAGAAGCACTGGTGCAGTCCTTTGTTGCTTTCTGTGGTAGCAGCACTACCGTATTTCCTCCTAGTCAGGGGGTGTGAAGTGGCGTGAGTGTAGGCAAACCACCTGCACCAGGATTTTGTGCAGCACCTGATCCTGTTAGTACAAGGATGGGGAATACTGGGAATACTTCTTGAATTGTCGGCAGGAATAAAGCCAGCAGTATGTACACTGCAGGAGAACCGCCAGTCCATGTAAGGGTGCCTCATCTATTTGTTTCTTCTTTCTGTTCATTAGGAGTATATGCCACTTCCTCCAGAGGAAGCAGAGAACGGGGAAAATGCTAGCAATGAAGAGCCCAAGTTGCAGTTCAGTTATGTGGAGTGTCTGCTGTATAGCTTCCATCAGTTAGGTCGTAAACTTCCAGACTTCCTCACAGCCAAGTTGAATGCAGAGAAATTGAAAGACTTTAAAATCAGGTAATTGTCTAGGGGTGGGTGTTTGAGTTCTGTTAGGAAGTATGAATTTATGAATTATTAGTGTCTGGATGGTACAGAAGCACAAATCAGATTGGTAGAAGACTCTTCTCACCATTTTTCTTCAAGGGAAGAAAAAAAGATTACAACTTTCTTTGGTTATGCTTTTTTTTCTTAATAGGAATATATGCAAATAACATCTTGTTCTTAAACTTTTTAGGCTACAGTATTTTGCTCGAGGGTTGCAGGTGTATATTCGACAGCTTCGTCTAGCGCTCCAAGGAAAAACAGGAGAGGCCTTGAAAACAGAGGAGGTAAGTATTGTGTAAGAATTCTGATTTTCTGATTGAGCCTACAGAAGTAACCGTTGGTGCAAATTAACAGGCTAACATCTGTTGTAAGCATGCAAACAGATTAAGGGAATAATACTTTAACATCATTACCATTTTCCATTTAAACATACTTAAGTTGTCGATATTTTGGACGACTGATAAGAACTCAGCTTGTGCACTAGTATTACTTCAAAGATGTGTTTTTTATTTTTCTGCATGTACGCTTATAGTTAATTACTAAAATTCAGTTAACATTAATACCAAACTCCTGAACTTTGTGTTTCTGGATGCTGTCAGATCTGAAGTAAGAGATTACGGGTTATCATTCAGAGAAGCTGAAAACGTTGCTAGGTATTGGGGACTGTGATTAAAAACTTGACACCTCATCCCCTTCAACTTGGGGTGAGTTCTGCAGATTGGTTAGGTTCCAGATCATCAGGAAGGCTTTGAATAATACTGAAGCTCTATTAAGGCTGCGGTTGAGATAATGATTGAGTATCTGGTTGGATTATTCCTTACACTGAACAGTCAGAGCTTTCCTGAGCATTACTCTTGCTATTTTTTAAAGTGGTTCATAATGATGTAACTGCAGCCTGATAGCAGAAGTATGCACTTGTTATTCCTGATTTCATGCAGCAGTCTTTTAAATTTCTAAGCAGGAAAGTTGCAGTGTTAGTTGTAGATTTCTGAACAAGCGTTGAGCTGGAAGTAACACAGTTAAGTGTTAGTGCCTGTGGGTATTGACACTGTTGTGTTGCTGGACAGTGCCTTGTGTGTTGAAAATACCAAAAAGTGAGTTTGCCTACAGAAAAATGTGTTTGAACTGCTAGTATTAAACTGTGTTTAAATTGCACTCTTGTTTGTCCATTGTTCTATAGACCTGAGTGGATGTCAGATCAGTGTGTGTTGTGGCCCCATCACTGGTGATGTCATTGTCAGTGTGCCACTTCTGGAGGAGGGAGTGAGGAAAACTTCATGTGCAGCTGCGTCATAACTGATGCTGAGTTCTGCAAGCTAAAAAGATCTGTTAGTTTTTGGTAATTTTGTTAAGCCACTCTGCACAACCATATGTATTTCACTTAGCTGTGCTCTGTGTTTTGCTTTGAAGGAGGAAGTTTTATATGTTGGGAAAAATTGAGAGTGGAACGTTACAAGCCACTAGCTAGTATAGAACTGCTGGAAGCCTAAAAAACAGTTGTCACGTATTCTTGGAAGTGTGCACACCTTTCACTATTGCTACGGTAGTTCACTGAATAGCAGTCAGTTTAATGTTATAACTTCATGAAATGCAGTTGATATAATTTAAAGTAATAGAATAGAAGGTATTCAGTAGTGGTGTTCTTGTATTTTTAATTTATTTTTATTTTTTTTTACAGAACAAGATCAAAGTGGTTGCTTTGAAAATAACCAATAACATCAATGTTTTAATCAAGGTAAGTATTAACATGATGGAGTAAATTCACACAGTAGAGAAACCTACAGAGAAAAAAGGAATAGATTTGAATCAACTTGTATTAATAAATTAGTCTTTGTTATTCAGCTCAGGATGCTGTCTGCTTCACCGTACCTGAAGCAGAAATGGACATGCTGTTTAAGCAAACTTCTGAGCCTTTGCTGCTGTTGGTAGAGGGTGTCAAGGCCCTTCTTAGCATCAGCAGTTAGGAGCCGGAGCAGAAAACCTTGCTTTAGGGGTCTCTGGATTCTGGCTGAGTTGTCTTTCCCTTTTATTTCCCTTTTCTGCCATGGTAGGGAGACGCAAGTTCAAAGAGGTATAAGCAGATGGAAGGAGGAGGCAAAGCAAGCCTCCTATACAGAGCTCTTTTCTCCAAAGAGTTTAGGAGAGATGGGCTGTAGAAAGCCATTTCTGTGCATAGCCCCTGAAACCTTCTGATTTCTTCTAGCCACCCTTTAAGAACTCCACTGATTTCCCTAGGTGGCCTGTATTGCTTCGTTTCTCATCTCCTATCTTCAATATGGGACCATAAACTAAATATTGCCTATGCTTTCGAGAAGCCTTTTTTATTTTTAACTACGTTAGCTGGGATATCAGATGTATAGCCATCGTAGTTCATTAAAAGATGTTTTACATGCAGAGGTAGAGAAAGACTGTGTAGTTGCAGTATAAGTAATTGCAATTACTATTCTGGTAACATAAATTTCATTTGAATTTCCTACTAAAGTATATGGAACTAAGACAGCAAGGTAAGACAGTTAGCTACTGTTGCCTTCTTACTGTGCCATAGGAGTTAAAAGGTTTTGGTTTTAAAATTGTTGGAAGATAAGTGCTATTCTGGAGCCTCTACAGATACCTAAAATTTTGGAGTACAGTTGACATGGGTTTAACTGTAAAATAAACTGTCCAATTTTGTCTCCACAGGATCTCTTCCACATTCCTCCTTCTTACAAAAGTACAGTCACACTGTCCTGGAAACCAGTACAGAAGGCAGATGCAAGGTAAGAGGTTTTTCATGAAAAATACAATATTTATATATATAAATATATAGATAAAATGAAAAAAGGTGTGTTAACTTTTGCTGTTCGCAAGATAAATATCTCAAGCTGCGTATGGATAACGTATACGGTGCATGAGCTAAAAGTTTCACAACCAAAAATAACACCCATCCTGAAAGGAATTAAGGCTGTGGTATGATATCTTACTCTTGCTTTAGGGATGCAATAGACTGAATCGACTGGAGATTAGTTTACTTCCTATTCTGAAGTATTATTCAGGGCATCTTCATTAGCTGTCGCTCGTTTACAACTGTTGGTCTTTGAGGCTGAACAGCTACTGTTGCTGTACTTGTTGCCACAGGGGTGAAATGATCTGTTTTTGTTTTCTTCCATCAGTCAAAAAAGAACAAGTGAAGATACAACCTCAAGTTCACCTCCAAAGAAAGCTTCGGCAGGACCAAAAAGGGATGCCAGGCAGATATATAATCCTCCCAGTGGAAAATACAGTAGCAACCTGGGTAGTTTTTCTTACGGTAAGTTAAGCAGCTTGGAAAAACTTTTTCTAGTCAGAGTTGTTCCCATGGTTCTATTTGTAGATTAATATGACCTGTATTTTAAGGCTGTACGTGAAGAAAAATCATGGACGGGGAATGAGAGAGTTTGATAATACTTTCAAACAAATCCCAAGAAACTTTAACAAAATGTTTTGTGCTTTTTTCACTCTGATCAAATTTGTTTTTGACAAAGAGAAACAAAAATTTTCCACAGTATACAAATAGTTCGTGTGGTATCCAGCTATGCTTAAGATCCTCAATTTGTATATAGTGAGATACCAGCCCAACGAAGAAACTTAAGTACGCTGATGTAACTTAAGGATAGGAAACGACAGACTGACGAAGTTGTGGTTTGCCATCATTTTTATAAAATCACTAGGAGTGAGTCAGGCAAATGTGAAGATCAATGTGGTGTTATTGGACAGAAGGATGAGCTACTGAAGTTATTTACAGCTCAATTTTCAATTCTGTGAAGACGGATTTGTTCAAAAGTGCTTCTGAAATAATAGGACAGCCCTGTATCCTAGTATACAGGAAGACTGCGTTTAGCTTAGAGAGGCTAGCTCTGTTGACATTGTTTTACGTTAAGTAGGGTCTGTTGCCCATCAGGGTGCAACTCTGAGATCTTGTAATAAGCAAGATTAACCTCAGAGACTTAAGTCAGCCTGCAGTTATTACTGTTTAATTTTGATCAGCATGCATGAACAAAGTTTTAATTTCTGTTTCAGAGCAAAGAGGTGGTTTCCGGGGTGGACGAGGAAGAGGCTGGGGAGGACGTGGCAATCGTAGTCGAGGAAGAATCTACTGAGTAGACCGTTGTATCTTCCCCAGCCCCAATGGGCTAACGTAAAAGTACTACTCAGCAAAAGATTGCTTGGAATATTGTTTCCTTCAAGGACTGCCTTCCACTAGGACTGACTTAAATGTTCTTTATACCTTTGTATGTATGATCTACTTTTCTAACGGACTACAACTTGTCCATAGTGAAACTACAGCTGTATTTTTGGATGCTTACAGTCAGCAGTTTTGGGTTCTTATTTTTGAAGTGTCTTCAGGATTTATTCAAAATTGGAAAAGAGCATAGATGTCTTATCAAAAGCTACATCTTAATTGTTTGTATATTAACCTAAAAATCAGCTACTGCATAACAAACTACGTAATTGAGTTCATGTATTAAGTAATGGACAGGAAAGGCATGATTACAGAGATACATGTCAGATAAGCTTAGCAGCTGAAGTAATCCTTTCCTCATCTGTAACCATATTTTGCAATATGTGGAGAAGAGTACTATTGTTAAATTTGATTTTATTTACTTATTATAATGGACTTGACTGAGAGACATGCTGGTTTTCTGAAGTTTGCAGCATGATTGGAAATCTATTTTGCTTGTAGCATGAAGCAGTCCTTTTCCTTAGAGATGTGGAGAATGTGGTGTTTTTTTTGTTTTGCACATCTTACTCTTCTCCGTGCATTGTAATGCAAAAGTGGTGTTTTGCAAAGGAACTTTTAATGTTGAATATGAATATGTGCATATACTTATGCCATGAAATTACAGTAAATGAACAGGAAAAAAAATAATAAATGAGTAGAATTATTTCAGGAATGGATAGAGATTGATGCAGTGATTAAGCTTCATAGACTGGAGCTGGACTGTAGCAGTACCTGGCTCTTTTCTGTGTTTTGCCGATTTCTGGGTTAGTTGGCACTCAAGGATTGTTTTTCAGTTTTGTTTTGTCTTTTTACCAATACAGTTGCATTTAAAAATATATAAATAAAATTGTATTTTGGGTAACATTGAAAAATTCCAGCATGTAGTTAAATTTAAGTGGAAAAATTAACAATTCCATGCTATTTTTTTTCATAGCAACTTGGGATTCTTATTTACTGGTATACACCCAGAAAATACAATGTAAGAGCACAATGCTTTTTTTTTATTCTCACCACTTAAAATTTTTACTTCTCAGGTCACTCAACATTGTAAAGGGGTTAGCTGGTAGTAAAAAGAAGTTGGGGCAGAGGAAGACAATTTTTAAAAAGTGTTCCAGGGCGTGTTGATGTAAAATAGCTTAGGCTTTAGAAGGATGAAGAATTTTCTGATTCTCCTTTTTTTTCCTGCAGCCATTTGATATCCACACACAAATGCCTGAAAGTGATGTTCTGCCACCTAGTTCCATTTGTATTTGCTTGTAAATCTGATTCAGGTGTCTTCATTAACATTGACATTTATCACTGCAGTCAAAAGGACAGAATACCAAAACTGTGTCGAAGTTAGAGAAGTTGTTGACTAAATTTGAAGTCTGTTTTGGCTCAACTCTGGAGCAGTAGGCAGCAAACTTTGGACATTCCAGGACATATGAGCTTACTTTGTTTCTGATTACATGCCAGCTGCTGAACTCAGATTTGTCACTAAAACCAACAAACTTGGCAGAGAGTTTTCAAGTACAAATTCAAGAGATCAAAGTGTCCCTCTGAAAACAGGCAATGGATAGGTAATAGGCTTCCACTGAAGAAGAAGAAGAAAAAAAAAAAGACATTTTGCACTTGTTGCTATAATTTGTGTTTTGAGGGGATTTAAGAATGTTATCGCAAAGCCTAAGCGTAGCTTGTGTTTAGACTAATAACCAGGTACTAGCAGCTTGTTCTTTCACTGAGTTTTGAGTGAGTTTCCTTTACAGGATTCCTGTTTTTCAGAGGTGATGTGCAAAGTTCTTGTAGTTTCAGAAGTAGTTAGAAATTTCTTCCCTAGTTTCATATTTAATTTTAATGCAGTGAGTTCTTGTGGAGACACCTGTTTACCATCTTGTTGAATTGTAAATGTTCCCTTACGCTTTTGGAATAAATTCATTTTGTAATTTTGTTTGGCTCATTGTTTCACAGTTACTCTACAACGTGTTGTGGTGGCTTAGTAAAAGGGTACTGTGGTACCTTTTGTTTTAGTGACTTACTCCTTAGATTGCTATAGATGTATTGAGCTGTTTACCACCAAGAAATACTTACCAACACTGTGTTAGCTGTTTCAATTTCTGAATAATTCAACTTAAATGCAAAATTATGGACAGTAATTTAAATATTCAGAAGTTGCATGTCTAATAGACTTATTATATTTTATTTGGGAATGTATCATGTGAAAAGGAGACATTGTCTTATTCTATCTCCTAGATGTTGACAGTGCAATAAAATTTATTAGTATCTTATGATAGAGCAATAGTGGCTTGGAGTAACAACCTCTTTTATTCGGTGAAATGAGCAATGTGCTATGGTGAAAACTTCGGCAGCAGTAAGTAACTTGTATTTGTGAGAACCTATTCGATATCCTTAATGAAACACAAGCCCTTGCCTTAGCTAATCACTGTGACTGCATGTGTAGAGTTTCATCTTAACTATATGCAGTGGGTTTCTGTTACAGACGAGTTCTACTGTTTAACAGGCTCTGGGAAGTCTGGTCTCTTTAAGAAACAGAACCACTAGCAGCTCAATTGCGAACTTAACAGTAAAGCAGAATAAGCAAAAGCGAATTAGGAAGATCCTAGTTGGGGCTGGGACAAGGTGTGGCTGCTGCAGGGCGGGTACTTCTCACGGTGATGTGGACGCAGTCGCCCGGGGTAGGACAGAAGCAGCTCGGGCGTCCTCGGCCCCGCCTGAGGGGAGCCGGGAGGGCCTCAGCGGGAGGCGCGCCCCGCCCCGCCCCGCCCCGCTCCCCCTCCCAAAATGGCGGCGCGGGCGGATCCGGTTCCGGGTGGCGCGGGCAGGCCGGGATTGGGGAAGATGGCGGCGGCTGCGGCGTCCGGGCGGGGTGGGCTGGGGCGGGCGTGGGTCTTCTCCGGCTGGGCGCTCGGCCTCTGCTCGCTGCTGGCCTCGGGGCCGCGGCCCGCCGCCGCCACCACGCACTGGGTGGTCACCGAGGACGGGAAGATCCAGCAGCAGGTGAGGGGACCCCTCCGGCACGGCCTCCCCGCGGCGGGGGGCGAGCGGCGAGGGGCGGCTGGGGGGTTGGGTCCGGGCAGGTGCTTACCTGCGGCTTTTCCGCAGTCTTTAGGCGCCCAGGCCGCCTCCTGGGTCCTGCCGTGCTCCCAAAGCCAGCAGGGCCTGGACCCTCGGCCGTGCCCTGCCGGTGAAGGCAGGGGTTCTCCTGCTGTAGGCACTCGCTGCGCTGCCCTTCTCCTCACGGCCGGTGTCCACCCCCAGAGACCCCCGCTGGTCCTGGAAGCAGGCTGCGATGGGAGCGTCATGGGCTGGCTTATGAATGAGTTTGCGATTTTTCCCATCCCCACCACGCCCACCCAGCTGCTTCCCATTTCTTCTGGAAGAAGGAGAAAGGATCTTATGTCAGCCGTGGTGCAGGACTGTGTGCTTGCCTCCTTCGGCAGTAATTTTGTGGCTGCAGTCAAAAGCGTCCCGTTTTGGTACCGGGCTGTACTTCACATGCACTAAGCGGCTGAAAGAGTCAACGCGTATTTGTGTTTGGGTCCTCTCTACCTGGCTTCGATCCCTCTCTGTTGCAAGAGGAACAGCACCAGAAATGTGGTATCATGGCAGGTCTGATATGGGCATAAACATTGCTACCGCGTCTGTTTGTAGCTGGAGTGGAAGAAGCAGCCTCTACAGGAAGCTGCGTGGTCTTCCCCCAGTAATTTTTATCAAAAATAGAGCAGTAGGGAGTGATGAGTGTCTGTAAACATCACTTTCCTTTTGAGGCACTTTTGGTGGGGTCTCTTATCAGAAAGCATTTACAGTCCCGAGACAGGTGGAACCGGCTTCCCGTAAAGGAACCTCCTGCTGTCTTCATCAATCTGAGGCGCCGTCTTATGGGTCTTAAGTTGTCTACACAGGTCTAAGCACTCTCTCACCCTAGTTAATCACAAATTAATGAATGACAACATTTCCAGTGTTATTTTTCCTCCCTTTTCCACTTTACATAGTGGAGAAGTGATGAGAGTGTATGATGATGGTGTGGAAGCATCTGCATGTGTATATTAATTGTATATTATCAAATTTGGGTGAAGTGTTGATTTTGATTATTGCATGAAAAGCAGCTGTGACTTGGAAAAATCTAATTAGCTAACATGACTTGAAAAATCTAATTAGCTAAATGCAGCACTGATTTTAGGAAGTGGCTTTTTATGCTGTCAGTTAACTGATGGGACGTGTAGAAGCTTCCACTGTACGATTGCTGTGCAGGAAGCTGTTCAATCACAATTAGCTGCGCCCTCTAAGGAGAGCCCCTGCCCGTGCCACCCACCGCTCAGTGCAGCCCCAGCCTGCCCCGGGCCTCCCTGCAGCGGGAGGCGAGCTGGGGGAAAGGGGCCTGGGGGTGGGTGTGGAGCTCTGCTGGCCCCAGAGCCGCGGGGGAGCAGCCAGAACGTTCCCGTGTTCCTCATGTCAAGTACTCAAATGCTAGAGCTGATGTGATGGAATAGCGTCTGCAGAACAAGGTAACTTCTGTTTTTTTAGCGTGCGCAGTCAAAATGAGTCCACCCAGTACAAGCAAGGAAACTCAGATTCTACATACGGTGGTACTTGGAACGTGAGGAGCTGCATTCATCTTCAGTAGCTGGGGGACAGTGCTTCTTCACGAAGTGCTGCCAATTGTCCAGTGAGTTTTTTTTGGAGTAAGGTGTGTTTCAGCATCCCTTACTGTTTTCCTTCTGGTGTTTGAGAAGAAGAAACAAATTTTTGGGTGTTGCCATTGCCAGCCCTGCAGAGCACCTCTGAATTTCACTTTGTCCCACTTATTTGTATTTTGGGGAATGAGAAGCCTGGGTATTTTCTAGAATGAACTTGAATGTTGTTTTAAATGCCAAAATATAATTATTATTTTTTGCTGCTAACTGTTGAATCATAGCAGAGTACTTCAGTTGTCCAGCAAGGAGGAATTGTCTTCTGTGCATTGGTAATAGGATGATTTGTAATTGATTTATTATCAATTCATTGATAGTACCATTGAATTCCAAAATATTAGGGCTGTTCTCTTAATACCAAGACCTAAATACTTATTAACAAAGCATAAGCCTAAAATTTCCCCTCAGAGCATCCTTTTGTTTTAGTTTTTCAGGGTGTTACTCTTCATTAAATTGATATTTATTATGAGAAGTTGTCTTTTTACCAGTACTGTTTAGCCAGAAAGAATGACTGATTTATTATTTTTTTTAATTTTGTGTGTTTTCAGTGGGGCTTTCCGCTTTCCTTTACATTCATCTTGCAAGCCATAGGGCTGTGCAGCTTTTTGTGTTTCTCTGCGGTGTCTGGAGTTTCAGCTTCTCAATGTATGTGGTGTGCTACCTGTCACCTTACCTTTCTTTTAGTCCTTCTAATTAATCTGCTGCTGTTTTGTCAAAAGATATTGTCACACCAGGTTTCTCTGTAGTACTCTAGACTTCTCCTTAGAACTTCAAAGTAACGATTCATTCTTGCTGTTTCTGTGGCAGCCCATGTTTGAGTTTTGGAGAACCTTATCTTCCAGAAGACAGCTGTGTAAGTGAAGGCTCACGTTTGGAACAAGCTTCAGCTGCTGCTGGTTTGAGCACAGTAACCTGAAGAGGATCGTAGAGTAATACTGCCTGCCCTGCAGCTCAAAGCAGGGCCAGCTCGGGCAGGTCGCTGAGGGCCCTGCCCACCTGAATTTAGCGTCTGAGGATGGAGATCCAACAGCTTTAGCTTTGTTGGGCCGTTGGACACCTGGTCCAGTGGCTGACTGTTTTCAGAGTGAAATTATTTTTCATCTTTTCTAATTAGAATTTCACTTGTAGCAGCCAGTGTCTGATGCCTCTCACTGTGGCACCTCAGAGGAGTCTGGCTGTGTCTTCTCTGTACTCTCCCATGAGGAAGCTGAAAACAGCAGCAATGCCCCCCTGTCCTCCTCGAGGCTGAGTCAGCCTGGTTCTCTCAGCCCCTCTGTGTGCTATGTGCTCCAGGCCCCTGGCTGCCTTGAACGGGCTTTGCTGGCCGTGCTCAGGTACGTCGGTGTCTGTCTCATGCCAGGGACTGAAAGCTGAAGCTGATTTATTCTCCCAAGTGCTTTTGCTTTCCTCACCCTGCTGGTTCCAGTCTTGCCACTGCAGCCCAGCGTGCAGTTGACCTTAATTGCTGCAGAAGTGAATGCTGCTGACAAATCATCATTATTTTTTTCCCATATCAGAACCCAGATGTCCTTTTCTGCAAAGCTGTTTTGTGTTTGGCCAGCACCAGCATTTCCCGGAGCAGGAGACTTCCAAAGGCGCTGGCTTTGTGCTTGCCTTTGCTGAATGGCCCGATGGTTTCTGCAGCTGTCCCTCTTAGAGCAGCCCTGCCCTCTGCCCTGCCGCCCCCGCCCCACATTTGCAGAGGACACTAGGCTTGCTGAGGTCTTTTTTCCACAGTGTTCATGAAGACACTAAACAGTGTTGGCCCCGCTATTGATCCCTGCGAATGCTGCTCGTGACCAGCCACTGCTGGACTTTGCACTGCTGATCGCAACCCTTCCAGCACAGCAGCCTTCAACTGGAAGTGGCTAGCGCTGTCTGGTGACTAAGAGTTGTGGTAGCTTTTGTATTGCTTAATTTTAGAAGTATTAGCTTTCTCAAACTCTGAAATGCATTTTAAAATTGTCACCTTTTTGGAGCAGGAAGGGCTTAATCTTCACTTGGACTACGTAGGTTTATCTGAAGGAAGCCCATGTAATTGGTAAAGATATGGGCAGAAAGCTCAAGTGATAGTAAAAGGCAGCCATTTGCCCTGTTAAATGATTCACTAGCTGTAGATGTTCAGATAAGTACCAGTGACAAGTGACTTCCCTGCAGCTCGTAGTTTGCTGCAGTGAAATTTGTTTTCCTTGTTACCAAAGTGCACTGTGGATGAGGAGCTGAAAGCAGAAGTTACAGATCCTGACCTCTATACAAAATCCAACAGCCTGGATCTGTTTGGGGGAAGGGGTTTTATATTATGGCCCTAAGATCTCCACTAGTCATGTTCTCCTTGTAGTGCAGTAAGAGTGTAAGCCTCTAGTATGAGACTACATTGGAGTGAGATTGACTTGTCTGTGGCATAAGACAGCTTGCTGACTGAGATTTCATATGGAGTTCCTGGTGGTAGAGCAGCCTGACAAGTGGCAAAACTAAGGCAAACCTAACAACTTGCAGTGTATCACCAAGATCTCGTCTAGTAAATGGGAATGCTTGCTAAGTAGGCCCTGCTGTTCCAGTTTCTGGCGAGTATTTCTGAATGATGAAGCAAGTTAATTCCCAGCACTGCATGTAACGTTTCGTTGTCTCAGTACACCATCACAAGAAAAGTTATCGAGTTGTATCTGTTGCTCTAGTAGCTGTTTTCAGGTCACATACATCTTTCTCTGAGTTGGTTCCTGTTCTTTTTTTGGTGTGAGTCCTCCTTCAGTTGTGTGTTCCTGCGAAGTCAGGGACCAAGTCATTGTATCTCTTTGATGAAATTATATCTGCGTAGTGCATGTTTATAAACCTTTTTGTTTCACAACTCCCAGTGTAAAGTTCAGACTAATATATAACCAATTTTAGACTGTGCTTTTATGATTGTAGGGAAACTGGCTACTCTACAGAAGCACTAGTGTACTTCAAGAGACCAGAGAAACTCGGCATAGGGAGGACAGACTAAATAAGGTGCAGCCAACAGCTTTCATACTCATTCGTGGCTTTGCTGGTGGACACTAGCTGCTGTCATGCACCAGAGACCTGACATACCACAGCTGAGGTAGGGTCTTCACAGAGGTCACATTTGGGCTTGGTGGAGACAATTACAGCCAAGCACGTTGTGCTGGACTCCAAAAACTGCCTTTATGTGGACTGCTATAAACACTGAAAAAGTCAGTCCAGAGTAACTAAACGAAAGTAGCAAAGAGCTCCCAGACAGATGGTTCAAAGCAGGGCTGAGGAAGCGTTGCCAGGAGCAGAGAGCCTCAGGCAAGGAATCTGAGCTGGCAGAAAGTTGTTTTGTTTTAATGTGCTGAAATTTGTTAAGAGATGACCAGAAGAACAGTGTGAAGGAGCAAGGCTTTTAGCCTGTCCTGCGCTGAGAAGACTAGCCCCTCAGTAAGCAACATCCGAATTTCATGGAGAGAGACATCGTGTTTGATTCCTGCTTAGTACAAGAAGAGAAGCGTTACCTAATAGGTTTTCATTTGGTGATGGATTTGAATGTGAGTGTGTCCCAAGTGGCGGCAAGGCACAATGATTCACAGATGGCTTTAAAGTTAGTGAGTGCACTACTGCCATCAGTCTGACTGCCGCCTGACTGCATGGTACACCAGCAGGTTGAGATGAAAACAACAGTCTATGCATACACTCAGACTAGAGAAAAAGCAGCCACCCAAAGCCAAGGAAAACTGAAAATCTAGTGCAGGCAAACAAAAACCTATTTTCTGTTTGCAGAGCATCTTCTGTGATATGTTAAGCAGTTGCTCAGTCTCATCTTGAAAATGACAGGTGGATGTTTGCTTTGCTACTTCTCTAAAGGTTGGTTTTCTTGGCCATCTGACCTTTTTCTTGACTGAATTTCTAATTCTGCTAAGTCTGCTGTGTGCTAAACAAAACAAATTGCTCTTTATTGCTGGTGTGTGTAACAGAGCGCCTTCCTCAAAGCAGTCTCCAGCATGCGTGCCTCTGGATGAGCATGTACAGAGAGACCTCGGCTGGAGATCGGTGTGAATCTGCCCAAGTTCGGGAGTTGTCATCCAACCTCAGGATGACGACCTGAAGCGTGATGTTATTGAAGTGTAGGTCAGCTTATCCTTGTTGAAAAGGGACGCTTGTTTTGTTTTAAAACTTCTTGCTTAAACACCAAAGCACTGTAGGATTTTCGCCTTTCTTTAGTGGGGAAAAAAATAAAAATAAATAAAAGTAACTCCTTCACTTTATTTTTTTGCCTTCTCATGAGAATCTGTGGAAAGCTGGGACCCGTGTGCTGGATGTCTGAGAAGTTTACTTCGTTGTCCCAGATCAGGTGCTCCTGGCCTAGAACTGCGCTTTGCCAGCGCTGCGTGCCCGCTGAGGAGCGAAGCACGGGTTTTTGTGTCACCGCGAAGGTCGTGGCTGATCAGAACTCAATAAAAGTAGTCCTCGTGTTAGCCTGCACGTGCAGTGCAGTCAGAAATGTGGATCTTTTATTCTGTGGGGCAGTGGTGGAGGATAAGTAGGTGTAACTGCTGTCAGCTGGGCTGCGAGAGGTCTGCAGCGGAGGCGCAGGCTGGGCAGGCCACTGGGGTAGGGCCTGTAGCGGCCCCGCGCCTCACGCGTCGGCCAACGCCAACCCTTAGGCCAGAGCTTGGCTGCTGACAGCAGAGCTCTGACACAGGCGTCCGAACGTAGCAGTAGGCACTGAGGGGGTTCAGCCTGCAAGCCCCATCAGTTCTGGTTTGCCAGCGCAGGCCCCGTCCCTCTCTGATTTTAGTGTTTCCATGTGGCTTTTGTCCCCTAAGCTGCGTCTGGTTCCTTGATCTCCTTTCTCCTGGTATCCTCATGATTTGGCATCCTGGCCTGTTACCCTGTTTTGTGTCAGCTTTAAGAGTAAGGCGGACTGACAAGGTGATGCCAATCAACTGTTCGAACCCGATTGTTGTGTGGTGGAGGCTCTGCCTGATGCCTGACAAGCTTTCCCCCATAGCAGGAGCTTCATAGCAAAAGGGCAGCCTGGAAGCTGCCCAAGCACATGTGTGCAGAAAGGCCCAGGGAAAGCCAGAAGAGCAATGTCAGCAAGACTGTACGATCCACTGGCTTTTCATGTAGCTGAATTTCCTTTTTTTTTTTTTTGCATGTAAAGCTGAATCCCTACCTGTTTTTAACAAGCCAGTTGAGAAATGAAAACCATGCTATAAAGTGCCTGCCCTAAAAATATAGCATAGGATAAAGTTGTTCATTAACCAGAAATACCTAATGGGTTGTGTGTGGGTTGTCACTATTTGCTGAAGAAATTACTGCTCAATACTAACATTTTTAGGTATCTTGTGAGAGTATTTATCTTTTTCTGTAGTTTGAATAATAGAACACAGTGTTTTTAGGATTTGGCAGCGCCTGGGCAGCAGGAAGCAGTCTGCCTTTCTGAAAACAAATTCTTGTTTATTGCAGATTTGTATTGGTGATCTCCATCTCTTGTTTTGATTTGGCTGAGTGTACAGCTGATACATATTTGGCTACTGTCGAAAATAAACCTCAGCTAGAATATACACATTGGAAATTTGTTTTGTACCAGTAAATGTGGCCACCAATACGCTGCATACAATTGGTGTTACGAATCAAGTGCTGTTTTCCTTTGTGTTTAGATCTGTTGTCTACGATACTCATAGCCACTGTGCTCTGTTGAAGTGATCTCAGTTGGGCTATTGGATAATACAGAAACTTTGTCAGGTTTTATGTTTGAAGTGCTGCAGGCATTTAAAATTTCTTTTCCCTGCAGCTCAGCTCTTTTTAACAATATCAAAATGGTTAATGCTGCTTTTTAACAGAACCTGCAGCTGTAAGCTTTCAAGTAGCTGAATATTTAATATAGAAACTCAATTCAGCATCATTTTTCTAGGTGAACCTTTGTGACATCCGTTGGAACAAGTATCTGCTGACGCTCTCTGCTCATCATTTGGATAAGCCCGAGAGTTTATTTTCCACTTCAGTAGCTTGTCTTACACTGAAGCCTATACAGAAATTTCTGCAGCTTTTTCAGAAATGCCATGTTAGTATCACGTTAGCGTAGAGTATCTTGAGATGGCAAGAATATACCGAAAGGCAAGCAGCAGTTTTTAGATCCTTCTCTCCTACTTGAGACTGCAAAGGATTCTAGTCTAGTGGGAATCGCCTTAATTTCTAAGTGAAGTGGCAAAAATTCAGTATTTACAGTCTATAAAACAAGTACAAGGAGCCCATTTTGTTGCATACCATACATTAATGTAGTGCATCTTCCAGCATCTTCCTGTCATAATCTGCCTTCTGCATGTCGTAGCTTTTAGGACATGCACAGGCACTAACAGCTGTTCTGAAACTGGTAGTCCTGTACCTCAATTAGTAGTGAGATTTCCATGTTACTTTAAAAAAAAAAAAGGAAGAAGGAAAAGTGTAACCTAAAAATAGTTGATTGAGGTATTCATTTGCCCTCTTTTTTTAATAATAATAATTCCTGGTGTATGTAATTGAACTGTGAGGGAAAAAATACACTGGAAGATTTGGCAAAGGTCTAAGTATTCAGAGGCTTTGATACCTGCAGGTAACACAGGAGACTCTAGGACTTCAGGGTTTGATTCAGCTCTTGTCTTTTTTTTGTTGCATAAATTCAGCGTCTTGCTGAATCAGGTTCTTGCTGTACTTCGTGAAGATGAATAAACTTGAACTGTGCTTTATAAAGAAACTTTCACCTTTGGGCAAAGTTGAACGGAGAACAAAATTTAAAAGTGGTTTCCTGGCAGACTTTCTGCAGTGTAGCTGTAGGAGCCATTAGAGTTTCAAGGCAGGCTTTTCAGCACCATTTTTTTCCTGTTTACTATGCTTGAATCAAAGTCAGTTTCTTGCATTTCAAGCAGTTCATCTTGGATGGCACAGTTTCAGCACTTTAGAGAAGGAGTAAATGAACATGGTGCTTTGCCATCAGCCAAGCACTTTGAGTTAAAAGTAAATAATTGGATCAAGCATCTGTTCTGGTGCAAGAGTCCCTTCTAACCGTGAGGCTGTTGTATGTGTTCTGCAGGTTGACTTCCATTTTTTTTCCACCTGAAAGAGCATTCTGGGGAGTTCCTTAAATTTTGTAAAAGATTAGCTAAATCTAAATATCTGTTTTTTATTTTTTTTATTATTTTTTTTCCTCTTCTGAGTGCCCTGTTGAGATGATAAGGCACATCAGATGTAGACTTTGAAAGGGTAAAGGATCTGTAGTGTTGGCAGGCCATGGTCCCATATTGCAAGAAAGTGAAGCTACCATTTCCAGTGCTGTTTGAATTTATGGTAACAACCTCAGCTCTTGTCTAAAACAAGGCAGCAAGCATGAGATGTTATGAATTTTAACTCTTGGCTGGTGGGTGGACGTATCTGCAACTTTCTGTTTGACAAGGGGAAGTGTGACACTCTAAGTGAAACCAAGTCTTGGCACAGTAAAAGGTTCAATCCTAAGATAAAAAGAAGCAGCCTAGCACACGGGTATTGGATTGTACCTGCTGCAGTGTTGAAATACATGACTGCTTCTGATATAATACCTGCTCTCTAATAAAGTTCTAGTGGTTGTAGTCAGTTCTAGATTAGTTTCCAGAGTAAAGTTTTTTGTTTTGCTTTCCCTGTTAGTTAAATGTATAAAAATTGGCGTTAAATGCAAACTCTGTGCCACACACATCTTTAACAGTGCTTCGAAGAAATACAAACTTGTGTTCATTACAGCCATTCTAGGGCTGTGCCATCAGCAAGTCTGGTGAAGCTCAGTGAGACAGGGGTCACCTACACCTTTTATTTCGCAACAGGAGGCTTTCAGTACAGTTATTTGCAAATACCTGTACTGTCAAGAAGGAAGCTATGGCTGTAAGTTAGTGGATGCATGCCCTGTGCACTGTGAGATCATACGCAATTGTAGAATCTACACCTATATGGATGTGATGTGCTCTTTCTTCAAACTGTTCCAGTACCACTGCTGTTTTCTGTCTAAAGAAATATTTTCTCTAGTGGATGCCACGAAGATTTAGTTCAACTGTGCAAAGACAAGAGACATGATGAAAAGAAAAATAAGGTGATGTTTTATGGAAAGCTTCCTGGTGGAGCCAGTCTCCCTCCTATTTTTTTTGTTTTAGATATTTTCTTGAAATTAGAGGCATTTCCACAGTGAGATCGGCCTGCTAGGTGACTACTAAGTAGAGGAATCAAGCGTCTGTAAAAGCACAAACAGGACATGAGCCTGAATGAAACCAGTATATTCTAAAATCTACCTAAAGTCTTTTAGAGTGTCTTTCTAGTGGGGAGAAAGAGATGTAATCCAGAACAGTCCTCCAGGTACCCATTAAATACATATTTGGACTGTAGCTTTTCAGACTAAAGAATTCTTTGACAAATGAGTGAAACCGTGAGGGCTTTTCTGAATCTCCTGTTTGTGTTGCCATCTCTTCAATTTTTATTTTTTCAGCCCACAGAAAAGCTCTATCCTCTCTTAAGTTTGTGTTCAGTGTACTGTTGTCCAATTTTGGGGAT
Source organism: Anser anser (assembly GCF_964211835.1). Taxonomy (NCBI): domain Eukaryota; kingdom Metazoa; phylum Chordata; class Aves; order Anseriformes; family Anatidae; genus Anser; species Anser anser. The sequence goes on along the minus strand of NC_139725.1, from coordinate 14,792,238 downwards.
ATGACTGCACAGAAAAGTGAAAAGGTGGTGGGCGAGCCTGGCACAGGCAGCACCAGCAGCGAGGACGCAGTAAAGGTGGAGAACCTGGGTCACAGGCCCTGCAGGAGTCAGAGCTGAGTGCTTGTTTTTAGCAGGTGCTGTTACCCACCTACCTTTACCACTGTTGATACTGTTACCTCTGCTGTGTAGGTTATGCTGACATTAAAGCTTCGTTTACTACCTGCTCACTGTGGTAAATTCATGGTGAGGTGGAATTGACACCCTTGGTGTCAGAGGTAGTACGGGTGATCTTCACAGCCGAGTAGGTCAGCTCTTGTTTTTTTCCAGCTTTTTACAGTTGGCATTGTAAAACTAAAATGTGTTCCATCCAGGAAGAGGATGGTGTAGAATGGTGGATAACAAACCCCAAGTCCTGATAGTACTCTGGGCTGGGTCTGAGAGGAGGTTGCCTGTCTGGTGGCAGTTGCAGAGGCCTGTGGTTGTCAGGGGTTAGCCCCGAGATGAGAGCTGCTCACCTGAGGCCAGTTCGGGCTGGTGTGCTGGTCTGCCTCAGTACTAATGGTACAGTCTTTTTGAGTTATTTCTTACCTGGTTTGAATGAGCTGTTTCTCAGTGGAGCTCTAAGAATATAGATAGTAAGAAAAGGGAAGATGTCCCCACTTGGCAGCCCGGTGATATTTTGGATCAGCCCTAGCAGCTCAGAAAACTGCACTTCAGATTCTGTGGCATCGTCCTCCAGGCTGATGCCTGCTGAGGGCCAGGTTGACATTATTTTTCTCATTTGTAGGCATCATATCATAAGATCTCCTGTAGATTTCAGTTAAGAGTCTGTTTTCCTTTGTGTCATACGGCATTACTCTGTAGGTCTGAATGCTTTTTATTTCCTTGGTTAAAATCATACAATGCCTTTGTACTGTAGATGTGCAAGCTGAAGAGAACAAGAAGCAGTACGCTGCATTCAGCTCACTTTTATGAGCTACCAAAAATGCTTTGAATACTTTGGTTGTGTTGGATCAAGTTTCCTTTCCAAATCTTGTATTTTTGACCAGTGTTGCTACTTATTTTTTTCCCATTCAAATTGTTGTTCAGAAGTTATTGGATCTAAGTGGATTTTTATATCTGGGACCTAACAGTGAAGTCTTTAATAATTTCTTACAATGGAAGTCTTGAGGTTTCATTGTCAGAAATGATGAAATCTAAATGCAACGTTGGATTGACAGTACTAAGTTTTTTTATTTTAGAGCTTTTTTTTCAGGCTTTGCATTGGTCTTGGAGACAATAACTGCTAAGATTATTAAATAATAACTTTCTACTAAGTTGAAGGGTTTTGCTATCATTAGAAAGTCTTCATTTTGTGACGGACTGAGGTCAGATCTGGAGTTGAAAACCTGAAGACTAAATAAGATCATGCATGCTGCTGAAGCTGCTAAACATGATATAATTTCCTGGTGGATTGACGTAACTTTATGAGTGAATTCAAGGGTGTTGCTGTTCGGCTGCTTTTGTTGCTTGTGATTTCTGCTGCCAGGTGATAGTTGATAGGAATTTGGAGCCACTCAGTTAAACAGAAGCTGTCTCTTAGTATGACTCTGCTTCTGAATGAATGGTCACCTGAAATCATTCAACTTTCGGAATAAGGTTTTTAGAAAAGATCATCTCATTACAACCCACCTGCCAAGGGCAGGGACGCTTCCCACCAGGCCAGGTTGCTCAAATCCCCATCCAGCCTGGCCTTGAGCACTTTCTGGGATGGGGCATCCACACCTTCTCTGGGCAGCCTGTGCCTCACCACCCTCTGAGTAAAGAACTTCTTCCTTATATCTTATCTAAATCTAATATTTTTTAGTTTAAAGTCATTACTCCTTGTCCTATCAGTACACTCCCTGACAAAGAGTTTATCTCCTGCTTTCTTGTAAGCCCCCTTTTTTAGGTACTGGAAGGCTGCAATGAGGTCTCCTCGGAGCCTTCTCTCCTCCAGGCTGAACAACCCCAGCTCCCTCAGCCTGTCTTAACAGTGATGCCTGCATAATATTCTGCAAAAAAAAAACACTCCCCAGATGCAGTTAGTCACTGAAAGTGGAGCTCGTAGTTGACTTTGCTCTTAGTGACAGTGTGATATTGTGCAAACAGCCTTTAGTAGTCAGAGGAACAGTGCTGTTTTGGAATGCATGATTAAGGGCTTTAAATAGTAAAATTTACCTTTGTTTTCTTTGCAAACTCATACCTCATTCACTTGCACATACCATGATAATTTCTCCAGCAAATGAGGTACGAACAAGTTCTACATTCACTACATAACTCTGTTTTATGAGTAACATGGTCAAAGTGAGGTGGGGCCCATAGGAGGAAATATGGCATATAACTGTAAGTAAAATGCTGTGGACTTTAATACTTCAACTAACAGCATTGTTTGTTGTGGGTGTTTTTGCTACTGCATTTTCTGTGCTTCTCTGGATTATTGTGGATACTCTATTGCCCTTTGCTGGCAACAGTTAAATCCATAATCTCCAAATTCATAGGGTAACTGGTATCAATTAATTATTACTTTCTCTTCATCTGGTGATATAATAATTCACTGGGGAAGAAGATGAGTGTGCAGATAGCCACCCTCCAAAAAGTCTGCATGCTGAGAGAAGTAGTTCAGCTTGTGATTTGAAAAGGAAAATTTAGCCAAATTTAGCGAAGAGCAACCTTGTAGGTTGTTTGTTTTTTTTTCTTTGTTTGGTTTTGAGGTGGAGGGAACACAGGAACACACAAATACTTGGTTTTGCTTAGGAGATTGAGTCCTTGCTTAGTAGGGAGGTTTGTAAGGAAGGTGGGCCTAATGGTCAGTAGTCCAGAAAATGTAGATTTGAGCTTCTTCTTTGACTTAGAGCCAGGAGAACCTGGCTCGAGGCTTGATCTGTTGAGAGGTCACATTAAAAATGAGCATCAATTTGCTCTTCTCCTGCTGGAGCTGCAATTCCCTGCAATAAGAGGTCCAGAAATATGTCCAAGTTGTTTGGAAAGTTGGAAAAAAAGAAAAGCAGGAGCTCAGAGGCTCTGCTGCTATATGTGGTAGGCTCTTCCATTAAATTATAATGTCACCACGTTTGTATAGACTAAATAAAGGCAGCAAAGCAATCACACCTGGCATAGAATGCTCCCATTACTTCAGTAAATTTAAAAAATAGAAACAGATTAAGGCAGAAAGCGGTGGGCAGCCCTTGTAGGGGAGGTATCAGTGCTAACACACAGTTAGTGTTTGTGTCTTTATGCAGTAGTTGGTTCCATTTTCTGTAAATTTGAATGTAAACTGAGCAGATCCAGGGATATCTTGCCGTAGATCATCTACCATAACAGCCTGAGGTACAGTTCCATGAAATGGGTGAACTCATCAACATTAAAAATTAATGGTAGAAAGGGGAGATCTTGCTGTTCTTCTCACCCTCCTTCCTCATCCTGTCATCACATCCCCCTGGCCATTTCCTTGCTTCTGTTCTCATTCTCATTGGATCTTCAATGAGCTAATTTTAACTTACTAGCTCAGGTAGAGCAACAAATAGCAGCAGGTGACATCCTGTTGAACTATCGAGTTTTACTTAGCTCAGGAGAGCCAGGTAGTCACCAGAGGTGACGAGGTATTAACTTACCGCAGTGACAGAACGGGGAAACAGGACTGGAAGCCTGGGGGTGGGACCCACAGCGCGCCTTCAACACTGGAGTCACTTTCCCCCACCCAGTCAGGCACTAGAGTTGGCTTGGCGTGAGGACAGGGCTGGAATATTTCAGCTGTGGAAGGAAGTGCCATAGCTTACTGAAACCATTTAGGAACCAGTAAAAGTCAGCATGTGACCACTCGTGTCTGTGACTTGCCCATAATGTTGGAATTTATCGAGCTACCAGTTCTTGTGCATAGCTATGGAAGCTGTGGCAAAGTCTCTATAATAAAGTTTTCAATCTTTGTCTGCTTACCTCTTGATTTCGTTCATTTACTTCTTCATCCTGAAGGCAATAGATCTTTGAAAGGCTTAATACTGGGCTTGTGTGTTAAATTGGTTGTGTGGAAGAGTTCACTTGAAGCTGAAATACTTTATACCTCTTGAGGAACTGGATGGAGGAATTTTAAAGCTGTAAGAGAGAACAGATTTTTGCAGTAGCACTTTCAGTTTATCTAGTACTTTAGTACTTCAGCAATAAGTACTCCTAGCAATGCTTTGGTATTTTACTTGCCTCTTATGCTTAGAATTTGTGCACCTGAATAAACCAAAGTAGGTTTGAAGTTAAAGCATGGGTTGGACTCTCCAATTACAATGTTGTTGGAAATACAGATTAAAAATATAGGAATATTATGAATGGTGAGTGGACATAAAATCTCTGAAATGACAAACTGTAGTTGAATGAGCATAACTTCCTATCTTTTAAAATCACTCTAATTTAGAAAATGTCTTACCTGGAGTGTTGAATTGTCTTGCAGGTTGATTCACCGATGAACTTGAGGAACCCACATGATTTGGTAATACTAATGAGACAAGAAACAACAGTTAACTACCTCAAAGAACTGGAGGTAAAACAAAACTTTAAGTACTTACAAATTGCTGAAGGTACAACTTTTATTTCATAGGGGTTTTAGTGATATATCTAGACAGGGAACAAGAGTTATTGCTGGCATAGTTCTGCTTAACCGAATGGATGAAGAATTATTCAGATTTCAGGATCTTTGTGCCTCAAGTTTGCTCAACTGGTTATCATTTTTCCCAGATGCATCTCTTTACCAGTTGTTATCCATAAAGCCTAATGCTTTTAAGTAAAGACAAATCATTTATGTACTTGATTTTGTTGCTGACTACTGTTTTCCAGAACTATTTATAGAGGTGTTGTCTTAGATTTGTTGTAGCTGCTATTGAGAGTACATCCTGTAGACCGTGATTTTCCCTGTACTCCTCACTGTTTTTTTCAGGCCATTCTTCTTTTCGTAGCTCTGTCTAGGACAAATCAGAGAGGAGGTCACCACTGGTTTATTTCAAGCCCCTTTATTACAGAATCACAGAATGGCTGAGGCTGGCAGGGACCTCTGGGTCCATCTGATCCAACCCCTGCTCAAGCAGGGCCGCCCAGAGCAATTTTTCCAGGACCGTGTCCAGGTGGCTTTTGAAGATCTTCAAGGAGGGAGACTATGACCCCTCTGGGCAACCTATACCTGTACAAGTTTAAATATGATAAGGATGGGCACACAAATAGCTCTCAGCCTTTCTTTTGGCCACACATTCACTCCTCTTTCTCTTGTGCCAGATTTCATTTTGTCAGATTATTGTAACTAGCTAACTGAGAAGTTAAATGAACACCAGAGATAACTTCAGGAAAATAAGAGAGGAATACCGGAAGAAAAAAGCAGGACTGTCCCATATGTGATTATATTTGGCTGATCTTTTTCACTGAGGTGTACTTATTTTTGTGGTAGTGGGCATTTTAGCTATTGTGGAAAAAATAATTTTAAGCTCCTCAGGACGTGGTTTGTGGTTTGTAAATCACTAATGTAAAATTTGTGTCATACAAATGACTTTCAGCAGAAATAATTTATTTTAAGATCTTGCAGAAGATGCTATTACTGCATATATCTCAAGTATTGCATAATAGTGTGTTATCAAATACATTTGGCTTTAAAAATGCAAATTTTCTTTTCACACGTACAAATCCTTCTGATATTTAGTGGGTTTTCAGTTTGCAGATCTAGGTGAGAATTAAATATAGCATAATGTCCTAGGATAGATGATTAGTCCATTGACTATTCATAATAACATTCTTTCTGGGGTGAAGGGTAGCCCCAAAGGCATGTCATAAGCTGACATAACAAAAATTGTTCTGTCTCGATTCTTGTTGGCCTGCTGCCTCAGTTATACTTTGCATGCTGAATGGCTAACAGTTCATGTTGTTTGCACTCTCTGATACTAATTTTGTGATGTCCTAAAGTGGAGAAAAAGGGTCTGAATATGAAAAGTTGGTTTATTGTTAACTACTATTTCTTCTTTTTCTGAATGGCCACCAATGAAATTGAAATGCTATAAGCCTTCTTTTTAGCTACAGCAGGAGAAATAAAGGCCTGTTCATGTTGTATTATCTGTGCTGAAAGTATTCATCTTCTATCTAAACCAAAAAATGTCCTACATATGTTACAAAATATCATGAAAGATTCCCAGAATATTAAGAGAAAATTTTACATGTTCTTCAAATTGACTTTGTTTTAAGGAAATAACTGGATTGTTCAACTGCTAGTTACTATACACTTTGCTTTCATCAGGATACATTTTTCTGTGTTTTTTTTTCTATTCCTACAGAAACAGTTAGTTGCTCAAAAGATTCATATAGAGGAAAATGAGGACAGAGACACAGGGCTGGAACAACGGCACAATAAAGAGGACCCAGACTGCATTAAAGCAAAGGTGCCCTTGGGGGACCTAGATCTATATGATGGCACATATATCACCTTAGAGAGCAAAGATATCCGGTAATAAGATGCTTTATATTTTAAGATCTTTTCTGAATGGAAAAAAAAATCTCTTAGTGCAATTAAAAAGAAAAACACTGTCGTGTGACTGTTCTTTTAGATGAGTCGTTTTATTTTATGTTAACATGAACTAACATTGAAACAACACCTGTCCCTAATTACAAAAGGGTACAGTTCAGAACTACTGTCTCCTCCCAAAACTCATCCATGTTACTTGTTGAGACTACCCTAACACTTCTCATTTCTTCTCCCAGACTCCCTGTCAGTTTTACCAAGGTAATCCTAATGACAAGAGCACACATGAATTAAACTGAAGTGTTTCATGCAGAAGGGGGTCAAATTTGCTTGAGTGCTTTCGGTTTTTTTGAGCTAGATATACTTCTTGTAGTGGGAATTCTCTTGACTTAATTTTAAATGAAATTCTGTTTATGACCAAGATGTTATACTTCCTGGTGAAATTTTATCCCATGCATTTAGCAAATAAAGGATGTGTAGAAGTCTGACATTCAGCTTCATTGGTAATTCATCTTCAGGGAAGACTGTTTTGTTTTTTTGTTTTTATTTTTTGAACATAATCAGATGAGTATGGGAGGTGGAAAAAGGTTAATTTTATCCTGAGATACCTTCGTTTGGGCTTTTAACTACTTTGTTGTTGTGTGGTTGTGGGGATGTTTTGTTTTGTTTTGTTCTGGGGGTGTCCAGTTGAGCCTTCTAGTCTGCATGCGTTGTTATTTGATGAGCATATAAATCATTAATCATACTAGCGATACAGTAGGTTGATGGTGATGCATTTTGGAGGCTATCCAAATGTTGATATCTTTTTAAAAGCAGATAGTAATTTATTTACTTTATAGTGATGACATCTTTAGACAACTGAAATCAGGGGAGACATCAGAAATGGTGTTATGAACTCAAACACAGAGGCTTTGTAACAGTCAAATCAGAATATTATGTCTGTCAACTACAATATTGTATTTTATGGACTTTAACAGTATTTTAATCTGGAGTCCACTATGTTATGTCCTCAGCCCTGAAGACTATATAGACACAAAGTCACCAGTGCCTCCAGACCTGCAGCAGCCAGACTGTACAAAAGTTCTAGATCTTCCATACAGCATTCATGCTTTTCAGCACTTACGGGTAAGCGAGCAAATGGAAGTATGTTATTTTATTTTTGTCCCCATCAGGAAGAGGATCAGAAAACTCCTACTGGCAGTTCTCAGTCAAGGTTGAAAGGTAATATAATTTTTTGAGACTGTCTGAGACTTCTTTGAACCACAGTTTTACCCTGCTTGAAGGACCTGTTTGTAGGAGGATGCTTCTGTCAGATACAATTGTCTTTTGTTATTTCTTCTCTTATTTTAGAGAGCATTTTCAGGCGTTTGTTTTCATAACATGTTTTGTCAGTAAAATGACAGTTTTCATTGGAAATGCTTATATCTTGTAAATTGTTTCAGTTGAAAATTGGGGAGCGCTAAGCAGCCTCATTAAGATGTGCAAAGATTCATGGTCAGAAAATGGTTTGCATGTTTGTCAGTCGTTCATAACATACCTGCCCGTACCTTTGATATCTGAATGCCAAACTCTAACCCAGAGGATGAGATGATTGTTCTTTAGTAGTTCATCTCTTTAGAATGGTTACAGAAGTGTGGTGCAAAAATTGCTGTTGTTAACAATAATGTATGAACACATTTTCTAATGCAGACCCAGATTTCTTGATATTTCTTTTATTACAAGTCTTGAGAACAATTTTTCATCTACAAGTAAGGATTTTCTTATGAAGAAAACGGAAACACAAGTTTTCTAGTTCTATTCTGGGTTTGTGTGTAATTTGGAAACAAGTACCTTTTTTGTTCAGAAAAGAAGAAAGGAAAGAAAAGCAAGTAATTCCATAGCACGTAACATGACAAGTGTGAGTTAAGTGCCTCAGTGGTCATTAGTGAAATCAGTAGCTATCAAATGTGCAAAGCTACCAGGAGTTGGTACTTACCCTGTAGCGTTCCTCAAGCAGAGGGTGCTTTTAGAAGAAAAGATATTAATGACTGCTCAAGTGTTTGCCAATCCATAGTAATATATATTATTCATATGTCGAAGATGTAATATCCTGTCAAGTTTTGAAGATCTTGATACGAAAGTATCATAAGAATGCAAAATAAACTGTAAATTTTCCTGGAAGGAAAATATACACATGTTCTTGTGTATATTTCTCTAGTTTTTAGTTAAAGTGTCAGCAAACACCTATCTTCAATTTTTATTTTAGGGAGTCCAAGAACGAGTCAATCTTTCTGCGCCCTTGTTACCTAAAGAAGATCCAATCTTCACATACTTGTCGCGGAGGCTGGGAAGAAGTATAGAAGAAATAGGACATCGTATTTATGATGGACTAATGAAGGTATGAAACTGTAAACTTGTACACTCAAAAAGAGTGCTAAAAAGGTCTCAGAATATAAGATATGCCTACTACATGCAGTCAGATCCAGTACTAGTTTTGCACATATATTTTGGTTTTACATTTCAGTTACAAAAGGCAGAGCAAAAACATTTTCTGCTAGGTAAGCAGAGGCAGGTGAAAGCTTCAGCAAAGCCAGTAAGTACATACTTACTGTCATCTTTAATGACTCATCTATTTTTGTGGTCTATCAAGCCACGTACGTTGCCCTGTCAAAGTAACAAGAGCTTTTAAACAAAAATGCGGGTACTTAGAGAACAAACGGTAGTACTGCAATGTCTTAAATGTAGTACCGAAATGTCTGAAATTTTTAAATGTCTTCCTGCAAAATACAGGAACTCTTTCAACTCAAGCTGTCTGTCCCTTCATATTTCATCTCACTTTGAATTTTTACCTGTATGAAAGGCAGAAGTTCTGTTTCTTTCATACACTTACATGCTGATTCATTCCTCCTGAAGATTCACAACTATGGCCAAATGACAGGTTTCCAGAGGAAAAGGATAACTTAGAGTTATCAGTGCTCAGTTTTCTATCCCATAGTAATTAAAGCCCTGAATGACCTTTTAGTTCATGTCTTAGTTGATTGTATAGTTCGTGCATTTCTCTTTACTGCAGAACTCTTCTTCCTGGGTACTTTATAATATGGCTTCTTTTTACTGGCGAATAAAAAACGAACCATACCAAGTAGTTGAATGTGCCATGCGTGCCCTTCATTTTTCTTCAAGGTGAGAATTGCTGACAAAGATTTTTTTCAGATTGTTTTTCTAGTCATCCTAATTACTAAACAAATTTTAATTTTTAAGACTGTATCCTAGGAAATAAACAAGTAACAAGAATTTAACTTGTTCTTAGTTTTTATGTGCTAAATGAGGCATGTATGTAATTCAGACACTTGATTCTTCTTTCAAATTGCATATTTAATATGTGACTGAAGAATGAGTGTGTTCTTCTGCATGATTCTTATACAGCCTAACCTTCTTTTAATCTTTTTTTTTTCCTTTCCTTTTTTTGGTTTTGCTTTTTGTTTGTTTGTTTGTTTTTAGGCAAAATAAAGATATTGCATTGGTAAATTTGGCAAATATTCTGCACCGAGCTCACTTCTCTGCAGATGCAGCTATTGTGGTCCACGCAGCTCTGGATTACAGCGACTTCTTTACCAGCTACTACACTTTGGGAAATATATACGCAGTAAATATTATCTTTATTTTTCAAGACTCATAGGAAATCAAATATTTAATCTTTCTGGCTTGACCTGTAATGCTTTAGTCTTCTACAGTGTATCTTGTGTTCCTGTGTTCCACATGCATTACACACTTAATGTTTAAGTGTGTAGGATGAAAATATTTTCATCCTACAGCCTCCCTTTAACAAATATAGTGGCTTGAGTTTCTGAAAAGATAGGCTGCTTGTTACCACAGGTTAAAATCTGAGTTAATGATTTCTTTAAAAATAATTTTTAAAAAGATAAAATATTACAGAACAATGGCTAATTCGTTGTCTCTTCATCATTCTTTAGATGCTTGGGGAGTACAACCACTCAGTCCTGTGTTATGATCATGCTCTACAGGCCAAGCCAGGTTTTGAGCAAGCTGTGAAAAGGAAGCATGCTGTCCTATGTCAGCAGAAACTTGAGCAAAAACTGGAAGCTCAACATAGGTAACAGAAGAAGCACCCTAGTGGAAGTTCATGCAATCTCAATTTATTGTCCTGCTGCAGCATTTCGTTACATTTCAAATAGAATAAGTGTTTTTAATTTCTACATTTCTTTGTCTATTTGCTGAAGTTATTCATAAGAATACTTAAGGCAATCCAGAACAAAGCTGAAAATGTACAGTATTATAGGAAAAATTATATTTTAAAAAGCAATAAAAGTAATTTTTTTCTACTGTTAAATTTTCAAGATCACTTCAGCGAACCTTGAATGAATTGAAGGAATATCAGAAGCAGCATGACCATTACCTTAGGCAACAAGATGTTTTAGACAAGTACAAGCTCATCCAGGAGGAACAGATCCTGAGGAACATCATTCATGAGACCCAGATGGCTAAAGAAGCTCAATTAGGTACAATTTTTTAGAGTTAATCTTGATTATAGCAATGAAGAATTGCATGCATTCAGACTAATGTCAGGGCATAACTTATTTGTATATTTTGATGGCCTTTAGTGGCTGTTCTGTTTCACCTGTTAAACCAGTGATTATGACCTGTTCTTGAGTAGGTGTTTTTTGAGTCTTTTAAAAGATGAAATTTTTGAGCTGGTTTAAAAAAAGTGGTAGAGGTTGAAGGTGGGTTTTTCTGTGTTTTTTTTTTGTTTCGGTTTGTTTTTTTTTTGACTGTATACTCTTCTCCTCTTCTTGAAAACCTCATTTACATTGTAGAGCAACATGTTTTGTGCTCTGCAGGGAACCATCAGATTTGTAGACTGGGCAACCAGCAGCATAGCTTGCACTGCCAGTGGGACCAGCCTGTTCGCTATCACCGTGGAGACATTTTTGAAAATGTGGAATATGTTCAGGTTTGTTTATGAATTGATACCACTGTTCTAACCTGCAGTTCTTTTGTTCTATTTTTTCTTCGAGAGGTTTAACAAAGGGAGGTATCTTTGGGGTGTCATAATTATAGTGAGGAATAGCTTAGTCCCCTTACGAGAGTTTAAAGTACTAAATGTTAGTTTCTTTTGCTAGTAATACAAGCTGAGATCAACAGTGGATTATAGAATTGTAGAGTTGTTATTAAATAAGGCTTTGTTTTACTTAGAAAAGAGAACTATTAGAGTTATTTAAATTTAAATGCATTATTTTTTTCCCAAGTCTTAGTTTTGTGTGAGGTACTAGCCACTTCTGTAGTCTCCTTCGCTTTTTCAGCCTGCATAGAACAGACAGCCATTTATTTCTAGGAAATACAGAAATTCCTAACTTGAGGAATTACAGCTTTCTGTCACTTAAATATACTACATTTCAGGAATGCTAGTAGGAGCGTAACAAGTTGAATTTTCCAATTCATTATCCATCAAAGAGGACAAGAAAAGTATTAGTTAATGAAGAGGCAAAGATTTCCAAGTTTTCTTTTCAAGTGTACAAGTGGTATATGGAATGAGAATTACGCTATATAGGAATATACTTTCCATTAAAATAGTTCAAAAATATGTTTAATATTGTATTAATCATTTGTCTCTACAGCCTCCGTGAATTGAAATTTCTTTTGTTTATTGTGCTATCAATATGACTCAAACTATGTAACTTTTGCATGTTCCTTCAAATTTATTGTTTTGTTTTTTTCCTGCCAGAAGGAGCACAAAACTGCAATACCCAATTAACAGATAGAAGAGTAGAGCTCATTTGTGGTGAATCTAGTGTGTGCTTTTTGCACTAAAATAGTGTGTTAGCAGCCGTAAAATAATGTGTTAGCCTGGTTTCATGAGCATTTGCTAATTGTGTATCTTGAACTAGACAGTGCACTAAGGAAATTTGATACAGGAATAATGAGAAGTGCTGGAAGCAGAGCATATGCTAACACTGAAAACCCAAGCAGCCGTGCTGATGTGTTAGAACTACAGATAAAGATTATCCTTTAATGTATTTTGTAATGTGGAATGTGTTCTGGAGCTTCTTAACTAATTTAAGAAAACAGGAATAATAATTTTTAACTATGCAATGTTTTCTTCTTGGATGTTTTTCCTATTCAGGTTATTAAGGTTGTTTTGCAAGCCATGAATTCTGACCTGAACTAGAGATACGTGGTCTATATCTGTACATATAGCTTGTGGTCTATTAGAAATGTTGGCTTGATACCTTTTAGCATTATTTGGTGATTTGTAGTTGTATTTTCATTACTGACTTACACCATGGATATTGCTTTTTCCGTGGTGTGTGTGGATCAAGAAACTTGAATTTCCATTTTTTTCTGCTACTCAATTTCAGATCATCAGTAAGATTAATTACATAAAGTAGTGGGGAAAAAACGCATAGAAATTCAGCCAATAATATAACATCTCTTCTCCTTATGAAATACTGGTTTTTTTCTGTTTCTAGTTTGGTGAGGACTCTTCAACTTCTAGTATGACATCTCTGAATTTCGATCTTGATACAAACCAGACTGATCACAGCCAGTCCTTGCGGTCTTCCCCTGTTGCTCGTTCCATCGTTTCAGTGTGGAGTGTAGAATCCAATAGAGTAAGTGAACAGGATAAGTTTTGCTGCTTCAAAGAGGAGTTTTGAAAGTGTGCATCTCATCTTGTCCTTGATTGTGTGAAAATTTGTAGCATTTCTTTATTATGCTATGCCTATATGGTTTCTGCATACCAGTTTCCAGTAATTTAAAACTCTACTACAGTGCAGAGGGGGGTGGTTGTTATTCACTACCTTTGCAAAAATCTAGTGCAAGTAAAGCAGTACAGCTGAGTAAAAATAGAAACTGAGATGCTGTTCCAGAAAAGATAAAAAATCATAGTTCTGAAGATCTCTACTCTTCCTCCAGATTATTCCTTATTTCTTATTAGATTGTTAATTAGAATGTTAAAAATGTTGATCAAATAATCAAAATAATGCCTTTTCCCCTTAGGACAAACAGCATATTCTTTGGCCTCAGCGATCAGAGTGCATGAAATCTTTCCCCAAAATTCCTGATCCAGAAGAGCTGCCATCTTATTTCCTGCCACCAGAAAACAGGGGATTCAGGCAAGTGTTGATTTTAAAAATTCACATTTATAAATTTTGACACAAAGTTTTAATGAATGGCCATTTTTTCTCTGGAGAGGACGGATACAATTAGTAATCAACGGTACAGATGTATTCAGATCTCTTCCTTTGGCTGTCCAAGTGAATGAGTGATTTTCCTTTACTGTTTTTTTGCTGTAACTGTAACAGACCAAATTCCATCCTTCATTTTTTTTAGTGCAAGGTGAATACGTGAATTATCTACGGTGTTACTAAAAGAATGAAGGTTTAAGTGCAGGTATGAACATATTCTAGAGTATATTTTAAGAGAAAGAGAAAAAAGTCTGTTCTCTCTATCTAATAAGCATAATTAACTGTTGTAGGTTGCGGACATCCTCTTAGCTTTAGTTAATGGCAAGCTGTGTAGACCAGAAAATTAGGAGTGGAAAGCCTTGGATTATTCCTTTGGGACAGAGGTACAAAACCAGCTTAGTTATGGAATAGCCAACAGTATTTGTTATTAAATAGGGTAAAACAAGTGTGTCTACGCTGCTTATCTTATGTGGGTCAAGGTAATTTCATAATATTCTATTCACTTAACATTACAGTGTTGATACTTGGGATGCTTTTTTTCTCCTAGTCAGTATGATTCTAGTATTGAGCGTTTGTTAAAGCAGAGGTTCCCATCCACAAATGCCCTGAAGCTTCCTTTGGAAAAATGGTGTTACCTTAAATAGAATGTTCTTTTGAAATAATCTGGCTACTTCTTGATGATGTTTTCAAAATAAAACTTTAGTTATAAAATAATTTTGCATTTTCTTGTCACTTACCTATTTAATCCTAAACTTCATACAGCCCTTGTTAGCATAATATTAGGACCTTCTGTGTCTTAGACTCTACTGAATAGTTCATTGTTTACAGGTATTATGAGCTTAAAAGTTGGAAATAAAAACCTCATCCATTAATGCTTGTCAAGGGAGGATGGTGCTTGAACTCTTATCATTTCTAGATCATTTCCAGTCCACAGAGAAGACTTGTCAGTTGATTCATAGCTGATTGTTACATTTATTTATCAGTGATATGCAGCATGTGCTATTGATTTGTCTTGGATCTCTTTATTCCTAGAGTCCAGTCAATCCTAAATACCGCAAGAGAATCTGTTGGGCATGGAGAAACCCAGGCACCAGACTGTTCTTCCATTACCGATGCTCGTAACAATGAATCTCTGTTCCTACTGGTCAAAGAACTAAACAGTAATCTAGATTTGAAATTTAAGATGCCAGATGATCAAGCAAGACAAGTAAGAGATGCGTTCTCAGTGGTTCTCTTCTGTTTTAAATTTCATCTCTTTTTTGCCTTAAAATCCTTATTCAGGACATCAAAGGTTCTGATATTTAAAAGATGACTTGATACCACATGTCCAAAAAAGGAAAGCAAGTGCTTCCTAATACTGCTGGAGAAAGGGAGAGTTTGTCATTCAGCATAAGGCTATTGTCTGACCTCCCTTAAATGCTGCACATAGAATAAGAAAAATAATTTACTATTTTAAATTACTATTTTATTTTAAAACTTCTAAGTCACTTGAAATGATTCATCTTCTTGAGATTTCCAGTAACTGCTGTATTCTACCAAGTTGGTAACTTTAGGCTGAGATTAGTCCATCGTATTGCTTTCTGTCGATTGGCTGCTTAAATTATGTAAATAATGTGAAAATGTAATGATTAATTTAGACATTTTGTCTTTTTTTTAACTAAATTTTTAACTAAATTTCAAATCCTTTGAAATTTTACAATATATAGCTACATGGGTCATTGAAGTATTTTCTCTTTTAAAAATAAAAAATTCTCTTTGTCTAGATCTTGCATTCTCGTATCAACAATCAAACTATTACACAGGAAAATATGGGAGCATTTCTTGATCATGCCATGAAAAAGGTATGTCAAAAACTATAGCATGAGATAAATGAAGAATTCTTACTTGAGGCTTGTTTCTGTACTTTTAATGAAGTCAGTCAGAGACGTTCAAGAAGTAAGGTTATTTGCTGTGCCTGTGAGTGAGATGGAACTAACTTGAAAATCCAGGCTTGTAAGAGAAGCACAGACATAAAGAGAAAAGCCATTTCGTTTAGCTGGGTGTAGTTATTTGTTCTTGTTGTGACTGCAGGACACTGAGCAGCAACATATTAGCCAATCCTGGCAGACGTTAATTTAAATGAACAAAGTAACTTGGTAGTGTTTGATCTTTCACCCCTTCCTGCATGTCTGCCTCTTGCTCTTCCTCCTCCTCCCCACTAGCCTGCCCCCACCCTCCCCACCCCCAAAAAGACAACCAACCCACTGCCAGTCTTCTGTCAGGATAATTAGCACTCTGGGGCAAAGCGTGTACATCTGTATAACACCCTGTAGAATGCCACCTCCATCTTGCGTGGGGCCTTTGAGAGTCATCATAAGTCAAATGACAGGAAGCATTGAGATAGGGGTTGGCTCTTTTTGACATCTCAAGCTGATTATTTCTCAAATTAACTCTCTCGTATGAGTTGTGTCAAGGCAGTGTATGTATGTATTGGTTTTAGTCTAAAATCAGTACAATTTACTATGTGCATCTGTCTTACAGAAGTAGAAAAATTAAAGGTAGGAGTAGATTCCTGTTGTTATGCTGTTCGGAACAAACCTATATATGTCTAATATCTTACTGCTGCAGTGTGTACCTATTTTGTTTTTTACTGTTGTATTCTGTTGCCTTCATGCTAAAAGTCTGAACTTCTTCATCAGTTATATGCTGATGCATGAACAGTGTTATGTCACGCCTATTCTGCTAATGATCAGCTTTCTAGAGCACGAATGCCACAGCTGGTATCTTTGTATTGGGACAGACAAAGTGTTAATAACTTGTTAAGGATTTAGTTAAAGGACTTTAAGACCTGTGTATGGAGAGTGGTTCAGTGAGGAGTTCAGCACTAATAACATGCAAGTAATTATGTGCATTGCAAAATGAGGGTGATAAATAATCTCACAATTATAGGCTATTATGTTGATATATCCTGTTGATATCTTCCTGTACATCTTGAACCATAGGAAAAGCCCTTCTGTGTGAGGTTGTCTTTAAAATTTTGAAGAAAATCTTTGTATCAGTTAACTTTTTCAACACATTTCTGTAATGCCAGCTGTATTGTTAATACAACGCTACTGTAAACATCCCTATCTGTTTTGCTTCTTTAATCCTAGCTGCATGTTTCCTATTCACGTGTGGATTTGAGCTTCAGACATGTAGGTTGGAACAAACATTAATTTTAGTTGATGCTTTTATACTTTAAGCTCTTCATATAACTGGGTAGCACTGAAAATACTAAAAAACTAGAACATAGATGTTTCTAAAGCATTTCCATCTGCTCCATCTGAAAGAGGATGTTTTACTTAGGTCTGCCCACTTGACAGGATTTTAAAATGTTGCTATTTTTCCTCTAGGATGAGTGTTTGTTTTTTCTGTTCTAGGTGAAAGAGGAGGAAGGAATATTTAAGGTGTATTTGACACTTCCTCCGTTATTCCACATGCCCTCACTTGTTGCTTGCTGTTTTATAATCTTTAAACAGCATCTCATGCATCATCTTGTCACCTTGTCATCTATTCATAAAACATAAATAGATAACTAAGAAAAAGCAATTCTGAAACCTTAAATTGACAGTCTTGATGTTGGGTATAGGACGAGGAAGGACATCTAACTAGTGGCTGGAAACTGCCTGACCTTCAAATTGGTAACGTTTTTACATAGAACTGTGTTGGTGTAATTTTAAGGCTCTGAAGTGAGCTAAGCATTATCAGTTGCATATTTTAAGGGATTTTGTTGCCATGTCATAAGGCAGACATATGAGTAAAGTGTGTGAGCAACAGCTCCTACTAAATTACAGTGCAGATCAGTTTGTTCAATCTGCTGTGCACTGATAAAACTCAATGTGTGAGCAGAGTGAAGTGTGATGTGTATCTATCTAGTAAGATAGTATGCAAGGGTGAGTTTTGTTTGTTTTTCACCAAACTGAGCCCTTCTGTCTCCCTGAGACACCTTTTTTGTGGATATTTTCAACCTATTCCCTGACTCTCCTATAGCCTGAAGATTCTCTATGGCTTGTGCTTAATGAAGCTGGATTGTACTGGCGTGCAGTTGGAAATAGCACCTTTGCTATCACCTGTTTGCAAAAAGCATTTAATTTGGCTCCACATGAATATCAGGATATCCCTCTGGTCAATCTTGCTAACCTCTTGATTCATTATGGTCTTCATTTGGATGCCAGCAGGCTCTTGCTGCAGGCTTTGGCCATCAATGCCTCTGAGGTAAGATTTTTTTTGTGTTGGTTCAGTAGTGGCTGTCCTTTCCTATACTCGATCAGGAATGTTAGGTATTTATGCTTACTTACCTGAAGCATGCAGCTCAGCTTCCAACCTGTGGTTTGGATTGGATGTTAGTTTTCATTTGCATTCTTGATCTAGCTTGGTGATGCTGGTTGCTAAGAATGTAGGCATCTGGAACAGAAATGCTTCTGGAATAGATGACAGACTTTTGCTTCCCAAAGCCTGTGTCTCCAGTTGCTTCAAGGAATCCAGTTCCTGATATTTTGGCAACATTGTCATCTAAAAGAGAGATTCGTAATGCTGTTGTCATTCTATCTTGATTTTTAAACCCTTTAAATAGCAGACATGTCAGTAAGGTCTTCAACTGTGTGAACATCTTCCTGTGCCACTTGTTTGTTTGTTTTTGCTTTTTCTATATACTGTTTTATTTGTCCCTAGATTTAATGTACATACCTGGATGTGAACCTGTGTTTTAGTTATTTTGACTTCACTTCCAACCATAGATTTAAAACAGTTTTTGCATTTCTGAATGGTAACATTATAAATGTTTTGTAGATTGTCACCTATCTAAGGGGAAAAGTCACTCTATAAGCTGTTTAAACTACTGAGCTAGCCAGAACAATTGTGAAAAGGAAAGGAGGGGGAAAAAGAGTTAAAATGAGATGGGACGTGAAGTTAGATTGTTAAATTTGCAATGCTTCAGTATTAGAAGTTAAATTTGCAATGCTTCAGTAAGAAGCTGAAATAACTTTTTCCTGTGCTTGCACCTCTGTAGTTAGATAAGACAGAGGGCTTACACCTGCCAGGCTACCAGTCACCTAGCACTTAAAGCAAGAAGCAGAATAAGCTTTTTTAATAGAACATTCAGCAACAATTTTGCACTTGTTGGAAAAGAATCTGGCCAATGTGGGTCACAGGTAAAAGTGCAAAAACAAATTATGCAAAGAACTACACGTAAGTGACATGCCTTAAGAAGAACAATTGAAAACACAGCCATGAAGGTTAACCTAGGACCACACTGCATGGATTAGGACTTTTCTTCAACAGTATTGGTGAGTCCTGCCTCAGTACAACAATGCCTGCTCCTATTTTTTCAGGCATTTACAGTCCTGTAGTGATTATTGTTTCAAAAAAAAAAATTTGGCAGGAAAAATTGTGCTTACATGAAACTTTCTGGAGTACAATGGGAAGTAAATATAAATCAAACTGAATTACAGCTACAGGGAGTTAAGCATGTGCTATGAGAGCAAAAGCTTAAACTTTTGAATCCAGTTGCTCAACTTTTTCTGAATGATGCTTAATAATGCAAGGAGAGTTTGAAAAATCTGATGCTATTGGTGAATCTCCAAATTTTCAGATAATGTACGTAAAATTACCTCAAAAGGGGCGAAAATGACTGCCATGTCACAATATTATAGTAATTATTCTCGTATTATATTAATTGTAGCAAATTTCTTTGTGTAAGTACCAGGACTGTTTTCAGTCAAAGAAAAAGTAATGCTTTAGTATGTGCCTGTATTTGCTGATTCAGTTCTAACCAGTAATAAAGGTGTTCGATTTGTGCTTTAAAAATACATATTATATGGAGACTGGCCAAAAGCAATGGACAAAAACACTAGCTTTTAAAAAGAACTGAAAATAAATGTACATCCCTAAGCTAATATGAAATGGGTGTTTTCAGTAACCTCTGTCTGCTCGAGTAAATGCTGAACATTGTTGACAAATCAAATTTATCTGTACTACTGGAATGGTAGTAATATTTTTATGTTTGTGCTGACTTTTAATCATTCTAAAACATCCTCAGATGTTTCAGTTTAGTTCTTTATTACTCTGTGCAGTGAGCGTTGTTCATGATGGTTCATCTCAGTGTGTATTTAACAGCAGTTTTTGTTGAAAATTGGAATCCTGAATACAACCTTATGTCAGAACAGCTTTGTTTAGCACCAGTGCATCAAGCTGTTAGCTCTCCATTCGAGGAATAGGCAATCCCTATTGAGAAAGTGTACCAAGTTTGGGAGGGTGTGGATTGACAGGGGTTTTTCCTAGTCGGCTTCTATTTTAAATGGTGAACATACTTACGCTGAGGTATATTGCTTTTCTCTTTGTAGCCTCTGACGTTTTTGAGCCTAGGAAATGCTTATCTGGCCCTGAACAACATCAGTGGAGCCCTGCAGGCCTTCAGACATGCACTGGATTTGACTACCAAGTGTCTGGAGTGTGAAAGCAGCCTGAAGATGATCCGTTGTTTGCAGTTTTATCCTTTTCTTTACAACATCACCTCTTCTGTATGCAGCGGTAAGCAACTGCTGAAAGATGGACCACAAATGAAATAGTGTCCTTTTGTCGTGAGTGTTGCACCTGAAATTCCTGATTACTGTGCTGTTTCTCCAAGGATCCTCCCTTTTGCTTTGTAGTGTATTTTCCCCATGAGGACCAGGGTTGAGGCACTACTTTTAACGGAAAAGTTATGGTCCATTAAGAAGTGCTTGAGGATGACTTCTTAAATATCTAGAAAGCTACCACTGAGTGCAAATTACTTCCTGAGTATGTCAGTAATACCTTAACAGCCTGATTGATATCTCTTACTGGTAAATGGGGAATGCTGGACTGAATATTTATGGAAGTGCACAGCTGCTACTGCTAGGCTACTCAAGGGCCCCTTTGTACATCCCTTCAAATTTTACAGTTGGATGGATTTGTTTTCTTAAAGCTAAAGAAATTGGTAAAGAGCAGCTCTAGTTTTAATTCTTACCATTTCAGTGTGTTCAGTACTTTGTATGTCATTTTCTAGTATTCAGTCTTTATGGAATAGGCTGTATAATGTCAATATTGTTTTGTTTATATGGGATCTGTGGTCACTGCTTTTCACCCCCCAAAAATCTGCCAAGAATGTTAACATAGAACCATAGAACCTAATCTCTCCCAGCTAAAATATTGGAAAATATTTGAGATGCAGTGCTTTGTTGTTAGTGGCTACTTGAATAAGCCCTTTACAAGCACTTACCATGTTTGGTATCCCAGATTTCTCCTAAATTGTCACTAAGGTATCTTTTCATCTAATCTTTCTTTTGTTTTTAAATGAAAACCTCACTTGACAATAATGCTTTTGATTTTTAGTATTGCAAGGACTTTCTCTGATTATTTTTTTATGATTTTATTTTATTTATAATTCCACCTCTAGTGGAAAAACATGGAAAAAACTGATCTGATTTAACATCTAGAATTACGCTGTCTAAGCATAGACCAGAGGCTATCCATACCTCTTGATATGATATGGATGATTCCAGTGTAGTTGACATTCCAGGACTATGTGGTCAGAATAATACTATCTTTTACGGTCTTCTGCATTTTTGCTGATTGACAGCACACCAGTTGTACAGATAACTGAATGCTGTTTGGCTAAATGTAGTGTAGGAAGTGGTATTAAGGCCCATCTGGTGGGTCTCTTACTGACTTCCGTAACATCAGCTTGTACACTGCTACCTTTCATCCCTTAACACTGCGTTGTCCTTCTCTTAAATATCCTGATACCACAGGAAGTAGTAGAACTTGAACTTCTCATCACAAGAGTCTCTTTTGCTATTGTGGAAGAAAAAATCAGTGTCTGTTTACTTTTTATTAAGATCTTTAAAAAAAAAAATGCCTGTAACTCACAAAGTTAAAATTGTTCTAGTCAAACCTCAATGAAAGCAACTCTATTTTGGAATTTAGCCAAAAGAGTAATTTAAAGATACGTTCACAGAACTGAGAAGCTAACAAACAATGGCTGGTTTTGAACCACAAAGTAATCTTTTACAGTCTTCTCTTCTTTTGTGTGCTTTTTTTCCTTAAATCTTATTGTAATACCTAAAAGTGTACTCCTGTAGTTTGGCAGATTTTTAGCTTCTGTTTGCGTTAATTCACGATCCAGGATCATTTTGAAGATGACTATCTTCAATGATAATGATGTTCATTTTGAAGATGAGTATCAGTGCATATGCAGTTTAAGAAGTTTGTGTTTCTCAAATGTGAGGAGGAACCCATATGAAAAGAAGTGTTACCCTTCTTTTTTTTGCTAGCATGGCCACAGATTAACAAAGTGACCGTGAATATATTTGTCTGGTAGGTTGTGGTTTTTTTATTGTTTATTAAGGAATCTGTAAAGCTGGTCATTCAAAAAAAAAAAAGCTGAATATGCCTTAGCATATTCATTTGATCATTATATGTCAGAATTTTAGTATTTAAGTATTTTACTCTGTATTTTTGCCTTTTCCTGGGACTCTTCCTGTCTTAATATTTCTCTCTCTTCCATTTCTGTCTGTAATACCCTTTAGGTCGTCTTCTATCTGAGTGCAAGAAACCTGAAAGCATGAACCTGACAGTGTAAAGGTTCTTTGTTCATTCTTCTGCAGAACATAAAATAAACATGCTGGTTAATTCAACTTTGATAAAGATTTGTGGTTTAAATCAAAAATCAGAGTTAGGCAAATCTACCTTTCCACTTTTTATCTTATTTCCATAAGGTTTGGGGAAATGTTTTTCTCCTGCTGTAAACTTCAACAGACTTGAGAGGAAACTTGACAGGCTGCATGAAAGTGAAGTTGTCTCCAAAACCAGAATTAATTCAAGAATGCATACACAGAACTCACACTTCAATCTTACAAGTATCCTGAAATTTTGGAGTTTTCAGTTCATCCTTCAGACCAAAGAAAACAACTGAAAAGAGATAACTTTGAATTTCTACCTTAAATACTTAATACAAACCTTTGCTAAGATTATTATTAGTACATGCAATTATTCAACCACTTAGTATTCAAAAAAATGCAAACTATATTTAGATGCTAATATTAAATGTTCCCCGTTGCACTTAGAGCATTCCTTAGTATGTTCATATCATGTAGACTTGAAAGATTCATAGAGCAACTTGATCTGTTCTTGTTTGGTTCCGTGACAGACCGGAATTCACATTTTGACAACAAGATGCAATCCGAACAATACTTCCACACACCTTTCTGAATGGGACTTTAGATACAGAGCTAGTGCAGCTCATATGTCAATACTAGGTTCAAACGTGTGCTTGACAATCCGAGGATCACCAGTGTATTAATTTGGGAGATTTTCATGGCCCATAGATCGTGTGTTCCTGCTTGGGGGAACTTGGCACTTAGTCCTCTTGTTATGCACTTGATAGCACGTTGTTAACTATTTACATCCATCTTTTTTGAGAAGTGTCAGAGCTACAGAATAGCTATCCTGCGGTACCTGGTATGCTGAAAATTTCACCTAAAAATTGGAATGTCACATGTTGCCTCTTACTAAACTTACTTTGACAAGCGTTTCCTCAGTATTTCTGAAAGCAATGGCAGCAGGGCTGCCTGTGCCCTACTTTGGGACCGTAGGCCTCTGTGATAGGTGTGTCTGTTTGGCCTGTCAAAAGCCTCACGAGAACCCCACTAACTAGCAAGACACACAGTTCCTTGCCCTGCTGCCATGAGATGTCAGCAAAAGGCAGCAAATGGTCAGTGGCAGTTGTATGCATGGTACAGTGCATGGAATATAGGATCAGAATTTTGCATTTACAGCCTGGTATTAGATTACAGGGTGTCGTGTATTCCATATGGGTGAGATTGGAATTTTTTTGAGCATGTTGGGACACTTGCTATTAGTACAGGACTTTGGAAGTGCACTACACTAGTGCTGATTTTTTTGGATGCTTACTTTTATGTTCCTGTCTATACTGCTGCCTCATACTGTTTTTTCTAACTACCTGTTTTAGGTAGAATTTTTTTATTTCAAACCCAAGTCACTTCATGCATATAAGAAGAGCTCGTGCCCTTCGTGTTCTTCTAGACAGGATCTAAATTCAAAATCTTAAACTTATTAATAAATTGGTATTCAAAAGGTGAAGAATGACATGTTTTAAGCTTCAAGTATCTTGTCTTATTACTTGGCAGGGTAGTGCTTTTACAGAAAGCTTCCTGCTGCTCCTCTGGAGGTATAGGCAGTGTGAGTACATTATGAATATCTCTGTAGTATCAAGATCTCCAAATGCTTCTAAGTAGCAAGTATGTATGTATGTGAAAGCAGCGCAGACTTCCTCATATTCTGATTTGGTCCTGTGATGCATTCCACAGTAGCATAATGATCCATTTTAAGTATGGTTCCAGTGCCCTCTTGTGGTACAAATACCCCATACCACATGAAATCAAGAGTCTTGGTTTACTTCATTTGCTTCCTCTTAAAATAAAACATGGGGAAAAGGTATTTACACTCATAAGTGTATACATTTCCCTTTCTCCCCCAGCACATAAACTCTTACAAAGCTAATAAGCTTAGACCTTTAAGTAAGTTGACCTGAAAAAGAAAGGTTGACCTGAAAGGTGAATTTCTCTGCTTGAAATTCTGATAGTATTTTTACAGACAGATTAAATTACTTACTTAAATCAACATCACAATTGAAGCCTCTGACTTTTAACTTAATAGCTACAATCATTTCAAGTTCCCTATAGCAATTTCAGCTACTCAAACACTAAGCAAAAGCACTCCATACAACAAAACAAGCATACATTTCCTTTACAGTAGTGTGTGTTAAAACACAGAGATGTGAAATACTTGCTCTTTACATTCTTAAACATACCTTTCATTTACTCACTGATCCCCAGCCAGCAATGACTGGTCCCAGGTAAGGGGCTGCTAAATTTTGTTTCTGTTTGCTACAGCATGAGGTCCTTTTAGACATTTTTATCACAGGCATTTTAGCTTCCTTCTGAAACTGCCTTATCTTGCTGCCCCAAGGAATGCTCATCACTTACAGTGTTAGTCCAGAACCTACACTAATTGCATGGGATTCTGACCTGAACGCTACCTCGTGTTTAAACTTTTTCTTTCTTTGTCTTGTTTATCATGTAAAGGCAGAATTCTTGAGTGCTCCTGAAACAGACTACCATGAAATGTTAGTGCTCTTATTTATTTGAGTATATTAATGAAAAGGGTTGGGTCTGTGACGATTCATTTCCGTGTTGCTTTTACTGTCTCTCCACTACCTTACAGGAAAGTTCATTGGTGCAAAAGGAATAGTCCCCAAAGCGGGTCTTTTAAACAAGCAGAATTCCATCAAGCACACAAACTGGTTGTCAGAGCTCTTGGAAACACATCAGGGCAAATGTTTGTGTTATTTAATAAACAGGTAACACCACAGAGAAAGCGAGTTCTGTCTTAAACAGTAGCAATGTTAATATAACTGTTGTCATTTGAAGTGAAATGTTGAGTTGCTTATTCCCACACTCTATCTCTTCCACGTGAGCTCGTTGTCCATCCTGCGAGTTTCACCAGGGAGCTGAAAGTTGAGCTGGATTCTTTCCCGAATCCCTGGCAACGGAAATCATGCAGTGTCAGGTCATCTGAAAGATCTGTTGATGCTGCACAGGTGGAATCTAGGTCACCTTCCCCGGGCTCTGCAATGCTAAAGGAGTAAGAGGAGGTTAAATTGTACTTATGTAGAATGAAAACATCTTGCCTAATGCAGGCAGATAGGAGATACAGGGGAGGAGGACTGCTTTTTGTCCTATTGGAGGCAGACATTCCTAGGTAGTGGAGGTGTCTGAAACTGTCAGACACACCTTGGACTGGGAGATCTTCAGGAAATACTACAAGAGAATGTGCTCTACAGGAGTAATGGGACACAATTTTTCCTCGAATTTTGTGTGAGAGTTTCAGCTCTGCTAGCCCAGCCAGGGAAGAAGCAGTTCCTACCATCCACCTTTGCTGCAATAATCACAGCATTGGTACGGTTTCAGTGCTGGAAGATAGTTAACTAGAAATGTTGTTGTCAGAGGATGACACGCTTTTCTAACTTCATAAACTGTTGCATGAAGAAGCATGTTTTCTCTTTGTAGGCTTTTTGATACTTTTTACTATTAGATTTGGTGCCTGCTGTGTAAATCAGACCTTTCCCTGAAAAGTCTTTGTCTAGCTTCTCCAGTTACTGAAGAAAGTTGAAAGTGAATGATCTCGCCCTGACAAGAAAGTGAAAAGCCTTGCAAAGTTCACCTGGAAACACGTCTTTCTTTCCTTTCCACACTCCATGTATTCTTGTTTTCAAAACTGTGCAAAGATATTTAGAATCAAAGAATGTACTGCTACATTAAACATTGCATTTTTAGCTACAACGGTATTCCAAAGTCTGCATAGCCCACTGCTCATGCGTGCTGTTTCCAAGCTACACTTGTTGGAAAGCCATGGTGCATCTTAAAAGTTTCTGAGCATGCTGTTTTAAGAATAACCGTGCTCCTTAAATGTCAGTCTCTTTTGCATTTGTCAAACATGCTAGTGGTGTGGGTGAATTTGGTCTGCAGCCTTCTTTTGTGCTAACATTAGATAGTTTCTGTACATCCTACAAGGTCTGTCTTGCTAGCTTATGTACTTACTCTGCTTATTTACAGCATGCCAGTGTACCTAAAACTGCTCCCAGAAGTCATCAGTCTCACTTTGTACCGTATTTGATTAAGAGCTGTGTACCCGCAATATTTAGCGGTCTGTATTCATTCTGTCTTTTCCCTGGATCAGAAGGCCACAGGCTGGCAGAGGGAGGAGAAGGAAGGCATTGCCTCAGCTGTGGGAGAGCTAAGGAGACAGAGATAGCATGATGGAGAGTTCAGCAAGAGTTTACTGATGCAAAACTATTAACGTATAAAGGAAAAGTAGTACAGTATTAGACTAAATATAGTGTGACAATTCCCATTTGTATCTGCCTTGGTAGTGCAAATGATTCTTCATGATACATATCTGGATCTTTCAGTTACTTCAGCATACATATGTAATAGGAGGATCATCAGGGTTTAGAATGGAAGTGAGAAGGTTCTCTTTCTGTCTTAACGTTTCTCTGCAATGCTCCTGGTCCATTTTTGTGGTAGGAATGTAGAGAAAATGACACACTTGCTATTTTCTGTCTTCATCTTCTTTTAGGAGGCTGTTTTTGCCGATGGTGATTTCTTGCATATAGCTGCTAAAATTTCGTACTAATCCTGCATGGTGTGCTCTCCTCAGAGCTGGACCTTTTTAAAAAGGTCCAACAACTGCATATGTTTGACGGGCTTGTATTTGTACAAACAACTTTGTAGTGAATCTGCGCAGACCGAATTAGTGATTTGGTTAAAGCATATTTGGAAGAGAAAGAACGTGTGGCCCCCACGTATGGGCGAACTGACAGTACGTTGTTTGGTCTCATTAACAACTTGCCAAGACCTTGAACGCTGTGCTCACTTCGCTTGAATCTGAGAACTTGTAAAGTGGTGATGTGTAGCCTCAGCCTGTAATGAGTCATGTTGAGATTGTCTCAAAGCAGCATGCAATGCCATGTGCTCAGATTAAAATGAGCACTGCATGCTGAGCCATGGAGTGCCAGGCACTTAACTACCCCTGATCTGTCTACTTTATTGATTTGTTTTTCCTTTTAAGGCTGGTTGCCTGGTTCATGTGAGAATCTGCTGTGCTCTGGCTGTCCTCAAAGCTTGAAATATATCATCCATTCTGGCTACTGGTGACCGAAACTAGGACAATTCAAAGTTTCCCTAGAGGAAGGGATAGATGCTTCTTGAATGCAGCAGTTTTGGAGAGATAGGAAGTTCTTCCAAAAATCCATGCGTTTTTGCAGGGGCTGTTCTATAGCTTTGTACAACGCTGGCAGCAGGAGGAGAGTATTTTCCTCTTGAATCCTAAACTAGGGTGATTGGCAGTATTCTTGCCTGACCTAACCTTCAGCAGGGGTTCCCTACCCGGGCTGTAGAAAAGGCTAATCCAGATTTTGATTGTTTTTCATTGCTCCCTCAAAACTAGAATTGATTTTTGTCTATTTTATCTACAGGAACAACTCTGCTCTTTAATGGTGTTGTGTAAAATGTAGCCCATCAGACAAACAACTAAGCACTTAAAAGCTATCTTAAATGAGTAAGGGGCATACCTACCTGGCTAGTTAACACGTTCTTTTGCTGTTTGTGACAGTGTCTCTTCGCTTTGGTATTCAATTAGGAGGAATATTGCTCAAATCTTTGTCCCAAACAAATCTAACAATTGTTGTGGATCAATTTTGACTGTTAATCTGCTCTGGCTCAGCAGTATAATATACCGAAGAGATACACAGATGAATGTAAAACAAAGGCTATCAAAAATATTTTCTTTAAAAATATACAAAATCAGATCACTGCAGAATACCGTTTAAATTCACCCATATAGCACAAACCTTACAGACAACTGTGGTCAAAAGCTACACAGATAAGGTCATTACTTGGCTTCCTAGCGTCTCTGTGTATGTTGAGAGAAATGGAAAGTTAGCTAGCTCCATTGTGTTAGCTGTTGTAGGGTTTGTTTTTCATGAATGGGCTGCTTTTGTATTTAGCCCCTTTTAAACTTGAGTCCTGCAGAATATTTAATGTTTAGCATAGGAGGAGGTATGGGGCTTATGATGGAGGGAAGATAAAAAAAAAAAAAGCGAAACAAACATGGGACACTGTTGCCTTTACTTTCATAGTGGTACTTAGAGCAAGAATTCCCATGGCTTAATCAGAAACATATTTCTGAAGTGTATTGTGTGAAGTCAAGGAACCAAATACTAGCCATTCAATCTTCACAGCATATATTATACTGCAATCCAGTGTAGGCGGGTATTCAATGTTAAGAAATTACTAAGTAGGTATTTTATCTGATGTTAGGGGAGAAAAAAATCAAGCATGCTGGAGGAGTCATTGAGGACAAGCCTTTGTCTTTGAAATTTACGTGTGCTTGTTTATCTTGCTTTCTTTCTGTCTTTCTCCAGAACAAAAACTTTAAAAAAAAAAAAAAAAAAAAAAACTATCTTTGAGGCACAAACTGAAATTCAGGCTGGAGTGCTGCTTACCTTGCTGCTCTATATGTAGTCCCAGAGTACCCTGAAAGAGACATTTCTAGTCTATCTTATCTGCTGGCAGGATTTGAGAATTTAAATTCAGATGTTTCTATGTTTTGGGCACTCTTCCCAGGCATCACAAAGCAAGTTATTGCTTCTAGACACGTGTCATAATAAAACAACCTCCTATTGTAGTGGGTGGCGACGAAGGAGGACGGTGAAGGCTTCAGATAGTCAACCTCCTTGATTTTCCCCTCCTTGTTTTTAATTATGGAACAGCTGTTTTGGGGGTTGTTTGTTCTGTTGTGGTTTTTTTTTGCTTTGTTTTGTTTTAAGATTTCTATGCTGCTATACAGTATTGCTGAATTCAGAAAGTTTTGCATGCATGTCCCTTATTAACCTGCACTGTGTTCACATTTAGATAGGTTTATCTGCCTCTTTTTTTTTCATGTTTTATTTATCGCTTCCTAATATTTCGTAAGGAGAAATTTTTTTGTCAGTCTGCGTCAGGGACTAGTCTGTTACACAATGCTGAGGCATTTCTGTCTGTTAATATGAACAAGAAATCTGGCTATAAATGGTTGGCATCTGTGTTTTAAAAGGTTTAATCACAACTGCTGTAATGAGACACATAGATAATCTTTAAATCTATAGCTAAGCCAATTTAGAGGCATCTTTTTGGCTACAAATCACATTAAAAACTATTTCCCTACAAGTGAGAACAGTTGTTTTACAATATAATCCTCTTAATTGAAAACCTGTTGTTGGAATAAATAATGAAAGAATGAACTCTTGTATGCTTCGTTTTGTGTGCTTAAGTCTAAATTTTGACCATGCAAATCATACTGTTGTTTGCTATGCACCAAACCAAAGCTTGTTATGTAGTGAACTTGTATGCCTACTTGCTTTCGAGTGTGCCCCTCATCATCTTTGAAGAAGTTGCCATTGGCTGCTCATCTAAGGGAGGAATTTAAGATGAGGTAGGAATGTATGAAAACTTTTAAAATGCTTGATACTACTTTTCATTATTCATGGTCTTTAATTCTTTGGTTAGAAAAATGTCCTGCCGTATGCCCCTGAAAATGTTTGTTCTTGTTTTTTTGTTTGTTTGTGGGTTTTGTTGTTTCGTTTGTTTAGTTTTTGTCTTGTAACCTTTAGTTTTGCAAAGGAGGGTTTATATTAAAGGAAAAATGCTGAAAATGAGCAGTGCTTTCATGTGGGGAGAAAACATACCAAAATCTTAGTCTAAATTTTAGGGCACTACAGTCATCATTCTCTTCCAGTAAAAATACTTGAAGCTTGAGAGGGAACTTAATACACTCTGTCCTTTGTTATTCTAAAAGAATAGCTATGATGGTATGAGAGCAGCAGATGCGATTTTTAGTGATTACCCAGTGCATTCCAACTGTAAAAGATATCGGAGGTACATTTGTATTATTATTACAAAGCCTAGTCATGCTTTGAAACTACTGGTCAAGTTACTGGCTTCAGGGGGAGCAAGACTCACCTCTTGGTGGGCTGGCTTGCTTTTAGAGTCTGCAGCAAGGCTTCTCTGTTCTGCTTCTGCAGATGTAGCCTGTCCTTTTGCTTTGTATCTTTTCTGAGCCCTGGAGTACACAGTGAATATCTCACAAGACTTGTGTATTTCTCCTCAGTTAAATATAGACCTATCAGACGTTCACATGTCAGTAGTGCGTAGCGAGGTAATTGTAATTAAGAACTTCTACTTTTCTTCTGTCTTTAATTCCCTGCTCCAATTGTCACTATTAATCATTTTTACTAAAAAGAAACTGAGAACTCCTTTGTTATGTTTCGTTATTTTTACACTCCTGTGTGTGGTAAGCACAAAATTTACTTTGATACTGCTTCTGGAGTGTAGTTCAGTCCTGCAGTTCGAGCAGCTCTGGCAGGTTCCTGATGACAGTCTTGTTCCGTCAGAAGTGGTTTGCAGTTTCCACTTTCAAAGCTCAATTACGTGATTTTATTTTTTGAAGTGCAAATATGTATTTTTTCTGTAATTAGAAAGAAAGCAAAACAGTACGAAAAGGAAGGCATGAACTTCAGAGCAAAAAAAATCTTAATAAAAGCACAATAAGTTATAATTAAAGTGAGCAGAGCAGCAAGATCTGCTAAAGATAGGTCTCTTTTTTAGTTTCTGCTCATGCTATTGCTTTTAAAAGTAATCTTAAAATAACTGGCATGTTTTTTTCCCCTTAGCAAATGTGTAATTCTAAAGAATGTTAATTTCTTTTGCAACCAAATATCCACTCATATGTGATCAGAATAACACGGTGGTTGTTAATAGCTTACAAGATCTTTACAAAATGATCTGTTCACCTTGAAACGTCAAGGTAATTGGGATGTGTGGTGTGTAATCACCAGAGTTAACATTGCTGTGAAAGTCAAAGCCCATGTTTTAGATGTTGACTGAAGGATGGTCCCTCAAACAGCATTTCCCCATAACACTACCCTGGCTTTCTGGAGGTGATATTGCAGCGAAGTCACCAGTGAAGTGGTGCAGGACGTTAAGACAGTTCCTCACATGATAGTTTGGCACACGTTTTGGTGACTGAGATCCCAGTAGTTTTAGATACATGAAGGCTTCTGGTAGGTGAGTTTATTAATTCCAAATTATTTTTGTAAATTCTGGTGAATTGTATTGCCTGGGACTTGAAGCACTGAACAAGACTTGTCCTGTAAAAGTGATAGGTGACAGTTTCTTCAGTTCAATTTCTCTAATGGGTGTATTTTAGTCTAATTATAAATAGGTAGTATCACCCAAGCAGCAAGCACCCCCAAAATTTTCACATGATCTAATAAGTGCATTAGTTATTATTCATGTTCATAGCTAAAGTGATAATATACCACCCTCTTTAATTGTTTGACTCATGTCTTTTTGCATCTGCATAAGCAGTGACTAGCAAAAGTAAAAAGAAGACTACTTATTGGTGCGCTGCACTGGAAGTGTCTATAGATGAGGCTATTCACCTGCATTCAGGGAATCAAACCTCTCTCCATTGAGCTCAGTGATACGTCATTCCTGCTACTAAAAAAAAAAAAAAACACCTACTAAACTTCATTTGGCGGAATAACAGGTTTGAGTGTGCACCAGAAAACAAGTGTGAATTCAAACTTCTTGCTTTGTTTTTTTGTTTTTGTTTTTTTTAGCTTTACTAGCTGTAGTAGGTACTAAAGCTTTGGTGGAAATTCGAGAGCAGTCCTGAAAACCAAGCAGATGGTTAATATTAGATGGAAAGGCAGATCTAGCAGAGCTTTTCTGGATTTAGAGTGTAAGGCGCACACACACACCCTTCCCCCCTATGACAGGGGGGTTGGAACTAGATGATCTTTAAGGTCCCTTCCAACCCAAAGTGTTCAATGATTCTATGCTGTGGTAGCTGTCCAAGTGCTTTCACATTGGCCCAAAAAATTACAGGCTAAAATGACGTGAGAGGTAGAGACCTTTTAATATATAATAGAGTTTTCTGCTTTTCATCTTTAGAAATGCCAGGCGTCAGTCTAGAGTCTGTATTTGTTTTTTCTAACCAATGGATATGCTGTGTATCTTAGGAACTTTTTTCACTTTTTCCTTCCAGTTTTTACATTAGACAGGCACAAACTATTTGTCTCATTTCCTTCAGTTGAATAAAGGTGCAGAAAGCCACATATGTGTTGTGTCCTGTCTCTAGCATCTTTGTTCCATTGACTGGACCGGAGTAACTAGATCTTGTAATACACAAGGCAGAACAGAGGCTGATCCTCTGTTTTTATCTGAACTTTCTTAGCTCTTTCCAATGAACAGGAAAGAGTTATAGCAGCTGCTCCCAGAAAACAAACAAGCAGGAAAGTGATCCTTCTTTAGCAAGTTTTCAGGATGGAGTAAGCTGAATTGATCAGCTACTGTGAAGTAGTTGTAGACTTTAAATTTTGTACCTGTAATCACTATGTCAGGACTTTACAGCCAAAATTCGTGTGCGCATTTGGATAACCAGAATATATGTGAATAAATCCTATTTAGCTGAGCATTTCTAGGGTTGCAGTTGCTGCTGTCCTTCACACAGCTAGTGTGCACTAAGTGTTGAAATGACGCAAGCAATGCTTTGCCGCCAGGGAATGTTTCTGGAGTGTAGGGCTGCGTTGTTCCCTTGGTCTGACACTCGTACCTGGTGTTCTTCCCAGTTGTTCTCCAGGCACGCAGCTGATACAAGCTGTAAAATTCTGATTTGCAATGTTTTGGTACCACCAGATTCATGGTAAGTTCATCAAAGATCTTAAACTTCCATTGTCTTTTCTACCAGCTTTTTCTTTTTTGTTCTCCTGTGACATCAGGCAACTGGAAGCAGTAATTTGGAAAAATTAGGCCACTCAGGTTTCTATATATAGCAGCTCTCAGATCCCAAGAAAGCCAGCACTCCCATCATCTGTTTTTAGCTGTCAGTGTTTGTAAATTAATAATAACAAGGTTAGTCTTAAGTAGAATTTTAAGCGTCTGCATCTTTTTTTCCTCCTGCTTGCTATTTCCAGCTTTTTTCTCATTTTGGTGTTTTTATCTCAATTAAAAATAGTTGACTGTATTCGAGCCCCTTTGCTGCCCCCCGCACACACACACACGTACACACACCTCAGTGATGAGCTGACCTTCAGCAAAGGGAATGGTGGTCATCGCATTGCTGGGAAGCACCTGACTTGCATCAAAATCAGGCTGGTTTTGATGTCAGGCAGAAGGACTAGCTTCATCTTCAGGGTTCTGTGCACACCATTCATCATGAATTAATCATGAGGATCTCCATATATTGAAGAGAGATTTTTTTTTTAATGAAACCAATTAATTTTTTATTGACAGCATGGGGGGGAGGTAAGGAGAGGATTAAAGAAAGAGACAGTGACTAATAGAATAAGTAGGAAAGGCAGTATAATTGTATGGCAGATGTTAGAACAGTTTCTGAAGTTAACAGCTTCTGTTTTGAACGTTTACTCATCTAATAGCCTTGTTTGACTTTTTATATATAGCAGAAAAGGTAAGGCAAGAAATAGTTTTCACGGAGGATTTATGAGTACAGTTGTATATATTTGGTTTTGGTAATAACCCTATGAATATACCGGTCTGTTTCTCCTCCCGAGGTGTCACCCGAGTGTTGGCAGCTGCAAAAGTACAGAACATGCAGTAAAAAGCTGCGGCTCGGTTCCGCTGGGAGGCGGTGGAACAGGTGACATCTACCTGAGAGTTACAGCCATCCTCTCTTCCTCCCGGCCTGATGAAGAGCGAGGCCTAAAAACATTCTTCGAGAACATGGGATCACTGGGTGGAGGAAAAAGGAGTCACTGATCTGCTTCATTCATATTCTTCGTAGTTCACACTGCCAGCTGGAAAAATAATGCTTTCCATATGAATTGAGCAATACAGTTAGAGTTCGTGAGGATAGACCGGGGAACACACTTGATAATCTTTCATTTAGTTTAATCTCTCTTTGATTCACTATGTGCTTCTTAATTCACTTGTGTATGGAAGCTATTTTCACTCACAGGTGATGGAGAGGAGGAAGGAGGGATTTTAGAGCAGCAACAGCTCAGTGCTCAGAATATCTGTTCTCCTCCTTGGTGACAGGCTGAGGCTGCAGACACGGCCCCTGCTCTGTGTGTCCGCTCTGTAGTTGTGCCACAAAGTGAGGGGCACCTCCCTGCCCCTCGCCCCACGGGGGGAATGCACGTTTCTGTGCCTGTGGAGCCCCGGGGGAGTCACGGGGGGAACAGCTCTTTAAAAACCCCACCTGGAAGGCTGACAAGTAATTACTGTTGGAAATTCTGAGGTCTGGAGTTAAAATGGCTTTGAGATCAAAAATCTTGTTAAAAAGTTGCAGGTGACTTAGGTGCTGAGTTAAATGTTCAGCTGATTTTTGGTACAGATTAGTACCAATGGCTTTTGTCTGCCTGCTTATGAGCTACTCTTACCTAGTTACTGTTGGCTGCTGGCCCAGGAGATCAGAGCCAGGCAATCCCACATCAATCTGCATTGGCCCTTTTTCTCTTGAACGTAAGCACTGTGAGCATTATAGTGTCTAGCGAGGTTCACACGGCAGGCAACCCCTGTGTATGGTCCATGGTCCAGTGTCACTGAAAATATGCTTTGGGAACACTCACTGGAATTGCTACCAACACACAATGATTTCCTAGGTACTGTGCCACCTCCTGTCAAAAGATACCTGAGTTTTCTTTCATTGGTAATTCACGGTATATATCTAAATACATTATCAGTAACTGTTTCAGGTGATCTGCCTTGTGAAGAGGCAGAACAGGTTTTCTGGTTTTGTTTTTTCTCAGCAATGTCTTTGCTACCTTGTGGAATTGTACTGTTAATCTGTATGTAGAAAACCAGAAGACTAGTTTCTGCACCTTGTGTCTAAGAGGAGCAGTTTTATGTGGTATATCAATAAATTCCTCTCTTTCAGGTCACTGTCATGAGAAAAATCTAGATGGCAGTCATGACAAGGAGAAATACTTCGAGCACCATGAGTCAGTCACAGCAGTGGCAGAAGGACACTCTGAGGGAGGTACAGATGATCCAGAAGTCCTTACTCAGGGTTCAGCAAGGGAACCCTCCATCTTGAGACTGGAAAGTAAGTCAGCATAACAAAATTGGTACTGACAGGTGAATCAGTTTCTAGATTTTTCAAAGAGCTGCCTTCCAAGAAAGCTACGTTTTTTCTCAAGTGAAAAATAACCCTTAAAACTTCATTCTGTTCACTGTTCTTATCCAAGCCTGGCATGAAAATGCATGAGATAAAAGGTTAAGATGCTTTCCGTGGTAAAGGATATAGTTTCCTGCAAGACTCTACAAAGACATGTAAGTTGTACCTTAGTAAATTCTGTATCAGCTGTGCCAGACAGTAGTGAGGGAATGCAGTCTCTGTGGTTAAGGTACAGAGAGCATTATTCGGTGTTTAATGCATATATGTCAAAAATCATCTCCTGTCTGCCCCCTTGAATGGGCAGAACTTTGGTCTGGAAAGGAAACTGATGGAAGTGCTCTAGAGGTGTTAATTTCTGAAGCAACGGTTGGTGCTTTTTTGCATCGGGCAAGTCTGCATTCTCCAGTCCCATTCTCTATTTGCGGCATGCAGTGAGTATTCAGTTGATGCAAGTGGAAGAGATAGGTCACAGAAAAAAAAAAAAAAAACAAAACTTTTTTGTACAATTCATGGATGCAGTAAGTAAAGAATTTTTGACATTTCTGTGGTTTTCCATTTTAGACACAGTTACTCCAGAAAGCAACGATTCAGAAGGAATGGAGGGTTTAGATGATGATCACATGTCTGAAGAGATGCTGGCTTTGGTGGATGAGTTTGAAAACTCATGGCCTCAGGAAGCTTTTGAAGGGGCACTGGAAGTAAAAGGTCGTCGGATGGACTTGCAGGGAATCCGTGTCCTAAAAAAGGGAGCTCAGGATGGACTGGCTAGCTCCTGTTTTGGGGACTGTGGTGACGATGACGAAGCTGAATGGGTAAGTTTGGATCGGTTTGTAAAAGTCTTGCACCAACTTACTGTTGTGGAGAGAAAGACTAGGACAGTTTGTGGGTTTTAACACTGGTTTAGATGGAATCTTCATGATCTTCATCTGTGGGTCTGAGAGAGCTGGTTTGTGTGAAATAAACAAGTAGTTTCAATCTCTCTTAAAGGAAAGGCTTCCACATCACTAAAACTGATGTCATTGGTGTTAATTATCAACAGCAAGAGCTTAGGTGTTGAATGATGTTGGGTGCCTTCAAACTTCTTACTTATAGTTGCAAAGGCGACAGGTTTTTAAGCAAAAGTTCTGGTTAGCATGAAGACGACACAATACCTGTTGTCATCATGTTACAAACAAATGAAAAATGCGTTTCACTTCTCCAGCAGTTAAATTGGTTTCTGCTATGTTAGAGGTAGTAGTTGTGTACTGTGCTTGTGTGGTGTGATGCGGTGAGAATAATGAGCAGGCTTAGAGAATGGGGTGAGATGGGAAGGGAAAGAAATCTGTAACATCTTCAAAATCAAATCTTTGGGCTAAAACAGGTAGTGTGTTGTAGCTGATAATGTTCATGCTTCTTAATGTTAACCTTGACAATGTTGTCTTTTTGGTAGATCACTTTTCAGGTCAAACGTTTAAAGAAACCAAAAGCTGATAGTTTGGATCTCCAGGAGCCAGTTGGGAGAAACGGAGAAGAAGGGACTAACGGAGAAAATGAAAACTTCTACCAAACTGCCCTGGAGATCAGTGGACCAAAGATACCTTCTCCTGGACCAATAGGTAACCTGCTGCAACTAGAGAAAGCTGTCCTTTGCAGCTTTCGGAAT
Source organism: Anser anser (assembly GCF_964211835.1). Classification (NCBI taxonomy): domain Eukaryota; kingdom Metazoa; phylum Chordata; class Aves; order Anseriformes; family Anatidae; genus Anser; species Anser anser. Next base: position 14,755,121 of record NC_139725.1, on the reverse strand, counting down.
ACTGTGGTTTATTTCTTTGCAGCTTTTATATTACACTGGTTTATTATCATAAATATGCATCACAAATACTACATAGCGAAATACACCTTCTAGATGGGAATGTGGATTTTTAAGAAATCTCTTCCATCAGCACCTTCTTCATGAAGCACAGCATAACTTTATTGGCTGAAAGAAAAATGTTAATTGCCAGAACTTCTGGGGATGAAGTGATAAAAGTAGAGAACGAAAGATGTGGATAATGTCAGTAGAAGTAGTAAGGGGGTGGTGGTGGAAGTAATGACTTTTTCCTCTAAAACTGAACGGGCAGAGAAGTTACTTTATTTACCAGATGAGAGAGACCTTCAGGGACAGATACAGGGTGATATCTTTAATTGATTAAATATAACAAAATATAAATATAACAAAAGCAAATCAAAAGGCAGAGAACTTGGTCTAGTAGAAATAATATGAAGTTTTACATCTGCTGTGATTCATCTGGTGATATTAGAAGAGAAAATTTAGATGCTGTCTTCCAGAAGACTGGAGCTACAGAAGAGCACAGTTTTGCACCAACGTAGGTGAGGAGGTTTGCAGAGAGAGGTGGAATTTTTGCAACTTAAGTAACCAGTACCAGAGAGGAGAGCTATTAAGGTAATGCATGCTAGTTCCATTGGTCTGTTGAGGTGGGTAGAAGTCATCAGCACATGGTTACTTAGAATAAAATTTGGAACTTCTGGAACCTGGTGATGCCAACTAGGAGAGCCAAAATAATGGTTCCCCCATACTTCTCATTTTACCTTGATTTCAAAGGACGTAAAATCTTAATGCTGTAGGGTTGATGTGTAAGCGAAAATGTGTTCTCTGCTACATTTTAGTCATTGACAGTTTGTTGGCTAGAATGTGAGTTCACGTTTTGAAGGCTTTTACATTAAATCTTTAACACGCTCCTTTTTAAGCAGCTGACAAAGGTAAGTTGTTGAATTAAATATTTAAATAGGGAAGATTACATGAAAACAAACTATCATTTGTGAACACACACCTTCCCTCTCCTCAGTGTATTTTTTCTCCCCGAGCTACTTTTATGCATATATTATATAGCATCCCTCAGTTGTAAAGTCATTAACTTCCTAGCACCCCTGAGAGGCAAGGTCTGCTGACATCCTCTTCGTGAGAACTAAATCACTGAAAGTTTAAGTAACACATCGGAGGTTGCCTGGGGAGTTCCTAGGAGAGCAGGGAAAGGAAGCTATCTGTCCTGTATCTGACTAGTGCTTTGATTACTTATCTGTCCCTGCGTAGCATTTCCATACCTCTCACTGTCTTTTGCCATTCATGCACATAGTTAAGTTGTAATCGGATAGTGCAAGGTGCTGATGACAAGAAATGATCTGTTCCTTCTGAGGTTTCCCAGTGTTTCACAAAGTTAAAGTTAGTTTTCCTTTAGTCAGAATATTTTACAAAAGATATGGCATTGCAGGCTTTGTCATTGTTTTGCAAAATTATGGTGAAACAGAAACACTTTCTTTGAAGTAAATAGGGTTTGCATCCAAATGGTCAAAAATTTAGGTAACCACAAATAGGTGCTGAAATACTGCTTGTGTACCTGGTGAGACAGCTGCACGTTGTTGAACTTGGCCTCCCACTCTGAAAATTTATGGCTACGATGAATCTTACCTTCAAAACAGTTCAGATGTTTCTGATGCAAGAGAAAAATGTTTCCTAGCATTTAACACGTAGGATCCAGGTTTGTAGGATCTGGTACCATATCCACCACGCGTGAGGAGAAGATTTCAGTAGGGTTTGAATCAAATCTGAAAATCAGATTCCTAGCATAAAGTAAATTATTTAACCATTACCTGCCTTGGTTAACTCTTGCAAAACAGGAGAGTTGGAGTGTAATTGCTTAGTAGTTTTCAGAAATGTTGCTGTCTTGAGTGTAAGAATGCAATAAAAGCTAGTGTCTGTCCTAATATTCAGTGATAAGAAATGGCAGTATATTTCACCTGGAATTGTCAGAAGATGGAGTTTTCAACTTCTGTTAGTTCTTACTGTAGGTGTAGAACATAAATGATGACTCACTTATGAACTTCCTTTAAGGACATTTAGGTAGAGACATTGTGTAAACAAGAACAGTGATTGTTCTTAATCTGTAGCTATTGAAAAATTATAATAAAACATTTTTTTGAGACTTCACCTACAAATGTGTCTTCCATAGCATCCAATTCTGTGGAATTAAGTGTATTTAGTTTGGGGATTGTTCTTAAACAAATCTGGCTGCAGGACTGTGACTTTTATAATGTAGGGAATGTATCTGCTGCTATGAAGTATTTTGTAAATCATTGTACTAAAGCAGAATGTCTTTTTGCTTCAAGAGAATTTCTCTTAATTTTTGTTTGGTTTTTTTTACCCCTTTTTAGGAAAAAAGCGTGACTATCGTAGCCTTGGCTGGCCAAGTCCTGATGAATGCCTGAAACTCCGTAGGGTAGAGCTTACCACTGTGGCCAGCACGTGGCTTGCTGTTTCTGCTAAAAACATTGAGTAAGTATCTGATATGTGGACTGCAAGTCACTCACACAAAGGAAGACAGTTGTATGGCCTCAAGTATATATTAACTGAAAGTTCTTTAAGAGCTATCAGAATTTCAAAGAAGTTTGAAAACATTATGTGCTATTTCATTAATACACTTGTAAAGAAAAGTGCAACTGCAGACTGAAGATCCAGTGTCTCTTGCTTCTTCAGCTACTCAAAGGAGATTCTGCCAGATTCTAGGCAGTTTACACTCACTGGGGAACTTTGTGATGACTCTTCCCTTTCTTCTCCTGACTGATTCAGTTTATTACCTTTGTAGCATTACAGAACACATCGATTTTGCAACGCAGCTGCAAGAACCAGCCATGGAGCCCCTTTGCAACCCTAACCTACCAGCCAGTATGCATACTTTGGACCACCTGCAAGGTGTCTCTAGTCGGGCAAGCTTGCATTACACTGGAGAAAGTCAACTTAAAGAGGTATGCCACAGGTGAAGGTTCTCACACAAAAATGGCCATACCATGGCAGATTCAAGGTACATTTAGTTCAGTGCCCTGTCTCTGAAAGTATCTTCAGTGAGTGAACGCCTGGATAAAACTGTAAGAACAATGCAACTAATATTTTACCAGACTGTTTTCCTAGCCTTCTGTGATTTGGGCTGAGGGAAATCCTAAAACACCATTAGTGCCTCTGTATTGATGAATTAATAGTAGAAAAAATCAATTAAGCATGCAATAAACTTCTAGCATTCCTGGTATTCAGTGGCATGGAGTTAAAACACTATGTGATGATACAGGTAGTACTAACTCAAGATAAACAGTGACATTTGGGATGGAACAAGTTAGAGCATTTGTAAAAGGCTGGGTAAAAAAGCAGCAAACAAGCAGACAAGTGAAGGGCATCTCTTACCAGGTTCCATCCTCTCAGGATGTGTTTTTCCTCTTTCACAGGTGTTACAGAATCTTGGCAAAGACCAGTACTCACCACAGTCATTAGAACAAGTTGGTACTCGAATAGCCAAAGCTTTGGAAAAGGTACGTGTAAATGAGAAAAAGAATAATGTCTGGGTGCAGTTTATGCAGTCTCAAACCGTATGACTGACATTCCAGTCAAGGAATGCAGTAGTATTCGGACCAGAGATTTGTGTCTATTCAGCTTCTGTAAGGCCCTCACAGGTACTTTCTTGAGCTATATCCTCTGCTTACAGATGGGAGTCCCGCTGCCAGGTCTCTTGCCTACGTTTCTACTAAAACATAAGCATATCGTATTTCCCAGTGTATTACCAGCCCTGCTTTGAGCCGTATTGCTAGCTGCTGATATTTATTAAACTATTTTAACATTTCTTAATCCTCCTCTTTCTGTTGATGCAACATTGGCTTGGAGCTTATAGAAAGTCAGAGTTAAGCCATGGCTCAACTCTTCCAGTTGCACTTCTGGCAGGCAGGCAGCTGACAGGCAGGGACTTCCTCTCTTTCTTACTGATTTCCTTTTACCTTATGCAGTGTTGAACTGAAGTGTCAGATGCCTTCAGGCAGAGGTATAGCACCATGTGTGAGGCTGCAGTTCCTGTTCTTGCTGGAGAGATGATTAGGAACATATTTTTCTCAGGATATACAAGGTGGATAGGGATGTAGGGATTGTTGTTGTGTATTTACAGTGCAAGGAGGATGTTCCAAACTATCATACAAAAGAGAGTTCAACCGAAACAGCTTGGTGCCCCTAGTCTATTCTGGAAGGCCATCAAAAGAACTTAATATGCTTTGAAACTAAAGCCAGTATACCTTTGTTGTTCCCAGAAAGTGAAGATGTTACCCTTAAGCTTGCATTATAAATCTTAGTTCCTTTTGATTTCAGATATACCAACTTTTCTTTTACAAGCTACACTTCCCCCTGCAGACAGCAAGCTTTATCCAAATTAGCTGAAAATTTAGTACTAACAGACCAGGAACTAAATTCTCACTAAGGCTAGCTGTGCTGCAAATAAAATGCAGTTTTACTGTGTACCAGTCTCATTCATTATTCACAAGAGCTAATCAAACAAATCAAGATGGCTACTTATCTAATTGCATATGTGAACATAAACATTCATTTAAAGTGTCTGAGTCCACAGAATTCAAGCGCATGGTATTTTCCCTTCTGACACGTGACATGGGAGTCAGCCAACTAGAGGCAACAACTCAGTCTGCTAGACTTTACAGGCGTCTGCCCTGGGCTGCATCCCAGAGCACCCTTTCTCTTTCCAGTGACTACCGAGAGCCTAAGGAGTCCAGTCAGCTAACACAGCTAAGAGTGTTGATCTATAGAGGGTAATGCATGTACACATCTGAATGCTCAGCACCTGGCAGCTGGTTAGAAGCTGTTGTGACTGCTGAAACTGCTGTTGCTGTATAAAGCTATTAAGATGCTATTCCCTTAAGAAAATTATGTTGCATTTGGAATTTGTGTTTCATATGGCAGTCTCATTGATCTGGCTGCTGCATATGTGTTAGATAAACTCATTCTGACGCTTTGGAATAGAAACATGGAATCACAGAATATCCTGAGTTGGAAGGGACCCACAAGGATCATTGAGTCCAACTCCTGGTACCACGCAGGTCTACCCAAAAATTCAGACCATGTGACTAAGTGCGCAGTCCAAACGCTTCCTAAACTCCCAACAGGCTTGGTGCCTTAACTACATTCCTGGGGAGCCTGTTCCAGTGAACAGTTGTTAAGTGTAACACCCTCCACCCTCAATATATCAAGTAAATTCAAACAGTGAAAGACAAGGAGTCTGTTCACTACAGGTGTTTGCATGACTGGGTTTTGTGTTCTTCTTTTGCCAGAATCAGACTTCATGGGTCCTCTCTAGCATGGCTGCTCTTTACTGGAGGGTGAAAGGCCAAGGAAAGAAGGCAATTGACTGCTTACGGCAAGCGCTGCACTATGCACCCCATCACATGAAGGTGTGTACGCATCACATCTGCCTGCTACATGGATGAAATCATGTTTTGCTTGTGTAACAGCCATATGGAGTTTTCACAAACTATTAAGGCCAGAATTGTGCATATCAAGTGTCTGTAATGTGTTGGACATCAGCTAGTTGTGGTGAAACCTCAAGACCCTCACCATGTGTTGAGTGTGGGCAACTGCAAAAGAGGAATTTCCTGCAATTCAGCGGGTTTGACGCCTCCCTGGGCAATACAGGCTTGAACTCCCCTCTGTTATGTAGGACTGAATCGTTGTCAGCCTCTGCCTGTACAAGTCTTCTAACCTAAAATGTGGGAAGTATGTCTTGTCATTGTGCTTTTAAAGGGGGGAAGTGGTAAGTTCTAGAGGAATAATATAAATGCCTAAAGCGTGTTTTGTCTGACTAGTGCCTGACTTTGTGCAGCAGTTTTGTGGTTTAGTCCAAAAAGGCAGTATTTGGGACAGTCTCCTGTTCAGTGTTACAGTTGACTGAAGTGCTTCGTATACCCTTGGCCCTGCCCCATGAGATGCTGAGCAGGGATGTCTGTTCTTAGACGCCAGGCTCCCCCTTGCAAACTGGTAAATGCAGTCAGGCCCCTAACTCAACGTTGAAGACTTCACTCTGGGACCTGAACAACAAACTGTGCAACACTGCAAAGTGCAAACCACTTTTTGAACCTTGGTCTTAAATCCTTCTCTGAAAATCAGAAGACAGTGTTTTACGGTCTGTATTATTAGGAGGTTTAGCCATTAACAGCAGAAATACCTCAGCTAAGAAATGTTAATCTATTCCGACTCCACATCCTGAGTGTCTTTTGTCTCCTGTAATTCTGTCTTTTTGCTGTTGTCTTCTTAGAACAAGGTTGGAGCCAAGGTCTAACACAACATGCTCGTTTATTTTATTTACTTACCTTTCTTTTATGGTGTAGGTACGGCTGACTGTTTTCTAGTGGTGTGATACAGTGTTGCTTGGGATGGGCTCACACCAAATTTGTGCTTTGTTTTTGTCCTTTTGAAGTTGCCCCCATGCCTCCAGAGAAAACTGGGGGTCTTGTTCGTAAAGATTGAGCTGCAACTTGAACTCAGTGAGAATTAACACTGAATGAATTGCTATTTACTATTTTGTTTAATCTTCCTCCTTGGCTTTATGTGCTCTCTCTACTTTATCTCACCTTTTCTCATCTAAATAAAAAGTAATTAATTTTCCTGTGGGCTTCTTTTGTGATTCTCACTTCCATAGTATCTGTATAGTATCAGAACTGTGGCAGGGATCAAATACATCCAAAATTTTGTATTCTTCCGTTGAGGGCATCTAAGACTTGCTTCTGAGTAGTATTTTGTCCTTTGTAGATGTGAAGCTCCCAGAGAGTTTGTTATGGCTGTCAGGGCTCCACAATTTTTTCAGTCAGACACGGTCACAGTCTGGAAATTCAGAAAATAAAAACATCAGTGACTACCTGAGAAAACTTTACTTATAGCTGTCACTCAGCATCTTACAGGAATTCTCTACCAGAAGCAGGATAGAAAACTGTGTGTCAGCTGCACTAATGGTTAGACCCTTTTTTTCACGTCCCTTCTTTCCCTTTTTATTCCTATTCCTTCCCCTTTTATGCAACAGCTGAAGGAGGGGGGTTAGACTAACAGCTTCTCTCGTCTCTTAGACTGCATCTCATCTTTTGGGTGAAAACTAATGCAGCAGCATCTAAAAACTAAATGTATGTGCTAGGACATTTAATGTCAGTTAGTTTTCGAATCACTTGTCTACGCAACAGTCATGTTTGTCACTTTTGCAAGCAGATGTGTTTATTAGAGGGGTTTTTGTTTGTTTGTTTGTTCATAACTCTTGTTGAAATGCCCTTTTTATAGTAAAATAAGTCTAATTCATCACCTTCAAAAAGTGATCAGGTAGTGGAGTGGCCAGGTGGTGGAGCCTTCTGTCTTCCTGATCCTGAAACTATTTCAGTGGAAGGAACCTCACTGTTTATCGCTTTCTCTTCCAGGATGTACCACTAATAAGCCTAGCAAACATCTTCCACAATGCCAGACTTTGGAATGATGCCATCATCGTAGCTACCATGGCAGTGGAAATAGCACCGCACTTTGTGGTTAATCATTTCACGCTGGCAAATGTCTACGTAGCAATGGTGAGTGTGCTGCCCCTGTCTATGTCTTGTCTTCGGTAAAGTATATATACAAATCCTATTTCCACAAGTTGGAATTCTGATGGAGCAACATTCAAAAATAAGGGAGGGATCAGTAGGAGAATATATTTTTTTTAATGTACTTTTAAGACCATCAAAGCTCTCTATTACTCATTTAATTCTTGAAGGCCAGTGTTCTTACAAGCTGGCTTCAGGATGCTGTCTGCAAAGCTTTGTTAAGACAATAGCAAACAGTTGATAATTTTGGTTGTCTTCCCATCTAAACACAGGATATCTTTGTAATACTGGAAAATTAATGATAAGCTGAGTTTTTATCCTGAAGAGCTTAGTTTAACATAATTAGTAAAACACAGATTGCTGCTGCAGTGAACAAACACAAGGGGTGTTTAACTTCAGTATCTAAACTATCAACACCCAGAATAGTTTACAGATTTAATTCAAATTTCTTCATACTGCCTATATATTCTAATCTACAAGTCAGCTTTCAGTATTTCCTGTGAATGCAAAATGTTCATTCTTTTTACGTATCAAAGGCTGGATTGGTTCTTGCACGTTTTATTCTCATCTTTAACAGGGCCGGTATATTTGAAAGGTAAGAGAGACACCATTAAACTGAAACATAGCTAATACCTACATCTGTTTCAGAAGTATGTTCAATTACGTGTGTTCCTGTGTATCCCTGCCAGTTTTTAGCACTTGTCATAGAGCAGGACAGGACCTGTTGAGCAGGTAGTCATGTATTGTGGCTATCAGAGTTCAAAAGAGCAGAATGCACAGTGCTGTCAAACATACAGTGCAAACAAAGTGAAGAAAGGAACAACTTTGTTCTATTAAGGTGTTACTTCTGACAGTAGAAAGAAATGAAGTAGAAGTTTGATGCTTGAGTTTTGAATGTCTTTTTCAAGTTAGAACAGGGCCTAAGAATAACTTTATTCGCCTGGATATGAGAGATTTCTCAATGAAGCCGCATATTCATAATATAAAATGACTAACAACAGGACAAACTTATCTTCTGGATCAGCTTACACTGATATAAAGAAAAGTTAGCTGGCTAAATATGAAGAAAATAAACTATATTTGAGAGCTGACCCTGGCAACCAGGTTGTAAAAGATAGCATGTTAATTAATAGTATAGCATTATAGAGGCCAATATTCCTTTATGTGCAAGACTTTTCAGCAAAGTGCCTTAAAAAGCAGAAACTGTTGGCCATTATAAGGACTGAGAACTTTGGATGGATGCTATAGAAACTAATGCTGTGGGAAATAAATCTAAAGGAACTTCAAATTAATATCAGATCACAGCAAGGAAATGATTACATCTAAAAACAGAAAAATCTGATTTCTTGTTTTCATTTGTTTGTCAGTGCTCCCATAAACTAATATGGGATATTCAATGTAATTCCTGTTGAAACTGTATTAAAATACACTTTTTTAAAATCACAACTTTACAACTCATTGATCTAGGTAGCCACTATAAAGTGGCTAGAGATGAATGTTACCTGGACTGTACAAATAGTTACTGAGAAACAGAACTCGACTGAAGTTGAGGTAATGCTTAGAGTGAGATCCTGGGAGTTGTAAGTATGAACCAGCAATCTTCCCAAACTTCTGTCTTCTTTAACTTAGAAAGAAAATAAATTCAAAGTCTAGAGGCAGTGTGCAGCGTGCTGTCTGCTTTCACACGGCAGTGTTAATTTAGCTCTTTACCAGTAGTTCATCAATAGTCTTGCCCTAGGAAATACTGAATATGCTGTTTAAGAGAAAAGCCACCCAAGTCCAGCATCTGTTTTAAAGCTCTTTTAGTAGTTCCCTTTAGTAGATTTGGAAAATAAATAAATTCTCGTTCACAGTCCCAAAAATATGTCATAGGAGTATCTCAGTTCCTTTAAGGAGAAAAGAGGAGGAAAAAATGTAGAAATGGACTGAAAAACCCACAATGTCTGTTTTTTTTCCTCTTGTGTTTTTCTTCATTATAGGAAGTTGGCATGTTTTCCTGGTTAATAAATAAAAAAAAGTGGGGTGGTGTAGATAATTAGATTTCAGTACTATAAAAATAAATGTTACTACACCATGAATGCTTCTTACTATCATTCTGGAGTCCCAGGTTATCAATTGAAATTGTCTAGCTACTGTATGATTTTAAATTATTAGATTGTTTTGTTAATTTCCTTAATTTGAGTACTCTTTTAGTACTAATTTCAAGTTTGTTCTTAAAAAAAGTTACCTTTTTCAGCAAAGTTGATATTTTTGCAGTGTACACGAGTGTGTAAAGCTTTGATCTATGTAAATTCTGGATGAAATCTGCTTTTTAAAAGTTATCTCCCAGTAAGAATGCATATATCTACTATTAAAAGGAAAAAGGTAAGAGAATTGGTCAGTAATGCTTAACAGTGATTTGACTCTCTTCCATGGGTTATGCAAAATTGGGTCATATAAGCCCAAGAAAATATCAGAGTTATTTGGAGGAAAAAAAAATAAAAACCACTAAACCACCAGGATGGTTCGGTTACTTCTGTGTATACCATGCTACTTAACTACTTAGAACCGGGAGGAAATAGAAAATGGTAGTGTCCGCTGTTTTTAGAATCTGACTTAATGCGATCTTTGTTCTTCCTTTATAGGAAGAGTTTGAAAAGGCGATGAAATGGTATGAGTCAACATTAAAACTTCAGCCGGAGTTTGCCCCAGCAAAGAATCGAATCCGCACCATTCAGTGTCATTTACTTATGAAAAAAGAGCGACGGTCTCCGTAGAGATCAGCATGTTTCTCTTTTTTTTTAAAGTCATTATTCACTATTCTGCTTTTAAGTGTGCTAAGATAAATTGATGAATCAACATTTTTAACAAGACTTTTAAAAAGAGATGGGATTTGGATCAAGGGTTCTTTTATTTTTTATCAGATAAAGGAACATCTTCGGAAAATGTTTCACAGACCATAATTTTAAAACATCCTTGTAAATATTAAACCAAGGAACTTCCATAAGTCCATGACCACCTATGCCAGGACCCAGGCATCATTAGTTTTTCCTTAATGCTCAGATTGGCATCAGCATCCAAAATAACTTGCTTCATGTCTTATAATCTACATCAATAGAAATGCAAAGCAAACACCCATACCAAATAGTAAGAAGAGATAATCAGCAGTTCATCCATGTGAAACTCATGCTTTGTCCAGTCCTGTTTACTCCATCCCACATTGCCTGCTTTTTTGGAAGGAGGGGGACAGAATTTCAAATGGTTTGTTTGTTCGTTTTTGTTTTTTCTTTTTAAAGGGGGGGGGGGTGTTAGGAACATCTAGCATTTTTGGAATTATTTCTGTTGGGGGATGAGGAGGAAATGAGGAGGGGAAAACAGCAGGACACTAAAGTTAAAGTGGTTTTTAAACTTACTTGCAGAAAAAAAAAAACAGTAAAAATCCCAATAAGATGTTTTCTATTTGTCTGTATATTCATAGCCCTCTGCCTCCCTGAATGGTTGTTTTTACTGGTTCTTTGCTCATTGTATTTCTAGTCATTTCAGAGTAAGGTGCAAGTTTATGCTCACTCTGAGCCATACTTTCAGCTGCTGAGAAGGAGCAGGGAGGCAGTGTCAAGGTATCATCAGCAAATGAGTCAGGTGAAAGATTTCCAAATCAGTTCTCTTTTTGTTTGGTGGAGGACATGATTCTCCAGACATCATTGTTGAATCAACAAGGGCACATATTTGAAATAAAATAAATTGTTTATGAACAAAACACAGCGTCTCCTCTAATCTGTGTGTCATGTGCCATTTGAAGGAGATTAGGCTTGGGGAACTACAGCCTTTCTTTGGTAGCAAACAGAGCTGGGAGTCAGGAGGGCCTTTAACACCCTTGATTTAGATAATGATTTTCTACATATCCATGGAAAATTCTCAGTACCTCTGTGCCTGGCTCCTTTTTAATGTTTCTTCGTTCAGTGACGCAAATTAAGAGCAAGTATGGCAGTGGTGGAAATTATGGCATCAACATATTTTTTTTTATCTACTTTATTACTTCATAAAAGGATCCTGAATATTTTTATATATAATTGAAGATGAACAGTTCTAAGGCAAATGTTTACCTCTGTTTTACTGCAAGTAATTTCTATTAATCTAGAAAGCCTCAAAGAGGTATAAGCAAGTGCTACTGTTGGGTAGATTTTTATTAAAAATGGGTCAATGTGTTGAATTTCTGATGGTCAACAGAGACAAAAGCATATCAAATTTCATTCTCTTCCCAAGGCTACTCAAAAGCCTCATAATGTTGACTGGAGATCCATCTATATAAACTCTAGTGTGAGGAGGCAGATCACTTTCTGGAAAGTCTGATACATCACCAAAGAATCATGGACTGGGTTAATGAATTGCAGAGACTTCTCACAGATGTTTGGGAGGAGAACCTAGTAAGGTAGGTGCAAGTAAAGGGAAACAAGTTCCATTCGAGGTAGAAAAATATTAAAGCAAAAGGCTTTTCCTTGAACTAAAGAAATGCAAAGAGAGGCAGCATTTTATTCTTCTTTGTTTTGTTTTTTACTGATCTGCTTTACGTTCATAGTGGTTGATAAAACCTTGGGAGTATTTGGCAAATTTTATGTTTCATGTGCTAGTTTTAAAACGTAATATGCACAAACCTCTCTTACTTGGGATAGAGGATCCAGCTTACAGCTTAAGTTTCCTAATGTATCGTGGTCAAATCAAGTGATTGCTACATGCTGAGCTTTCTACTGCATCTGTCTCACTGATGATGAGCAATGTTAGGATTTAAGTAAAGAGTAAGGCAGCTCCATAAGAACCTAAAGCAGCCATATGAGGGGCACAGGTGGTCAACACTGGCTGTGTCAATAGATGGAATTAAAATAGACCTCTTCTGGATCAACGAGTATTATGCTCATAGACAGCACTGGTGCACACTTAAAATTAGCCATTAATACTCTTGTCAGTTTACATCTTGCTTACTGCACTTGGGTTTTTTTGTTTGTTTTAGAATTGCAGTGAGGTGCACTGTATATAGACGTCATACAAAAGGCAGGAACACTGCTGTGTGCATGGCCATACTGTAAACTGGTGTTACCACTAAGGAGTAGCAGGCTATTTATCTTCTTGATCTGTGTGCGTTTTCAGAGAACTCGCACCTTATAAATGGTTCTTCAGAACTGCAGTAGTCTGGCTCCATGTATTTTTTCTGAATCTTAGTTAAGTGTTTTAAGGGAACGTGTACTGCCTTACTCCCATTAAAGTTGTTTGTACAGCTGTTCACTTGTTAATCGGCTACTCTATGCTGTATCTGCCGTGCAACTAATTTTGAAATAGCTCGTGCTTCCCTCTTAACTGTCTTTTCATAAATTTTAGGTAATTCTTTTAAGCGTTATAATGATTTCCATCAGCTGCTTGCAGTGCATAAGCAGTGCATAAAATTGATGCAGAGAAGCAGAGAGATCTACTTGAGCATAAACTTGGGCTAACGCCAGCAGTACAGCATGTGTCCTAAAAATTTCACCCACTGATGAATCTACTGGGGAACACTGGCTCCCACCTTGGAGAAGGCAGATGGATTGCTCTTCTTTCACATTTCTGTGTCTGAAACCCTCCTGCATAAATGCAAAGAATGGGGGGTTTGACTGGTTTGACTGTGTTCAAGTGTCAGTCAAACAAAAACTAATTATGCTTAGCTTAGAAGCAGGAGACAAGTTGGACAACGTGTTGAAAGGGAAGCCAGTGCATTTTATGGAGCAAAGGTGTGGTCCTCTGCAGGATGAGCTAGCTATTTAAGGATGAAATCCATCTTCATTTAGTCCATTTTAAAATAAGCTAGCTAAGCTAGTTGTCTGGGCTCCATCTTCAGTAGATGGAGAAGATGATTATCTCCAGAGGGTGATTCACCCTCCCTGTGACAAATTGCCTGTTCAAACTGCCTAGTCCTTTCCATTGAGTACCTTTTGACCAACTAAATTTAAACATGATTTCTAATGAGACTTAGTGACTTATTTCATAATGACTAGCTCTGCCAAGTGTGTCTCCCAAGTAGTCTAATTTAGAGATGACAAAATCATAGGTAAACAGGAAAATCCTCTTTTCTAAAATATATATTTTTTCCCTCCGTTGTTTCCAGAGCGTTCACAGAAATTGAAGTACAGATGGGAAAAAGTCTCCATTTGTTTGCAGATGGCATCATGCGCCTGATATCAAAGGGCTTTTCAGAGCACAACTTGCAGGAAAAGAATCGGATGCTTCTGTATATGGAGTGGTGGCTTTGATTCACCATTGATGGCATAGCTGTACTGATCAGGGCTGCACTGATCCCCTACAAAGAAGAAAAATGCAAAGTGCTGTGGCACCCAGTGTGACCATAGCATTGCATTGAAACAATAGGTTTTACAATGCAGTAGAGGCTGGGATCTTAATTTCCATCGCCTGTGGTTTTCTTGCATCACCTGTGATGACCAATTTTTGTAATAGACCGAAAATACAAATCTGAAAAGTTTTCTGATGGAGCTTACAACCTTCTTTTTTTCCCCATTCTCTAACCCTCCTACCTTCTCTCTTAACTAAGAGGAAGGAGAATAAAAACAAAGCCCCATAACCTCTCCATAGCAATTGTACGGTAGCCAAAGGTGCTGTACTAGCTCTACTACAGAACTGGGATGCGACTCGTGGCATTTTGCTTATGGGCGGCTTTCAGTAGCTGCCATGAACTTGTCTGGTTAGCAAATTAGAGCCCCCTGTGTTTAGACCTGCTTCACGAGCAGTAATGTTCCCAGCCGTGTCGCTGCCCTTCTGCATGGCTTTAGGCGAGGCATTTCCCCTCCTCGCTGTACCTCTCTGCCTCCCACGCGTTGTCTGATGTCTTTTTAGAACATATGGGGTTTTTGGAGCTGGAATCGCTGCTGTTTATGTCTTTGTATGAGAAACAGTTGTAGTGCCAGGGAATACAAATAGTAACAGCACAAATTAAAAACAACTGTGTGGAGACCTATGAAGTGGGGAATGGGAAGACTTTAATAGTCTCTGTATCAGCATTGAAAGAGTGAAAATGCTTTAGAAGAACTTCTTTTGGCATTCAGAAAAATGCAAGCTCCTTTTCATCTCCAGAACTACTGGATGTTGCGTGGAAGGTTCAAGATGGTCCTTCCATCTCAAGCATCACTAGAGGTGTCCTTCTGGAGTGTTGCAGGTTGCCTTGATTTCTTAAGAGGACCAGCTGGCCACGTTCTGGCCAGTGAGACTCATTTCAAAGAAATGTCCCCAAAGAGTAAGGTTTGTTGCCTGGGGGGTTGATCTTGTTGATTTTCTCTTTTAATTTGCCAAATGTACTCAAGCATGCCAGTATTGATTCAAACAAAACAAATGGGTCTGTGAATGCTGAGGCTTATGAAGCTTTGCTATCAATTTGTGGTTTTCTGGTTGCCATCTGATGGCTGGTCGTCTGTGAGAGCCAACAGAAGGCTGTCCTGCAGACGACGAACAGGAAAGGCCAGGCAGTGAGCTTAAATGCATTTTATCGTTGTTATTAGGAAATCTAGACAAGATTGATACAACCTATATTCTGTACATACAACGTTAACTGTGGAGTCTTGCCGAATTAAATGAGAGGGTTCTCGTACTTAAAGCTTTTCTCAGATTTAAGTAGTATGGAAAAGAGCAGGATTGATTTGGAACAGCGTTTAGGTAAGGCTGAGCCCGTGAAACAGCAACCCTCACAACTTCTGTTAACTGTTGATTTTTAACCTTTTATCCTAATTATCTGTGTTTGGGTCTTAGAGCAAAAATAATAGTAACCAAGTTCAATAGTACCACAGGAGGAACAATAACCATGCCACAGAAGGAACAGTTTCAAATTTAGGTGTTCGTGAGTTAGCCTTGTGGCATTTTCAAGAGGATTGTCTGAAGACAGGTGTTCTGGTTTTTATTTTTGTATTTAGTTTCAGACTGTTCCTTCCATTTTTGGTCCTTCAGAATCGGGTTATTTCTAGCCTAATAGAGTTTTGCTATTTGTATCTATTTGTGCTCATAGCAGGCCAGGTGTTTCAGACAAGACAATCTCAGTTCTGAAGAGAGCACTGTCACAGACGTTGGCCCACGGTAAACTTTCAATGGTTACAGCCTTTGCCTGTGGAGTTCACTCCGCGGTCAAGGTTTAGATGGCTGTTCATTCATATCTGCTGGTTCTAGTCCTGTCACGGTGACATCGCTGCTGTTTTCAAACTTTGAGCAATCCACGTTTCTCTGTGCAGAACACAGCAGTCTGCCAAGCCAAGCAGTCGTCGTTCTAATACAGTAATGGAAAACTTTCAACCTAAATTTTTGACTCTTTTTTTTGATCTAAATCCAGTCTTGTCCTCTCTCTATAATTATCTAATTCTACTGTAGTTTAAAAAAATAAATCTCAGAGCTGCTGCAGTTGCAAATTACAGTACGATAGCATGAGTTACCATTATGTCTTATGACTGCCTTTTGCTGTAGCCTGTCTTGTGCTCCGTGTGCTGCTGAGGGGCAAAGAAGTAATATTTAAAAGTCATTAAAAGACACTGACTCATGGGCAGGCGCAATCTTAACAAAATAAATGGATGGTGGAAGCCCAGAGGATGCCAGTTTTATCCAACTGCCACGCCAGGAGCTAAGGTAGGACAGTGTTCTGTGGGAACAGGGAAAAGAAACCAGGTTTTAGCGGTGAGACTCTAAGAGCAGGGGGATCTCTCAGAACCCCAGGTAGGAGTGCGGAGGCCGAGGGGTCAGCCTTTGTAGCATAAAAGACTGCTGCTGGCTGCAGGACCGGACAAAGAGGTACCCTGAATGGCGTGGTTGGTTTCTTCTGGCTGTCTGGAGAAGTCGGAGAAGGACATACGAGAAGCCATTAGCGGGTGCTGTGTAGCCCTCTGTGTGTTCAGATGTGCCATCAGTCCCCATGCCATTGGGAGGGCAAGAGGGGCTCGGCTCCCCCAGCCAGCTCGGGGGCAGGTGCTGGGGGAAGAGCACAAGCACGGAGAGCCCTGGAGCCCAGCGCAGCGCCCCGGTGCCGAGGGCAGTGCTGCGGGGTGCCTGACGTGCCCACCGCAACGACAGGCTGGGGTGCCTGCGCGCTGCGTTCAAACGCAGCTGTGTGACACTGCCAGGTCTCCTTCTGTGACGATGTATGCCCATTTTCTAACTTGCAGGTATTTCAGCATCCCGTCCATAAGCAGCCACAGCAGGGAGTTCCAGAGTTCAGGTTCCTTTTCGAAGAAGTAGCAGTGAAGAATCATCTGTTTGTTTTGAACCTGCCAGTTGCGAGTGATGTTTCCTGTTTCTTGTGTCGGAAGAGACCATGCACAGTTGTTCTCCCTCACCTTTCCAATTGGAGGCTTGTCTAAAGCATGCCTTGCTGACTAAGCTGAGGCCTGACTAGGCTCGTTTTGGCTTTCAGCCTAGTGACTCTTGTTTGGGAATATAGAACACTTGCTAAAAAGTGAATTTTTTATCATCAGCATGTACAGCATCTGCAATCTGCTTTCTCTCCTGCTTCTCCACCTGGATTGCAAATGCTGCTGGGAGAGAAAGGTCAGGACGTGACTCAGGTAAGCAAGGTGTTAACACCGGGGTGGCCGATCTACAGCCCACACGCCAGATGCATCTCCTGGCCCGCTTGCTCTCACCCTCCGCAGATGCAGCAAGGTCTGCGCCTTGTCTCGTGGCACAGGGATGTAGCTGCATGTTGGGTCAGCTGAGGAAGAGTTTTCTGTGCAAGCAGGTGGCGTAACGGCACCTGTAGAGGTCCCTAATTGTGGAGGGATGCACACACTCGTGTAGCAAAAAGCGCCATGTGTACCTCCCTAATCAGGTTAGAGAAGTAGGGCCCCTGTTTGCCGTCTGGCCACACAGGCTCGGTGGGGTCACAGCAAATGCTGACTGTCGCCTGCCCTGCCACACCAAGCTCTTTGCACGCGCCGGTGTGCTACTATGAGAATCATCCCCGTGGTTAATTGTAACCGTGGGGTATAACGTTAAATTGCTGGTTTGTTCACTGAGCTGGTGCTGTTAACTGTTATGCTGCCCTAATGAAAATTGGAACGGCAGCCTTTGCAATCTGCGCGTTACCTGTGGGTTACTGCGGTGCCTTACGGTCTGTTTCAATGAACCGACAGAGGCGAAGTGAATGACCTTACAAGCGGTAATTCCTTAATTGCCCGTGGTCATCGCAGGGCAATTTTAATGATTTGGAGCAGCTTGGTCAGCACTGGGTTGCAAGAGCCCTGCAAGGGTTTTTATCGTAGCGTGCCGCAGGTTTAGGTGGGCCCTCCTTTCAGCCTCCACAGCGGCCCCGCTCCCACACCTACAGCAGTGCAAGCACCTCGGGGAGCGCGTAACGGGGCGGCCGCAGCCCGACTGAACCCCTCTCCAGCTGAGCGGGAAGGACTGTGCTTCCTCAGGAGCAGAGCAGCGTAGCACCGACACTGCTATCCTGACAAAGATCCCCGTGTCCTCTTTGATAAATAGGATATTCTGTGCTCGTAGAAAGAGTGTTTCTTATGAACCACTTTCCCCTAAAATGCTTCAAAGACATTTTGACCAGCGCAACAAACAATGGGACGTATTTTAGTGTTGACAAGGCTTCTTTTCTTCAGCTGGAGGACCTGCAAGAGGAAGAAAAGAGGAAAAACTCCTACCCAGTTTTTTTTTTTTCTCTTTCCTTAGAAACTCTTCCAATGAGAAGCCAGGACAAACCCCTTCTGTGCTTTCAGCCTTCTTGGGTGCTAGGCAGAGGAGCAGGGCCTGCCTATTAGCTCCGTGAATCCAGGCAGAGGGCTTTTCTTTTCTTTGTCTTCTTGTTTATTGGCTTAGCCCTGAGCTCCATTCTTCTTTTTAATGTGTTTTGGGGTAACTGAGTGGCAGCTGCAGTTCTTCCAGTCCAGATAGTGTGTCCTAACATATCAGGTTACTGTGATTTGTCTGTTCTACAGGCAACCCCTCAAGTCTTTGACTTTAAAACTTTCTGTTAGTGAACAAGAGCAGCAAGACTTTCTAATTCTGTCAGTGTGTGCAAGCAAGTTTTGAGAGGGGAATTAGACGTGTGGATGAATTCATAATATTAGTTTAAAAAGAAAAAGGGGGGGAGGGGATATTTAATAGAATGAACTACATGGGCACAGTGGATAAGATGGAAATGAATCCATCCTTGTAACTCATTTCCCAGTGCCACCAGCAGTCCTTGATTACAGTCTTGTACATTCACTTGTGCACTGCTCCTGATGTCTCCATCAAAATGGGGCCTGGCTGGCACGTCTGGCTTTGGGGGGACCAGCAGAGTTTTACTTCTTTTTCCTTAATCTTCGAAGGCTTCCTCCCAGAGCCCAGCTGTAGCTCCCAGGCACCTGCATTTCCCTGCGTCCCGCTCCCTCCATGTGGCACTGTCTGGCCACCCCTGTGAGCCCTGCGGCCGGCTCTGAGCAAACGGAGGAGACTGCAAAGGTGGAGGGAAGATGGGGCTCTGCAGAGAAACCAGGCACTGGCAGCTGTCAGCCTCCGAGTGCTTCCCCTGTTCCTTACCGTCTCCTACAGCCTCTTAGAGCTGCTGTGTGGGAGGAAAGAGCAGCACCAGCAGCTGGAGGAAGGTGGGAGGAGTGGGAGGAAGAAGAAGGAAGAGCACCTGGGGGCTGCGAGCCGCCCTCGCTGCCTGCCCCCTCCAGCCGGGCTCTCCTCGCCCAGCTCGAAGCTGCAGGGGCTGAGGAGCGGGCGGCGGGGCCATCCCTCACCCCTGCGGTGTTTGTGCCTTGCTCCAGGCCAGGGAAGGAGACGTTACCAGTGCTGAACCTCTCCAGCACCACCGCCGGAACGCTCCTGGTTCCTCAGCGGAACGCCGGCGGAGCGGGCAGCTGGAGCGCGGCTGGGAAGGGGCCGAGGGCAGCGCCCCGACTGCCTCGCTCTGCCCGCAGCCGGGCTGGTGCCAGCGGCCTGCCCCGCGGGGAGCAGGCAGGAGCTGTCCCACCCCGCAGCGCGCCCCAGCCGTGCCCCACGGCACCCGTTTGAGGTGAGAGCCCCGCAGCTCTGCCCACGAGGCGCTGGCACCCGGCCGGCCCCAGCGCCCCCCTCAGCCTCACCCCCCGTCCCCTGCCACCCCGCCTCGCTCCCACAGGCGCCTCCATCTCGGGGCTCCCCCTGAGCCTTCGCCCCCCCAGCACGCCCCGGCCACCCCTCGCCGCCGGGGCCGGGCCCCTCCCGGCTGCTCCTGGCCTTGGCCCTGGGGCCGGCCCTGCCCCGGCGGGGCCCCGGGTGCCTCCGCCCGTGGGCGGCCGGCTCCCTGCCGCCCGCCTTCCCCGCGGCCCGCCGCTGCCGGCTGCGGCCTGCAGGTGGCAGCCGGAGCCCGGCGAGCGGCGCCGGGCCGGGCCGGGCTCGCGGCCCCGTGCTCCCCTCGGGCTGCGGGGCCGTCGGGGCCGGGGCTGTCGCTCCGCCGCCTCGTCCCCCGGCCGGGGCAGAGCCGGGGCGCCGCAGCCGGGCGGCCCCAAAGCCCCGGCCCGGGGCGGCTCCCGCCCGAGGCCCCTCGCCTGCAGCCCCAGACGGGGCGAGCCTCCGCCGCCCGCCCTTCGGGGCTGCCCCGGCTGGGCGCAGCCGGCAGCCGCCTGCGGGCGGGGGGCCCCCTGCTCGCCCTCCCCGGCCCGCGGCGGGGCACGGGCGTTCCCCTGCCCTGCGGCTGCCCCGAAACGCCTCAGCTCGCCCCGGGACCCACCTCGGGCTCCCTCAGCCCCTGACCCCCCCCGGGCTGGGCTCAGAGCCGGCGAGGCGGGACGCGGCTCCCCGCCGGGATGAGCGAAAATCGGCCAAAAACCGAAGGGACGAGCCGCGAGCGGGGCCGTCGGGGTTTGGTCACCGGCCCCGCAGAGACGGGGGCCGGGGGCCGAGCGGGGCAGGGACGGGGCAGGGGGCGAGCAGCGGGCCCCCCCCCGAGCCCCCCAGCACCTTGCGGCCCCCCGGGAGGGGACGGGAGCGGGGCCGGGGCTCGGCCCTGCCGCAGCCGGGGCTGCCCCTGCAGGGTGTGGCAGCGGCCGCGGTGCGGACACGTCCGGCCCCTGCCTGCCTGGGGTGCTCTGCCAGGGGCTTGGGACACACAGGAGGGGGCTGCGGGCCACAGGGCTCTCGCTCTGCCCCCCATTTGCCAGCTTGAAATGCTCTTTAAAATGTATTTTAAAAAAAAGAAAAAAAAATCCAAACACTATTAAATGCAAAGAAATCATGAAAAACAACAAGGAACAAAAGCTCTCAATCCTAGCTGAGCACTGCACAGACAGGAACCTGCTCTGACGTACATGAGCACCCCATAGGGATTAACTCTCTCCTGCCCAGCAAAGCCAGCCTTCTAGTTTCTACTTTGCAGCACATTTTGTGTGCTATAAATGTATTTAATCTAGCCAGATAGAGAGATTAAAAGGTACAGGTTTGGTTCCTATCTGCAGCTGCCTCCACCCTAAAATAAAATAAAAAAAACTGGTCTGGGATTTTTTCTGCCTCTATGACAGATCCAAAGAAATTTCCCTGGTGAAGCAGACACAAGAAATAGGCAGCAGAAGTCTACAGCAAAATGAAAAGGAGAAGCTCTTGGAGTCGTTTTCCCCTTTGCCTCCCTGTAGCAGATATGCAGAAGGCAGGGTGTTGCACGTCTACTACCAGCCAGTTCGTGGTTTGCTTCCTCGCCCCTTGGCAGGGGCTCCTAAAGCCCCTTGCAGCCTCGGCTTCGTTCAGCACCCCCAGCTAGGCGACAGCAGGTGTCATTAACCCCGCCGTGCAAAGAGGGGCAGCGAGGCACCAGGGGGACTCCTGCCAAGCCACCTTACAGGTAACACCTGGAACAGAAATTAGGAGGTGGCAGTCTCAGTTTTGACTTTAACCTTCACGTCAGGTTTCCTCCTTTTCCTAAGGCTGCAGTGCCAGACCACTGCAGTACCAAGTACACAACAGCATCCTCCATCTTCTAACCACCTTTGGTACCATCACAGGGTGGAGGGACGTGTAGCCTGCAAGCCTCCAGACCCTCGCACGCCTTTCTAGGAGCCTGCAGCTTAGAAAGCTGGACTGGGAGATTCACACTTCTGGCTATCTGCATTGTCCTTCGTTTCTGTAGAAGTGGAGCATCATTGCTGAGGAGGGAGTTAGTCAGAAATGACTTGCTTCACGTACTGTGTCACTGCATCTGTCCCATGTTTAAGCTCAGTGAGAAGGTCTGATGCCTTTCCTGATGTGTGCTCCTATTCCCTTTCTTTCCCCACATCTGTTGACAGTTCAAAGTCTCTCCATGGGACCACCTGCTCAGGGATACACCCTTTAATAGGTCTCAGCTGCAGCTACAGCAAGAAAAATTAGGAACAGTGTAGAAGTATTTTTCCATTGCTGTGACAATTAAGGCATAACACTGCATAAACGAGCTTATCCTTTTCATTGTATCAGCAAATTTTGAGTATTCTTTTTTTAATTTCAGGTCTGACTGGACACAACTAGCATCTTGGGGTGCCTGAAGGGTGTCTGCATGGGAGGTGTGTAGACACCACCCTTCTCTTTCCCTGATAACCAATTACCATGGTACAGCACAGGACCTGAGCAGGCATCCATAGCATCTGAGACGGCAGTAATACTCCTGTGATGGAGGGTAGATCATCAGACACAGGTAGGTGGTAACAGGTATGATGTTTTCCTTGAGAAATCCACGTGCAAATATTTACCTGTTTTCACTCTACTGCAGTTAAAATTACAAAAAGAAATTGAAATTTCTTCCTCTAAAAAGGGGGGGGTGGGGGGGAATGGCTTCTTAGGAAGATGGGAGTTATGGTAGAGAATGCCTCATGTCTGCACATCTGTTCTAGAAATGGAAAATGTTCGTGAGCTGTATCCAATCACTTCATTGAAATCTTTTCCCAAAACACCACCTCTGCTTTTCTTGATTCTGGGAAGGTACAATTCTCAATCTATATTTTAAGTTCATCCTAAAATAAGACAACACGAGGTTGAAGATGCCTAGTTAGCACTGCAGGAATGTGATACTAGGAATTCAGATGTTACGTGGTATAAAATGTATGGTGTACAGATACTGAATTCAAGAGCTTGCCAGCAACTTTTTGGCCAATCTTGTTGATCATTTTGCCATGATTTTAATGCTGGTCCTCACACATGGGTGCAACGTAGAAATGTTGAGGGAAGTGCCACAGGTGACAACCTGGACTTTTCAGAGCCCCTTATCTTCCTCTTGACGTTGAAGGTCTTAGACAGTGCCTGGGGCCCACGAGGCTCTGTCTAGCAGCAAGTGCAAAGTTTTAGAGAGAAGTCACTGAGGATATTGTGGCACGAGACAGTGGGGGAAAGCAACAGCTGACAGTCAGAATGTGAAAAAAATACACACTTTTCAGGGTTGTGTTGCTCAAAAGCCACTGTTCAGTGACATTTGATGAGAAATGAGAACTTCCCAGCTAAGACCAACAAGATATCAGCATGGTACAATGTTACCTGAACACTACAGAGGAAGGCTTAAAATCCCTTTAGTGCTCCTCATTGCTTAACAATTATCTAGGTCTAGGAAGTCGAGCAAAGACTGGTTTTCATATTATTTTTAATGCCCCAAAACTTGGGATTGAAACCTAAATCCTTCCTCATCCGTGGCCCTCCTGTTAGTGATGAGACCACAGCATCACAGATCCTCTTAAGGATCTTAAGTTAAAACTGCTTTCTTCCAGCGCTGCTGCTCTCGTTGTCTCCATTTGCTAATTGTGAACATGGAAACTTGATAGCCAGAGACCTCAGGCTAGAGCTTTACAGATCTCCAGATTACACAGTCATAATTAAATTGAGGAGAGTGGAGGGAAAGGAATTAATATTTAAAAAAAAAAAAAAGACGACAACCTAACCCCCAGAAATCAAATCCATGACAATGAGTTTAAATGTATGGTGTGTGGCCAGTGACATATGAGTCACTTGAGCCTATCTTTATAAGAGTAACGAAGTATGAATAAAACACCCAGCTGGCATGGTGCCACTGTCCCTGTAGATATATCAGAGCATAACAGCAGCCTGCGTTGTCAGCTGGAGGTTTATTGTCATCAAGGCCAATGGAAATCTTAGTCCTGGTGCTCGGATAAGAGTCATCCCACACCCCAGCCTCCTATTACAGCTCTTCCTCAGAGCCGTCTTCCACAGATGCGTTTGTCTTCACTGCCCTCACACCTCATCCCAGTTTGGTTTTCGTGAATCAACATGCTTGTCAAAAAAATTCTTAGCAAGTACCTGGACCCGCTTCTCTGGTAGTTACAGGACCCAAGAGCCCAGCAGCTCTGCAGAGCGGGTTCAACCTATGCTTGTCTTAGTGTTTTGTGTTAAGTGGGGAGCTGCTGGCTGGGATGGAGGAGCCGATGTGCGGCCGTCACATCCCCATGTGTGGTGCGACCACAGGCCTTGGCTGGGCCCGTCCACGTTCTCCATCTGGGGATTTGAGCACGGCCAGTGCTGAACCACTGCACTTGCTTTCTGCCGTGCAGAGAAATGCTCTGTGAAATGGAGGTTGCGGGGTAATGGATATTGGCAGAGCCTCCAAGGAGGTTCAGCAGGCATCGGTCAGGAGCAGCACTGGTGGCAGCTGACCCTGCTGCAGCTCGCAGGTTGGGTAGGCGAGCAGTGCGGGTGCCCTCCAGCGCTGCTGTGCTGCGGCAGCCCCCTTAGAGCAGCTTCCACCACCATCAGCGTGATGAGCTGTCACAACCGAAACATAAAGAGGAGGAGAGGGCCATTTTCATCTGGGGATGAGAGCTTGTCATAAATCAGTGTACTTCCCAACCCCTGGTTCCATGGATGCAGCTATATCAGATGCAAAAGTTGGTAGCTAATCCCGTCCCACCCTCCATCACCAAGGATCAGACCAGTGGGAGGCTGCGAGGGCAAGACTGTTTTTCCTGAAATAGCCGCTTTTCTACCCAATGTCATTCCGCACTGGTGCTGCAGCTGGGAGGCCCAGCCCGCTCAGCACCCACCCAGAACCGTGGCCAGGCGGCCCTTTCCTGGGGCCAGGGACGGGTTTGCACGAGGGGCCAGGTGGGCAGTGGTGGCACGAGCCCCAGCGCGTCGCTCCAGCCGCGGTCCCGTTTGCTTGGAGGCCGCAAATGAGAGCGGCGCGTGAATTCCCAGACGAGTCAGGGAACTGTGCCATCGTGAGGCAACTGATCTCGTGTCTGTGGCGCCGAGAAGAGGAGCCCTCCCCCGCGCCTCACCGAGCAGGCAGTGAGCGGGGGCTCCTCGATGGGAATCCCTCCCCGCTGCAGCCTGCTCTCCCCCAAATCCCCGGCGTGTGTGTGGGGTGCGCTGCACCTGCATCAGACGGGCGGCGCGAGGCTGCCGGCTTGTTTCTCATCCCAGCGTTCAGCTGAAGATAGATCTGCGCTGCGTGCGTAGATGTAAAGGGAGGATTGTTTAGCTAGTGTAGCTGGCTCAGCCTGAAATGCCCCGCCGCATCCACCCCTCTCCCTCACAGGAAAGGAGGCAGCTGTAGCCTGTTGCCGCTCGCTGAGTCTGTTTGTAGGGAAGTTGTGAGGTAAAAGCTCAAACAGGTGGGCTGAGCACTCCAAGGTTTAAAAAGAAAAAGCAAAAAAAAAAAACAAACCACCCAGATCTTCACAAGTGAAGGGGCAGCTGGAGGTTCATGCCAGTATTTGTGAAGCCCGGTCCAGGATGAGGCGAGGCCTTGTCCTTCCCAGGCTGTACGGCCCATGCGTGTGCAGCCCAAACTCTCTGGCTTCTTCCATCCATTATGAGGTACTAATTAATTTCACCCCATACCTTCCCCATCTATTCCTGCTCTACCCTGCCAGCTTACCCAGGTCAGACAGTGACAGAAGCAGGAAGAGGCTGAGGAGCATCATCTCCTCCACCCTTTCCCGCCTATCAGGTGTTCTTTGTGCACACAAGCGTGTGTAAAACATGCCCGGCTGGGTTTTGCCAGGAATCAGGGGTGTACCTGTGTCCACAGATCTGATAATTAGTGACTGTCATGGCCATGGAGGGCTGGCCCCCTCCTTGGATGCCGCAGAGTGAAAAGTGCTCCCCTGACCTGGAGGTGGGGACAGGTGACGGCCCTTCAGGAGTGGCTTTCCTTGGAAATGTGCCCGTCCCCAGGCTTGACATAATGGAGAGCTGCTGTGAAGCGGAGGGGGCCCTCATAGCTCTCCCGGTGTCCCCAGTGCCACGGGGGGCCTCAGCCAGGGGGCTGCTCCCACCAGTGTGTGTGCCTCCATGGAGAGCAGCAGGAAAATTGCTGGAATCTCTGCTTCTGTAAGCCGCCCTGCCTGTGAAATGTCTAAGCAGAGACATCTAGAAGAAAAAAAAAAAAATGAAGCATCCTCTTGGTCACATAGGGAGTGTTGCGTTGAGATGGACGAGATGGTGATGCCACAGACTCACTCCATGGCCTTGGGTAAATCACCCAACGTTCATTTACCCAACGATAATGTAAGCATCGTGTCTTTTGCTCCTCTTGTCTTTATTATTTTATTTTCATTCTCTTCCTCCTGCCTTCACGTATTAAGCTTCTTGGCCAGTGTTTTACTACCAGGCATGTACCTCTCCCAGCCTGTTATACTGCAGGTCTTAATCAATGGTTTTCCTCTTCCACTAATATACATAACAAGTCGTGATTAAAATCCCTATAGAAATACTCAGATTGGGAGAGGTTATTTTGGGAAGGACAGGATGGAAAAAAAAATTGTTAAAGTGCAGACGCTGCCCTTCCTAAGGCGGGCTGAGTTAGCATCCCAGAATTTGGTAATAAACACTACTTTTTCTCCCTGTGCCCACCCCTGCTTTCATCCATAGTGAGCTGAAGCTTTCTGCTGCAGAATGTGTTCTGTCCTCAATTAAAAGAAGGAAAACACCGAATAAAATAAACCCCTGATAATATAACTCCCTTCCCACTGCCTGAGTCTCTGCACCAGGGAACTGCGGATGATCTCCCGGTGCAAACAGCCCCCTGTGTAAAAATAGCAACACAACTGCAAACTTCAGGGTAATCACTGCTTGATTTCAAAATATTTGCTCTGCTCCTGCCTTGTCCTTTATCTGTCAGGCCTCTATATGTCACTAAAGCAACATTCGACAAGTCCTCGCCAGGGCTGCCTCCTTCGGTGCGCTCCACCATTATTAATGGCAACAAGCTCCATCTCCCAGTATTTAAAAATATACCCTTCTCTAAATATAGACAATCTGTGTGTGCTTAGCTACTACAGGGCAGAATGAGAGGGACCAAAATATTGACACGCACTGGGTGTGTATAATTTGTTTTGATTCCTGCTCCCTCCCTCCCTCGTACACCGGTCTGCGCGTTACCCGCGCACCTTGGTGGAAAATCTGTTATTATTTAGCAGGAGGAATGTGGCCGCCGTTCGGAGCCGGAGTCTCCTTTGTTTATTTTTCCGTGCTCTGTCCAAGCGGTGTCAATGAGAGCGGAGCTTAGGGCGCTATTTATAGCCTGCCTCACGCAGGGCTGCACCTCGCCGCCAGCCGCAGCCGCCCCAGGGGGGGACACGGGGCCCCGGCCAGGCCCGGCAAGGGAAAGCCTGGGGGCAAAGGGGGGCAGGCGACGTGGAGATGGGCGAAGGGGGCCATCAGAGATGGGGTTTGGGAGAAAACCGAGGAGGGAAGAGAGCGCTGAGGAGGGAGGCGGCTATTCCCAGTCAGGAGGGGGGCTTGGAGTGGAAGCGTCGAGGGGCCAGCCTCGCCCCTCGCCGGGGGAGCCTGGGAGGTGGCGGCAGGGAGCCCCGCTTGGGAAGCGGCCTTGGGGGATGCAGAAACATCCCAGCTCGCCCAGTGCCGAGGGAGACTTCAAAAGAAAAGGAGGGAAGGAAAAAAAAAAAAAAGGCAGGACTGGAGTTTGTCACTAGGGGAGGGGGCGACTGGTCTAACGGGAGCGTGACTGGGGACTGAGGGGCTCTGGGCTGGTGCGGGTGGCTGCCGCAGGGACAAGGCTCAGGGTGTACTCCCCAGCCCTTCCTGGCACCAGCCCTGTTTTGGGGTGATGGGCTGTGACCCCAGATGGCCTCAGCACCCCTCCCGGCCCCCCAGCTCTAACCAAGCTGGGCCTTCGCCCCCACACCGCGCCGAGCTCCTCTGCTGAGGTGCCCCCTGTGGGGACGCGTCCCATCCCCGCCAGTGGCAGCTTCCTCACGGGGGGTGAGTGTGACCCCCACAGCTCTGGGGTGGGCTGGGGGCCGTGCTGGGTTGCGTTGGCATTAAAAATCTTGCCCTCGGTGCAGTCTGCAGGGCTTCGGGTGCTGACTAAGGAGCAAAAATGCGGTGGAGGGGGGAGCAGGAAAGGGAGCCTGTATTTGGGAGCACACACAGACTCTCCCCTGAGTACGCACGGGGAGCTTAGGGCCACCCCGTTTTCCTACCGGGGCGCAGAGAAAAATCTGCATTTTCTGCCTGAGGTATTGCTTGAGCTGGCAGGGAGAGCTGGGCTGGCCAGATGGAGGGATGAGAGGGAGGCAGGGAGAGCGAGGCAGGCAGGGAGGGGAGGGGAGCAGGGAGCTAGACACCTACGCAAACACCGAGTGAGAGGAGATCCTTGGATGCAAACACAGACACAGGCGTCCTCCTCCTCCTCACATGCCCCTGATTCATTTCCACATGCCATACACGTGACATGCTAATTCAGGGCTACTACAGAACTCCAGGGCGAGAGAGGAACGGGAGAGAGAAATAAAACCCAGCAAGACACCAAACCGCAGGATTTTAAGGGGGATTTGGCGCAGCTTAGCAGCAGCCCCGCTCCCCGCTGGGGCGGGGGCAACAGGGGAGGCCTCGCCACAGCCCCTCACCCCCCTGCCCACCCTGTGGCAGCGGCCACACGTGCCCCCCCCCCAGGGCTCCGCCTGCAGCCCCCCGGCTCCCGTGGCTGCAGGGTGGGCTGGTGGGGGTCAGGCCCGGGGGGCAGGGAGGCCAGGCGAGGAGATGCTCATCCCTTCAGGGGGAGAAATATCAGGCCAAATATGTCTGTGAGCAAAGGGGAAAATCCTCCGACCCCTCTGCTCTGCTCCCATTTCTGCTGGCAAACAAGGCGGGAGTGGTGCCACCGACGTCAGGGAAAGCTGCATCTCGGTAGAGGCATCTTTATGCTAATTCCTTCATTAATTTAGTGGCCATGAGACAGGGGATGTCGCAGAGTTAATATCTATGTAGCATGGAGCACCAAAGATATTCTGGGCTATATCACAGCCTCAGGATGTTTTTGCTAACCAAAGCAGCCCCCCAGACGTCTCTCACAGGAGTGCCAAATCCATCAGGGCAAAACCATCTTTGCCTTCTCCTGGACAGCGTCATGTGTGTTGTACCTATGAAAAGCAGAGGTGAAATTTGCAGATCTCAGCTGCAGTCCTGGTAATTTTCTCCTGTGAACAGGTGGTGCTTACAATTTTTCCTCCCAAGTGCTGACCCCCCTTCTCTTATTGGGAGCCCCTGACCCCAGGGAAGACATCTTGGGAAGCTGCTTTCCTCTGCTGCATTCCTGAGGAGGAAAGAGACATGATCTAGTTTACTGGCTGCTCTAGATCTCCCTGTGTGTGAAGGGGCTTTCTCAGCAAGACTGAATATTTTGAACCAAGACCTGTGAAGGAGAAATCACAAAAATCCCAGATTTAGCTGCCATGGTTTTTATGAGAGACACTCTGCTCGCTCAGGAGAAGAAACCTGTGCTGCTTCATGCAAAGAGCGAGAGAAGAAGGTGAAAAGCATCCGAGTTAAATATTCCACCCGAGTATCTTAAACTGACAGCCACATGAGGTAAAAAAATCCCACAAGCTATATAAGACTGTGTAAGGCTTACTGAAAAACAAGGCTTTCTGTCTAAGGCAGAAGGAACAAAGGTCACTCACAACACCCACTACTGTATATATTTTTAAACTCTTATTGTGTCCGTTCTCAGAGGCCCTAATCATGATCGAGGTCCTTGTGTGTACAGACAGAAAGGTAAACGGCACCCACCCCTAAAAGCTTTTAATGATGTAGGCAGATAATTAAATAGGAAGGGGTCACAAATGCACACAAGCATATGTGTATGCGTTGATTTTACATCGAGCACCAGCTCTGTTCGTAGCATTGCCCGTGGGCCCCACAGAACTAGCTGCTCCTCCCAAAATAACGAGGAAACCCCTGACCAAAGGACGTGCAACCTCAAGTAAGGCAAGTACCAACCGAGCGCTTACCGAGGCCTCAGCCAGCTGCCCACGCACCCAGCAGAGCCGCAGCCCTGGGGTCCTGCCTCTCCCTTTCTGCTTTAACCACCACACTGCGCTCCTTCCCCCATTTGCAGGAACAAGGGCTTCATTTTTCGTAATTGTATTAATACCTGTTCTTCCCTCACGCTAGCAATTTGGCTGATTTCTTGTTTATTGCTTTTCACCTCCCGCCATCAATAATTCAGCCACACGGCCCCCAGGAGGTGCAGAACCAACTGCTGGCTTTGCAGAGCCTCGCCGAGGAAAGGCGAGACGCAATAGCCGGGCTCAGGGCCCCGCTCCAGCCCCAGGCACAGGCCAGCAGATGACAAACCTGCGGCGCCGGGGCTCTCGCTGACTTTGGGAGGCTTGTTCTTCCTTGCCTTTCCTTGGGTTTTGTTGTGAGTGATGACTGCAGGATGTGACCCTAATTGTAAATCGGTTTCATCTGCGGGCTCTGCACTGGCGGTTTTGCCTCTTCTCCTGTGGTTGGTGCACTTTGTTCTTTCGGTCCCCAAATCAAAGCGCCGTACCCGGGTCCTCTCAGGATTCCCTCTGTGGTTTAGGTCATGGGGATCATTTCGGGTCTCAGCAGAAACTGGTTCAGGTAATTAAAGTGCTACCGTAACCTAGAAAATCCCGTGGTAGGGACTGGAAGGGGTTAGGAGAGGGAAGGCTGTGAAGCATCAGCTCCGCTCGTGCTCTCTAGCGAACGTCAGAGCCATATAGGTCAGGCAGGAGCCATTTACTCTGCTGTACCTGCTCCACAGATAACCAGGGGACTGCATTCTGCCTGCGTGTCAGCCGCGCTGCTTTCCAGCCCGATTAAATTAGCTAAACCCTTCCTAAAGCTGTGGAGGAATAAATATCCCTCTCCTCCTCCTTCAGCAGCTGCTGTTTCTCGCACGCTGTCCCCTCGGCTCAGCGCTCAGACGCCCGGACACCTCCTCCAGGGGATATCCGTAACCAAGGGGCAGGGTCCAGCACGACCTCTCCCCGCCGGAGTCACCCCAATTCGGGTGCTGAGGGGGCTCGCAGCCTGGAAAAGGGAGCGAAGTCAAGCCACAAGGGGGCATGGTCTGTTCTAATTCATAAAATGTGGATTCATTGACAAAAACGCTGAACAATTGGTGAATGGTGTGTGCATAAGTTAATGCTACTGGAGAAGGCACTGTTGGTGACGGTGTAGATCGGCGCTGGGGCTTGTGCACAGGCAGACAAAGAGGCACAGCAGGGCACTCGTGTCCTAAAATGCACCCGTGGCCACTCTGCCAGCTCTTTCTTGCTTAAGCAGGGAGCGCTGGGGAGGGGAGGACAGAGAGGCTAATTCTGCTCCCAAACTCCACCGAAAGTAACGACAGCAGCAACGCCAAAGCTGGGAGGATGCTAGTGACAGCCACAGGCTCCAGCCTGAGCTGCTCTGCTGATGCTTTGTTGTGTTTTTTTTTTTTTTTTTAAGGTTTTGTAGCAAATGTGCTCAGCTGCCAAACATTTTTAATTCCTCTGCTAGACAAGATGGGAGTGGAGCCTGTTGGCTGGGAAGAATATTTACTCGTCAGCAAACCAGACGTTCACCTCCATCTCCTTGCCAGGTGCAATAGACCCTTCCCCACCGCAGGGAGCTTCTGCTGCCTCTTCCTGCCCTGCAGCACTCGTGCCAGGGACCAGGGTGTGCACCAAGGGGTGCAGAGGGGAGGGGAGAGAGGGGACTGAGCACTGACGGGGAGCCTGGTCCCCCGGGGGTGCTTTAGCCCAGCTCTGCCATGGCCACACTACGCGTCTGTGGTGAGGTGAAGGACTAGGAATTGCTGGTGACCACTGCGAAGTCCTGCTTGCACACAGATTTCCCAGTGCAATGGATAAGAGAAAATACGAGATGAGCAGAAGCTTTTCTGGCTGGGTGTCTGACAGTAAATAGTCGTTTTATTGGCTTTTTTAGAGTCCTATCTTCTCGATCCAAAATGGAGCCAGATGTGCTGGGAGTCAGTTTCTAACTTCACAGGATATGAGTCAAAATGTGCAACTCGCCGCCTGGAACTCCGGTGACTGCAGTGGAGTTCAGCCAAGGACAATTTTGGCAAAGAGGAGTGGTCAGGACGGCCCTAAGCGATACCAGGTACGTGTGAGCTACGGTCATGTCTGCCTGCCCATAACCCCTTCCCTCAAAGTGCCTGGACAATGCCGTCAGACCTGCACCCTCCGCGGGCTGGGACCACCCTTCCGGCGTGAGCTGCGGGGTGTGCTCCTCCCTGCAGGCAGGTTGTACCCCAAGTGAGGGCAGAGTCACAGTGTGAGCCTGGCCCCACGTTCTGGATTTTTTCCTGCCTCTCTGCAATGTGGAGGGGGAGGGAAAATGCCAGGCAGAAAGAAAAACTGCCTGCGCTGTCCCCACAGTGCAAGGAGGGGAAATACTGGATTGCTCCATAGTGACAAGTCGGTGCGTCACGGAGAGCACCTCCTCCAGCAGCCACGCAGGGGAGGACCAGGCCTACAGCCATCATTATTCAGCTTCAAAGATTCAGGCTTCGAACCCCTTCATCTCCCTTACAAAAGACAGAAAGCCCCTGTTACGCGGGTCACAAGGCAGCCTTGCCCTCTTTCTCTGTCTCTCCCGCTGTGCAGGTGCAAGCAGGGCGTGGGCACCATAAGGTTTTATACAAAAAGATGGGGGAACAGGCTGGATATGCCTGGAGTACGAAACAGTTAGATCTTGAGTGAGTTTGTCCAAAATGGCCTCTCTGAGACTTTGAGCTACAGTGCAATGGAGGTAGAGAGAAACCCGCAAAGGGCTCTCTGTCCTGAAAGACACTCTGACACAACAGCGATGTGTGTGTGTCTTAAAACTGCTGGGGAAATGAGCAGAGCTAAACCCAGCCTGAAGCATGCTAAAGCTTGGGATGCCGTATCTCGGACTGCTGCAGAGGGGTCTCCTGTCAGAAACTGCATGGCCGTTTCGTGGTGCTGACGGCAGCACCACGCCATTCAGTGTTTTCTGTGTGGCGTGGGCAAAGCTGCAGGTAAGGGACCAGGAAGCCCGGCTCACCCCGGTGCGCGTTTGATAGGTAGGATGCAGGATGGGGGCTTTCACTGTGCTGTGGGCGTGCCAGGGCTTCGGTGGTGCCGTAGCTGATCATGACTTTGCTTTTGTTAAATCCCTGCTAGATCTCCATCTGTTGGGCTCCTGGCACTCTGTGCAGACCCAAATTTCCACCTTGGGCTTCAAGT
This sequence comes from Anser anser, assembly GCF_964211835.1. Lineage (NCBI taxonomy): Eukaryota > Metazoa > Chordata > Aves > Anseriformes > Anatidae > Anser > Anser anser. Next base: position 14,722,078 of record NC_139725.1, on the reverse strand, counting down.
TGTGTCGGAGAAAATGGCATCATCTTTTGACTTGGGGCTATACACACACAGCCCCTTCCGCGCATGCCCTGACATCTGTTTAGGTGAGGCGGCATACATTGCCCCTGAGTCCATGTGCCACGCAGCCTGTCCAGACCCCAAATCTCACTTCCATAAGTTCTTCTTCCAGGGCTGCACCTTACACAGTAATTCCTAGTGGTCTTTAAACACAGGATGCCAATTTGATAAAAAAACGGAAAATAACAAGGTATGTCTGACCCACAACAATTAAATTCAGTAACTTACCTTGCCCATCCTTCCTAAGCCCTTTTCTAATCCTACTTTGTACGGTATCTCGTTTGGACTGCGATCTTGCTAGATTTGACCACAAAGCACTGTGTGCACTGAGCTGTCTTCCCTTACCGTTATTTAGTGCTCAGAACAGTTGTTGCTGCACAGTTAGCGTGGTGTCTCCCTGCTCTTCTAGAAAACTCTGATATTCACAGGACTGCAACGTCTGAGAAGTCAGCAATAAAATGTTAAAAGAAATATCACTCCCCAGCACCACCTTAACTGTGTCCTGTTGGCATTAGCTCCGGGGAATGGCACAGCAAAAAGTGAGGAGCCTAATAAATAGACCTGAGACACTCTCTTTGGGTGTGCTATTATTAGAAACACAAACAACAAATTGGAAATCCAGCATTTATCTGCATCTATTCTGAGTGTATGCGCTGTGTTGACTGTGGCTGTATTGATTATCAGTGGGAGCAGCTTGGAAAAGCTGATATCATGATAGAGCGCGAGGGCTGTGCTGGGGGGACAGGTGCATGTTATTTGGCTTGCCGACAGAGGTTTGCCTGATGTGCCCGTGGGGATCTGCTACCGCAGGAACCAGCAGCCTGGTGGTGTGCATCGGTGTGACCTGCTGCTCCTTGGGAGAGCCGAGCAAGGCCGCCTCCGAAGGAATCTGCATAGGAAGGGCGACGTCAAGATGACTTCCAGCGTGATGCGTGTAGGCTCAGCACTTGAACGTAGGCCAAGCCTAGCTTGCTCCTGTCAGCTGCGCACGACCTTCCACTGCCTTTTGCCATGGCAAGGGAAGACAGGCTTTGTGCTGGAGCCCTCTGTGCTCGTTTCCGGAGCAGCAGTGGGTGAGGCAGGGCATAGGTGTGTGTGCTGGTGCCCAGAGGGCAGGACTGAGGTTGCACTGCAAATAGTGTGTGCGGTGCAGTGCTGCATCTCCAGGGTTTCCGCTCTGTCTTTCAGCCGCTCTCTGCTTCCCTAAGTCCCAAAAGGAAATTAAGCAACTTTAATTCCCTATAAGCAAAGTTCTGGAGCATGTAATCACCTTCAGTCCTGTCCCTCCCCCAAAAGCGACCTTTTCCATGTCAAGAGCCCAGCTCTCTTCACTGTGTGGGCTCATTGTGTTGCCCACATTGGGTTCCCTCTCCTCACCCTCCTGTGCTTGCAGGTACCAGCGTGTGGCCCTGGGGAGGAGCTGGGGAGCAGCCTGGAGCCCCTGAGCACACCACTTTGAACAGCAGAGCAGACACGAAGGCAACTCGAAGGATGTGTAGGAGACCTGAGACAGCGCACTCCAGAGCCCTGTGAGGTACTGGTGTTGGTTGAGAAGTTTGTGAAGCCCAATAGCTCAGCTTCTCGCATTCCTCTTCTCTGCTTTCATCCCCTGTATCCCTTTGTTCCATCTCTTACTCCCCTGTGGTGCATCTGAAATCCCCTTCATTGCACCCAGACTTTGTCCCTCCGTGTCTTCTGGCACCCTCCTCTCCACACACACCCTGTTTGCAGCTCTCTTCCCCCTTCTTCCCACACCATGTCTCAGCCTTGCCCTGCTCTGGAGGAGATCTGGGGGATCTGTGGGGCAGTAGGAGCACAGCAGCACTGAGGCACGCTTGTACCAGGTGGCAGGACAGGAGACAACAGCCAAGGTCCAAGCCCAGCACGCTCCTGCCATGCCGGGGAGAGCTTCAACAGCCCTGGAAACCCAGGGGTTTGTCCTTGGGTGGGCAAAAGTGCCGCGTGGTGGAAACCACCACCTGCACCCCCCCAGCAGAAGGGCAGCGAGATGGATGCAAACTGCCCCCGGATGAACAGCTCCTGCTTACGCAGCGGGAAGCAAGGGAGTCACTAGCTCGCTTTCCCTCCCGCCAACCTGTGCCTCCTCTTCCACCCAGCCTCCCTTCTTGCCTCTGGGTCAGGGTCCCAGCTTTGCTCCCTCTCCTTTGTTTCCCTTTTCTGCCACCTTTTAATCCCCCTCCTCCCAATCCCTTTTGCCTCTCCGGAGCCCTGTCCTCTCCTGCTTGGTCTCTGCTCTTGGTCCTGTCTACTTTCTGCATCCAGCCAACCCACAGCATCCCTGCTTGGTCAGCACACATGCCCCAATCCCTTCCCTGTGCTCCCCCGCAAAAAAAAAAACATTTTATAAAAAAAAAAAAGCAATTCAAGAGCAGTCTGGGTTAAAGGGATTTTGTATCAGTGACTTACTGGGGCAGATGACCAACTTACTTGTTTTTTCTTGACTGTATTCACTTGCCTTGCTCCGTGTAACCTAATCCTGTTTTTTAACCATCTTCTATCTCCCCTCTGTTAGTCATTACTGATTTTCCTGACTACTTGGGTTTCTAAAACAAAATCGGACTGTTTATTTTAGAGCGCTCGCAAATGTTTTTTAAACCAGAGATAGTGGGGCTTGGACAAAAGGCACCCCTGGAAAAAGCAAGAATTGCATGCACCGTGCCATTCCCAAGGGCTGCGAGAGAAGCAGTCACCTGCTCGGTGCACGGGTGCAGCTGAGGTTCAGCAAGCACCCTGTCTCACCTGGAATCACTCGGGTATTTTACCAGCAATCTGCCTGGAAACCTTCTTGCCTCAGCACATGTCTCATTGCACATGAGCGCTGCTCCGTCTTTGATCCGATAGCTTGCCACGAGCTGATCCGGGGGCTCGAGCCCAAAGGTCAGCAACTTTTGCAGTGGTGTCATCGGCGGGGGCTGTGCACCAGCAGAAAGGGATGCCAGGCAACAGACCAGCCTGAACAGGGCCGCACCGTGTGTTGAGAAATAAAGAGGAGAAGCAGTAACACAGAGGAAGGCATTAATGTATTATTCACGTAATAGCCGTGCTTTCGTTCTTCTCCTAGATTTTCCCCTAGAAGTGAGGGTGGAGCCTCTGTGCCCACCTCTGCTAAACTTCAGGGAGTCTGCAGTCCGCAGAGGCAGCTGCAGGCAGAGCACACGCATGGCCGTTACGTGAAGGAAAGCAGCTCATGACACGCCTGCTGGAGGCAGGCTGGGTAGCCGGGTCTTCCCGCTCAAATGACTCCAAATTTGCACCGGGGCCTCCACGAGGCTCATCGGCAGCAAACCAGACCTGGTGGGGCAGGGGGACGTCGAGGCGTGCTGCGTGCGCCGTCGCTAGCAGAGAGCCGTGCTCGTCCTGCACCACAGCCCAGCGAGCCACGCTCCCCGGGACGGCTCTGAGCGCACGCGGGGCTGGAGCACCCCAAGCAACACATGGTGCACCCAATAGTGCCTCGCTGCGGCGGTGATTAATCATTTAGGCCCTGATCCTGCAAACACGCATGAGTTTAATGTTACTACTATGAGTAATCCCCTTGATTTCAAATTAGATTAGTCACAGTCTTAACACTTGGCACGTGAATAAATGTTTGCAGGGTGAGAGCCCTATTTATGGCCCGATCTTGCAAATTATTACTGTCTAGCACAGTGCTTCTGTTCCTGAATAGTTTCACTGATGGGAAAAAAAAAAAAAAGCCTCAAACACTCCCCTGGATTGTGAATGTTGCAGGGTTAGATCTGGTGCGTGGCAAGTGTGTGCACCCCTGCGCAGCGTGGGTCACGGGCAGAGGCATCTGAGCCTCGAGGGGTGGGTGCCCGCTGGAGGCTCTGACCCAAAGCTCTCGCGAGCCGACCGCCGTCGATGTTTTCTCCTTCCTCTACCCCCGGTTCTGAGATTCAGGTCTTCCATCTACAGTGTAAATGGATTTTTTCTTTCTGTTTATTTTTAAAGAAAGAAAAAAAGAGATTAAATCAATTTTGCTAAGTTAGGGTGAAGACAATAAGGAAAGCAATAAGCAGATTGCAAATTTAAATCACCAGTCTAATCAAATTCCTCTGGGCTGCGGTGTCCTTTCTGTGAAATCAACCTGCATTAAAGGGACTGTGCTGCTGTTTGTGAATGTACCATCTCTGCAAATTACCGCTGCTCCATTGCATTGTGTTTGTATGAATGGGGGTGACATGTGCTTGCCCACAGGTCCACGTGAGAGAGGTGGGGTGAGGAAGGAAGGATATTTTTAAAATGAATCTAGAGGGAGAAAGTGGAAGCTGCGGCTTCAGAGAATGTGAACGGTATCCTAAAATAACCCCTGTCATCTGCCCACCCACCCACCCTCTGCCAAAATCAAGGTGCAGCTCTTTCATTTAAAATTAATTCTTGGCCCCGGAGGGTATCGATAGATCAATATCTTGTGCTTCTGATCTCTCGTGGGCCACCCTTCAATGGCTCATGCAAAGGCTAAAAACAGAAAGATGCAACACAAAAGATACCGCAGTCAGCTCAAGCAGGGGGGTTATTTTTAGATCAGAAAAGGGAAAGGAGGGGAGAGAGAGAGAGAAAGGAACGAGAGGGAGAGAGGCTGGTCTAGGGTTTGCAATCTAATTTGGTCTCTCTTTCCCCCCCCCCCCTCTTTCTTTCTCTTTCTCTCTTTTTTTTTTTTTTATTCCATCAATGGTATTTTCCATACAATCTGATTTCTCCCCGCTCTGCCGGGAGGGGGCTGTGGGGGGGCGGGGGGGGGGCAGCACAGCAAAGCCGGGCTGAAGATTCTGGAGTTTTATGGCTCATTCCAGCTAGTGGCTTCTCTCTGCCAGTTGAATTAATTTGATACTATTTTTGAAAGTCAGTGTTTCTAAGGGAGACCTAATGACGCAATGACGTCAATGCAGGTCAATAGCACACACTGGAGGAACTGACTGTGCTACCGGGAGCCAAGGGCTGGGAGCCCGCTCCGGCACCCCAAGCTCCCGCACCCCGCACCCCAAACCGGGGGCTGGGGGGGGGTGCGGGCCCCCCCCCCCCCCAAAAAAAAAAAAAAAAAAAAAAAAGAGAGACGCAGTGCAGTGAAACCCCCCCCAAAAACCCACGCAACTCGCGCTACCTGTCCCGGGCAGCGTGCGCGGGGAGGAGGCAGGGACACGCGTGTGCCCGCCCGGGCCGCTGGGCCATAAATAGCGGCGGGGGCGCGCGGGGGCAGCGCGGGGGCTGCGCGATTCCGCCCCGCGCAGGCACCCGGGAGGTGCCGGGCTCGGCGGTGCGGGGGTGGTGCGTGGGCGGGGGGGGGGGGGGGGGGGGGGCTGCTGCTCCCGGCTCCAAGTCAGGCTCTGAACACGAACTGGCTCGCTTTTTTTTTTTTTTAATGCCTTTTTTTTTTTTGCCTCTCTTTTTTTTTTTTTGCCTCTTTTTTTTTTTTGCCTTTTTTTTTCCTGCCTCTTTTTTTTTCCTGCCTCTTTTTTTTTTCCTGCCTCTTTTTTTTTCCTGCCTCTTTTTTTTTCCTGCCTCTTTTTTTTTCCTGCCTCTTTTTTTTTCTGCCTCTTTTTTTTTCTGCCTCTTTTTTTTCCCTGCTTTTTTTTTTTTTGCCTCTCTCTTTTTTTTTTCTGCCTCTTTTTTTTTTTTTTTTTTTGCCTTTCTCCTGGAAGAGTGCAGACACACATTACGCGAAACCCACAGCCTTTTGCGAGATACACGGCTCGAAACGCTCTCGTTTATTTATACAGCCCCTCCACCCTCTGCTCTTCCCACCCGTCCCCAAATTCCCTAGAAATCCAGCTAAGGCGTGGGGAAGAAGGGAAAGCGTTTTTCTCGTGGGGGGGAATTATTTATTTTCGTTTTGTTTGGGGATTGTTTTGGTTTGTTGTTTTCTTTCTTTTTTTTTTTCTTTGCATACAAAAATAAGTGAAGAAGATTTTGCAAGGTAGGTTTCTCTGTGTGTGTGTGTGCGTGTGCGTGCGTGTGTCTGTGTGTGCAGGTGTTTTGCTTTTTGCAAAGTTTCCTGATTTCAGCTGTTAGATGCTTTTACAAGAAAGTAGACTTCTCTGATTTGTTCTGCTGCCTGCCTTTTGAAAGACTGGACAACATTGCATTCCCTCTCCTTGCAAAGAGTTCTCTAGCCTGTCGTGTCGTGTGTCCTGTGTATTTGATGTTCCTGCAGGAGAGCATGCTAGTTTGCGAGCCCAAACTGCAGGCAGGGAGATGTGTATTTAAGACCCCCCGCCCCACTTTTTGCAGAGGCTGCAACTTTCACTTTGTCACATTTTGGGGGGGGGGGGGGGGCGAACGAAGGGGTTGACTCACTCGGGTACCAAGCTTGCAAATGGAATTTTAATTGCAAAAAGAGTCCAAGTCAGCAGCGTTAAAGCTTATGGGGGATGGAAGGGAGTTGACATTTCTTGCATAGAGAATTTGCTACCATTGGGAATATTCTGCAAGCCGGTAGTGTAGGGGTACAGGCAAAATGATAACAAAGTAAATGATGAGACAAAATACTAATTAAAGTGATGCAAGAAAGTGAGAGGCTGTTACAAGCTCTAACCACCTGTAGAGGGAAATCTTTATACATAGTAATTTCTGATAGCTGATCTATAGAGAAACTAAAGCGAATTGCATGTTCCAAACTTTGCTGCTCTGCAATGTGCAACCCGGGATGCAAGCTGCTTGGTTAATTCTCGGGGGCTTGCAAACTGCAGAGCCTGGTAGCTCGGGAGAAACTCGTGTTCAGCATCCACTGAGCCTGAGTCTCCACCTTGGCTGCAGCCATCTGTGGTGCATGTCCTGGTTTTCTTTAATGCTGCTGCACTCGACGTGGTTATCAACAGATGTCTTGCCTGTGAAGAGCAGGTTTGATTTATTGCTAATTTCAAGCGTGTTTCTTAATCTGGAAAAGTTGGATGGTCTTCACTGTCTGAGGGGAAGGCTTACCGAGTGGCCGTGAGGACTGACGGGAAGCCTTTTCCCATGGCAGAACCCTGCTCAACTTGTGCTTGACAAAAAGAATAATGACCGGTGCCTTGCGATGACCGGCACAGGGCTGCGATTAGCTCGCCACACCTTGCATGTGCCTCTTCTTCTGCAGAAGCTGAGGTGCTCCGTGGAGCTGTGGCCCTGACCCCGCAGCCAGGACACGGGATCGCTCCTTCTGCGTGGAGCATCCTGGCCTCAGAGGTCCTAACACCTCAGAGCTGCGAGGTGGCTCTGGAAGCCAAAGCCATGGGTACGTGGCAGATGACACAAAGTCAACAGGGAGGTGGTTTGGAGGCAGCATTTTCCCTTCTAGCTTGCCCCTGCTCCGTTTCCTCCCACTGTCACACAGTACAGGAGGGCCAGGAATGGGCCGGGGCCTGCAAAGCCTTCATATCCAACTCTCCCACCCTGAGTCCACCTCCCCTGCAGAAATACGGAGATCTTAAGTTAGTATGGCCTTGAATCACCTCTGCTGCCATCTGTTCACCCCTAGTCTGTCTTTTGCATGTCCAGCTGAGAAAAGGTGGCAAGCCTGTGGTTTATCGCTGTGAATATTGATGCGTACGTCATCGGGGTCATCTGATGAGTGAGAACTGCAGGAGGCGAGACACAATGAGGCAGGGCCGCTCTCTTCTTTCTCTGCAGAGCTTTACAACAGCTGGAGTCCAGCACACAGGAGTGACGTTTTGGGTCCAGCCTGCACCCTCATAATATATATTAGTCCTCTGATTCCTGGTTCAATGTCTACACTGCGTCCTGCCAAAAATATATATATGTATTATTTCCAGCCCTCATTTTCTGAGGTTCGTGCTTGATCTATTTCCTTTTCTCTGCCCCTCGATGCCACTCCCAAATCTTTGGTTGATCTTGATATCTGAGCGTTTTGAAGTGCCACCAGGTTTAAACACCTTCAGGAGCTCCTCATGTGCCGCTTCAAAGAAAATTCTGTGGCAGGATGACTCTTTCTAATGAGTTTTCATTAACTCTTTTCCCTTCCCTTTCTCTGGGAACTTCTAAGGTCCTACACATGGTCTTCTCAGTACAGACTCTCTTTAACCCAGATATTCTCACATCCACTTCACCTATGAGTCACTGCACTTTCTAGCCTACAATTATATTTGCATAGCTTGTGCAACAGAGGGAATTCTCCAGCTTGCACACAGCTCAGCTACCTTCCTGTGGTATTGCAGATGCGATGTCTTTTCATGTCAGGTGTAGAAGGATTCTCTGTGTTCAAAGAGCTAACTACTACTCCTTTTTCTGCCCTCTCCTTTGTCTCTACTTCCTTGTCCTCATGGTCCAGCAATGAACAGGACTACAACACCAAAGGATCTTTCCCTGAAAGTGTTTATCTAGGTTCAGATGCTTGTGTTGAAGGATATTCATAGAATCACAGAATCATAGAATATCCCAAGTTGGAAGGGACCCATAAGGATCATCAAGTCCAACTCCTGGCACCGCACAGGTCTAATTCCTGATTAAGGTTCCTCCTGCTTTGCACGTTCTCCTGCTGCTCTGATTTTCTCATGTCCAGCCATGTCCTGTGATGCCACTTATCTCAAGGATGTCACATAAACTAATTCTAAAATGAATTTTTTGTTCAAGATGGTGGCACTGTATGGCACCATGCAATACATTAAGCTTTAGATTCATTTAGATTCATCAAATTTAGATTATCTCTGGATTGTCTAAGTAATAGTCGCACAGTACTAGAGATCTAGATACAACCTTCTTCATAATAAATGAACAGTTAAACTTGCAATTTCTTATTAGAAAAAAAAAAAAGAAACTTCAGAGAGCCAATCTTACCCTACCTTACATACTCTGTAGGAGTATGAAGGAAAACCCACTCTTCTATGCAACTATGTATGTAGTGGAGGGACTGGACAAAAAGTGAGTACTGGTGAAGGAGAACTGAATTTTGGTCTTTCATCAGCTATCTCATGGTATTTCATGACTTCAGTCATGAAATTGTGAAGCCTTCAATCAGGCTTCAATTTTGCTAAATATTGCACTTTACGACTGGATAAATGAAAGAACAAAGTTCCCACGCCCAGTTTCATTGCAGACCTCTGTGAAAGATGCTTTAAGTTTCATTGACACCCATGTGTTGTCTCACTGCCAGGTTTGTTCAGCTCTGCTTTCTCATTTGAAAAACTAGTATCAAGCCAAAGATGAGTAGCTCCACTCATCCACGTAGTCCATGGAGTATTTTCAATACTCCATGATGTTTATTCCCCCCAAAACAGCAGGATCACAATCAAGATTGTCTCACCCCACATATTTGTGTTATTGTAAATCATTCTTGCAAATTCTTGTTGTATAGAAGCTTCAGTTTCTTCCAGTTTTCAAACTTAGGCACTGGCTTCCCAATGAATTCCACAATGAGATCAACCGTGAGGCCGTGCATCTTGCTCTTGCAGCTCATGACTTGCCACTCCATTTTATTCTGTCCAAGATTTCCTTCCTAACAACTTGTATCTGTCTCTGATCTTATCAAAATGATCTGCAAAGCTGGAATGCCTTTCTACAAATACCCTATTCAACGTATCCACAACCCTTCCAAAATGAAACAGTAGTTATGTATCCTTTAAATACAAAATCATGCTGGGACACAAGACATTTTCCTTTGTTCTTCATGGAAGTCTGTCTTTGTGCTCTTCCATTTGGATTGTAACCTCATGGGGTAGGTACTGTGTCTTGTTTGTTATTTAGTACAGTACCCACTACACTGAGGGTGATTAGATAAAAACGGCATAATCTATCATTATTTTTCCTTGTTTTTCTCCCCCTGAATAAGGATAAGTTTATTTTAATGCCCAAACCACTGTTTTCAGGTGTTGACTCCCAGCTAGAACCTCCCATGTGGTTATTTTTTTCATTCTGTGTTTGCACGGCATCCAACAGAATGAGCTTAATCTGTGATTGCCAGTATATAATAATAAGGCTCAGATTTGAAAGTTTAACTGGTGACATGTGTTGCTAACGTAAGGAGCAATTGACTGATACAATATTAAAGTTAAAAAAAAAATAAATTAATTAACACGTTACTAATTTTAGCTAAGTACTCACTGTCAGTCTTGAACAACAATTCAGGATAGCTTTTATATGCAAACCTTGGACTACCCAGAAAATCATTATATGGAATATAATTCAGATTTTGTATCTCTGTTCATATAGTCCTACAATAATTGTAATTACTGCAAAAGCAGCACCAAAATTATGATTTGTGAGGGATTTGCAGAAGTATGTGTTTCATCAGCTGGCTCTGCAGCAGGCATTTATAGCAATACCATAACAGCCTGCACTTCTCTGTCGTTCATCCATGGATCTCCAGATATTCCACTAATACTCAATAAGTTATGTATGATACTCACTTCCCCATCCAGTTCACATGATGAGTGGGTTTAAGTATTAATACACATCTCCTGATATTAAGGAAATGTACGTGTAGCTACAGCTGCTACCCATCCCCTGCTTTGGTGTTTCCACTGATGACAGGACAAAATGGAGGAGACCGTTGTGATTCCTCTGCATGTTTGGCCATCTGTTGGCTGGTGTGATCAGGTATATGCAATGCAATAGTGTTTCTGAAGACTGTCTTAAAGGACTGTACTCTTCAGAGTATTGAAGTGTCTTTCTTCCAGTTCATTTCATGGCATCTCCTGTCTTCTCCATGATAGCTGTCAGTCCAGTAGCTGTCACAACTTTCCCTAGGGGAGGCGAACCATTTCTTAACAGAAAAAACTTGCAGATGCTTCCACTCCCGTGCTCAGTCATGTTAATTACCTCCTTCCAATTCATGGTCAAATAACACTATGTATCAATGGCAGTGGTCATTTATATGGCCAAGTGAAAGGAAGTGAAGTGTTTTAAGTTTGTATAGAGAAGATTCAGCAACTGGGAAAATAAACGCCATTGCTGTTTGGCCAGCTGGTCCTTCTGGGACTTCCAAAAGTTCTGTACACGCTGATGGTTTGCCAGTGACAGTCAGGGAACCAGTGGCTTAATTTGTAAACTGTGCATAGCAGAGACAGCTTGGATCCAAGCAGAAACAGCTTGGATCTTAGTGCCATTTATAGGGCTGAACTTGCTATTAGCATGTGATGTATAAATGTTAACTGGTGATAAAAATAGATGTTCAGACAAGAAGTCATATGTGATCTAGATCTTATGCTCCATTCATGTTTTAATTTTCCCTGATGGTTTTGGAATCCATTTTGCCAGATGTTTCTGCCTTGCTGAATGGGGATTTCTAGAAGTTTGGGCTCTAGCTAGGTAGGAATGCCAGAAAGGTAAGTAGAGAAGTGACTGACAAAATCACCAACCTGTCATGGTTAGAATATCCACTGGAGTTTCTAGCTGAGTAGCAATTTTATGTTGTAATTTTTGATAGCCAGACTGAAATGCATTATGAGGAAGAACAAATCGGAGGCAACAAAGTAGGAAAGAGCAGTGTGTCTTGTTACAGGAGCATCAAAGGTCAGAATAAGAGCTCACAAGGCCGTGCCTCCATAACCCTAGGCATCTCACCTTGTCTTTCACCTCATCATCTATGAAATGCAGCTGAATGAATGTATTTTCTTTTTTCCACCCAAATGTCTTCTTCCTTGGGAGAACTTGATTTTTTTTTTATTTGACTGGATCCCCTGGCTTCATGTTCTATTATCTCAGTAAATAAATTCTTCCTAAATTACTTTAATATCACCCCACTCCATATCCCACTCTCTCCCACTGGCTATGATACTGGCTAGTTTTGAATTAAAGATTGACACAGGTTTTTGGCATTTCTTCATTACTGCCTTTTCTCTCTCTTTTTTTTTTTTTTTTTACCAGTACAAGATCCTGTATAATGCACCACAAACTGTTGTCTTATCCTTGTGTTCTTGTTTATAACTCTTTCTTTAAGGTGGTTGGCAGATACGTGTGCACATTGTGTTAAAGGTCATGGGTCTTATTCATGAAAAGTTCCATTTCAAAGGCTAATGAAAATCAAATCTTAGTATAAAGGCTCATCAAATTTGTGGCAGGAATCCTCAAAAGTTATGTTCCATGTATCTGAAGTATGATGTCTATTCACTGTATTTCTTCCATAGGTTCAACTTTTATTAAAAAGTGATATGATTTCCTTTTGATATCATCCTCAATATTGAGACCTTTGTACTCTTTTTCCACCAGCTTCATTATGCTAATGGTTTTCTTCTTTTTCATCCCCGCTACACAGAAACATGTCTCTAGGGTCTGATTTTGCTGCCATTGGAAGAAGATCCAGTTTCTATCCCTTTACATGTCATAGCCATTATATTTCTCTACAATGTAAACAGAAAAGCTAAAGATAACAGAGCAACCCAGCTATACTGGCATTTCAGTCAAAAACTGATCAAGGTGATTATTAACACAATCTGTGTGAGATGACATCAACATGCGAGTTGCCTGTTTTGTTGGTTTCCTGGTCTATGCATCTGGGTTCTCCAAAACAAATCCCATACCTTGAAGTCACAAGTCTTAATAAGTCCTTGATCTTCTGACACAGGTGAGATTTTCTTTACTAAAATACTGAACAGCTTCTCTTTACGATGTTGGAGGAAAAGCACTCTTTTCCTCCTGTGTGCTTCCTTGTATGTTCTGATCTCTGATTATTTGTAATATTGCTGTCTTCTTACTGATGACTTTTATTGATTATCTCAATGCTATAGATATCTTCAAGAACATCCTGGTTAGGTAAGTAGGTATCATCTTATCTTTGTTTTATAGGTGGATAAACCAAGCATAAAGTGATGGGCTCTTCACATGAAATTTGAGGAGAACCTCAAAAATATTAAAGGAAAAAGGCTTTCAATGAGAAAATTTAGATCAATATGCATTGCAGCAAATTTGTGATTAGAATAGGAATATTTAGATCAGAAGAGGAATATCTAGATCCTAATACCCTTCAGATAGCAATCGCTCTTCTTCAGGTCCTATCACTAGCTTAGACCTTGCTACCTATAATAGGCAGTAGGTTGTGGAAGAGATGTCACTCTAATTTATTTTAATTTCAGTGTGATTACTCTTTCCTCTGGGTGCTATATTTTCCTGTAACCAAGGGTTAACTAGCATAAGTTACTGACTGCCCTGATGCAAGGTGAATTATGTTCAGAAGGCTGAGGGGTTTTGTGAGCTTCTGGTGTATCTCTGTGGCACTTCACTCTTCGTCTCTGGTCTTCTTCTGCTCTCTTTGCCTTTGGAAAATATCAAGTGTCATTCGGTTGCCTGAGTGGAGCCCAAGAATGAATTCCAAGAGTTTGTGGGAATAAGTGTGGGTTAGGAGAATATTTTGTAACAATTACATTAATGAATCAATCCCTGGCTCATAGGTCATCAGAACTCCAAAGCTCTGAGGAAGTAACATTCTTGCTGTAGCAAGACATATTTAGGCTACTTTCCACTCATTTTGCAGTGCTGATCTTGGCTGATCCTTGTCTTGAAGACAGAATGTGAAAGCCACCTTCCAGTCCACAATGAGAGATGGGGCCTTGAACTTGGTGGATCAAAACCAAACAAAAACCAAACAAGTGACAAATACCTCAAAAATACTTTTACTTGCAAATGAAACTACTTTGTAATCGACAGATCATAGCTTTTTTGAGCACCAGTTTTGTGCCAGCTAATATTTTACTGCTAATAGTAACAGTAGTATCTCCATGTGTGCCATTGTCTGTTAGGGCAGAGTATGGAAGGGAACTTTCCAGGGGGTGAGGACAGTCCAATACACAGAGCTGCCCCCTTTAGCACTTCCAGCAGCTCTAGGTGTAAGGCACCATACCTGCAGCTGGTGGGCACCCCACTGCTTTGTCTAGTATCTGTGGTATTACTTTTCAGTGGAGTACGCTGAATGAGGACCTTTCAGCGAGGACTTTTCAGTACAGGAGCCTTTGCTTTCATTAAGACTTCATTGGTAGGAAAGCTTAATTGTTTGGAAACAAGGAGATTGCTGATAACTAAAATATCAAGATAGAAGATAAATTTTCCTTTTAGTGCTTCTAATGATCAGGAGAAGTGGGAACTGCTGTTTGGTACACACTTGCCTGCCAAACATTCTTTCCAGTTTGGATGGCTTCCACTTATGTATTTTTTTGAAGCCAGAGATTCCCTGGGCACTGGACGTTGCTTCCACCTTGCCTTAAGCAGCAGACAGGCAAGACAGGAGACAGTCCTGCAGAGATGGAGATGGCACATTTGGGTGGAGAAGCAGAGGAGAGCAAAGGAAGAGGCAGGGCGTGTTTGTGAAATTGAGGCTGAAAGATGGTTCTACAGCTTCCAGAAAGACATTTCAAACCTTATGGTGGAAAGATTAGCTACTTCTTTCACTAAGATTGGAGAGTTTCGGGGGAAAAACAAATAAACAAACCACTGTGAGGGGCTGATCAGGAGGTGGGAAGCAGGGGGGAATCCCAGGCATCTGCCCATGGGAGAGGGCCTGAGGTCCAGGAGTGCATAGCTTGCTAGCGTGTCCGCACCAGACCTGCCACCGGGATCATCCCTTTTGGGTGGCTGTGGTGGCACCTTTTCTTTGCAATGGAGAGGAGCTAAAGCTGGACAGCTTTCCTCTGCTCATGTGCACAGAGGTGGCCACTACGTAGAAATGCAAAGCTATGGGTCAATGTGAGGGAGGGCAGAGAGAAGAGGCCTGTGCCCTCCCTCCGCAGTAGGCCATGGACTGTCTCAAAACTCTGGGGTCTGAGTGGCGAAAGATAGCTTAGGTGCACGTGCCCTGTGCAGCCTAACATTTTTATTTGTCCAGGAAGAACTTCATTGCAGCTCCTCAGAGAAGGTATGTTCCACAGCTGGCTGTTTGTCTGGGGTCTTGAGGCGCTAAGGGCTGTCCTTGGCCTAAGGGCTTTCCCCGCTGGGCAGTGCTCCGCGTCTCTCTAGCTTCTGCGCCACTACTGCTGAGCAGGCCGCGTGGTGAAAACACGATTCCAGGCGGGATTTTTCCTCCAGGTCTGAAGTGTAACATCTCTCCCGGTCTAGGGAAGTTGGTGGCTGGTGTGTGTGGAGGCGGGTGCATGGGATTGCTCCAAACAGAGCGCGTGCAGTCGCTGAGGGCCTGGTGGTCCCCCTGAGCCTGGCACGGCGGCGGGGTGGCCTCCTCTCGGTGCGCGGTTCCCTGCCCGGCTGCGGCTCCGTCGCTGGCGTTGGCACTGCCTGGCTAAATGCGGGCGAGAGGGAGAAATAGCGTTACCTCATTGATTGCCGTTCATTGGCATTAGGAAATTCATTGTCTGCGAAAGAAGTTGGTAATAATTAAGCGAGTTAATAAATTGAGGAGTGCGCGTGTGCGGGTTAGACGGTAAATAACGTGCTGGCTTCTTGATCGCCCCGGCATTTTGCTTCTCCCTTCGTGCAAGGTGTGAAGTGGGCTGGTGGTGGAAGAGCGTGGCGGGGGGCTCTCGATCCTCACCTGGGGAAGGGACGTCCCCCCAAACCTCGGCTGCCCCTCGGGACTCGCTTCTGTGTCTGACTCGGTCCCCGGGGGCGGGGAGCTTGTTTGATGCTTTTAGTGCCATTTTCCAACAAATGAGAGATGCGTTTAAAAATAGCAACAGCCCTTTGCGCTTGCCTTTTTTTAGGCATTTTAAGAAGTAGCTGCGTCCCTTTGTCTGGGAGACGGGGAAGACGACCTGCTCTTAAAGGTCCTCATTAGCTCCTCCGGGACCGGGGAAGGGCTCCTGGTGGCCCCCCTCCCCTCCCCGGCTGCATGTGTTAATTGTCCCCTCTGCACACACTCGGTGGCAAGCGAGGTCGTTTCGGAG
The DNA here is from genome assembly GCF_964211835.1 of Anser anser. Taxonomy (NCBI): domain Eukaryota; kingdom Metazoa; phylum Chordata; class Aves; order Anseriformes; family Anatidae; genus Anser; species Anser anser. The sequence continues at coordinate 14,706,245 of NC_139725.1, read as the reverse complement.
ATGCGTTTTGCTTAATGGGAGCTGGGAAAGGTGTGGTGCATAAAGGAAATACCTCTCTTTGCCAGACAACCCCTGCGTTTGTCAGCAAGACAATTCTCTTTGTCTAAATGCTGCTGATGCCCGGTGCTGGGGCAGGGGGCTGGTGGGTGCGAGCGTGTGTCTGTGTGTGCCCCTGCTCAGGCTCAGGGTTAGCTATTTGCGTACAGGCTATAGCAGCATTATAATTTTTAATTGCAATTTCATTTGTTATTCTCTCCCATTCCCCCACCCCTCTCTCTGTATAATCTGGATCATTGCTCTCTGTAGCTGATTCCGTGGGAGACCAAGCAGAGTGCGTGGGTGCAGAATATAGAAAGCCAGAGCCATAGAATCTGTTATTTGCGTCATTCTAGGAGACGGGGCTGTTTGCCTGACAAATATACAGAATTAATCCTGGTTTTATCAATATCTGTCTTTTGCTACAGTAGCCAAATACAAGTGTAAGGTGGTAGGGGGGACTAGCTGCTGCTGCTGCAGCTGCTATTTTTTCAGATTTTATTTTTTGGGGGGGGGGGGGGGATGCTAAAATATATTCAGCTCCCCCCATGCTGTCTGCCTTGCAAATATTCAAAATCTGAGATTTTTATCCAAATTGCTTTTTGCTAAAATTGCTAAGCACCAGGAGGGTCGGGGGGGGGGGGGGGGGGGCAAGAGGGGGCTGGGGGGGTCAGATTTTCTTGCAAGGTCTGGCTATGCAGATTTCTCTGTCTGTGCTTCTGCATGGGATGCGTGTGGTTTTTGAGAAATACCTCCCCATCCCCAGTGCATATTTTTATTTTTCTCTCCCTCCCTTACAAACACACATATGCACACCCCCCAGGATTTTTGTGCAACTGTACAGAAAGCTGCACGACACAAAATATGGGGCTTGCTAATTAACTCTTTTCCTCGAATTGAAGTGCCTTTCTGCAAGCACAAAGCTCCAAGCACAGACATCTTTTATGATGAACTAGAGCCTCTGAAGAGGAGAATCTGAACGTGACGTCAATAGCTGATAACTGACGCAGCCTTGCAAAGGAGTCTCAGGCTGGCTCCTTGCAGCCTGCAAGCCCTAATGATTCTATTTTTTCCCCAGTCCCCCCTCGTAGTGAATTACTAGAACGCAAACACACACACACACCCTTTTTTCGTATATATATTTATAGATCCTTTATTCTCCAAACAAAGGATTTTTTTAAGGGGGGAAAGGCACGGGGCGGGGAGGAGAGAATTAAAAAAAAAAAAAAAGAAAAAACAACCTTCTTTGTGCAGGGTGCAATTCACTATATGAAACCATCTCAGTGTCTCTCGGCAAAGCAAGCATCCCTGCCTGAAATCCACATTTGTGCATGCTGGCAAACTGGTGCATGGTGGTTGTTGTGTTTTTTCCAAAGCCCACTTTATAAAGACAGTGCAAGAAGACAGACACAGTAATGCTTGCAAGGCAACAGGCAGAGAAGCAGAGGCAGACTCAACACAACTGTGGATTAGGGGGTTGTGCAGTAGGACAGCATGGAAGGCGGTCAGTTTGGGCTTTTGGTTTGTGTTGTGTTTTTTTTTTTTCTAATTCTCTGCAATGATGCACCTAAAGCAACTGGGGATGGTGGTGCAGAAAGAAGCTGGGGTAGGGGGATTCGTGGTTGGGGGTGATTGTGTGCAGGGGGGCAGACTTAATGCACATTTAATGTTTTGGACGTAGCGTTCCAGCGAAATGCCTTTGTGTGTGGATTTTTTTCCCCAGTACCTGCTAAAAATAGCATCAGGGTTTTGATCGCGTTCCAGAAATAGACAGAGGGTTGCACTTGTATAAAAAGCGAGCGCGGGTGGAAGAAAACCTGGACATCACCGCAGTATTTTTTTCCAACTCCTGTCTGGAAATTAATTGTTGGATTCCCCCCGTCCCCTTCCTCGCCCCCCCCCCCCCCCACTCCCCCTCCCTCCCTCCCCTAGCCGAGGAGTTCCCGTTCGGGTAAGTAATGATCTTTCCTGTGCATGGTGCAGAGAGTGGCTGTGAGTCTCGTCTTTCTCTAGTGCATGCTTGGATTCATTTGTTTTCCTTCCTCCCCACTTCTCCTCTAAAGCGAGAGGGCTGCGTGCTCGTCTCCACCGTGAATTTGGTGCATGCACGGAGCCCGGAGACAGGGAATTCTTGCAGAAAGGGGGAATCACCCTGCCGGTAAATCTCTGAATCAATAGCGAGCTGCAGCTCTCCCTCTCTCTCCGTCGGCGCTAGAGAGCCCCTCTCCCTCCCGTCCCCCCCCCCCCCCGCTTCGCTCTGCCGGGGGGGGGCGCGGGGCCGGGCGCTGCCCGCGGGGCCGCCGCCGGGCGCTGTCCGCGCCCCGGTGCTGAACCCGGTGCCGAACCCGGAGCCGCCGCCGTCGGGGGTCGGGGGCCGGGGCCGTCGGGGGGGCCCCGGGGGCTCCGCCGCCGCCGAGGTTTCCCCTCCTGCGCCGCCGCCGCCCGCCCGCCCTTCCCGCCCGTGCGTTTGAAAGAGCCCGTACCTGATGATGGTGCTCGGCAGAATAGGAGGCTATAGGTTGCTTTGTTTGGACTCACCCCTTCTCCTCCCACCTCGTTTGTTCCCCCCCCCCCCCGCCTCGGAGCGCTCGCACCTTCTTTAGGGGCCGTGTGTGTGTGTGTGTGTGTGTGTGTGTGTGTGTGCGCGGTGGGCTCGCCAGCGCCCGTCCTCCGCGTCCTTGCTCGCATCCCCCCCCCCTAACGAGGCGGGGGGGACCCTGTAGGGTTACCTCGGCGCCGCCGAGCCCCGCCGCTGCCGGGCGCCGTTTGGGAGCCCCGGGCCGGCCCCGCACGCAGCTCCCCGCAGCCCGGCAGCGCAGCCCCAGCCCTGGCCGGGGAGGGAAATCCGGCGGGCAGCCGCTAGCCGAGGAAGCGGCTCGCCGCCGCGCACGGTTAGCCCTCGCCCTGCGGTAGAAGGAAGCGTAGAAAATGGTGCACCTACCACACAAAGCCCGGCACCGCTCGCGGATCCTGCAGACAATGGCACGGTGCAGACATGAGCGGCGGCACGGCTCGGCTCGGCTCGGCTCGGCTCGGCTCGGCACGCTTAGCGGGGGGCAGAGCGCGTCCTGGCCGAGCTGGCATGCGGCGGCTCTAATCTGGGCGCACAAAAGACACCGTTTCTCGCAATTAATCACACCCAAGCGGCTGAATGCACAACACGGCACTCCACCCACGGATGCCCCTAATGCACGACCGTCCCTTCCCCGAGCTTGCGTGGTCGTATTTACAAGCGGCCCCGGCCCCTAGTTTGTTTGTTTGTTTGTTTGTTTGTTTGGAAGGAGCGAGCCGCTTCCAACACGTGGAGCCAATCCTCGCCGCTCCTAATAGATCTCTGGAAAACAGTCATTAGAAACAAGAAATGCCCTCCTTCCTCGCCCCCTCCCTCGCCTTCCCAGCCCTCCCCTCCTAGATCGCTGCCTCTCTCGGCACAATGCATAAGATTACCCTTAACTGGATCCTATTAAATAATTCAATGGTGGCGGTGTAATTTTGGTTGGAAACTGCACGGATTTCCAAGTCGTGACTGTAAAAGTGAGTAATGTGCTCTGGCTGCGTCATGGCTCCAGTCACAGATGGTTCCAAACTGAGGAGAAATCGTGACTTCGCCTTGAGACGTCCCCTCTCCGTGAAAAGACCATCCAATCGCACGGCGTCGGGGGGCAGCCGGACCCCTCGCAGCTCGCTTTCCTCTTTGCTCTCCCGTCCGTGTGTGTGTGTGTGTGTGTGTGTGCGCGGCGGTGTGCCCGCTCCCTGTCCGTGTGTGTGTGTGCGTGCGTGCGCGCGTGTGTGGATAAAATCCTCAACAAGTTGCAGAAGGGGAAGGGAGAGGAGGGGTTAATCTTGGGGAATCTTCTGCACCTAGTGAGATCGTGACCCTCCCACACAGTACAGTAACTTATATACATACCTGGAGGAAGGGACGCTTTGCTTTGGGGCTTTTTTTTTAAAAAAAAGAAAAGAAAACAAAACAAAACAAAAAACACAAACCACCCTCGGCGATGCTCGCACCCCGCGGGACCGCCGGAGCGGCCAGGGACGCACGGGCAGGTAAGTGCCGGGGCTTTTGCAACTTGTGCCGCCTGCTCTGCCCCGGCCGCGCTCCGCCGCCGCTCGGCACCGGGACGGCACCGGGACGGCACCGGGGGCTCGGGCTCCGTGCCCGAGCCCGGGGGGGGTCCGGGCGAGCCACGGGAGCGGCGGCGGTGCGGGTGCGGGTGCGGGCAGCGCTGCCTCGCGTGGGCTCCCTCCTCCTCCTCCTCCTCCTCCTCCTCCTCGTCTCCCCCTTCCCCGTCTCCCACCGAGCGGAGCGGAGCCGAGCGGAGCGCGGCGGCGGCGGGATGCGGCGGCGAACTCCCAACTTCGCGAGTTGCGGCCGAGGTGCGAGCCCCCCCCCCCCCCCCGTCCCCGTCCCGACCCGTCCCCCGCGGGGTCCCTTCCCCTCCCGAGCCCTGCGTGAGCCCCCCGGGACGCGGCGGGTGCGCCTTTCTGCCGCCGCCTGCGGGCACCGGCGGGCTGTCGGGGGGAGAGCTCCGGAGTTTCGGTGCCAGGTCCCGGAAACTTTTAGGAGGCGGCCGGCCCTGCCGGTGGCGGTGCCTGGGTCGCTCGCGACCTCGGCCGGTGTGATGGAGCTAAGGACAAGGCGGGGAGGCGGCGGTCCCGCGTCCCCCGCTGCCCCCCGGAGGGTCGCCCCTCGGGGCTGACCGGGGCGCGGGTGGGGACGTGGGGGGGGGGGGGGGTGACAGCATCACGCGTGTGCCCGGTGGCCGCCGCGGGTCCCCCGTGTCCCCGGCTGCCCGCCGGGAGGTGGCGGGCGGCCCGGGGCGCCCCCGCCGGGGCGAGAGGCGGCTCCGCAGCCGGGGCCCCCCGACGGCGGGGCCGCCCGTGCCGAGCTCGGCGCCCCGGCGGCTGCGGCTCCCGGAGCGGGGCCGGGGGCTCGGGGGTCGGGGGGGCTCGGAGAGGTCGGGGCTGGCTGTCGGCTGTCGGACGTGCTCTTGTCGCGGATTCGGTGAATAATTAGGCATGGAAATGTTTCTTTTTTTTATTATTATTATTTCCCCCCCCCCCCTTTCTCCCTCTCCCCCTCCCATCCCTCCTCCCGCCCGCCTCTCCCCCTTTCGGGGAAAGAAAAAAAAAAAAAAAAAAGGCAAAAAAAAAAAAAAAAAAGCAGAAATAGGCAATGTGAGGCGCCGCCTGATTGGTGGGTGACGATTTTAGCCCGCACCAATGAGCTGCCCGCCTGCTCTCTATTTATTTAGCGCTCAGGGGGGAGAGTTTTCTCTTTACGCAGCGCCCGTGCCCAGCGCCGGAGCCTCCGCGCGGAGCGGGGCCGCGGACACGCCGCGCTCCGCCACGCTCCCGCGGCCCCGGCCCCGGCCCCGCCGGGGGGCGACGGGACCTCCTCTTCCTCCTCCTCCTCCTGCCGCCGCCGCCGCCTCGCCGCGGCGGGGTCCGGGCTCGGGGAGCGGGACCCGGTGGGGATGGGGGGTGGGGACCCGGCGTGGCGGGGATGGCGGAGCCGATCGCCCGTGGGTCCCGTGGATGTGGTGGCGGCAGCCGGCCGGATGGATGTAGGAAGCCGCGGGAGACTTTGTCCTTCGCGAATCTTTTTGCGGTCTGGGCTTGCTGTACATAACTACCTACCCGGGAAGCCCTTACCCCAAAAAGCATTCGCGGAGGGCGCATTCGCCGAAGGAGCAGCAGCTGCGATCGCCGAGCCTTGGACTTATCTAGACTCTGTGGGCTTCTATTATTAATTCCTGGCACCTCTCCCTCTCCCCCATCCAGCCCCCCCTCCCCCCCCAAACCCTCCATGCTGTGAGTGTATATATGTGTGTGTGTATATATATATATATATATATATATATATATGCAGAGAGAGAAATAAACACCCTTTCCCCCTTTCCTACTCCGCTTGGTCCCCCGGACGTCCAAATATTCACCGTAGCCTACTAGCCTAACTTTTTAATCGACTTTTGCCTAACGGAGCAGATCACACGTTTATTCGGATAACTGTATGGTTGTTTTTATTTCATTAATGGAAAAATAAAAATAGAAAAAAAACTTCCTAAAAGTTCTCCGCCCCTCACCTCTCTCCCCCTCCCCTCCTTCCAGAGCATATCTGTATTTTAAAAATATGGGCGTCCTAGTTGATCGAGATTAATTCATAAAAAAAAAAAAAAATCTTCGGAGCGATTCATTAAATGCCCTGTAATCGGGAGCCTCGGCTTATTTCGAGGTGGGGAGGGTGGGATTTACTGGGATCACCCCATAAATAATAGGGAGGGAGGAGGAGGGGGAGGCGCACGAATCCGCCGCGGTTTGGGGGAGACCCCAGTTAGCAGGAGATGCACCATGGAAGCGTTTGCCAAAGGCGCCTCCCTCCCCCCTGCCCACTTCCAACCTGATTTTAAGCAACTTGCAGTCCGGCGATCTCTCCGATCACTCTCTCCCTAAAAGCTAGTGGCCCCGAAAAGGGTAAAAAAGGCATAATCCGGGGGAAAACCCAGCCGAGGCGATGCTTTTGGACGAGGTGATTGCAAGCGAGCAGAGCAGCATCAGCACCAGCTCTCTGGTTCTGAAACTGCCTTGTGCATGCACACAGCACTGAGAGCATCTCAGGCAGGAGTTGGGGAAGCTGCAGTTTCCCTCTCTTTGCAGTAATTGCCGGTCCGGATTCCGTGGGCTAGAAACAAACAGCAAAAAGACCCCCCCCCCCCCTCCCCCGCTGGCCACCCCCCAAAAGAACAAGCGATTAAAAGCGGATCTGTCCGTGCAGATCAGCCTCGTGAAAGAGGCAAGATCCGAGCAGCAAGTTGGGAGCAGAGTGGCCGCTCGACGCGGCACAGGGGCCTGTGGTTCCAGCGTCTGTAAAGTGAGCAGGGGGCGGGGGGGCGAGCTCACGTCGGAACCGGCAGAAAGTAGCGGGGTTCTCCTCGCCGCTCCCCCGTCGCCGGCACGGAGGGAGAGCCGGCTGAGAAAGGGCTGATCTTGCATTTCAGGGAAGCCTGCATTGGAGAGATCGGGCGAGGACCACAGTCGGGGCTAGGAGTTAATATTTCTCAAGAGATAAAAGAGATTTTGAAGACCTGCCTGCACTTTAGAAAAGAGTAAAAGGCCGGCTAAGGGATAAACGGGGAAAGAAGGCGAAGAAAAAGCACCTCGTCGCTCCCCTCCCTCCCTTCCTTCTTGTTCAGGACACGTAGCTTGAGCACTAGCTGGCTGGATGAAAACAGGGGTGGAAGGGTCACAATATCTTTCAAGTAGACTTGCATTTTCATAATTATTTATCCTCTCCTATTTAGAAAAAAAAAAAGTGTTTGTCCTTTCCAGTCGCCAGCAAACCTCTTTACAGGGGTTTTATTCATGTGAGCATATTTTAAAGGGAGAGACAAGGTACTAGAGGGGAACTTGGAAAAAAAAAAAAAAGGCGAAGTGGTATGAGGGCTCAGCCAAGCTAAGGCTGAAAACGCATCCTCTCTCCTTGCTGCCTCCCGTCCCTCGAGAGGGCTGAGACCAGGGGTGATGTGGGGGGGCGAGGGGGACAGCTCGGGAGCGAGTGGAAACCCGAGGCACGGCGGTTCAGACGCACGTCTCTTTACCTTGCCAGCCAACTGTTGCTGCCATGCTGAGGGCTGCTGCTGCTGCGGCGGCTGCTCCTCTCTGCTCGGGGGCTTCCCCCGAGCCTGGCTCTCCCCCCCCCCCCCCGCCGCTCCCCCTTCCCCGGCCCCTCGCCCCCCACCCGCCCTGCTCTCACCCCAAAGGTTTCCCTCCGCAGCGGCGAGCTTTCCCCTCGCCCCTCTCTCCTGGGCTCCGCAGCACCCGTCCCCACGACGAGGCGACCCCCCCAGCCCTCGCTGCCGCCCCCTCCGGCCCGGGGGGGCTTTCCCCCGCCGCCCCCCTCGGGGCCGCCCCTGCGGGGGAGCCGCCGCGGCCTCCTCCTGCCGCCGGGCCCTCGCCTGGCCCCGACGGGGCGCAGCCGGGGCCGGGCGGCGCCGGGCAGCGCCGGGCTCGCCTCCCCCGACGTGCCCGGCGGCGTTCCCCGGGCCGGGGCCGGGAGCGGGCCGCCCTGCCCTCGGCTGCTGGCCCGGGGCAGCCGTCGTGCCGCCGCCTCGCGTGTCCCCCGCGGTGGCAGGGACCCGGCGGGGCACGGTGTCCCCCCCGGGCCCCCCGCCAGCTTCAGACCCGGGCGGGGCGGGCAGGCGGCGGTCCCCCCGGGGGCTGCCCCGGCGCTGCGGGCGCGGTGTGTCGGGGCGCGGCCGCTAACCCGCTCCCTCTCCGCCTTTCCCCGCAGGTGCGGCCGGGCCGTCGAGGCCGAAGAATCCCCGGGAGCAGCGGGAGCAGCGGGGCCGTGGCCAGGTGAGAGCAGCGCCGCAGCGGGGTCACCCCCCGGGGGAAACGGGGTCCCCCTCGGGGCGAGCGGCGTCCCCTCGGGGAACCGGGGCTCCCCCCCGGGAGGCTCGGGGCCGCTCTCCAGGCCGCCGCGCTCCCCTTTGACCCCGGCGGCGGCTCCCGGCCTGGCGCAGCGCTAGGCCGCGGCTGCCCGGGGCTCCCGGCCCCTTCCCCCGGCTTTGTGCCGGGGAAGCCCCAGGGAGAACAAAAAACGACAGCGCTTGGGCTTCCCCAAGACGCCCCGGTGCCGAGCTCGGGAGCGCCTGCCGTCGAGAGAAGGCGGGGAGGAGGGAAGTTAGGAGGCCTCGGGCGGAATCGCCTCCTTCACATCACCTCTCCTCCTCCGTCCCTCGGCTCTCTCCCACCTCCCGGTTACACGTGTCGTACAGCCTTTGCCGTGCCGGTAGTTCTAGCCTTGTACTTCTGTTGTTGATTTTTTTTTTTTTTTTTAAAACCCATGATCTTCAAGACAGCTACTACAGTTTTCTAGCTGCCACTGGAGTCGCGAGGTAGAAGGATGAGAGGCAAATTAATTAACAGCACGTGCTTTAAAAGTAGAGAGCCCGCCTCCCAGCAGAACAAGGGCACGGACTGCCATTTTCAGGGACCCTTGGTGACGGTCCCCCTGCTCTCGTTTCCAAAGCTGGCAGTTTCAGAGAAAGACGAAATATACTCCTGTTATAAAATTAAAGGTTTGCAGATAAGAGGCTCTTATATAGTTAGTTTACATTTACATTATTTTGAATTTAAAATTTAATAATGTGAGTAACTAAGCTACGTGGGAAAGCTTTCTGCAAGAAGTCCATTTCTGTTGTTTCACTTTGGCATCTAATTTCTAGAAGGCCATTATCTGCTCACGAGTTCCTCTGCACAATCTGCAGCAAAACAACAAAAATGTCTTCCTTCGAAAGCTGCCATTATGAGCAGACGTCTTCAGAGGTTAGGGGCTCGCTCTCCACGTGGCGTAGGTCATACACTTCTTTAGGCGCCACGAAGCTTAGCAGCGCTTTGCTGGCCTCAGCTAGTTTACCCCCCAAACAGGCAAACCCTGCTTGTTTAAAGACAGGAAGGAAAAGCAGATCCTCGTAGCCAAAGACGGAAAAGGCCTGCTAGATCCTCGAGCACATAACACCTCCTAGACCAGCATTTAATCTCCCCCCAAAGAAGACGTATCAAATATTAAACTAGTACTACTCTTGAGGTTTTTTAAAAGGTCAAGGCATACATTGCTAGGAGCGTGGGGTCAGTGCATGTTAATTTACGTCTGTTACTGCACTTAATACAATTATATAAAGGCTAAGGGCCTATGAATAGAATTGCTGCTTAAGGCCTCTGAGCCTCCTGTATTCCTGTCAGTTAAGGGCTGAGAAATACCTCCAACCATCTGTAAAAAATTGCTTTGTGAATACGGGCCTCATGAAATAATGATTAACACTGTTACCCTCCCCTCCTTCTTCCCTCCCTCCCCCTAATTTTTATTAGTATTCAGATCTTTTGCAGATCATCTGCACATCAATTCTCATTCCTTCTCTTTTAAATCTTTTGCCACAAATACATTTGGATATCGTGTCTGCATTAACTGTGGTATGCTGCCATCTCACTTCTGGCTATAGAGACCACTCTAATAAGGGACACACGTAAATTCACTTTTATATTTATTATTATATTTTCAGGCAAATTTTGTGGCGGTGGTTGTTTGCATAGTTCTCAATTACTAGCTTCTCAGCAAGAGTTTGTAGTTGGTTTTAAATATGCTTTTCAAGGGGCTTTTACTAGGAATTAAAGCAAATATTTTTTTTTCTATACTACTAGGTACAGTCAAGGGTCAGCGCGGCAGGTTAATTTTGGTGCTGCTTCTTTTTTTTTTTTTCCCCTTTCTCAAAATGACAAAAAGTTAGTAGTTCTCTCTTTTTTTTTTTTTTTTTTCCTCTGATGTATATTCTGTGAGGGACTTAGGGAGTGGTAAGTAGGGTTTGTTAGCTCTCTGGCAGCGTTCGCACAAATCTTTTGCTAAAATATTTCCATTATTATTATAATCTGTTTAGCATGACCACTGGAACTGCTCTGATAACTAGTAATACAGTTAACAGTTCTTGCAGCATGCTTAGCTGCCACTGCATTTATCTACAGTAGGGAGCGTAAGAGTGAAAACCCTGATGAAGCCTAATTAGCAGTAGAAGTGGTAGGAAACTTCAGCAGATTTATGCTACAGCAGACACGATAAGCAGTCTGGGGGAAAATAGAGGGTGTAGGATGATGAAACTTCAGAGAGGAGCAGAGAAACTTAGAGAAAGCCTGAAGTGAGGGTTACGCGCTTTCACTTCAATGTCCTGTTGCAAATATAATCGATTCTCAGGAAAGAGATACACTTGGACCTGACACAGGATCCATGGGCGCTGTTTGGAACGGAGGGAGGATTTTGCAGCTCGTTTAAATACGGATGATTTTCCGTGTAAGTGACCCAAGATCGTTCAGAACAGAGCAGAGGCACGGGGCTGGCTTCACACGTCTGCTTGCACACGTGCACACAAAATACGTATGTACGTATATGTCAAGTGGATTTTTTTCTCATATTTTATTTTAATTCCAGATAGTCAGGTTTCCTAATTTGCAGAGGAGAGTTACAAAACTTGTCCCCGTGAAACTCAGAGTTTCCACTTAAAAATACGACACGCCACTCTTGTTTTATAGCATATTTGATGCTATTGTTAGGCCGGGTTTGGAAGGACAATAGAAGATGCTTTTACTAATTATTGTGTTTGCATATGGAGAAGTGCGTCACGGTAGCAGCATGACGTGAGTCTCACTTGTGAGGTAGGTCTGCTCCCCGGGGACCCTCCCTGGGGTTGGTACACACCGCGCGCCCTGCACGGCCGCTGTACGGCCTCCGGCGCGGCTCAGGTGGCTCCTTGCCGCCGGTGTTCCTGTCCCCGTGCAGGTAGCCACCGGCCGAGCTGTCAGCACGGTGACGAGGACGTTCATCTCCGGTACAGATGGCACCCGTGCTGGTCACCGGGACGCAGCGTGAACCTCCTCAGGAGAGGAGTGACGATTGCCTTGAGTCCAGGCAGAGGCGAAGCGTGACCCCCGTGCTTGTGTAGTGCCGTCGTGGCTTTTTTGCTCTTAACGTCTAGGCACCACGTCCCCCATCCTCAAAGCTTCTCCTCTGAATTTGACAAATCCCTCTCTCCCTCCAGTACTCCCTGCTCTGCCATCGCAGCAGCCCTGTCCCCAGGAGGTGGCCTAGCTCTCTTCCCCAGGCGTCGGCTTTGCTGGCCGCAGGAGGCTCTGAAAGGGTTATAGTCCACTTCTCCCCGCGGCTGGAAGCGGCTGCTCCGGTTGGGCTTGGAGTTTTTTAAAAGGGAATAGGGCTCAGAGTAACCCGAGTTTCTTGGCTGAAAATATAGCAAACAGTTTACTAAGAATAAAGTCGGGGTGTGTCCAGGAAAACATGTTCCGTCATCCCCTATTTTCAGTGAGCTGTAAGCAGGCGCTATGGGATAATAACATGCTAAATAACGTGAGCTATCGTGGGCTTCTGCCCGAGTGGACGAGGTTCCGCCGCCTGGGAAACCTGAACATTTTCAGGTTGTGAACAAGCCTTTCTGAAAAAGAGAGTTTTTTGGGGGAAAAAAAAAATCTTTGGAGGATTTGATTGTTTTAAATGATGCATTTTCAAAGTGAGTGCATGGTTGGAGGAAAAAATGGAAAGCAGTGGGAAACTGCCATGGAGAAATTACATCTAGTTTTTAAAGGATGTGATTCTTCCATTTTTCCTCCTCGAATTATCTGCCCTCACGTGAACAGTTCCACCAGATCGGTGTGGGAGGCAGAAAGCACTACTGAATCAGGGCCCACCACACTCTTGAGCTTAGAGCTTTACTGAAGCAAATAAGGATATTTTCCAAAAGAGGAATTGGGACGAATGCTGAAAAAAAAAAAGAAATGTGTGCTGTTGTGCAGCTCGTCACGTTAGAGTCCAGACTGAAGGAATGTAAGTCGGTGCCCACACTGGTGTCCACCCTCAGTGAACGTAAAAGACGGGAAAGGGAGCAGTGGTCTAGAAGAGAGCGCATTTGATCTTGCACCGAGTGAGTGGCGCAGAGTGTCTGCTCTGGAAAAAATGTCAGCATCTCCCGTGAGAGGAGTAAAGACGAAAAAGTTAATTAGGAGAAGGGTTGGGGAGAAGTGGCCAGCAGCCATGACACTACCGGTTATTTAGCCTCAACATATAGAATATATAGCCAGCAGTATTAATTTAACGTAAACACCGAGCACTGCAAGCATCCAAAGAACGACACAAAGGCCAACGCAGAAATGTGTTGATGCCCTTGCCTTTCTCTGTCTGGAAAGCCTGGCTGGGTGACTTGTTAAAATTCTGCATGTCTGGCGTAGCTGCCCACGCCCTTAGTGGCAAGCTGGTGCCAGGTCTCTATCCCTTTCTGGTTTCCTTTTCTAAACCCTCTTTAATGACATTGCTATATTTTAGTTAATTTTCAGCATGTGCTCCTATGTTCTGTTTTGCCACGTTAGAAATGGCCGGTGATTTAAATGAGGAGAAAAGCAGTGGGGAAAAGAGGGGGGAATGTACATAAGCTAGCTGTCCGTTAAAAGAAGGTGAAAAGTCCTGACACACCGTGTTAGACGTTCCTGGCTGTGCCCATACGTTGGTCAGTTTGATGCAAACAGATACTCGTCGCTATTTTCGGTACAGTCACGCTGTTGGTACGTCTCCGGTGCAGGGCTGGTGCAGGAAGGGGTTCCCTGCCGAGGCACGGCTCTCAGCCCTCGCCACAGGTCTGCTCGTGGGTCTCCTTGCTCGTCAGAGAGGCTCCAGCCTGTTCGTCCCCAGCACAGGGCCAGGGAGGCTTCCTGGCTGGAAGAGGGACGGGATTTCCTCTCGAGGAGGCAGAATGAGAGAGACATCCTAAAGTGCGGGGAGAGATGACATCGCTTTGGGGAGTGTTGTTTTTTGGCAATGTATTTGGTAACTTTCTTTTCCCTTCCAAATCAGGATGTAAGAAGCCAGAAAAAG